>NC_091457.1:64147232-64892232 GCF_027789765.1 Dendropsophus ebraccatus
GCATCTTGGCAGGACCTTTTTTTCCTGCTTCCAAAGCTAAAGTCTACACCAAGCCACACTCCCTCCCAACCTCTCCCCTCCCTCCTTGTACAGAGGGAGAGCACAAAAAAAATCTTACCAGGGAGAAAGGCAGTAAGAAGAACAGAGAGACAGAGAGATACCAGCAGCAAGAAGCGCCAACCATCCCCATTCATCTCCAGGGCTGCAACTGGTGGGCTTGTTTACCTTGAAGAGACTCTAGTAGACCTGGGCCCCCCTTTTTTTCTTGCAGAGAGTGTGTCTCCCAAGATAAGAGTGTATGCATGTGTCTGGCCATGTCCTATCCTCAGGGCTACTTGTATCAACCATCTGCTTCATTGGCTCTGTACTCCTGCCCTGCATACAGCACCAGTGTCATCTCTGGACCCAGGACAGATGAGTTGGGAAGGTCTTCTTCTGGCTCAGCCTTCTCACCTTATGCTGGATCTACAGCCTTTACAGCTACGTCTGCTGGCTTCAACTCCCCCCTACAGTACAGTGGAGACCCAGCTGCTGCCTTCACTTCTTATGTGGTAAGAGCTACTATTACGCTTCTCATACAGGGAGAGGGGCTAGGCAGAAAGCAGGGACAACTACTCCCATCATCAACACCGAAAGTCAGTGCAACACCAGGTCTCATCTCATTTCTCAGGACTCTAAACACCAGGAGCAGAGGGGTTAAACATGATTTCTATACTGGATACTTATTCCTTATTCTCTGGACAAAGCATACTTAAGTCCATGTCAAGTTTGTAGGTATAAATCCTAGTATAGTGATAATACAGGCTGGATTGCTTCCTGAAAAGTTGGGTCGATAGATAGATAGATAGATAGATAGATAGATAGATAGATAGATAGAGGTATATAGATACATATATACAAGAGAGATACAGATAGATAGATAGATAGATAGACAGACAGACAGACAGACAGACAGACAGATAGATAGCTAGATAGATAGATAGATAGATAGATAGATAGATAGATAGAAGATAGATAGATAAATAATACGAAGATAGATGAAAGTTTTCAGTTATCCATCCAACCGCTGCTAATTCCTGGCCATTAAAGGGTTAATGTGTAATCTGAATAATTATAATTATTATTATGCTTCCGATCACTGAATATCCCTATACCAATATACCAATACGTAGAGTCGTTGAATGTGGTCACTGAAAGTAAATGTTATTCCACAACAATTCTACACGTTCGTTGCCCTGATCGATAATCGATAATCCGATACAGTTAACTGCTGTCTTTAATGAAGCGGGTAATTTCACACTGCCTGTAAGCCGAGGCCAGGTTATCAGCGATGCTTGTTAGTAAATGTGCGACTTTTCTCGGCATAGTCGCGGGCACATACCCTGCCGATGCCAGTGTGTAATAGTGAGTGTGTAATAGTGAGTGTGTAATAGTGAGTGTGCAATAGTGAGTGTGTAATAGTGAGTGTGTAATAGTGAGTGTGCAATAGTGAGTGTGTAATAGTGAGTGTGTAATAGTGAGTGTGTAATAGTGAGTGTGTAATAGTGAGTGTGTAATAGTGAGTGTGGGTATTACTGCTGGCACTTGTGTTCTGTAGGGGTCAGGAAGGCTCATGACTTGCTTTCTCTATTAGCCCCATATCCCCCTGCAGTACTGATGGGGGGTCATCTAGCTCTGGAGTTCCGTCCCAGACCCAGTCCTAGGTTGTGCTGGCAAATTAAAGGGCACATTCAGATTCTTCCTGTTGTTTTGGTTGCCTCACACAGCCAGTGGATTCGCTGTCCTGCTTGTAGAATAAGTGTTGATTATCCGGGAGAAATAATAATAATGATCAATGATGTATATAGGACAATTCCACATGTTATATATATATATATATATATATATATATATATATATATATATATATATATAAAATTACATAAGTTATGGAAGAGCTTCTAGAACCGATGATACTTCTGTTGTAGGAAATATATAAGACTTGTATTATTAGATGTATGATCTATGTATTGTTTTCTTCTTCTAGGGTTCTCCATATGACCACAGCACGGGCATGGCCGGTTCTTTAGGGTACCATCCATATGCTGCTCCTCTGGGATCTTATCCTTATGGTGATCCAGCCTACAGGAAGAACGCTACCAGGGACGCCACCGCCACTTTAAAGGCCTGGCTGAACGAGCACAGGAAGAACCCCTACCCCACCAAGGGGGAGAAGATCATGCTGGCCATCATCACCAAGATGACCCTCACCCAAGTCTCCACCTGGTTTGCCAATGCCCGGAGGAGGCTTAAAAAGGAGAATAAAATGACCTGGACCCCCAGAAATAGGAGCGAAGATGAGGAGGACGAAGAGAACATCGATCTGGAGAAAAATGATGAAGATGAGCCCCAGAAGCTGGAGGAGAAGGGGGAGACGGACGGAGACGCAGGTTGGTCCATTCATAGATGTATTTTAGTTCTCACACAGTCCCTGTATTTAGCTGAGATTCTATGTGGTTATTTGAACAGATTGTCTGATGTTTCTTACAATTCTACTTCTTCTTTCTGTGCAGTGAAGAGGAGTCCCCTAGAGGATGAGCCCGACCTTGTAGAGCAGGAGAACCTCCAGGGGAAGGAGCTTCTCTCGGTCAGGAGCGACTCGGAGGTGGAAGACACCCAGGACCTCATGGCCAAAACTTCTGCGCCAAATTCTCCTCCAACATTATGTCAGGCGGCACAAGAAGAGCAGACTGTACCCAATCATCTTCATCATCATCATCACCATCCTCATCACCATCATCAACACCAGCAGCAGCAACAACAACAACAGGCAGCCCAACATCTCCATCATCACCACCATCACCAACCGCACCCACTAGACCTGGCACATAGGAGTACCCCAGCCACCAGCAATGCCACCTCAGTCATTCACTCGCCACCAGCCTCCACTTCTAAGCCCAAACTATGGTCCTTGGCGGAAATCGCCACATCCTCGGACAAGACTAAAGAAAGCAGTGAGGTTCCTCTAGGGCCAGGAGCCACCCCCGCCCAGCCCATGGCTGCTGCTACTACTACTACTTCTCCTCCCTCCAGATCCCCCTCAGCTGCTTGTCACTTCCCCAGCAATGCAGTCCTATCCCGACCCATCTACTACAGCACCCCCTTCTATCCTGGCTACACGAACTACGGCTCTTTTGGCCACCTCCACGGCCACCATGGACCCAGCACGACCCCCTCAGCTAACAGCAACCCCCACTTCAATGGATTAAGCCAGACTGTCCTAAACAGAGCCGAGGCTTTGGCCAAAGAGTGCAAACTGAGGAGCCAGGCTCAAGTAGAGCTGAGCAAAGAGTCGGCCTATGAAATGAAGAAAGGCATGTCTGGCCTCTAACCCACCAGGACTCCCTCTTATTTATTACTGCCTTGTCCTTCTACCAGATCCCATCGAGAAGCCAGAGCAGGACCCCCTGCAAGGAGAGGATCAGCCCACCATCTCTATCCAGCTCAACCTGTAGATTTCATGTAGCCTTTTTGTATCTCAATGACACCCCCCTATCCTTGAAGTAAATGATGGAATCGCTTGTACAGTCATTGATGCTGGTTTTGTAATATAACTATATAAAGCGCATTGTTTTACCCTGAACTGTTTCATAGTTAATAATACAAATTTAATTTAATTTTTTAAACGCCTCTTGTTATTTCTCTGCTGTGTCCGTATACTCCGTGTATTCCCTGACATGGGACTGCAGGTAAAACCTAAGGAGATGCTAATAGGTCAAGTTCATATGTAATCACGTGTTAAAAGTTGAATTGGTATGGAAATTATTGGAATGAATTTACTATAAAGTGAAATCTGGATCTGCTATTAACGTATGATGAACGGGGAGGGCCATGTCAACTAAACGGTGATCATCTGCTGCTTGTCATTGGCTGCGAATGTGTTAACCTGATTAATTTCCACCAGTGCCCCGAGCTGTGCTTAGCAATCACACGGTGACCTTTACTAATGAAGGCGGTTTATGCAGGAATCTTTTCATTAATGGAAGACTCTGCTGGAGATATATATATATATATATATATATATATATATATATATATATATATATATATATATATATATATATTATGCTTCTGCTGTAATATATATATATATATATATATATATATATATATATATATTAATATCTGCAAAGAAAACCTCATTTTCTAGTATTGCACAGGATAGAAGTCTATTTACTAGTTGTACTCTAATGATCCGTCGGCCACTACTCTATATTACGGGTAGGTGTCGCTGTTGCGCTGGATTTCGCCCTCCTATATTTGCATTGGTGGGAAAGTGAGAGTTTTATTATCAAGAAATAAAGATAAAATCAAATGCAAATTAAATATTATGGAAAAGAAAGCAAAAAAAAGTGATTAAAAGCAAAGACTTCGAGATTATGAGAAGAAAGTTGAATCTAATACTAAATAATATGGAGACTGTACATTTCATGTATGGTCTTTAAATAAGTCTAATGTTAGTTGGGTAATTTGTAGGACAATTTGGGTTCGGTTCTGAGCAGTGTGATCCAGGTGTATGACTCGGATCCATACACTATTTTAGTGTATGGGTTAATATACATATATTAATAGATAATATACATACATATCTTTTTTTATTCTGATGCTGTATTTGCAGAATTCGGTTGCATCTACTTGAATAACTATATAAACTAGATAAAACGCTGACAGAAAACGCTAACGAAATGTTTGCTCCTGTTCACAACAATTACTGCTGCTATTGATCAGATTTATTTATCTATATCAATGAACGATCCCGGGCAGTTATGTTAAACAAACGGAAACGATGGCTCTATTATATCCTGATTTCTTTTCCCGTGCACACCTTCTCCACGATGCAATACATAAACGGCCTCCACGTCCGCAAATAACTGCGGATGAAGCAAGAGCATTTTTTTTTAATTAAAATAAAAGATCACTTCTTTTACAGATGTCATTTATTCGCACAAATGTCGCACTGACATATTGTATTTAAATTAGACTTCTTATCAATCTAAAGCGATATTTACAAATTATTTAAATAGCTGGAAATGGCGCAAAGTGAGACAATTGTGGAGGCTCCCAGATCGTCCCCGTGTTACCCGTGATCGGTTCCCGCGCGGATAGGCTATTATGGTGGCGCTGATTAGAAGCCGTAAAGCGAGCTGTCCCATTCGTTTGCTCAGTTGCATATGGTTTATTAGCACGGGGTATTGTAGAAAGCACATAAATATTGTAGAGAGGATTTCCCCTTTAATGAAATGATCTTTGCATCTGTCCGGGAGGAATTGGCGCAGCCTGGGAGAAGCCTGCTAGAATGAATCAAGTGTCTACTATTCTGCTCGGCAGGAGAAAGAAGCCACTTTACTCAGCAGCACCTATAGAAATGACTCCATTGACCCCTTACCCTTGACATTTTGGTCAAGAGACTACCGTGCATGCAACTGATCCGAACAAGTTGTATAGAGAATAGTTGCAAGTCACAGCAGTCTCTTTTAATGAGACCTAATAATGGCGAGAAAGGCTTCTCCCGAGTGCAGCTCCAGCATTGTGCTCCAGCCCAGCTCCCTTTCTTCTCTATCAACAGGGTTTAACTCTTTGTTTCCTTTCAGGGATGCATCAAAAGAACTAAACTGGGCACTGTGTATTGTATAGCATCGATATATTTAATATTACAACTCACTCTATCTATCTATCTATCTATCTATCTATCTATCTATCTATCTATCTATCTATCTATCTATCTATCTCCTATCTATCTATCTATCTCCTATCTATCTATCTATCTATCTATCTATCTATCTCCTATCTATCTATTAATATACATAACACAATCTTAATCTGAAAAGCACTAAAACAACAGAAACTTGATCACATTATCAACACACTGAACCACTTTAATTAGGAATTGTTATTTATATTTTTTTTTTTTTTGCAACCATTTCTTGCTCTGGTTGCTTTAATATTCAAGATGTGACCAAACATTGTGAACACACTGTGCACTATTTATTTTAAATTCGATGTATTTGTTATACAGATAGATAGCTGTATTTGTCTCTCTATTTATCTATCCTTCTGGTTACAATTATCTGTGTCCAAAAATCTAAACAGGACAAATATATCATCATATACTGAATCATTTGGGTCAAACAGCTCTTCAGTTTAAAGCAATTTATTAGCATAGTGCTAGATATGTAGATGAGAGTAACATCATTTATCTATGTCATCTGCAAATACTATCTATCTATCTATCTATCTATCTTCTATCTATCTATCTATCTATCTATCTATCTATCTATCTATCTATCTGTCTGTTTGTCCTTCTTTCCCTATTTATGTATCATATTCTGCATGTATATGAATCTTAGACACAAAGACACACATACATAAGAAAGTATGTATATATGAGATTCTATCTATCTATCTATCTATCTATCTATCTATCTATCTATCTCTCTATATAGATAGATAGATAGATAGATAGATAGATAGATAGATAGATAGATAGATAGATAGATAGGAGATAGATAGATAGAAGATAGATAGATAGATAGATAGATAGTTCATAGTGTGATGACATATAATGAAATAACTATTATGGGTTTCTATTAGACTTCCTTCACATACTACATTTTTTGTGTTTCTTTTTATTTAAACAGTGTAAAACAACATCATGAACTTCCAATGTTTTACATAGAGTTGTTTAGAACCATTTTTTATGTATTGTAAGGTTTTTGAAGTCCTATAAATAGGTTATTGTGTTGGCAAATCACCAGCAATCATTGAAATCTTCCCCAGACTTCTACATTTCCAAAAAAATACCACTACTGACCCTAAAACACAGCAAAATGCCATAAACTAAATCATTTTGTATGTAGTGTTTGCTCTATTTTAGTATAGACTTTAAAGTATCATCTAACCACAGTTAGTTTTTTTTTTTAACCTAAAAAGGATTGTTAAAAACAGCAATGAAAGACCTATTAAAATGAAATAAAATGCTGTGTGTGATTGTATCCTTAATGAGGATATTCCACAGGATTACACGCACATTGCACTAGGTCAGTGGTGTGCTTCATCTGCTCCTGGGGATCTATGAATGAGAGTTGTAGTTCCACCACAGCAAGAGGACCACATGTAACAGACTAATGGTTCATGTACACAGAACTGTAACTCTTCATATATATATATATATATATATATATATATATATATATATATATAAAAATTTTTTTACTTATTTTCCTGACTCTGCTCTGACTTCTACAAACAGGCTTTGGACATTGTGAAACTGTTTTGTTTGAAACTGTTTTTCTTTTTGTTCCTATAATTAGACATATCACTCCTTGTCTCCTTGTACAGTTAGAATGGTTGAAAAAAAGACACACGTCTATCAAGTTCAACCATGACAGGGGGTGTGGATGAAAAGAAAGAGGGGGTACATCCTAAAATTTAACTTACATCTATAGATTATCTTACATTAAACTTACATTTATAGATTATAACACATAATGTGTGTCAACAAATGACACTGTAAAGATGGAAGCCACACGACTAGACGCTGTACCGTTTACATAACATTTTACAAGATGTGTCATGGCATCATTGGTGGCACCATGACTTGATAACTGACTTCATTGATAACTGGCTATGTTCCCACACAACATTTTTGCTCAGTATTTTGGTCAGTATTTTGCAACCAAAACCAGGAGTGTACTAAAGACACAGAAAGGCTCTGTTCACACACTGTTGAAATTGAGTGGATGGCCGCCATTTATCAGCAAATAACAGCCATTATTTCAAAACAACAGTGGTTCTTCCAAAATAACGGCAATTATTTGTCATTAAATGGTGGCCATCCAGTAAATTTAAACAGTATGTGAACATAGGCTTTCTGTGTCTTCAGTCCACTCCTGGTTTTGGTTGTAAAATACTGAGCAAAAATAATTAATAATACAATTACAATTACAAATAAAATTACAAATACATAATAAATGGATTAAAACAGATCCAATTATTTTTTTTGCATACAAAACAACGCAGTCAATCATGTGTTTTGTGTATGTTAAAAGTAACCATTTAAAAATGGATCAGTTATACGGATCGCAAAAACGCAGTGTGAACCCAGTCTAAAGTCTTGCATTACCAGTGGGTGAGATTTATCAAACTTTGTGCAGAGGAACAACGGGGCAGTTGCTCGTAGCAACCAATCCGATTCCAGCTTTGATATTTTAGAGGCCTTTTTAAAAATAAAAGAAGAAATCCATCGCTCCTCTAAGCAAAGTTGATAAACCTCCCCAATAAAATATTACTGTTGGAGCTTCTTTTCCCAGAACTTTATTGTGTAATGATTCTGTTATTCCTACTGGAAATGAATACAAAAAAACAACAACTGTGCGTTGCTATTCCACTTGTCACTACACACTAGCATGATCAGCACTTGGACAGTGTCACAGTGTGTTAGCACACATCCCTTTGACAACTAGATTGATAACACCCAGTTGTCAAGTTAGGCTAGGGCTACACAACAACTATGGTTGTGCGCCCTGCCCTGCATGTAATGATTGTGAATGGTGTTGTGTCAAGGCATTACGTAACTGAAATGTGACAGTCCTACCCACCTGATGGATGTTTGCTCATAGATTGCAAGCCACATGCATCCTTGCTACCATTGACTTCAATGTAAGAAGCTTGTAACTGACTTGCAACTTGTCCACACTTTTTGTATCTTGGGGATGCTGCAATGAAAAAATTGCATAAAATTTGCAGTAAAATAGTTGTACAAAACTAATGGGCAAATTTTGGTGGTGTGTGGCCATCTAGTAATAATAATAATAATAATAATATTTATTTGTATAGCGCCAAGAGATTCTGCAGCACTCAATATAGTCTTATTCATATATTTCCAAGAGGAACAACAGAGGACCACAGAAAAACAAAGCATGTACTAAAACAGAGATATCAGGAGAGTTAGTAGAAAATGTGTAGAAAATGTTACATATAGTTTGGCCCTTATGCCTGAGCTTCTGTCATGCAGACAGGTTCCTGCCTTGTTAATGATTGTTACTGCTCAGTTGCATAATTCTAATGTATTGTGGCCTAAATCAGCCACTTAAATCAAGCATCCAACCCGCCTGTTGAGTGCCCCGACTCTCCCACCCACCCATTCTCTTTTCTATATGACCTGCTTAGATTATGAGAAGGGACATCTGGGTTGGCAGTGGAACAAGTGTCTTCAAACAGAAGAGCGTCTGTTTTTCCAAGTGAGCAATATGTTAATTCTATAGACCGCAATCTCTCAGCTTTCTTAAGAGCAAGAAGGGGAAATCTGCCACAAATATAGGAGAGAACGTCTCCCCTACAAAACAAGTGTCACTTTTTAATGTAGGCTTTGTGCTGGCCTCACAACAATCATGTGCCATATTTTTCAGGCACTTCAACCCGGGGAGCAGTGAAAAGGCCCTAATCTGTGCCGCCTTGGGACCAGACAAAGTGGAGAGGCGTTTGCCTGTGTCCATGTTGAAATATAGATTTATATATATTCAGGAAATCAGATTGGGAGATACTCATTGAGTGAGAAAGTCCCAGGAATGAGACTCTTAATTAATTATGGGTGCTAAAAATTCAGACCAGCTGTCTGGTGCTTGTCTGCGGCTGCAGACAGAAAGACACTGGCCTGTGTACATTGCTTGTGGTACGTAACATGTCACAAACATCACTTGAAGCAGACAAAGCCGAAGGTAACAGATGGCAAGTGTGTGTGCACTGCATTCCTACACCTTATACTTGCTGGCCAAGTCTTCCAAGGATTTGTGGCCTGTCCTAGGATGGGATTGGATTGCTTAAATTACTGTTTCTAGTTTCTGATAGTGAAATTAGTTTACATATATATTTACCTACCAGAAACCAGATTCGTGATTAATTCCCACATTGTTTTTGTAATGTTTTTAGATGTCATTTATTATGCATGCATTGTGAGACTATGTTCACACAATGTCAAAAATAGAGAAAAGGCATCCACTTTTGCAATTTAAAATAACATAAATTTTTGCCAAAATTTAACTGATGGCAATGCAGTGCATTGCAGTCAATGGAAAGACGGATGTCCAATGTACACACATTATATTGAATAACGGACGTAATCACCACGGTTGTCAAAATAATTTTCGGACATCTTTTGCAAACAGTGGATGTTTTTATTGGTTGTTCACACACAGTTTTTCTTTTGTCACCGTTCTTTCTCCATTTTTACTATAAAAATCAATGGCCTTTTCAATTAAGACACACCCAAAGGCCAATTAGTAACCAAACTAGAATAATGTACAAGCAGCCGTCATTGCAATAAGGGGAGGCCAGACAGCTCAAAACAGACAGACTCAAAATGACGGACATCATTTTAAACGGAGCAGAAAAAACTTTGTGTGAACATAGCTTTTACCTGTGTTATATATACGGTATATATATATATATATATATATATATATATATATATATATATATATATATATATAAAACCTGTACAAAGTCCTATGGACAAATGGCAGAGCGACACATCAATCTGAGAGCATATAGAGCATTTTATATTTTGCTATAGACTTTACGTAACATTTGGCTGTCCCAAAAAAAAACAGCTTCGCCCCAAAGCTGTGTGTATGAATCTTATATTTTCAGCTTTTTTTTCCTGTGAATATGTAATGACGTTGCTGGTTCATATTTATCAGCTTTAGTTTTTTCCATTTTAAAATAGGGTAGCATGTTTAGGCTGAAGTTACATATAAGAGTGGAAGGAAGAAGGTGGGGACGGGCAGTGATAAGTGATAAGTTGGGCTCTTTTAGCGGTGTACCGGACCAAAGACACTGCAGCAGGACACCTAAGGGGCGTGGTGAGATAAGAATACCGTTTTTATTATGTTGCACAAGCAATATATCAAAACATTTTCATTGCCAACGTAGCCCTTCAAAGGTACTCCCTTGCCTAGTTGTTCCATGGTTTTAGATTTATTCTGTAAAATGATTTTTTTTTCTCTCCAGAAAATGTATTTTTCGGTTGGACGGCATGTACTTGTATTCATTAACCATCTTTTTTTAAGACCATAATGAACACTCATGTTTCTGTTACTGCTGAAAACATTAGTGGGCAGTTAGAAAAATTGCAAAAAGGAATGTTGGGAAGCAATAAACCGCTGCAATTAGAAACATTTTCCTATAAACATAAACTCACATGTGCTGTAAGTATGTTGCATATTGGAAAGTTGTTAGTTTATAATTTCGTTAAAAAAATGTAACAAGCTTCATATGGTATCGAGCCATTTTTACATAGTTTAGGTCCCAAAAATAGTGCTCTCTCTTTCGGGGACATTTATGAAGTCCGGCGTTTTACACTGGACTTGCAAATGTCCCCGCAGCTCCGCAGCTCAGGGGATTTATGTAGAGGCGCATTCCGTGAAAATTTTAAAGGAAAAATTGATAAATGCAGCGCACGCAGGGGCCACGCCCCCTTTGCGTGCAGCCGCACCCCCCGTAACGCCCCCTCTCCGCCCCACTGGCAAAGGTGGCTCAGATGGGGCAGATGCAAAAAAAATTTTTTACACCGATTTGCCCCATCTGTGCCTAAAAAATGCATTTACGCTTTTTCATACATGTCCCCCTTTGTCTTTATGCCATTTGTCATTTGGTAAGATACAATTACATGGATACCCAATATATATATCTTTGATTTTATTTTACCTTTACTAAAATTAAAACTTAAAAAATAAATGTGCTAAAAGAAGCCCTTATAACTAGAGATGAGCGAATCAGATGAGTTTTGCTATGAATCTGATTTGCTCATCTCTACTTATAACTTTTTTTTATCTTTCAGTCTGTAGAGCTGTGGGAGGGCTCATTTTTTTATGCCATGATTTGTCGTTTTTATTGGTCCCTTACTTGCATATATGTGACTTTTTGATTACATTTTATAAAAGTTTTTTTTTTTTTTTTTCTGGGAATATGATGTGACCAAAAATCAGCAATTTTGCAAGTTTTTGAGCTTACTCAGTTTACCGTTTCAGATCAAGGATGTGATATTCTAATGGTTTGGACGATTCTTCATGTGGCGATACCAAATTAGTTTGTTATTGTTTTCTTAAAATTTTTTTAATAAAAAGAAATAGGGGGGTGATTTAAGCTTTTATTTTGGGATGTTGTTATCAATATTTTTTTTATATACACTCTTGTGGTCTTTCTATGAGAAATAGAAATCATCATTGATCATAGAGATCAATGCAGTACATATGTGCTGCATAGATTAATAATTTGTACACATAATTTCCTCAGCCTACTGGAAAAAAGCTGAAACAATCGCCATCGTCAGGCCTCGGTTTGAACACGTCAACAGGTCAGCTCCCCGCATTCTCTCTTTGGGGAGAGAACAAGACTAAACAGCAAGGAATGGTCATCCTGTGTCATCAACTGTTTAAAGGGGTATTCAGTATCAGAAAATAGTTTTTAATGCACAGTTGGCCATATCACATTGAAGCAATGTTCATCCCTGACGTCTGAGAGCCATAACACTTTTATTTTTCCACCTACAGGGCTGGTTGGGAGCTTATTTTTGCGCCATCAGCTATATTTTTATTGATATCATATTAGTTTAAAAGATTTTTTTATTTATTTATTTTTAAATTACTTTTCAGGTGTTGTTTTTTCTTCTTTTCGTTTTTACATTGTTCACTGCGCAAAAACAATATTGTAATATTTTAATAGATCGGACAATTCTAAGGGGTTAATGGCAGGCAGCTGTGTGATCGCAGCTGCCTGTCATTATCCCCTGTATCTGGGACACTAATGTGTGCGGGGCTGCTCACACTGAAGCAGCCCCACACACATTAAACCCCCTTTCATGTCTGGAACATTTATACATGTTCCTTATTCCTACAGGGCATTAACAGTAGGAACAGATATAGAAGTATGGCTGATATAAAGGGGTTAACTTACTAATACAGTATTATCACTAATAGTACTGGCTTCAGTATGTTTTGGCATAATTTACCCTAACGGAAGGTTGAAAAAGAATGAGCTAAAGATTGCAGTACTGTTTTAGCTGCTCCCGACTCCTCCCCCTCTCAAAGACAATACATTATCCTCTGATGTCATAGGAGGCTTTGGCTGGATCTTGTCTCTGAGCTCAAGCTCCACCCCCTGTGTGATGTCACCGGCCCTGATAAGCCCCCACAGTCTGTATAACCATCTCTCATAGAGCAGTGCCTCTCAAACTGTGAGGTGAGCCTCACCAGTGAGATGCCCCCTAGTTGCTGGGAAGGCACAGTTAGAGAGGCAATGTTTACATAAGTTACTATAAGCTGCAAAATCCTTTCACAGACTGCAACAATTTCTGGTTTACGAACATTATTGAATCATTTTATACTTATTTTTATTGTTATACAGAGTTTAGGAGACAAATAAAGGGTAGACTGAGCTATAGTTTTCCCTTTTTCATGGACTTACACCACAGATGATGAGGCCTAAGCATCCTCCTGGTCAGTGTGGTGAGGTCCAGGCATCACTTTGATCTGTTGGGTGAGGCTTCAATAGAAAAGGTTTGAGAAGTGCTGTCGTCGACAAATATCCATGCATATTTTGATTGGACATAGAGGAAAAAATGAGATGTATTTGTAGAATTGCTCTGTGGAGAGACAGTCTGCTGTGTAGAGCAATGTTCTGCAAAAGCTCTGGGTGGGGAACTGGCAGAAATGCTATGGGCATGGGAATGAGCAAAGTAAGAAGGCTGTGATGAAAAGCTGAGGGAAAGCAATGTATTCTGGGAATTATAGTACTGAGCAACTGCTCAACCAGATGCACTTTGATTATCTGACATAGGAAGAGACCCACAAGTACAAACATATATTTTGGTAGTTTCAGGACTGGGGCTGGCAGGTAAGCAATCTAGGCTATAGGCTATCTACAGTATATATATTTCTTTTACCTGACTTCAGAATATCCCTTAAAAAAATCTGGATTAACATATTGCAGCTGATTTTAACCTGTTCATGTCACAGAACTAGCATACTCATCCTGGTGATGTCAACAGCACATGGAGTAATATCAGTTGCCAGCTTTTTTAACTGTTTAGATGCTGTTGTCAAAACTGACAGTATTTTTAAAACATTATGGCCGCACATCATCGGGGGTTCAAAGGTCAGATTGCCTCTCCGTGACGAGATTGCTTGGAGCTGATCCATTGTCATGGCATGTTGAAGCCTTTTGAAGCTGCAGGCAGCTGCAGTGTGTGATCTGCTTAGTCTGTTTGCCTATGTCAGGTAAGATTTAGCAAATGTGAATGAGCGCAGACATGGAAAATGTTGCAAAATATTGTGTCAGCAAATCGGTTGTGCAATACATTGGGACTTTATGCCAGGTCTGAGCGGTGATCACCAGATGGGCAGATGGGTCTGGCATGGAATGAAGGAGGCTGACCTCTCCCTGCTCAGAATTTACTGCATTTTATGCCAGGCCCAAATTTTATCTGAAATCTATGCCAACTCTGAGACTAATTTTATCTAAAGAAGGGGTTACTTCACCCCTGATACATACTATGGGGGACATTTATGGAGACCAGTGTACAAGTAAATTAGGCCCCCACCCCCAAATACACCACCGGATTCACTAAGAGGTGCACGCCTATTAGTGAAACCGTCCGGATCCGGGCCTGTGGTATAGCGCGTGCAGAAATATACACCTGCTCCTGGCGTAAGCCAGGGGCGCATCATTCGATAAAGTCTCCCTATATATTGTACACTATGCAAAAAAGATCAAGGAGAAGATTTATTAAGCATGCATACGTATTGGCACTATTAACTTGGCAACACTATGTATCGGCCCACACCGCTGCAAGTCTGGATATGCCAGTATAGATGGTGCTCTGCAGACCTTTAGTACAGCATACACATGTAGTCCTTAGAAGAAGAAAATGCTGCGGCACTCCCAAACTGGATGCAAAATGGACTTGTTCCATCACATGGTAGTGGATACAAACAGACAGGCCTTCTTCTAAGTACTACAGAAGATTTATTAATAATTTGTATATACCATTTTACTAAACTCTATGCCACCACCAGGTACAATTCTAAACTGCGTGCAGGTGTAAGGTCACTACAGAGAGAGGGCATACCATCCCCTTTCATACCATGTGGAGCCTCTCTGGTGAGCTCTTCTTATATAGTGCATAACCAAAACACTTGTCACCTCAATGACCTATATATTTATTGTCATTGGATGATGGAGATTTTTTGGCTTCTTTAGTTGTGGTGATATTGTACACAGCCATGTATGAACTGCATATTAATACCCTTAGTGTAAGCATATGAGGTATGATATCCAATAGGCTCATACAGGTGAGATATAGGTTGGTTGTCCATATACTTTTGGCTATATGGTAAGTTTTAAATACATCACTATAAATACATCACTCGTAAATGATAAACTAACAACAAAAATTGATGGCATGGTTTATCTCTGTCTAGAATTAAAACTCACTTGTTCTATTTGTACCAAAATTATTAAATAAACACTTTCTACTGTCAACAGAGATGCAGCAGAAGACATTACTGTCTGTGTATCTGAGCTCTGGTACAACCAGTAACTAGCCGCGCTGCTTAAAATATTTATGTGGGCCCCATATTAGTGGATAGTAGAATGAGACAGTGTTACATGTGTTGTTCTCAATTTCCCTAATGTGCAAGGGGCTTATTTCATCAAATGTCTGCTCCCTTGGAACAAACAAACGTATCAAAAAATAAATATCACATTCCCCCGTCCCCCATATTCCAGCACCTTCCCCAGAGGCATTCTGGTTATCCTGCAGATGTGAATCTCAGCTTCATTATAAAATATTATAAGACAGGTTCTATACAGAGCCCCAAATCTCAGACAGATACTACTAATAAGATGCATGTTACTGAGTAGTGCAAATGTATTGTCTGCAGCTGCTGTCTTGCTGGTCTGTGAAGTCTGTTTTATGACTGTATTTGGAGGGAACTCTATCTATCTATCTATCTATCTATCTATCTCCTATCTATCTCCTATCTATCTATCTATCTATCTATCTATCTATCTATCTATCTACCTATCCATCCATACCCTATCTATCTATAACAATGCAAAACTTCATAGCAATCCTGGGTAATTTGCAGAAAGTGTGGCAAAAGTTAATTCTGTCATATCCCCAACAGCATATGATGGAATACATTTAGCTGGAATAATCTAGCTATCATCTACATACAGATGTATCTGTCTGTGCTTCCCAACATTGAACATGCAACACTAAGAAGGAAAAGGGGTGGAACTATTTGTTATTACCAGAAAATATGCAAAAGAAGAGCCTGTGGAGCCTCTTTAAAGAGTCTCAAAACACAGGACTAGACAGATATCCCACCGGGAAGGACCCAGCCAAGGGGTGGCTCTTGTAGGGAAACCACCATATTAAGTGGCCCTATAAGTCAATGTAATGACAAGGCAAAAACCAAGGCCAGGTTCCATCCACATACAGATGTTTCAGGGTGTTGCCCCTCATTAGTGTGGAGCAGGATTCTGGCTAGGTGGGAGCAATTACTAGTAGAGCCATAAGAGAAACAGATCGCGGATCTCAGAGAGACCAGCCAAATGATAACACTGCCGACTGCTAGTGAAAGCACTCAATGCAGTGAAAACTAGATGCATTGCCCCCTGGGAAACATGAATATGCAAAGGAAGAGCCCATTGAGCCTCATTAACGAGACACAGCACTAGCCAGATATCCCTCCGGTAAGGACCCAGCCAAGAGGTAGCTACTCTAAGGAAACCACCAAAACCATCATATTAAGTGGCCCTATAAGTCAATGTAATGACAAGGGGAAAACCAAGGCCAGGTATCCATCCACATATGTATCCACATACAGCTGTATGTGGATGGTTACCTGCCATTGGTTGGTGAAAAATGGCTCCTGAGTCACATGGTCTCCATCTCCAAAACAATCTCCCGCTATCTTTGCATTTGGAAAAAGTGGCATTTGTTGATAAAGACCATTTAACTGCATTCCAGCCACCATTGCTGTCTTCCTCTGCACCATGAGGAGCCTTAGGCCCCGTTCACACTACGTGATCGGCGCCGAAATTCTGGACAGAACTCCTCCTGTGCTGGCTCTTGCCTTCTATCAGTTACAATGGGAAAGCGTACGTGCCTCCACTCTCTGCGTCTCTCCACTCAAAGAATTAACATGTCAATTCTATGAACGGAGAGACGTGGAGAGCCGAGGCGTGCATGCTCTCCCATTGTAACTGATAGAAGGCAGGAGTCGTGTGGAGGAGTTCCCCCCGGAATCTCGGCGCCGATTCCGTAGTGAGAATGAGGCCTTAGTGTTATACCAATGGAATCCCTGTAGCTGTGCAGTTGCTAGGTCTTGGATTAGCAGTTAGGTGTTAAGTGTACAAATAGGCACTTATCATGGTGCCCAGGAGTGGTATGCCCACACGTAAGCATAAAAACATATGACTTTGGAGTTAGGGCAGGTGAAGATGTAAGGACAGAGTAACCACAGAGTCCAGTTCTTAACCAGATGAAAAGTTTACTGTAAACTTCAGTGCAATTCAAGAAAAGTGTAGTACTTGGCAATAAGGTGCAATATAGAAAAATAATCTTTCTCCTTGAGGACAACACCAATGTCGGACTGGGGTATCTGGCCAGTCTGGTATTGACTCTACGTCAGCGTACACGTGACCCCACTATATAGTGTGACTGGGGCCCCAGTCACACTATATAGTGGGGTCACGTGTACGCTGACGTAGAGTCAGTAGAAGCACTTTGTTGCGAAACAGCTGTCACTCGTTTAATCATCTTGCACAAGGCGCCCCCGCCAGCTACACGGCGTCCGTGTTCATGTTGCACGTATAAGAATAAAAGAATCGTTTTCACGGTGAGTACCCTCTGAATTTCCTTTCTATTTATGCATTGAATGGACAGTGTCTATTGCTATATAGAGTGAGCACCCCGTTGCACCTGGTAAACCCTGTTTGGCATTTTTAATAGAGTAGTGCCGGTCTCTCTTTCTATATGAGTTTTTTTTTTCTCTCTTGAAAATACTTTGGAAGAAGACCCTCTCTAAACTTTTACCTCACACTTTATACTCCAGAGGGGACCCTGTGATAGGTTAGAACTCTCTAGAAGGACAGAATATAGGCCTGTGATCGGTGTAAGTGCCAGACAGTTAAAAGATTAAGGATTGGACATAATCCCACTCCATCCTGTAGTTGGATGCCACTAAGGCTTTCGACGGGGTAGAGTGGGAATATATGTGGGGAGTGTTGGATAGATTTGGGTTTGGTCCCCGTTTTATTTCTTGGGTTGTTATTGTATAAATGTCCTAGGGCGGCGTTGGTAGTGAATGACTTGGTGTCATTTTATTTATTGTCTCGAGGCACTAGACAGGGGTGTCCCCTCTCCTCTTCACCCTTAGTATCGATCCTCTGGCTCATTTAGTAAGAGTAGATAAGATGATTGAAGGTTTTAGGGTGGGGGGGAGGGGACAGGGTGTCCCTTTACGTCGATTATGTTTTGTTTTCTTGAAGGTCCCTAATATTGCAGTTCCGAGAATTATAGAGATGGTAGAAATGGTGGGGAGATTTTCAGGTTTCAAAATTAATTGGGCAAAATCTATTCTTATTCTTGTGTGTAAATCAGCAATTCCCTTTCCCTTCTTTCAGGGTTTTGGAGGAGGGGGACAAGTTTAGATGCTTGGGCATAGCAGTCTCAAGAAATATAGATTATAATGAATTAAATATTAAGGTAGTCATTGAGGAGGTCGAGAGGAAGTGTAAGGTCTGGGAGAAATTATGCCTATCTAGAATGGATCGGATAGTGTTTTTTAGGACAATTTGTCTTCCCAAATTTCTTTATGTATTTGGAACTGCGCCCATATGGATCTCAGAGAAAAGTCTAAGAAGGATCAGAATAATGATTAATGCATTAATATGGGGTAGAAAAAGGGCCCGACTAAAATTAGAGATCTTTTAGCAGCCTAAGAATAGGGGAGGCCTTGGGAGGGGTAGGGTGTAGGGGGTAGACCTTTTATGGTGTTTGAGTATTTAGAGGTGGGCTTCTGGAAAGTAGGAGGGAAAAAGGATTGGCCTATGGTTCAAGACCTAGGGAAAACCTGTCAGGTTGTAAAAGAAGTCCTAAGATTGAAGTCAGTAATAAGGATTAGAGTAGATTGGAGTAATAAGGAGTCTGGATAGGAGAGGTTTTAGTGGGAGGAGATTAAGATTTACTATGATCTGTCTGAGGTGTTATGGTTTGATTACTTTCGTCTTCAGACCGCTCTAATAAAAGTTTCAATCCTAAAAAATGGGCTGTTCGATTTTGATTTTCTCATTGACCACATTATGAGACAAGATATAGAGAAAAAGGTGATAGCAAATATATATATATGCCCAATTGAAAGGTAGAGAGGAGATGAAATTAAGAAGCAAGGGCAAATGGAAAGAAGACGTTTGGAGGTTAACTGACAACCAATAGCTGAAAATCTACTCTGGGATAAACTTAGGGGGACATTTATCAAGTGAAAAAGGCATATTTTTTGTTGGAAAATGGCCAGATGCGAATAAATTTATTCGCAAATGGCTGTTTTGCGAATAAAATATTCGAATCTGGCCACTTTCCGTCCCCCAGGGGGGGCTGGGAGGGGGTGTGGAGGGGGCAGAAAGGGGTCTGCGCTATTCATCATTTTCTATGGCATTGATTTGTCAGGAAACCTACTCCAGCTCTGAGCTAACGTAGGTTTCCTGACGCGCGCACTGGTGTGCATGGGATTTATGTAGAGGCAGTATGCCTCTACATAAATCTTTGTAGTGTCGGAGCTGCGGGGAAATTTTTAAGTCTGGCGCAGAAAACACCGGACTTAATAAATGTCCCCTTTAGTCTCTAAATCAGGGAATCATAGATTAGTGCAGTTTAACATTATATATAGGATTTATTTTACACCTATCCTTAAGAAAATTAAGAAATGGTCTAATAGTAACTGTCCTAGATGTGCCATGCCGGAAGCCAGGGCCGGGACAAAGGGTAGGCCAGGGTAGGCGATGGCCTAGGGCGCCATCTCCTGGTGAATTACAGGGGGCGCAATGTAGCTTCACGTAAAAATCCCCCCACCCCACCTGACCTCACACAGCAGCATCCCTTCTCCACTCTGCTCCAGCTCCGCAACGGCAGGACCTGCGCTGCTCCTCCTCTCTTCTGCTTGGCTCCGGAGCAGAAGAAAAGCTTCTAATTAACGTCACATGACCTCTGGAGCCAATCAGGAGAGGGGAGAAGTGCAGGGACAAGTGTAATGGCAGATACCCCAACCCCCGCCCCCCCTACCGACAGAGAACCATGAGGAGACTGATCGGCATCCTCAGAAACATCCTCAGTGTCCTCCTCCACTGCTACTGCTGTGTGGGTGGGTGAGTATTTGTGTACTGATGGAGTGAGTGTGTGTGTGTGTGTGTGTGTTAGTGGAATGTGTGACTGAGATAGGACAACTCCCAGCATGACCTGTATGACTGAGGTAGGACAACAACTCCAAGCATGACGTGTATGACTGAGGTAGGACAACAACTCCCAGCATGACCTGTATGACTGAGGTAGGACAACAACTCCCAGCATGACCTGTGTGACTGAGATAGGACAACTCCCAGCATGACCTGTATGACTGAGGTAGGACAACAACTCCCAGCATGACCTGTATGACTGAGGTAGGACAACAACTCCCAGCATGACCTGTATGACTGAGGTAGGACAACTCCCAGCATGACCTGTATGACTGAGGTAGGACAACAACTCCCAGCATGACCTGTATGACTGAGGTAGGACAACAACTCCCAGCATGACCTGTATGACTGAGGTAGGACAACAACTCCCAGCATGACCTGTGTGACTGAGATAGCACAACTCCCAGCATGACCTGTATGACTGAGGTAGGACAACAACTCCCAGCATGACCTGTGTGACTGAGATAGCACAACTCCCAGCATGACCTGTATGACTGAGGTAGGACAACAACTCCCAGCATGACCTGTGTAACTGAGATAGCACAACTCCCAGCATGACCTGTATGACTGAGGTAGGACAACAACTCCCAGCATGACCTGTGTGACTGAGGTAGGACAACAACTCCCAGCATGACCTGTGTGACTGAGATAGCACAACTCCCAGCATGACCTGTATGACTGAGGTAGGACAACAACTCCCAGCATGACCTGTGTGACTGAGATAGCACAACTCCCAGCATGACCTGTATGACTGAGGTAGGACAACAACTCCCAGCATGACCTGTATGACTGAGGTAGGACAACAACTCCCAGCATGACCTGTGTGACTGAGATAGGACAACAACTCCCAGCATGACCTGTATGACTGAGGTAGGACAACAACTCCCAGCATGACCTGTGTGACTGAGATAGGACAACAACTCCCAGCATGACCTGTGTGGCTGAGGTAGGACAACAACTCCCAGCATGACCTGTGTGGTTGAGGTTGGACAACAACTCCCATCATGTTCCTGTGTGGCAGAGGTAGAACTACAGCCCCCAGCATGCACCTGTGTGACTAAGGTAGAACTACAGCTCCCAGCATGCTCCTGTGTGTGTGGGGAGGGGGGGGCGCCATTTGCCTTCTCTGCCTAGGGCACCAAAACTCCTTGTCCCGGCCCTGCCGGAAGCAGACTTTATTCACATGATATGGTCATTAGAGATGAGCGAGTAGTGAAATATTCGACTTTGACTTATGACGTGCCTTTTTCTGGGCTACTGGAACAATATGTATCACATGCCTTTTACTGGGCTACTGAAACAGTATATATCAAGTGCCCTTAGTGGGCTACTGGAACAATATGTATAACGTGCCCTTAGGGGTGTTAAACAGGGACACTATAAGTAACTTGTACACACAGGGTACTGGAATGAATACACCTGCTGATGCTGCTGAGAAGTGCTTTGGATGCAGTAATGACTTTTTCGCTTGATCTTAGCCCTGAAAAGGACTTTTGCGTTCTGTAGTAAGCCTGCCTAACTAAAACGCTACTAAAACCAATCTCTCCCTGCTGCAAGATCTTTCCCTGGCTAGGTTGAAAGCTCATCTGCGGTTGAGAGGCGGGAACCAAGTATTTAAGATTCGAGGTCATGGGGTTCAGCCATCCAATGAGGGTAGACACCGTTTTCGCGCTGCGTGCGTACTCCAGCAGCGAAATAAACAAGAATTAATAAGTGTATAGTTAACCCTTTAGTATACAGCCGTTCTACACAGCATAAAGAACACAGTGACATCCAGTGGCAGAAAGTGGGTAGTGCAAGACCTTCACTCACACACAGAGTTTAGCTTGGCAATGGTTACTGACAACAGGTGTGCAGGAAAAGAGCAATGGCACACCTGCTCTGGGACACCGCCACTCAGGGGCAGATTAACTTTACCATAGGCCTTGGGCTATTCACCAAGCCGGCCCCCCAACTCCACTGTAACTATAGCAGCACTAGCATAGGGCAGCACCTTGCAGTGGGGCAGCACCAGGGAGCAGGGAGAAGAAAACAACTTTATTTGTTTTTATTTATTTGTCTCCCACCTCCCCTTCTGACTTGCCAGTAAATTTGGTGTGTTTTCCGGAGGGGGGTTGGGGGGGGGGGGGGAGTCCTACATGTAGAGAAACACATGTGGCTGTAACCACGCTCCCATTGTTTCCTCTGTAGTCATGTGCTGTTACCAGGATTATCGGCCATGCGCCTATTGGTTACCACATGAGGGTCTGGTTTTAGCTACCTGTGGTGTTGTACAGTAAATGTGGGAACGCGGCCTAAGACTGATCAGATATCAATATAATATTCAGAAAGCAGAAATTTAAGATGCTAATTGGTAAATGAAGATTTGTGGTGAAGGGTGTCTTTGGGCTTGGTGCCTAGGGCAGCAGCAGCTGTTAATACGGCCCTGACAATACACCACTGAAAGTATAAGTCTGTTTGGGTGGCCATGGTTCCCCTAGGAGCTCAGGGCCCCGGGCTGCCGCCTGAAACAGACCTGTTATAAGCCACTACTGCTGCTGCTTGATGTCTGTCTTGTAGCCCAATGTTTTACAAGCACCTTCTGATGGCTTGTAGATAATGTCCAATTTTCACTGTGCAGACATTTGCCTCAGTGCACCTATTGCTGTAATTCGAGTTTGTTAGTCACCCAATTACTGGGCCACATAACAATGAACAGTTCCGCCATCTCAGCCTACCTGCATAATAACCTGCCAGCATAATGACCTGCATAATGACCTGCCAGATCATGATCATTAATGAAAGCCATTATTTTGCAACAACGGCCGTTATTTGCCCTTGCTTTTAGATTGTGGGAACATCGCCTTAGGCAATGTTCCCTTTTTGTAATAATATTGGCGGAAGGCGGATGTCTCCTTAAATAGATGGCTGCTAATAATGATCATGATTATTATCACTGGCCATCTATGTTACAAGATGTCTGCCTTCATGAATATAGCTTAATGCTGCACTTTTAATGTTGAGACCTCTATCTATCTATCTATCTATCTATCTCCTATCTATCTATCTATCTATCTATCTATCTATCTATCTATCTATCTATCTATCTAGAGAATAGAAAACAAGCCGCACGTCCAAATCCAATGTGGCGGGTGCTGGGGAATAGGTCCTCAGGCCAAGGATTCCGCAAATAGAAGATGGAGAGTCCACAGCACACCAGCTCTCATAGTACAAAGGTGTATTTTATTCCAAAAGATGGTGAACAAACAGATGCAACGTTTTGACAACCTCTCGTTGTCTTTCTCAAGCATAGTGGATGGGTCATAATGACATCATTAAATAGTATTCAGGGTAAAATATTCTGCCCATAAGTGTGGTTTGCATAATGACAATAACAATGTATACAATGTGATATATAAACATATGTCCAAAAACAAACAACCAAATAAGTGCTGTGACTAGTGCAGTTCGTGATCAAACAGATCTTGAGATAAGCACACAAATATTAGTCCATATAGTAATGCATATTAGGGTTGGGTTCACACTACGTATATTTCAGTCAGTATTGTGGTCCTCATATTGCAACCAAAACCAGGAGTGGATTAAAAACACAGAAAGGCTCTGTCCACACAATGTTGAAATTATTTCAATATAACAGCCGTTGTTTTAAAATAAGAGCAAATATTTGCCATTAAATGGCGGTCATCCACTCAATTTCGACATTGTGTGAACAGATCCTTTCTGTGTTTTTAATCCACTCCTGGTTTTGGTTGCAATATGAGGACCACAATACTGACTGAAATATACATAGTGTGAACCCAGCCTCAATAAAGAGGAGGATCTGGAGGCCACTCACCACTTATAGAGGCGTGTATACAAAGTCCTGAATGCCGCATATAACTCCGGCGTGGGGTATAGGCCAGTGCGCATGCGTCAGTCGGCCTTGCCCCGTGACCGTGACGAAGTTCCGGTGGAACGCAACGCGTAGGGGCATCATGGGTTGCAACGAGTTACTCCTCTCCCTCTTTGCTTGGTGACATGCATTACTGATTTATTTATTGTTTAGTATTTCATAGTTTAGTCACTATTCACATTACACATGTATATTTTTTTTTGTGTAGACACTTCCATTCATGTTTATGTTGTTTATTCACCTTATGTTGTTCGAGGGTTCATAGGGCTACATTTCATGACCGTTTGCTGGCCTGGGGGTTCCCATTATTGTGTGGGTCCCACCGTGTTTTTCCCTCTTTGGGAATTTTAAATGTTTTTAATGTGCAGGGATCTGGTTTCCTTTGCCATTTTTTGTGTTTTTGTATTTGTGTGGTAATTACTAATAAACATATTTTTGTATTTTTTCAATTATTGTTGGTGTGCTACTATATATGACATTTCTGTCTCTTTAGTGGTCTATGCATATTGGTCTGTCTTAGGAAGCACCCTATTTTTCTACAAATTGGCAGTGCAGGCCCCCCTTTTCTGTTTGGTACAATCAAAACAATGTGTGAACAGAAAAAAGGCTCTATTTTGCAAAAGCAGATAGTAAATAATGAGCAGCTTCATTATTTGGACGGTCGTAATAAATTATGCAAAAAGAAACATACTGTTGAAATTGATTGGATAACCGCCATGTAATGGCAAATAATTGCTGGTATTTTAAAACAACGGTTGTTATTTGCCGTTATATGGCGGCCATCCACTCAATTTCAACAGTGTGTGAACATAGCCTTTCTGTGTTTTCAATCCACTCCTGGTTTTGGTTGCAAAATACTGAGCAAAAATAATGTACAGGAACATATAAACCACTTATTAATAATACACTATTTCCCAAATACTACCACATAAGTAAATTCTGTTTATTTACTATTTTAATTTTTTTCCTATTTTAGTCACATTCTAAATAATTCCATATCATAATATATTTGTGCTAAAATTGAAGGAACTACATTTGTTGGAACCAGCTTAAGGCTATGTTCTCACTTTGGGAACATATTGAGCAAAGGCGGCTGCCTCATATAGACAACGGCTAATAAAAATCATGATCTTTATAAGCGGCCGTCTATGTAATGAGATGGCTACCTTTGCCCAATATGTTCTCAAAGTGAGAGCATAACCATAATGCTTAAAAGGTTTGCAGAATATGTCTTACTATATATATGTGGATGAAGTTGAAATTGTCAATCATATTGGGTGGTGCTAGTACAGAATGTGAATATTGTTCTGGTTATTAGTCAATGACAATGAGAATTATTTTGCCCTTTTAATTAACTTTTTTCTAACTAGGCTGCACTGGAATCTGAATCTTGTGTTTCCTGTATCTCAACATTGTAATATCACTTGTTCAAGTTATCTAATGCTAGCCGGCAATAGATAGCTTTAGATCTATAAGACAAGCACCCTGTTCCGGTGAAGTAGAAGAGGATACCAGGATCGTGTTTCTGGAACAGATAGAAGCCTCTCTCTTGCAGATAAAGGCATCAGTCCATTCTTGTAATAAACTTTATGCTGCATCATAACCATGTGCCATCTAGAAATTACAATTCAACTGGTTTAAAGAGAATGTTGAATGTGTGTTTAGGGGTCATCTTATAAGGCACTCCCTTTTTGATCTTCCAGAGGAACTTTGTGGTGCTATACACTATTGGTGAAGGTGATCTTAGTTCATTTAACCTCTTAAACGCCATGGTCAGTGTTGAGCGTGGCATTAAAGATGTGTGATGGGGAGGAAGCTCCCTTTATCAGGCCAAGGTTGCTTATGATGCTGTTTTAGTGGATTGAAGGCTTCACTATGACAGCCACAGTCCTACAAAATGCCCCCAGCTCTGCCAAACACATCTGTCTATCAGGCCATACTATTATACTATCTCAAAACCTTACAGAAGTAAACAAATGAACAAACAAACAGAAAGTATAAAAACATCTCATCTATTTAGAGGAGAATTTATCAGTGATATAGACTGATTGTTTGGCAGGAGAAAATGGCAACATTTTGTGTAACTGCGTAATCAGTGACTTTTAAACAATCTACACCATTACTGCCGATGCTGCTTGTAGGCATTTACAACCATGGGTATCTTGTAAAGCTCATTTACTACAGGCAACTTTTTTGTATTGTTGCATTGTTGCATACTATTGTTGCATTGTTGCATACTAAACAAATGACCCTACCAAAGAGGCCTAGATAGTGCGGTCTATGCGCACCCAAAACTATCCAACACAAAATCCAAAAACGAAAGAACTGGAATGCAAGACCAATATAAATATGAATATTTTGTATTAATATATCAAAAAAAGATTATTAAAAAGTACATAATGGGGGGGCTAGAGCTAATACAAATCCCCATAAAAACGGTGGATCAAAGAATTCTTATACATAAGATGCTATATCATAAGGTAGGAGATAAATAAATAACCTACATATACAAACATATATACTGGGCACTGGGTTGGTATTACATACAGAAAATAAATAAATAAATAATCCCCACAGTGGGTATATGGCAGAAAAACATAAAGACACCATCAACAAATAATAAATATTACCCATACATGTCCTTAGTATATGATCACCCTCGATAAAGCAACACGCGAAACGCGCGTCGGGTGTACGGTGAGGTGGACCTATATACTAAGGACATGTATGGGTAATATTTATTATTTGTTGATGGTGTCTTTATGTTTTTCTGCCATATACCCACTGTGGGGATTATTTATTTATTTATTTTCTGTATGTAATACCAACCCAGTGCCCAGTATATATGTTTGTATATGTAGGTTATTTATTTATCTCCTACCTTATGATATAGCATCTTATGTATAAGAATTCTTTGATCCACCGTTTTTATGGGGATTTGTATTAGCTCTAGCCCCCCCATTATGTACTTTTTAATAATCTTTTTTTGATATATTAATAAAAAATATTCATATTTATATTGGTCTTGCATTCCAGTTCTTTCGTTTTTGGATTTTGTGTTGGATACTAAACAAATGAATGTGCTGTGAGTGATCACTAATGTAGACGAGTGCTGATCCCTGAGATTGGCGCCTATTACACGGCTCTATAATTGTGCAGTAGGGGCCGGTCTCTGAAGTGACAGGCTTCTCAGCCAATCACAGGCTGAGATGGACCAGCGCTGTGGTCAGTGATTGGCTTAGCGGCCTGTCACTTCAAAGCCCAGTGTTGAAGCTTCAGCGGCTGTGGTGGTGAGCGGCCAGAGGCGAGAAGAATACCGGGGAGCAAGGAAAAGTATGTATAATGTTTATATAATTTTTCACACAGTCACCAGCCGTCGGTCGTTTATTGGCTAATAGTTATTGGAGGCAATAATCTGCCGAACCGTCAGATTTGGCAGAATATTGGTCCATGTAATGAGGCCCTTAGATATATGCCTGCAACTTTTTGTTGCACAGTGGTACAAAAACTTTTGCATGCAGCCACTAGCCTCAGGCTTCAGCAATAGACTAGCTGTTCACCTATTAATGCATTGCACTTTCAATCAATCCGTCTATTACTCAGAATGCAGCCATAGACCACACACACAAAAAATACCCTGATGATAAATGCCTCCCGGTGTGTTGAGTGTAACTACTTTTCCTTATCAAAGCCTTCAATGGAGCAGTACCACAGATTTGTGATTTTCTCATCTACCCTCTAATGATAATGAGATGACTCTATCTGTTCTGTCTCTGTCTATACAGCAAAGCTGACAAGTAATAGGCAGAAAGCAGGAAGTGTCAGGCTGTTGTGACTGCTCTACATGTTTTTGACGTGGGTGGTAGCATTTTTTTTTTCTATAAAAACCTGATCTAAATAATATGTCGTTTTCTGATCATACATTCTGTTTGAAATCTTATAGCACAAGCAAACTACCTTGTAACTTGAAAGGGAACCTGTCAGGTTATGTATGTTGTCTGTCAGAGAACAGCATATAAGAGAAGTATAGATGCTGAGCTCTGTAATATATAGGTTTAGAGGTTTAAAGCAGCATTACTGAATAAAGAGCAGAGTCATTTCTCATAGGACTTATATAGGAGACAATGGGAGTCCTGCTTATCCCACCCACACATAGGCTGATTGACAGAGCCAATCTGTACACACACTGATACAAGAAAAGATGTCAATCACTAGGTATGGGTAGATTTAAAGGTTTGTCTGATGTAAACTGTCAATCTATGATACTGCCGAGTCTATGGGGTACATAAAAGAGCTGACAGTTCACAGGTCTCCTGGTGTCTGCCAATTCTCTGCTACCATCCTCTTCTTCAGAACTTCTGCTGACATGACCTTTTTTCAGGAAATGACAGCTCAGCATAGGCAGTATAGTGTTAGGAGATTGTGTATTGTGTATAGGATCAGCATGCCAGAGGAGATTGTGAAGCATAGGGTAGTAGCAGTAGAATCAGTGTCATGGTGGAACCTCTGGCCCTAAGCCACCTTCCTGGTACACACAGCAGTACAAGCTAGTAGGATTTGCACAAACCGTGTATGTCTCTGATCTCAGGGGCATTTCTAAAGTTATATGTCTGGTGTTTGGGAATGTGGTGTCTGTGTTGTTTTTTTCCCTAATAAAGAAGCCAGTCAACGGTGATAACGTATCAACAGGAAGAGTTCCTTACTGCGTGAAAGCTTGGCTATAATAAACAGCCTTACCGTAGGTTTTTAAGACACAGGCAGAGATTTATCAAATCGGTGTAAAGTAGAACTGGCTCAGTTGTCCCGAGCAACCAATCAGATTCAACCTTTCATTTTCCAAGGAATCTGTGAAGAATGAAATGAAAAGAGTGCAATCTGATTGGTTGCTGGAGGCAACTGAGCCACTTTTACTTTACACCCCTTTAATAAACGTTCCCATCAGTCTCTGGTTCACTGTAGTAATATGGGACTTTAGTAGATGACTGGTAAGAAAAGAGTATGTGGGGGAGTTTTAGCGATAAAATTCACTCCTTTAGGCTATGTTCACACTATGTATATGTGCGGCTGTATTTTTTATGCGGCTGTAAATGTGCGGATGAAACTACGGCCGTGGGAAAAAATAGAAATGCGGCTGAAAACATACGATCATTTACTTGGAAATCTGGTTCAACTAAAAATAACAAATAAAATCTTAAGAAAGTGATGCAAACACCTCTGGATGCATCTGGGAAAGCAGGGAAACAGTTTACATGAATCGCTATTACCGGGGTTTGCGATCCTCTGCAGTATGCCGATGCCGATGCCTCTCATGGTTAATATATTGAATTAATAAAACACATTTTCGTTGTAATAAAGTCCCTTTCATTGTTCAATAATTAAATTTAAACGATTCCATCATTTTGCAATTAAATATACTGTTAAAAATAAATATATATATAAATAAATGTATATTTATATTTATATTTATTTTTTGACAGTATATTTAATTGAACAATGATGGATTCGTTTAAATTAAATTATTGAACAATGAAACTGATTTTATTTCAACGAAAATGTGTTTTATTAATTAAATATTAATTAGTACAGGAAGCTCCAGTAAGCCGTTAATTCATATTGCCGGCAATAGAGCATTCTGTACTAATCATCACTTTACTTTAATTAAAACATCAAATGTTTCTTCTAATTATGTTATCACAATAGCATTATTAGAAGAAACGTTTAGAATTATATGTGCGCTCAGCTGATTGGCTGATCGGCTGAGCGCACATATAAAGAGCTGGTCCGCAGTACAGTGACTTCATTGTGCTGCGGACCAGCGAAGAGACAACATCGGGGTGAGTATAGAGCTCTCCCCACCCCCTCCCCAGCACTGCACCCCTCCCAGCAAGGAAGGGGGGTCACTTAACCCCTTCCTTGCTGGGATGGGTGCAGTCTGACATCAGTCTGGCCCCCAAGGGGTTAAGGGGGATGCAATACATCCTCCCTTAACCCCTTGGGGGCCAGACTGTAAACAGCGATCTGTAAAGATGCTGCATACTGTAAGGAGCACAACACCGCTCACAATGATGTGTGTTGTGCTCCTGTTTGTGTGTTTTTGTGTGTTTCTCCCTTTTTGTTCTTCAGATATCGGTATCCTGTGGATTACGTCGGATTACGTGGACTACGTCGATGACCAGCGGTTGTTTGTTGTTTTTTTTTTAATAAAATGGTCAATGAGGGGTGTGGGGGTGTTTTTATTTGAATAAAATTTTTTTTTAACTTGTGTCTTGTCTTTATTTCTTTACTTTATAGACTTAGTAGTGGAAGCCGTCTAATAGACGGAATCCATTACTAAGTTGGGGCCTAGTGTTAGCCGGTATAAAATGGCTAACACTAACCCCCCATTATTACCCCAGTACCCAATGCCACCAGGGGTACTGGGAAGAGCCGGGTGCCAGTGGTCCAGGAGCGTCAAAATTGGCGCTATGCGGGTTTTTTTTTAAATAAATAAATAATTAAAAAAAAACGCATAGGGTCCCCCTATTTTTATAACCAGCCGGGTTAAAAACCAAACGACAGCAGCCTGGTAACACCAGGGTGGGAAGAGCCATTGGTTTAGGCCCTCCCCAGCCTAAATCTTACCAGCCTGCTGCCGCCCGGTCCAGGAGCGCCAATTTTGACGCTCCGGGACCACTGGCACTCGGCTCTTCCCAGTACCCCTGGTGGCATTGGGTACTGGGGTAATAATAGGGGGTTAGTGTTAGCCATTTTATACCGGCTAACACTAGGCCCCAACTTAGTAATAGATTCCGTCTATTAGACGGCTTCCACTACTAAGTCTATAAAGTAAAGAAATAAAGACACAAGTTAATTTTTTTTTTTATTCAAATAAAAACACCCCCACACCCCTCATTGACCATTTTATAAAAAAACAACAACAAACAACCGCTGGTCATCGACGTAGTCCACGGAATCCGACGTAATCCCCAGGATACCGATATCTGAAAAACAAAAAGGGAGAAACACACAAAAAACACACAAACAGGAGCACAACACCCATCATTGTGAGCGGTGTTGTGCTCCTTACAGTATGCAGCATCTTTACAGATCGCTGCTTACAGTCTGGCCCCCAAGGGGTTAAGGGAGGATGTATTGCATCCCCCTTAACCCCTTGGGGGCCTGACTGATGTCAGACTGCACCCATCCCAGCAAGGAAGGGGTTAAGTGACCCCCCTTCCTTGCTGGGATGGGTGCAGTGCTGGGGAGGGGGTGGGGAGAGCTCTATACTCACCCCGATGTTGTCTCTTCGCTGGTCCGCAGCACAATGAAGTCACTGTGCTGCGGACCCGCTAATTATATGTGCGCTCAGCCGATCAGCCAATCAGCTGACCGCACATATAATTCTAAATGTTTCTTCTAATAATGCTATTGTGATAACATAATTAGAAGAAACATTTGATGTTTTAATTAAAGTAAAGTGATGATTAGTACAGAAAGCTCTATTGCCGGCAATATGAATTAACGGCTTACTGGAGCTTCCTGTACTAATTAATATTTAATTAATAAAACACATTTTCGTTGAAATAAAATCAGTTTCGTTGTTCAATAATTTAATTCTAACTAATCCATTATTGTGCAATTAAATATACTGTCAAAAAATAAATATATATATAAATATACATTTATTTATATATATATTTATTTTAACAGTATATTTAATTGCACAATGATGGATTCGTTAGAATTAAATTATTGAACAATGAAAGGGACTTTATTACAAAGAAAATGTGTTTTATTAATTTAATATATTAACTATTAGAGGCATCGGCATTTGGCATCATTGCCGGCTATTTTTGAAGTACTCCATACGGACCGCCTGTCAATCCACGGCCGCATTTCCAGCCGCAAACAATGGTCTTGTTCATTTTTTACGGGTCCGTTTACGATAGGGCCGTAGATTCATACATAGTGTGCACTGTGCAGCCGTATATCGTATACTTTCCAGCGTACGCATGAACCACCAAAAATACCGCCGCACAATTACGGCCGCAAATGCAGCCGCACAGTTACATAGTCTGAACCTAGCCTTAGGCTGCGTTCACACTACGTATATTTCAGTCAGTATATTTCAGTCAGTATTGCAACCAAAACCAGGAGTGTATTAAAAACACAGAAAGGATCTGTTCACACAATGTTTAAATTGAGTGGATGGCCGCCATATAACAGTAAATAACTGTCATTATTTCAATATAACAACAGGCAAAGTAACAGCAAATATTTGTCATTAAATGGGAGCCATCAACTCAATTTCAACATTGTGTGAACAGATCCTTTCTGTGTTCTGCATCAAGGCTTCACTTCCTGGATAACATGGTGATGTCACGACCCGACTCCCAAAGCTGTGCGGGCTGTGGCTGCTGGAGAGGATAATGGCAGAGGGACAATGAGGGACATAGAGCACTGAAGGGACACTGAGCATCCCTCTGCCATCATCCTCTCCAGCAGCCACAGCCCGCACAGCTCTGGGAGTCGGGTCGTGATATCACCATTTTATCTAGGAAGTGAAGCCTTGATGCAGTACTAAGTGCAGGGAAAAAAACACTTTATAAGCATTTCCCGTAAAAAGTATATATTGGTAATTTGTATAACTTTTGGGGGGGCAATACAATACTTCAATAAAAATTTTCGCCGGACTTCTCCTTTAATAATTTTCACTAAAGGAATCATCACCAATTGGCTCCTTGAGGGTGACTTAAGGAAAACTAGTGTACTAATGCATGGTGAGCGGCAATGTCCTTTAGCAGGATGGAGGTCTAGTGGAGACATCATGTGCTAGCCATAAATCTCTGGTCACAGCATGAGGTACCAGGTTGGCAAAGGCGCTCTTACATAGCTTCTCCTGTTCTCTGAATTAGAGGCAGACAAGTATATTGCTGAGTATTTTCTTAGTATGGGCTGTAAGGTTTCCCAGGAGATGTATATCCTTTACAGGAGTTTCTGAGTTTCTCTTAGCCCTCCTAGGTAGGAAAGATAACAAGGTCCCCCATAATATATAGAGAGAATGCCAGAAGGTCCCCTTGATATAGTTGTCACAAGTGACGATGGCCCACTTCCTTATGGAGAAGCCAAAAGACAGGCTATAAGCCTAACCAAAGAGAAGAGGTAGAGCGGGCCTCCTTCTTAGTCTAATGACTTACTACTCTGACTCCAACTGAATCAGTCTAAATCACATGCCTACCCCCTACTAAGAAGGAAGCTGGGATAGGGAAATGTTACTTCTAGGTTCTAATCAGTTGCCAGTATAATGAATGGGCTAATTACACCCTATGGGACCTGTCTCTGAAGCACTTTACATAGCTACAGTTAGATGGCAGCAAAGTAGAGAAACATTTAGGAAGGTTTAGGAAGAATTACACAGAGAAAACTCAGTACAGATAGATCATACCCTGGTCCCTCAACTTATAATATTAATTAGTTCCAGGAGCGACAATTGTATGTTAAAACTATCTTGAAAACTAGTATTTTTTTTCTAAAGGCCCCACAATGTCACACCAAAATAAGGAAAAAAAAGAAGATTTAAAGGAAAATAAGCAGATAACTAATATGGATAAAACAAATCCTTACATACAACAGTCAGAAAGAGTGACTGGAGACTGTAAATTACTTTCTATGTAGAGGACTGGAGCAATTTAAGCATTCTGTACAGTAACCACAGGGTCCCAGAAAAATAAAATCACTCCCCACCTAATGCCCAAAGAAGCAACTCATCCTGGCCCAGGTACAGAACAGTACAGAACACGTAGTATCACTGTACTTGGGAGACGCTACTTACCAGTAAAATCGCCACTTTTATTGGTCAATCATCTATATATTCAAGTGTGCTGCAGATATCTATCTATCTATCTATCTATCTATCTATCTATCTATCTATCTATCTCCTATCTATCTATCTATCTATCTATCTATCTATCTATCTATCCATTATCTATCTATCTCCTATCTATCTATCTATCTATCTATCTATCTATCTATCTATCTATCTCCTATCTATCTTCTATCTATCTATCTATCTCTTTTCTTTCTATCTAAATTCTTGTTTGGAAACTCCTATTTCACTAGCTCTACAAATCAGATACTGTACAATTCTCAGGGTACTTGGAATCTCTATCATCCTCATTCCCTTGTGCATCAGTCATCAAATGTAATCTGCTATTCTTTGTCCAGAAACATTCACATTTTTTTTAAAATAAGAAATTGACTTTATTTGCTTAAAGCAAACCCAAACCTCTCCCCAATCGTGGCCTGATGAATGCAGATGTAATTGTGCACTTATATAATTGGATCAGGTCCCACGATAAAAGAGATAAACGTCTCCCAGTTTGCCAAGTTATTTTCAGATGCATGCAGTGATGTGTGCAAAGAAAGTTAATGAAGGAGAGACGCACTGTACTTAAAATACCTCTGGTCTAGACTCATGGAGTAGGACTGAGGCTTCCCCTGTGCTTGTGAAGGATCATTATTGGTGTTTATTACAATCGCATACATTTGGTGAAAGGCTTTTTCTTTATGCAGCTGAGCATTATACTTTCATTATATAAAAAATACAATTTAAAAGCAAGCATGTAATATCAGTGATATTTAAATGACTATAACTGTCCATTTAGATTTTTCTTAAATGAAAATACTTTGAAAAAAATATTTTGGAGGGGTAGCAATTTTTTTAAGTCATATTGTCACCCTACTTTAATCTATATGCGGTTCTCCGCACCATCCACAATCTTAGATGCTGCACATTCAATATATCCCTGTATACAACTTGTGGCTATGTTCACAATTAATAAGAGACCAGCCGGTCCCTGAAAAGATCATCCCCGCAGGTACTGCAGCACCGGCCAGATGACCTTTGGACCGCAGAGTTCTGATGCGGGTGCATTAGTGCGCACCAGCGTCAGAACTCCCCACAGCACACAATAGAGCGAGCGGCTGGAACTGACAGGGTTGTGTGAACTGACAGGGTTTTCTGTAGCCACTATTCACTGAATAACAGCCGCAGAAAACTGACATATGAGTTTTCTACGGTGCCGCAAGGGATGTGTATACACTCCGTCCGGGATTCCTTCAGGCTGCAGCAATATGTAAGTGCTGCAGGAATCACGGCCGTTGTAACAACAGCCGTAATTTCCACGGCACTTATGTAGTGTGAACATAGCCTGTCTGTGTCTTCTTTTTTAAAAATATGCCTCAACCCCAATAAAAACATGTAAAAATAACTAAATAAATAAACATTTATTATTGTAGTGTGTGTGTGTGTGTAATTGTCCAATCTAGTAAAATATAACAATAATATTACTGCATGGTGAACACCGTCAACAGAAAGAGGAAAAAACGCAAAAATTGCAGGTTTTTTTTGTCATATTATTTATCAGAAAAAAAAAATTATAAAAAAGAATAAAAAAATTCCAATTTACAAAAATATAATAACCTTAAAAACTACATATTTTGGTACAAAAAATGACGTCCCAACCAGCCCTGTAAGTAGAAAACTAAAAGCACTGAGACTCCTAGAAGGCATGAAGGAAAAATGAAAAATGGCCGATGTTCTTCTAACTTCTGCCTGTTCCCCATAGCCCCCACTGTAACTTTCGAGTCTCTGAAGTGACAGGCGGCTCAGCCAATCACTGGCCGTGACACTGTCCCCTCTCGGTCAGCGATTGGTTGAGCGGCGTGTCACTTCAGAGACACGTGTGGAAGCTTTTGTGGTGGCTCCTTACAGCGGGGAAAAGCTAGAAGGTCAATGGGGAGTGTACCGAGATAAGTAAAAAAATTTTTTATTTTCTATATACAGCAAGGGCTGCATGGACATCGCTAATGATGTTCATGCAGCCCTTGCTGCACAATTGTCAGCAAGCGTTCTTTTATCCTGAATATTGGGCTGTGTAATCAGGCCAATATAACTCTGTGTAATAAAGATAAGGACACCAGGGAGAGGTAAGTATATACTTTATTGTTTTCTATGTATATACGTTAGTTTTTTCTATACTAGCAAAGGCTAAATTGACATTGTTAATGATGTCAATGTAGGCCTTGTTTTATCGTTACTAAGCCATGTAATAAGGTCGGTATGTGATCGCAGATCTAGCAGATAAGCAGTCGCTTACAACGGTAATCAGGCCATGTAATAGGGCCCATAAGAATAAGCCTGTAATATAAATGCGTCCTCTATTTATGATCTGTAGTTAATTAAATGTCTATTAACTTATGAAGGCAATGATCAAACATAAGTGGCAAAAAATATACACCATAATCCAAGTGGTTTTGGATAGAACAGACAGTACCAGCAGACGCCACAACATTCTCCATGCCTACACTAAATGCCTAATACCTGGAGAAGACATGGAATCAATTGCTCTCAGATTAAATACTGTCCTTATTGCCACTTTCTCCTGCAATCTGTCCCTCTTGACAATAGCATCCTCTAGATTTATGTAACCACTCCCCAGCTGTCTACATGGGTAGCAATGAAGATATTTCACAATACAGCTGGGTAACAATTGGAATATTGCTACATCCCATCCCCTAACAAACAACAAGAGGATGAGATTGAGCTGCGAACCTTTGCACATAAGGTCATTGTGATCAGTTCAACATGAAAGTGATTTGATTTGATTTTCTTTCGGGGAGGTGGAGTAGAAATTCAGAATTGCTTGTCTTCCCTTCTTTCACTTATTAATAGTTGTTTTCAAAAGTTCCTTTACTCTTTTTTTCTCATTATTGTCCAAAAAAGACAAAACTTTGGTGTGCAATAAAGTAGCAACACTTTGATCTCTTGAACCATCTATGTGAGCTTTCTGCAGCTAAAATTGAGGCTTAAAACAATGTGCACTTTATTGTTGGCACTTGCTGAGCTCCGGAGACAGAAAAGACTGATTTATTAGCTTGTCAGGGGAAGCATTGTTGAAGGAGGCAATCAAAAAGCATTTACCTAGCTAAACTAAAATTACTGCCTTTTCACTGGCTAATTTGTATAACTCCCATGGAGGAACTTGGAAAGTGTTTGATGAGGCATAAAATGATGATTAATGAATTTATTGCCTTGCTTCTCATCAAACACAAAGTGGTATATCCTCCACCCCCCTTTTCTCTATGCAAGGCCATGCACTCATAGCATATACAGGAAAATCCTATTTTCAACCAGCTTGATAACAACTGTAATTCTGACCCATGGAATGACATTAAACTGGGTCTCTAGTTATTTGTATGCAGCGCTGGAGCCCTGGGCTTGAATCAGACCAAGGACAACATCTGCATGGACTTTGAATGTTTTCTCCATGGATTTACTCCCATGTTCTCATGTGACTCCCCCTCTTCCCCGAGAAAAAAAGAAAAACAACAAAACCTTACAGATTAGGTCATCTGGCCTAAAGTTAGCCCTAGTGTACATTAAAGAAGGTGAGATAGGGAATTTAGAATTTATAGCACAGCAATAGGGATAAATCTTAAAATCATGCAATTTCTGGACAGTGGTCTTAAAATGCATTAAATAAGTGTCAGGAAAGAAATTAATACATTAGTACAAATTGTAGATGTAAAAATTATCTTCATGTATCACTACTAAAATATTGTAATCATTGTATATAAACATAGGAATTTCCAAGCCAAAATTTAATGGGACTGGGGCGTAACCCCCCCCCCCCCCCCCCCCCCCCCCCCACACACACACACACAACCGATTACTCTGTACATGCACATTACATTCCCATCATATACAGTAGTTGACTGTGTCTCTGTTTGGATGTTCTTATTCTCACACTATGTTTAATCAGTTATCTGTTGTTTCATATACCCTGTTTTAACCCCTTAGTGCTGCAGTTGCAGTTAGTTTGGGCCTTAATGTCTTATGCTGTTATAGCTCAGTGATGCTTCAATGTATGCTAGCGATTCTGAGATTTTTTTTCATGACATATTGTACTTTATATTAGTTACAAAATTTGGTCACTATCTTGTATTCTTTTTGAGAAAAACATCAAAAAGCATCTTAATTATGAGGAGAGATTAAAAGAATTACATTTGTTTAGTCTGGAGAAGAGACGTTTAAGGGGAGATATGATTGATTGATTAATTTATTTAAATATATAAATCGCCCCTACAAGAAATATGGGAAAAAGATGTTTCAGGTAAGACCCCCTCAAAGGACAAGGGGGCACTGCCTCCGCCTCGAGAAAAAAAGGTTCAATCTCCAGAGGCGACAAACCTTCTTTACCATGAGAACTGTGAATCTGTGGAACAGTCTACCACAGGATCTGGTCACAACAAAAACAGTAGAGGGCTTCAAAACCGGCCTAGACAAGTTCTTAGACCAAAATAATATAAATGCATATGTATACAACCTATCAACCCTCCCCCTTCCCTGTATCCATCCCCTCCTTGGTTGAACTTGAAGGACATGTGTCTTTTTTCAACCGTATTAACTATGTAACTATATATTAGGAAAAATTGGAAAAATTGTCATTTCTTTTTCTTTTATATTAAACTTACACTACTCAGTAAGGATGGTCCGAACCTGCCGAGATTCAGGTTCGTATGAACCCGAACGCTCGGCATCAGATTCCCGCTGTCTGGCCGCTCTGTGCAGCGGGTGGATACAGCGGGAGGACCACCTGGAAAACTGGGATACAACCTATGGCTATGGCTGTATCCCAGTTTTCCAGGCGGTCCTCCCGCTGTATCCACACTCTCCACGGAGGTGGAAGACAGCGGGAATCATTGCCGAGAGTTTGGGTTCGTACGAACCCGAACCTCGGCAGGTTTGGACCATCCCTACTACTCAGCATGTGGTAAAAATAACTACCTTTTAACTCTGCAAAAACAACAAAAACTGTCGCCATGTTTCCAGAACCCTAGCGTTTTTATCTTTAATGTAATGGTGCTAATATAACATTTTTTATGGGAAGATATATAGTTTTTATTGATATTAAGATTTACATTATATATATATGACTTTTTGATCTCTTTTATGACTTTTTTTTTAGGCTGATTGACACAACGCAGCAATTCTGGTGCTGTTTTTTTGCATTGTGCGATACAAATAATGGTATAGTTTTATGGCTTCTGATCAGCAAGTATAACCTCCTTACATAATTAGAACCCATTACATGCCGCTGGCTAAACTACATGGAATGGTAAACTATCCCTCCGGTTAGTTACAGCAGTACATCAGCTGTCACACTAAGGCCCAGTGGTCACTGAGGGGTTAAATGATCATTTAAATAAACTACTTTTGTCTTGTCTATGCAATACACAAATGTATTTCTGATTTAGCAATTTGAAAGTTTGATTACATCACCTGTAATGCACTGTATTACATTAGACAATTCTTTCCATTGTATGCTTTTTTCTTCTTAGTAAACAGTTTAATAACAAAATACACTATACTGACCTGTCTTCTGCTTTGGGCAGTGGAGGGCTGCAGCTCCAGTCCTCCCAGTCGTCCGCTTACTCCTCTGCCTGACATGCTCTCCCTGTTCCCTGATGACATTCTGGACACACTGCAGCCAATCCTTGGCCTCACTGGTAGCCTGCAGTGGAATCAGGTTGTCATCAGGAGAGATATATTTTTAGACAACCACTTTGACTAGTATGCTGGACTATGGGACTGTGTTGAATTCTTTTCACACCAGTGGAATCGAGGGTATATGTCAGGGGATTCCACACTTTGTGGCATACATCATACACTGCTCAAAAAATAAGGGGAACACTCAAATAACACATCTTAGATCTGAATGAATGAAATATTCTCATTGAATACTTTGTTCTGTACAAAGTTAAATGTGTTGACAACAAAATCACACAAAAATCATCAATGGATATCACATTTATTAACCAATGGAGGCCTGGATTTGGACTCAAAAAATGAAAGTGGAAAAACACACTTCAGGCTACTGGCAACTTTGATGTGATGTCCTTAAAATATGAGACTGAGTATTGTGTGTGGCCTCCACGTGCCTGTATAACCTCCCTACAACGCTTGGGCATACTCCTGATGAGGTGATGGATGGTCTCCTGAGGGATCTCCTCCCAGACCTAGACTAAAGTATCCACCAACTGAACAGTCTGTGGTGCAACATGACGTTGGTGGATGAAGCGAGACATGATGTCCCAGATGTGCTCAATTGGATTCATGTCTGGGGAACCTTCAATGCTTCATCTTGCAGGAACTGCTGACACACTCCAGCCACATGAGGTCTAGCATTGTCCTGCATTAGGAGTAACCCAGGGCCAACCGCACCAGCATAAAGTCTCACAAGGGGTCTGAGGATCTAATCTCGATACCTAATGGCAGTCAGGCTACCTCTGGTGACATTCACATCTTAAGACAGGATGAGACACTTGGTAACATAGTAGAAGGAGGATATCGTTGTGTTTCCCGTAGAGGCAAAACACTGGGGGATATGATATCACCCAGTATGTTAAAAATTAATTCCCCACAGACATCACGGGTGAGTTGTATGGGCTCCCACAAATGTGGACAAATACGTTGCAGTATGTGTAGGTACACTCAAAGCACGTACACATACACTAATAGCTCATACACAAATGAACTCCAGATTCGGGATTTTATTAACTGCGAATCACATCACATAGTATATGTTATAGAGTGCACAACATGCAAACTTAAATACAGAGGATGCACAATTCGCAAATTAAAAAAACGCATTAATGAACATTTAGCGGATATTAGAAAGGGCACAACCTGTAAATCTTCAGGAGCGGCCAAACATTTCTCTTAAAACCCATGCAGGCAATGTTTCTTCTTTCCTTTTCTATGGTATCACAAAAGTGAGCAAACCTATTAGAGGTGGTGATTGGCAAAAAAAAAAAAATTGCTCCATATTGAAGCTGAACATATATTTCGTTTGGACACAAGGGCCCCAAAAGGTTTAAACTTCAAAAATGATCTTTTGTTCCATTATTAATACAAACATCAGAATCTACCCATTGTTTGAGTCTACACATAAATAACCAGTAGAACTTAGAAACATATTCAGACCAGTAGTGGATTATAATAGGGGCGTTCCGGGCGGCAGCCCGGGGCCCTGAGCTCCTGGGGGGCCCATGACCACCCAAAAAGACTTATACTTTCAATGGTGTACTGTCTCCTGGCTACACTTCTGCCATGATTTGCAAAAAAATCACACTTTTTTTATGGCAATTTTGCACAAATCAGGACATCATGACATTATCTATCCTGTACTATGAACGCCAGGCTAGTGCAGCCATAGTTACAGTGGGGTGGGGGGGCCCAGGCTAGGTGCACAGCCCGGGGCCTATGGTAAAGTTAATCCGCCCCTGATTCAGACTATATGTGTCTTTTTATATCACATCATGCCTTAGTGTTCTTGTTATATGTTGATTTGCTCTCATGTGGAGTCACACCTATTAACCTGCCACGTACATCTATCCTCAGGCAATAGAGGAGTTTCTAAACATTATGGTGGCATCATATTATTTATATATATATATATATATATATATATATATATATTTTTTTTTTTTTTTTTCCTGTATTTTAGATTCTGGTTTTGTATTTTGGAGACTATAGGTATGCATGGTATTTAGCCGTGATAAAGTACGTAACTCATCTACTTTTGTGATGTGCTCTCACGGTACATTTGAGATAGTGAACAGTACATGTTTGTGATGTTTGTTCACACTATGCAAGCGAACATTGCTGCAATTGCGTTTTGTATATATACGTGTCATGCTTTCCTCCTATAGCAATACAGCTTGTAATGTATCGGGGGGCTGTTTTGACACACAAGGGAACATAATGGTAGTGCAAGTATAAGTATAAATATAGATGTTACATGCTTTAAACATAAGATATACTTGCTTGCAATAACGGAGTCAAATGCAGCTGTGATTCCACGTAACATTTGCTCACAAACATGTGATAAACTACAATTGTCCTAATTGGCCAGTTCTGGCCTTTTAACCCACGTATCTGGTTGTGGCTTGTAGACATGATTAAACGCGCATGCGCGAAACGCGTCGTCCAGCCACCGCACTCCTAGTAGTGCACTACAGGTTTTTAATCAGGATGAAATAAAGTATGAAGTTTTCTTTTGGAAGTGCTGAATCCATTCACTTTTTTTCTTTGGTACCTCTGGTGAGCACATGGAGGGCTGTGCAGCCCTCAAAAGAAATGCCACCCCACACCATTACTAACCCACTGCCAAACTGGTCATGCTGAAGGATGCTGCAGGTGGCAGATCGCTCTCCACGGTGTCTCCAGACTCTGTCACATGTGCTAAGTGTGAACCTGCTTTCATCTGTGAAGAGCACAGGGTGCCAGTGGCCAATTTGCCAATCCTGGCGTTCTCTGGCAAATGGCAAGCGTCCTGCACAGTGTTGGGCTGTGAGCACAATTCACATTTGTGGACGTCAGGCCCTCATACCATCCTCATGGAGTTGCTTTCTAACCATTTGTGCAGACACATGCACATTTGTGGCCTGCTGGAGGTAATTTTGCAGGGCTCTGGTAGTACTCCTCCTGTCCCTCTTTGCACAAAAGCAGAGGCAGCGGTCCTACTGCTGGGTTGTTGCCCTCCTACGGCCTCCTCCACGTCTCCTGGTGTACTGGTCTGTCTCCTGGTTGCACCTCCAGCCTTTGGACACTCTGCTGACAGACACAGCAAACCTTCTTGCCACAGCTCACTTTGATGTGCCATCCTGGATGAGCTGCACTACCTGAGCCACTTGTGTGGTTTGTGGTGTCCATATCATGCTTCTGAGAGTGTGAAAGCATCACCAACATTCAAAAGTGACCAAAACATCAGCCACAAAGCATAGGTAATGAGAAGTGGTCTTTGGTCCCCACCTGCAGCCTGAGCCACTTGTGTGGTTTGTGGTGTCCGTCTCATGCTACCGAGAGTGTGAAAGCATCCCCAACATTCAAAAGTGACCAAAACATCAGCCACAAAGCGTAGGTAATGAGAAGTGGTCTGTGGTCCCCACTTGCAGAACCACTCCTATGTTGAGAGTGTATTGCTAATTGCCAATAATTTCCACCTGTTGTCTATTCTATTTACATAACAGCATGTGAAATTGATTGCCAATCAGTGTTGCTTCCTAAGTGGACAGTTTGATTTCACAAAAGTTTGATTTACGGATTTATGTGGAGTTATATTGTGTTGTTTAAGTGTTCCCTTTCTATTAGGTAAGGTGCATTGATCACATTACAGGATACTATTGTAGGTTTCTCTGGTGGTTTATGTATACCATTTGTTTAATGGAAAAAAAAGTGATCTGGAGACTTTAGACATGGAAATCAATCTGTGAAAACATTGTAGGAACTAATTTTTACATCAGTCCTTTAAGCAGACATTTAGATAATTAAAAATGGAAAAAATTGTCTTTTTATGGTGTTCCACATTATAGAATTACATAAAATACAATGTTTGAAATTGCATTGAGAGCATATTAAAAGGAGTGAAACTACATATCTGTCTTACTAAAATTAATGTACCAAATTAGGTTTTATTAGGTTAATGGTGTATTTGAAAATGCTTATTTCATTTTCTAAAACCACATTGATGTCTCCTATTGAATAGTACATGAGCTGCTGTATTTTGTGTAAAAGTGTGGGATGTTGGTATTATGATTTACTAAAGCCTCATACAGGAATATACCGTTTTAACAATAGGATATCATGTTTCCAAATGTTCAGCATGTTTAAAAGTAGAGATGAACAAATTCTTCATCTAAACAAAGCAAAGTCCTTTGTTTGATCTGCGTTTCGCTCATCAAGCCACTGGCCTTTCAGCGCTGCTCCACTCCCTGCCGCTCCACCCTGGGTGTCGGGGAAAAGCTGGATTAAATCCCAGGAAACTGGGAGAAGTTTCCCAGGATTGGATCCAGCTTTTCCTGGCATCCTGGAAGCAGTGGTCGGGAGTGGAGCAGCGCTGAAATGCCGGTGGCTTGATGAGCGTTTTCCTTGTGTATCATGAAAATGACAGGTCTCCTACAGCAGATAAGCAGAGAAAAGAGGAGGACACACTGAACTCAGAGATATCCACTGGTTGTTAACTGGTGAAGTGACATAAAAGTGATCATCTCGCTATGAAGACACCTGTTAAGAGTTGGGATATACAGGGGTGTTTCTGCCATTAGGCTGATTAATGTCAGAAATTTGAGGTTACTGGGAGTTGGTAAACAGGAAAGGTGAGGTGAAAGCACGTAGCTACAGTATTTATTATTTGGTGTAAGCTGGCGGTAATCGGCTGGAGGTAATTGGTTGTGTGCAGTGATGGACTTAAGACAGCCTTGAGGAATTTGTAGGCTTCAGGACCACCCACTTGGGTGTTTTATGTCGTATATAATAAACGGCTGCTGTGGCCATTTTATCCGACAACTGTGTTTTTTGGGAATGTGGTGGGGTTTTATATGGGGCTCAGCAGTGCTTCAGTCATGCCTTACAGAACATGCAATAAAAGACAGAAAAATAAAAGTTATAAAACAAACAAGTTATGGCTTTCAGAATATGGTAACACAAAACACAATTATTTAATTGTGAAAGAGTAGTAAAAGCTCAACCAACTGCACACCTGCTGCCCCTTAAAATGTTTCCATACATTATACGCACCCCAAAATGTTGCCACTGAAATATCAAATGGATCCAACAAAAAATAACCCACACACAGATAACAACAGGAAAAATAAAAAAGTTTTGGCTTTTAAAATGCAGAGGGTAAAAAAGGCATAAAAGAATATCATTTTATTCAAAATAGATCATGTCATTAAAAGGGTTAAAATAAAACTCTTTCTGTAATCCATCCCATAGTACATATAAAAAGGGTCTTTATTACAAGCTGCTCATTTAATGATTCCTTGACTAAATGTGGTCTTAAAATATAGTGTAATGTTCACTACAGTGATATATTTCTATATCTGTTCTGATGCAATCTTACATTTTATTTGTCCTTATGGAGCAATAGAGGTGTTAAGCATCTATTGACCTTTCATTGGCTATAGGGACTACAGGGCCTAAAGATGTTTGGAAGGTTAACAGTCTGATTGGATTACAAATAGTATGACATTTGATGGACTGATAAGATGGATAGAGGGCAGAAATATATGATCATCCTCCTTTGCTGTCACGTTCATTTTAACTGGAGAATGTAAGTCCATTTTCTTAGTATGTCTTCTTGATTTGAAGGCCTTAAGGCATCATGGCTGTAAATCAAAGCTATGAATTTTCCCCTTGCTTTCTGCTGTTGTCTCTCACAGCAGCGCTGTAATGCAGGGGTTCAGAGAGTTTGAAAGAAGAAAAGCTTCTTGACACAATCTGTACATTTGTCCATGGGCAAAGCTTCTCACTGAGGAATGGGATATGTCATCCTGAACAAGATTGTAATAAAACTTAGGCATATCATCTTCCTGTGAGATTCTCAGAAATTGGAGACCTTCCTTCATTATAATGCCTGTAGAATTTTAAAGGAAACCTCACTAAATAACTGTAATTTCCCACTATTTTGGCCATTGTTACTAGCACACCCAACACCTAGACAAGGACGCCTCTGGGTATCCATGCTGCCTTGAAAATAAAGCTTTGTTCATTTAATGTCTAATCCTTCCATCAAAAAGTCTTCCTTTGCTTCTTATTTGTATGGATTAGCACCAAAGATTGTTTATATATTTGCCTTTCTGAACCAAGTAAATAGGAGTTGAACTTATCTGCATCCCAGTGTCTGGCATTTTTATTTGCCCCGCAACATCAGGGCACTACAACTTCCAACATACCATATATAACAGTGCGGTCCATCCGTGCAACAGCCCAGCCTATGGAAAATGTAGGACCCCTTGTAACCACTTTATCATGACCAGCTGGGGCGCTACAGAGTCAAGCCAGCCTGCAGATTCTGTCCCTTCCTCCCCTAGTCTGCCCTCTGTGCTGCACAGAAAGTCACTGCATAGAAAAAGGATTACATTAAACCTTAATTACTGTTAATTGCTGATGTTAAGACCAGATTTCCCATATGGTGAACAGCTAGTTCCCATTCTCTAAATTTCAAGGGGTGGTGGGCTGTTTGTTAAGGCTATGTTCACATTACGTAAGAGACCGGCCGTTCCGTGACCTGGCCGGGTCACAGAACGGCCAGTCTCTGCGAAGATCATCCCGGCCGGCACTGCAGTACCAGCCAGATGATCTTTCTGGCCGCAGTGTTCTGATGTGGGCGCATCAGCGCTCGCCTGCATCAGAACTCTCATAGCACACAATGAAGCTTCATTGTGTGAACGGACAGGTCTTTCTGTGGCAGCAATTCACTTATCTGCGGCCGCAGAAAACTGACATGTCAGTTCTTTGTGGCGCCGCATGGGATACCAGCCGGAGCGTATGCTATGTGACGTGTATAAGCTCCGGCCGGGATCCCATAGAAGATAAGGCAGTGTTCCACACCGTACAGTTTACGCTGTGTGAACATAGTCTAATAGTGCACACACATGGACTTCCTTACCATTACTTCCCTGATCAGTCACATACATGTCTATTAAAGATGAGCGAACCTGGAGCATGCTTGAGTCCATCCGAACCCGAACTTTTGGCATTTGATTAGCGGGGGCTGCTGAACTTGGATAAAGCCCTAAGGCTATGTGGAAAACATGGATATAGTCATTGGCTGTATCCATGTTTTCCAGACAACCTTAGAGCTTTATCCAAGTTCAGCAGCCACCACTAATCAAATGCTGATCATTCGGGTTCGGATGGACTCCAACCCAAACCCGGTTCGCTCATCTCTAATGTCTATGTTCTTCCATGCCCTATTGCTGGAGAAAGAGCACTGGTCTGAACAGGCTGACACAGTGCTTAAATTATGATTTATAAAGTACATGTTAAGCCCTGCCCCCACTTCTTGTAACCCCTTAATGATCACAATCTTTTGTTGGCGGGGCAAAAGTAGCCTGGCACTGGTCTCCTGTGCAGAATATCTGGGGAACTTGGATGTTGCAAGACAGCAGGGCCCCTGCACTAACTGTCAAAGGAACCTTCAATCCTTGTAGTTTAACCCCTTTAAATGCTGTTGTCAAATTGTAATTGTGGCACAGCAGATTTTACAGCATTCACAGTGCATTTAACACTGCACATATTGCAGCAAACCCTTGCCATACTCGTTAACATTACAGTATATATCCCTGCTGAGGGTATGTAGTGGCAACTTTCTTTAACTACTTCTATGCCGGGCTCGTAAAAATAATAACCATACCATGCTTACCTGCTCCTGTTCTTCCCCCGTTTTTTTCCCCCACACTCTGCTTCTTTGTGTCCTGACTCACTGACAGACGGCTTAGCCAATCACTGGCTGCAGCAGGGCAGTGCAGTGATTGGCTGAGAGTGCTGTCAACAAGTCGGAACCCGGAGAACCATACGGGACCATGCCGGAGAAACAGGAGCAAGTAAGCATAGAAGTAGTAGAAAAAAGTTGCCACTACATTCTCTCGGTGGAATTAAATTCGTTGCAAGAATGCAGGGCTATATACTCTAATGGTCTAAAGTATTGCAGCAGATTTGCTGTGATATGCACAGCGTTAATCCGATACAAACTTATTTAGCCTTAACCATTGACATACTGTATGTTTTCCATTTTTATATGAACACAAGCATGCATTTATTACACAAAGTTCAGCTTTTACACTAATGTACTGTAAATGACAGAACAACGTGGCAGGTGCTTTGTGGACTCAGGTGTTTATGGATCCAGCATCTGAGACATTCTCTTTTCCATCTCATATTACCAGGGCTCCACATTGAATGTTTGTTCACATTTTGAATATAATTGAAAAATGTAGCAATTGTAGCGCAGTTATACCACAGTTTTCTGTGTATACATCCTTACTGACCAGGAAAATTCAAACTCTGTATGTCCCACTACCCACACAATATTATAATAGGGACAAAGGAGATGAAGAAGAGGGCACCAGGTAGTCTACAAAGCCAGATCTGAACACAGGCCCCATAAGTTCTTGTCATCAGCACAGCCAATGGTGCTTGTTCTGTGGTGATCTAGTATTCTGTTGCCAAGGAATCTCAATACCTGCACAGGCTAAATTAGATGTATGAGACAGGAGGACACAGTAGTTTAATTAGCCACCTGGGAGCCTAGGGCCTTGGACATCAGTCCATGCTGGCACAATGATAATCTGCCACCAGTGTTGCTTCTACTGAAAATCACATGATGATAGTTCTGTAAGATGATTTGCCATACACTCTTTTTATGTAAATATTTATTAGCCATGACTAATGGCCAAAAAGTCCTGAAACACGTTGGAGTTCTCCTTTGATGTTTTTTGTCAGTACCCCCCTGAATCTCACCACATCTTTTTCTATTGCGCCACAATACCATACGTTTGTTAAAGCGACTCTGTACCCACAATCTGTCCCCCCCCCCCCCCCCAAACCTCTTGTACATTCGGATAGCTGCTTTTAATCCAAGATCTGTCCTTGGGTCCCTTCGGCAAGTGGTGCAGTTATTGTCCTAAAAAACAACTTTTAAACTTGCAGCTCTGTGCCCAATGGCCGTGGCTTGGAGTATCTGTGCCCTAACTTTGCACCACCCCTCCGTCCCTCCTCCCCGCCCTCTTCATCATTTTTCCTATTCCTCTGCAGTGAAAACTACACAGGTGCCTTAACGATCCAGCCCATGTGCCGTGCTGACACAGGTGATGAATAGTAGACAATCTGCCTGGAACATTCCTAATGATGAGGAGGGCGGGGAGGAGGTACACAATCTAGGCCATGTCCGTTTGACAGGGCTGAAAGTTTAAAAGTTGTTTTTTAGGATAATAACCGCATCACCTGCTAAACGGACTGCAGGACAGATTTTGGATTAAAAGCAGCTGTCTGACGGTACATGCAGTTTGGGGGGTCAGATTGTGGGTACAGAGTCACTTTAATGACATCAAGGGTAGAGACAAGAGTTGAGGAATAAAAAAAACCCATATATATATATATATATATATATATATATATATATATATATATATATATTAAACACACAAAGTATAACCTAATTGATGTATTTTCCTTTATACATTCAACCATGTGCATAATACAAATGACTGGTTATTTTAAAATCAGTGGGAGAGTTTAATAGACATAAATTGTTTCTGTTATAAAAAGTAAGGCAAACACAGTTGCAGTGTCTTCTCATTCATGAGCATCAGCTGTGGGATAAGACAAGGGTGCATGGATTGTTTGGTAGGCTGCCAAATAAAGTGGAGCATCGAATCCAGCACCGGAAAGTTTAAAACACAATTTTGTTAATCACATGCTAAAAATACTGTTGTCAGAAAGTTTGTGGTCATTATAAGTTTTGAGCAATTATAGTTACTTCCAGGATGAGACAGGTGTCAAGACAGAAGTCGACCAATCATATTACAGAATACAAGTTACAAGCCATATAAAAACCAATAAGCAACATGTTTCTAATGCCCATTATAGGATATTGAGATATTGGGTATTGGGTAGGGATGGTCCGAACCGAGTGCGGTTCAGGTTCGTACGAACCCGAACTCTCGGTAATGATTCCCGCTGTCTGCTCGCTCCGTGCAGCGGGCGGATCCAGTGGGAGGACCGCCTGGAAAACTGGGATACAGCCATAGCCATAGGCTGTATCCCAGTTTTCCAGGCGGTCCTCCCGCTGTATCCAGAGCAGGCAGACAGCGGGAATCTGATGCCGAGCATTCGGGTTCACACTAACCCGAACCTTGGAGGGTTCGGACCATCCCTAGTATTGGGTACTTAATAAAAAAAAAAAGTCCTGTTGTGAAACAAGTGTTTTCAGCAGTCTCCTTCACTCTTTGTTTTGTTAATCTCTTAACAACCATGACATTTTATTGGGTTAATGTTTGATTTGTTAATATGGAAAGAATAAATAGTGGGATTTTAATATTTTTTTTAAATAAAAAATATTAACAGAGAAAAGGTGTTACCTTCTTAGTACATCTTAAATATGCAATCTTTTGAACATTTAGGCTATGTTCACACTACGTTTACAGCGGTGGAACAATGGCTGTTGTTCTATGGGATCCCGGCCGGAGCGTACACACATCATGTGCGCTTTGGCCGGGATCCCATACCCTGCCGCAAACAACTGACATGTTAGTTTTCTGCTGCCGGAATTCAGTGAATTCCGGACGCAGAAAGACCTGTCAGTTCACACCCTGTGTACTATGGGAAGCTCTGATGCGGGCCCGCGCTATTGCGCCCGCATCAGAGTTCTGTGGCCGGCCGGTCTCTTACGTAGTGTGAACATAGCCTTAAAGAGTACACTGCAAAAACTATATGTTGCAGTGTAATGTCAAACTGCCATTCTGTCAGAAACGTTCTATGGCAGTATAAGAGAAGATTTGTCTTCAGAGGGTTCCTGTCTACATGACAATTGGTTGGAACCTGTAATGTCCCTTTTGTCTGCATATGTGCCCATAGAATTGTTAAGTGCTGTGGAATTTGTTGGTACTATATAATTTAATGTTGTTATTATTAATACTATATCCACACTTTTGTCCTCGTGCATCAGTTAATAGTTGGTACCTTATGGCAAATGCCTATCTGAATATTATGCATCTAGTCGTACTGCTACTACAGCTCTACAGACAATTACCTACAAAGAAAAAATGCTGAAATTATGTAGCCAAAAAATCAATCTTTATTGAATACAATATTAAAAACAATTCGTTTTAAAAAAAAAAAAAAAAGAAAAAAAAGAAAGACCAACATTAAAGAACAGTGGCTATCCCGGAGGGGGTATGATGTTATACTATACTATTATTGCACATGCCGTGTCCCTGACTGGCTTAACGTACCATGACAAAGGCAAACAGTTAAAGTGCTAGTGCAAAATTGTCAGTAATCTTAGTGCATCAAGTCATACATCTTATCACAACTTGCCTAAAACAATCCCTGACCCCAATGATCTTAGAGACACAGCATAAATACCTATCAAGTAACTTCCGTATATGTCCTCCGGGACGCCACCACCCCGACGCGCGTTTCGTGTGTCCGGGGGTCCCGAACGAAGACTACGAAACGTGCGTCGGGGTGGTGGCGTCCCGGAGGACATATACGGAAGTTACTTGATAGGTATTTATGCTGTGTCTCTAAGATCATTGGGGTCAGGGATTGTTTTAGGCAAGTTGTGATAAGATGTATGACTTGATGCACTAAGATTACTGACAATTTTGCACTAGCACTATAACTGCCTGTGTCATGGTACGTTAAGCCGGTCAGGGACACGGCATGTGCAATAATAGTATAGAATAACATCATACCTCCTCCGGGATAGCCACTGTTCTTTAACCCCTTAAGGACAGAGCCTGAAATGGCCTTAATGACAGAGACAAATCTTATGAATATGACCAGTGTCACTTTATTCATTAATAACTTCGGGATGCTTTTACCTATCCAGCTGATTCTGAGATTGTTTTCTCGTGACATATTGTACTTTACATTTCTGGTAAATTGGAGTCGATACTCATAACGAATCTTTATGAAAAAACCCCAAATAATGTGAAAAAATGCATTTTTCCAACTTTGAAACTTTTTTGCGTATACAGAAAGTGGTTATACCACATAAATTATATATTAAATAGCATTAGCAACATGTCTACTTTATGTTGGCGGCATTTATTAAACGATCTTTCATTGTTTTTAGACAATAGGAAGCTTAAAATATTAGCAGCAAATTTCCAAATTTTCAGTAAAATTTCAAAATCAGATATTTTTAGGGACCTGTTCATAAATTTAAAGTGTATTTGAGGGGCCTGTATGTTAGAAAGCCCCACAAAGCACCCCATTTCAGAAACTGCACCCCCCACACTCTGCAAAAGCATATCCAGAAAGTGTTTTAACCCTTTAGGGGAGTCACAGAAATAAAAGCTAAGTGTGTAAGAAATGTGAAAATTTTAATTTTCTGTGCAGAGATTTTATTGTAATCCAATATTTTTCATAATTATAAACCTATTACCAGAGAAATGCACCCCAATAATTATTGCCCCGTTTCTGCAGTTTATATAAATACCCCATAAGTGGCCCTATTGCGCTATTTGACGCAACCACAAGCCTCAGATACAAAGGAGCGCCTAGTGAATTTCAACGCCTCCGTTATATTTGGTCATTTCTGACTGTACCACTTCAGGTTGGCAGAGGCTCTGGGGTGCCAAAACCTAAAAAACACCCCTAAAGGGACACCATTTAGAAAACTACACCCCTCAAGGAATGCAACAAGGGGTGCGGTGAGTATTTGGACCCCACAGGTGCTTCACAGATTTTCCGAACAATATGGCGTGAAAAAAGAAAAATTTATTTTTTACACTAAAACGTTGTTCTAGCCTTCAATTTTTCATTTTCTTAAAGGGATAAGAGGAAAAAAAAGACACAAAATGTGTAGCGCAGTTTCTCCCGAGTACGGAAATACTCCACAAGTGGCGATAAAGTGCCAAGGGGGCGCAGGACGAGCCTCCAAAGGGAAGGAGCGCCAATTGGCTTTTGGAAGCTGAATTTCACTGGAAAGGATTTCAAGGGCCATGTCGCATTTACAGAGCCCTCGTGCTGCCAAAACACTGGAAACCTCCCACAAGTGACCCCATTCTGGAAACTACACCCCTCAAGGAATCTAACAAGGGGCACAGTGAGCATATGGACCCTACTGGTGACGGGCACAAATGTGGAACAATGTGACGTAAAAGTAAAAAAATTCATTTTTTCACTTTCATGACACAAATGTGCCCGTCATCAAGGGGTCCATATCCTCACTGCACCCCTTGTTAGATTCCTTGAGGGGTGCAGTTTCCAGAATGGAGTCACTTGTGGGGGGTTTCCAGTGTTTTGGCAGCACGAGGGCTCTGTAAATGCGACATGGCGTTCATCATCCATTCTAGCCAAATCCAGCCTCCAAAATCCAAATGGCACTCCTTCCCTTTGGAGGCTTGCCCTGCGCCCACATGGCGCTTTATGTCCACATGTGGGGTATTTACGGACTCGGGGGAAATTGCTCTACACATATTGTGTGTTTTTTTCTCTTTTAACCCCTTGTGAAAATGATAAATTCAAGGCTAAACCAACATTATAGTGTAAAAAATGTAATATTTCATTTTCACGCCACATTGTTCCACATTTGTGCCCGTCACCAGTGGGGTCCATATGCTCACTACACCCCTTGTTACATTCCTTGAGGGGTGTAGTTTCCATAATGGGGTCACTTGTGGGGGGTTTCAACTGTCTTGGCAACACAGGGGCCTTTTGAATGCAACATGGCCCCTCGAAATCCATTCCATCCAAATCCAGCCTTCAAAAATGAAATGGCGCTCCTTCCCTTCGGAGGCTTAACCTGCACCCGCATGGCACTTTATGTTCACATGTGGGGTATTTCCGTACTCAGGGGAAATTGCTCTACACATTTTTTTTTTTTTTTTTTTATCTTTTAGCCCCTTGTGAAAATGAAAAAATCATGACAAGATTAATGATTTAGAGTAAAAATTTTACAAAAATTACACTAAATGTTGGTCTAGCCTTGATTTTTTCCATTTCCACAAGGGGTTAAAAAAGAAAATGAACACAAAACGTGTAGGGTAGTTTCCCCTGAGTACGAAAATACCCCATATGTGGGCATAATGTGCCATATGGGCACAGGGCAAGCCATCAAAGGGACAGAGCGCCATTTAGAGGCTGGAATGGAGGATGGAGGCCATGTCGCAATTACAAAGCTCCTGTGCTGCCAGGTCAGTATAAACCCCCGACAAGTGACCCCATTCTGGAAACTACACCCCATAAGGAATCTAACAAGGGGTGCAGTGAGGATATGGACCCCACTGGTGACAGTCACTTACGTAGAACATGTGCCATTTTTTTCATTTTCACGTCCCAAATGTGGCCGTCACCAGGGGGCCATATCCCCGCTGCCCCCCTTGGTTAGATTCCTTATGGGGTGTAGTTTTCAGAATGGTGTCACTTGTGGGGGGTTTCTACTGTCCTGGCCGCACAGAGGCTTTGTAATTGCATCATGGCATCCTCTAATGGGAATGGCAGCCATACCTACTTAGCTGGGGAAAAGGGACAATTCTAATTTATTTGGGGGTATTAGGCCAATTATTAGTTTATAAGGTTGGAAATGACAGGTGTCCATCAAATTCAACCTGTGTTGATCCAGAGGAAGGCAAAAAACCCTTGTGAGGCAGACGACAGTAGCCTCATCACAGGGGAAAAATTCCTTCCCGACTCCATAATGGCGATCAGAATAATCCCTGGATCAACGTGACCCCTGAAATAGGAATAAGGGACAGAATTTAGATAATGTAGAACTCCAATGACGTGTGGTACGCCTTGGAGCGATCCAGTATGCAGAGGCCGGGGTGATCAGGACAGGTGTCACACTGGAAAATGGTGTCCTTCCTGATCCCCCTGTTACACCACACTCTGCACTTCTTCTGGGGTCTCCCGTTCTCCAGTGTGGGGGACGTCACCTGGAGAATGTTGCCCTGGTGCGATAGGGGGTCCTTCATATCCAGAAGCGCTGGGTCCGATCCATGGCTGCTAAATATGAGGGCTGGTATTACTGCTTCTGATATGTTCGGATCGTGCCGCAAGCCACAGTAGCTCGGGCAGCGACGGACCGGAAGAGGGGGTGCTGGTATAAAAGTTATCCCCGTACAGGTGGTGGTGACCTTTATCCAGCAGTGGGAAGATCAGTTCCCGGACGATCTTCCCACTTGTTCCAAGGATGGGGGGGGAGGGGGCATCTGGGGGCTGGATTCGGGTGTTCCTTCCTACATACACTCTAAGGGTACGTGCACACTGCGGAATCGCGACAGATAACCCTTCGTGCATTCCGCAGTTGGCACCCGCCGGCTGACTGATGCGGGCGCGCGTCTCCGTCCGTCATAGACTCCATTCTATGCATGGGCGGATTCCGCTCTCCGTCCAACGTATTCATTCTTTGGATGGACGACGGAATCCGTCCGTGCATAGAATGGAGTCTATGACACGGGTAGAGACATGCGCCCGCATCAGTCCGCCGGCGGGTGCCAGCTGCGGAATGCACGAAGGGTTATCCTTCGCCATTCCGCAGTGTGCACGTACCCTAAATCTGTAAGAGTACTCTGAGGTACGCTCACAGAGTTTGGAGAATTTCACACCATACCGTCATCTCTTATTGGGACGGTACTGGCGGAAAAGACGTGTCTGGGGGGCAGCGTACGCTACGCTACCCCCAGACACGTCACTGGATGATGAGGATGATGAGGATGAATGGAGGAAAGAAGGATCCCCCCATTCATCCTCACTGGCTGTTTCGGTGTCGGAGGCAATAATAACATATCCCTCTGACGCCGAAAACACCCTGGGGGCCATCTTTATACGGGGATTGGTATATGGGGTATGTAGTGGTGTAGTCTCAAACTTTATTCAATGTAGTGTGGTGTAATGTAGTGTTTTTTACGTGTTTTTTTTACAGTAAGTATAAAAAAAAAACCTACACCAACAAAGGAGTTGCTGATAAATGGCGCACTTATGTGCGGCACTTATCAGCAGACCGTGGCAGTAGGATATAGAAAAAAAACACTCTACGCCAAAAAGGAGGAGTTGCTGATTAGCAGCGCACTTTCGTGCGATGCTGATCAACACTCAGCGGCGATAGGGTGCGGAAAATAGAAAAAAAAAAAATTTGGAAAAAAAAAAAAACTTTTTCTACATTCTGAACATCCCTGTAGCTGCTGATAAGTGTATTACACATATCAGCCGCTAGAGGGCAGCAGAGCGCAAAATCCGGAAAATGACGAGGCTGGAGCCGAAAATAGCCGAAAGAAGACGACGGGGACCGCCGGAAAGACCCGAAGACCGAACGGAATGACGGAGGACGCCGCGAACCCGGAAGACGCCGATCAGGACCCCGGGACAGGTGAGTAATGTACAAATACCTGCTCTGGGTCCAGGGCAGGTATTTATTATTTTGTGGGACTCTGATCGCCGTGCCACCGGCCCGATCGCCGTGAACGGCCGGCCGTTCACGGCGATCGGGCCGGTGGCACGGTGACCACCATTACTTTTTACAGTAATGGCGGTCGGTGCCGTCCTCGGACAGCACCGACCGCCATTTTTTTCCGGGTCATCGAGTCACCGATGACCCGGAAAGGTTCCGATCGCCGCTATTGGCTGATCTGAATTGATCAGCCTATAGCGGCGATCGTAAGCACGGGGGGTGTTAACCACCCCCCGTGCCGAGAAGCTATGATGGCCTGCTATGATTTATAGCAGGCCATCTTCCCCGATCGCTGTGTGCGAACACGCAGCGATCGGGGAAACATCGGGCGTAAATTTACGCCCTGATGTGCCAAGTACCAGGGCGCGAGGGCGTAAGTTTACGCCCGATGTCGTTAAGGGGTTAATGTTGGTCTTTCTTTAAAAAAAATAAATAAAAATTAATTGTTTTTAATATTGTATTCAATAAAGATTGATTTTTTGGCTACATAATTTCAGCATTTTTTCTTTGGAGGTAATTGTTGTTATTATTATTAGAATCAATGGAGCCACATCATAGAGGGGCGGGGGTTTCCTCCCACTAGGGGCCGGCTGGCCCAACTCCAGTGTTTTACCCTGGGACAGTACCTGAGAAAAGAACGGCGCCTTACACAGGAAACGGGCCACAGTTAAAAAAAAAAAGGACTGCGGCATCGGCTTTCCTAAGCCGGCACCATTCTTCCCATGTGAAACACTCACAGCGAATAAACTGATGGTATGTTTGCTTTAAAAACTAATATATGCTGTGAGACCTTCATTCTTAGGCAAGATTGCTGTTTTCTCAGAATACTGGCCTGACATTGGTGGAGGTACTAACCATTGGACTTTGTACAATATTGCTTTATTGTTAGGCTAGATTCACACTACATTTTCTGTTTCTGTACATTTATTTTCAACCATATTTCTGTGTATGTAAAAAAATGGATCCATTTTAATCCTTTCTTTTTTTATATATTTAAAGTAAGTCAGTGGGAAACAGATGCTTCAGTATAGTATACATACAGTATCTGTTCTTATTATCCATTATTGCATCAGTTTCTTCCTTTTTAATGTATCTGTTAAATACAGACACAAGTGCAGTGTGAATCTAGCCTTACTCATGTATTTATGTAAGACAAATAACAAATAAGACTTATTACTTTTCTTTCTAAACTTTAGTTTGTCTTTCAAAATTTTGATTCTAAAATATTTAGTCGTTAAATTGTTTCCTTGTTCTGCATCTTACAAGAATATTACATCGTACACTGCATGTCCATTTACCATTACATAAGTTGTCATTTAAATGTTTCAATCAAATTCCCAGTATCCTGTTTAGAAATGTATTATTGTACATATCTGCACTACAAACATATTATTGATCATTGATTGTTATACATCAAGTGATTTGCATTGTGTAATATTATTGGTTGTCTTCAGTTTTTATGCTTATTTCACAATAGACATAGTTATAATTAAGACTAAGATGGCTTTAACCATGTAAGTAATGTTTTGCCAACAGTATTTTTACCATGAACAAATAGAAAAGTGTTTTTTTAAACTCTTTCTGGTGCTGGCTTCATCTCTTCACTTTAAGATATTTTTCCCCATAACCATTTAGTCACTGTGGGGCCCACATATTTTTCCGAGATTTCCATCTGCAATACATTGCATTTTTATTACTGATGTTTATCATGGCATAGACAAGATAGTGGTTACTTTGCATAATTGGTGTAGAAGTGTAGCCCCTTAGTCCTTTCTAGGTTACAGCAATGATTTATTGCAAAAAATGTTATGTTAAAAGTTACCAAGATGGATTGAGCTATATACGATCCATTGTATTAGATGATAACAGTTTGGGGGATAATGCTTTAATGTGAGCAATTAAGCGTAAGTGCATGTGATTTGAGAGTATGGCCTACATTGCATGAAATGATTATAATGATCAATACCCGTGATTTGTAAGCTGCTTATTATTGATCCAAAGGTAAAATGGTTGACCTTCCCTAGTGGAAGTAATTTGCTAAATTATGACACTACATTGAGACTTTCTCAGTTCAAAGGTGAGGACTGTGTGATTAGAAATAAAAACATTCACAAATGCTCATCCATTTTATACCCTCACTTTCCTATGGTGCAAATTTACACAAAAATTTGCGTTGTACTTTAGATAATGTTGTTACCCGTTTCTATATCTGTGTCATATCATAAAATGTTTTATTAAAAGTATGAAAGGACCTCATTGTGATACATTCAATATGATCATAATCATTGTTCATACAATGTAAAAATAAGGGCAAATATTTTTACATTGTGTGAACATAGCCTAAAGGGTACCATGGTACAGTAAACATCGAGTGCATTTGGTAAAAAAAGTATTCGAAAAATACTCGAACATGGCAATCAAAATTTTTTCTCACGCTATGTTCACCCACCATAGAATAAAAGAAAAATAGAGCCACAATGTTGATCTTAAAATACATCTGAATTTTCAACAAAATAATGTACTCAATTGAAGTCAATAGGATATTGGCCGGCAGTGCACACACCATACAGAATAAAGTCCGTAATTAATTACAACTGTCCAAATAATGAACATGCTCATTATTTTTGATCTCAATAACATCCAGAAAGACTTGAAACAAAACAGATCTTAAAAAAAAACCAGATGAATGAATGGAGGTCTGGACCCAGATGAGTGAAGGTCCAAACCCTTCTATCCTAGGGAGCAGAACTCAGCACCATGATAATGCACCTAGTTTGATCATATCCGTTGGCCCCCTCTTTTCTATGTATGTAGTCACACAATACAAAGTTATTTGGTTTGTGTGCTCATATTTTGAACCATTTAGTCTACAGTGCCACTTCTGCCCTACAAATAGTGCTGAGAGGCAGCTTTTCCATAATGGCCATTTACTAATGTTATCACTCAGTATTGATTATCTGTCACTGTTTGTTTCAGGGTTCACTTAAACACCTTGGCTCTCGTGTAAAAACCACATAAACTGGCCCCAAAATACAAGATCTATCATCAGGCTCCTCTCTTATCCCAGAGCATTTTTATTTGATTCACTTTTATTTATTTTTTAAAATGTCAAAATAACCCCTCTTCTATGCTGATTTCTTGAGCCATTGGAAAGACCTCTGTTATTTCAAGTGCAACATACACTACATTTATCACTCTTTGGAAAGATACTGTTTGCTTCCCTAAAATGTGGTAAAGGTCACACTTACCTGACGACCTCTGAACCTTGCTTTAACAATATTCGCACTACTTAAATGCTAACTGAACACCAACAAAAGTTCTAACTGTATTTGTAGTAAATGTCTATTTTAATTTAATTAATAGATATTAATAGAAATGTGTGGTTCAACCATTACCTGTCTAGGTCTGAAAAGTTGTAAAAAAGTCTGGAGGTTGGAGATGCCTACTCTAAAATCTGAAGATAAGAAATGGAATCAGCATCTATTGGAGCTCCATAAAATACTGTGCGATACATAAAGTAGTAATTATAAAAAATTGTGACATTTTTGCAGTTGGTTTCAATTAAAAATGAAAAAAAGTAAAAATAATCGTCTTTTTACTTTGACAGTTTTTTTTTTACAACCTATGACAAGGTGTTTGATTTTGTTCAGACTGAATCCTGACAGGCATCTCACTGTTGTCTTAGTCTCCAGCTTCTCTCTTTCCTCTTATGAATACTCCTCTAAGTAAAAAAGTGCATAAGTGTAGTGCAATAAGTAAGCACTTTGGGGGGAATTTATTAAGGCTGGTGTACTTGTACACCGGTCTTAAATAAAGCACCGCCTCCAATTACCCCATAGGATTTACTAGTATAATGCGACATGGAGAGAAAGGAGCTGCTGCACATCCCACCTATGGCTGATACTAATGCCGCTAGGCTATGTTTAAAAACCAACGCCAGGATGTTGGTATATAATTTGATCAAACCATATTGCCCCATGTACCATGTGCCGGACTCCTGGTTCACATGGGTCCCTAGGCTAACTCCACACTGTGTCAGTCAGCGACCGCCAACCCTGCAAAGCGTGCACATGCAGAGAAGGGAGGCCATGAAATGGCCCTGCAACCCCAATGTCACAGGACCAAACCCAAAGGGCCTCTTCAAAACCCAGCCGGCACCACCGGCGGAGAAGGCTGCCCCCAAACAACACAAGTTTGAATATGGTATTGCACTCACCATTACTGCTGCAGATAGAATGGGAAAAATAGGAGGTACTGACATGTGAGCACAGGTGTATTTACTAGTATTACTATTAAATCCGGTAGGACCAGCACTTTTTACAGGTCTTGCTCAGAACTCTACACCTGCTCCGGAGCAGGTATGGATTTCTTCCATGGTTTACACCTGTTTCCATGCAATAACCATGATAAATTAGGTATGGGATAAATTTGGCACGCCTCACCCCTGCCGTGAAGGACCTACTGTTCCATAATTGTTTCATACGCTTTCTAGGACTGTTTGACAAATTCCTTACTACCATCCAGTTACAAGCTGCTGCAAGGCAAGTACAGATGAGCACCTTCTGCGCAAAGGCTTCATAGCTGGTGCCTAATTATCCCTCCATTATGTTTCCAGGTTTTTTCCATCCAGGGCAGGTGGACCAACGCACCCATTCAAACTTTCCAGCCACAAGGTAGGGTGCAGAAGGCATGTCCAGCTCTGATCTTGTGCTTTTTTGATTTCTTGTTGTACACTGTCTGAACACTGCTCTATTCCCTCTGCTTGGCAATTGATTCTCCACTACATCCATCTCTTTCCCTGCTGAATTCCCTCTGGTCCTCAAATGGTAAACCCTAGTTCTGCTTCTGTGACAACATTCCTTGCAACTTTTGGTTCTCCTGTTCCTTTCTGTGTATGGCTGGGATGTCAGTGTCTAGTCCAATAACACCTGCGGTGGGTTTCTGGCATCCTATAAACACTTCTCTTGCCCAGACTTCATTATATGCTACTAGTCTCAGTTTGAGCATGCTACCGTACCTCCTTTCTATGTCATCTTGTTTATAATGACCCTCTGCTTTTGCTTTTTTACTGTTCCTCTGGTTCTGACTTTGTACTTCTCTTTCCAATTAGTTCTGACCCTTTGCTTACCACCCCTACTTGTTTGTTTGACTTGGTTGTGTTTTGTGTTTTATCTCTGGTGTAGGAAGGGAACATCTCCAAGTTGTTCGCTACTGCTTAGGGTAGCTGTTAGCATAACAGGTTGTAGTTTGTTTCCCACTCCACTCTGTTACTTGGCTAATTTCTACTGTCTCTACTGCCCATTGTCTTACTCCCAGTACATTTGTGCAGGCAAGTATATAGTACATTACATAGGAAGTGACTGGTTGGCCTTATATTATGATGCCAGGTTTTGCCATCCAGGGCAAAGGCCCTGCAGTTTATTTACCACTCTTTTCTCTTACATCAGCAATTCCTGCGGTAACTTGGGTGAGGGGAGTACTGTCGAGGTCCTTACCCCCAGTAGTAAATCAGTGTAAGAGCTCTAAGGCGCCATAACTAAGACATTGTCTGTCTCTATGGTATGTGCTCCTCTTTTTCCAAAAGCTTTTACATTCAATGTAGATGAGTTTATCCTTTGTTCTGTTATAGATTGTTAGCTTTTTCTTGCTCTTAATTATAATCTTTGTGCAATTGCATTTTATCAGCTGTTATAAAACTACTGGTGTCCTAAATTCATATCTTAGGTAAAAGGGGATTAACATGAAGAATCATGTATGAAATCTAAGGTTCTGATGTGTCAGGAGGGGCCATTACCAATGAGTAAGCTCTTGAATTCGTTTCCTGATAAATGGAAGTTGCTTGTATTGTATGCTGTGGTAAGGTGAAGCTGAAGGTAAAACATCTTGTGATGGATGAAGATATCATGAAGATGTCAGAGCATGTTAAGACTTCTCAGTCACTGACAAGGTGTCAGGCAGGGATTATGATATCTGATACACTCCCTTTTACACTGCCTCCTTATTCCAGTGCCAGCAGTCACAGACTTTCTGATTTTAATAAAATATTTTCTACCGCTGCCTCAGAAATCTCTATCAATGCCAAACTCAAAACGATAGTGAGGATGGTGCCACGACATTAATAATCAAAGGTCCAATGGTTGTCTTCATGTTTCGTCTTGACTTTTTGCTTCCAGATAATTTTGCAATTGTGTGATGTTTTACTTTAAGTGCTGTCATTTTTGGACTATAACATGATATATGTACAAGTGGTACATGTGGTGTAGAAATTAAACATATTTATTTTTTGACCTTTAAAAGAAACTTAAGTAGACATATGAAATCATTGCTACCACCCATTAACTGAGCCCACATTGTAACAGGGAAGGCGATTTATCGTCACTGCCCTAAATTTAAAGAGCATGAAACTAGATGAGACAGGCAGAAGCTGCTCCAAATTTATTACAGTGGTGCATGCCATAGGATAAATGATGACACATATTAGTAGACATGTTAGATACCTTTCTCTTCCTTATGACATCTCTTAGTTGGCTTTTTACACCAATGTTTTCTGCCAAATTAATAAATCTGGAAGATTTGATGACTACTCTTTGCTATGAACTCTGCTCTGGACACTTTTCCAAACTGTCTAGCGAGACATGAAACTTGTGAACACAAACACCAATAAATCTGACGCACTGCATGTCTAATGTTTCCTGGTGCAATTTCCCTTCATGACAATAATGTTTCTCTTTCATTTAGAAATCAATGTTTGCAGCAAGAGCTCTAGTATCTAGATGTACAATACTGTTCTCTAACACAAACTGTGGCCAGATCCCGTAAATCTACATAGATTATTCCAAAATATGAGTAGACTGATGAAGAACTGCATATGGTCAGGAAAAGGCACAGGTGGGGCTGTAGAGAGTGACAATAAAGCATAATTCATCTCATATCAGGGGCGTAGCTTGGGGTTAGCCAAGGCGGGGGGGGGGGGGGGGGGGGGCGAGTGAGTCTCAGTGGGCCCCCAACCGATTATGTTACCCATAGGGAACCTCAGTGGATAACAATGATTTCCGACTAATAAAGGGTATTTTCTACTACATTATTCATAGTGAATAGGGACTGAGAACAGTGGAAAGACTATCTACATTTCACATATATAACCATGTAAAAATTAAAGCGGTTATCCAGCATTGTAAAAACATAGCTGCCTTTTTCCAGAAACAGCACCACACTCCTTCAAAGCTTGGAAGCTATGGCGCTGTGTTTGTTTTTTAATTAGTCATCCATCCATTCTTCTATCTCTTTATCTCATATGTATCTATCTAATATCTATTGGGCAGCATAGTACAAATGCTGGGTAATAATAAATAGTCCCATGCAGTTCAAGGCAACTACTGTATAGTAAATAACCTATAAACAAAAAAGCCTGCAACATAACTAAATGGAATAATTACTTTATTAATTCATAGAAACAATACATGACAATACATTAAAAATCAGCCCCGATAATCATGGTGTACAGGGTATATGAGAGCAGCCAATTTATGCCTCCATGTAGTATTTAGACCCAATTTTAGCCCTCATATAGTTCCAGGGTTCCTCTATGCTCTCATATAGCATAAAGGCCGCCATCTACTTGAAACTGAGGCAGGTGGGATTCCACAGTGGGGAGCTCTATTGCTTAATACCGCCTGTTTTGCTCAGTGTGAACATACCCTCAGGGAGGATAGGTGGACTATTCAGGACAGCTAAAGGTAAGTCCCTGAGGCAAGGAGGTCATGTGCAGCTTTGTGGCTGGCTGACCATGTAGATGCCTTCTTTGGAACAATATAGCTCTTTTCCATGAGGATTTATACAAGGTGGAAAGTCTTTCACCCTGGGGTTCACCACTGCTCAGTGTCTGGAGGTATACTTGTGATGTGATGGATTTAACAATCCAGACACATGTGTAAATTATAAACAGTGGTAAACTTTACTGACTGTCTCCCACACAATTTGCTCTCTTAAGGGAATTTTCCAGAAAAGAAAAGAACTTACATTTTCAGACTTTTTAGCTTTGGAAAACAGCGAGTGACAGTAGTGTCATCAGACCCCAGAATAACAGATGGGAATTTACTGGTTTCCATTTGAAGGGTAAGTTATGGTAAATATTTTACTGTTCTTTTTGTGGGTAAAATTATTTGCAGAGACTTATTTACAAAAAAATTACATATAATGAATCACCAGCCTATTTTGTAACTTTCGACTAATTCTAAAATTTTTATCTTCATTTTTAAAATTTTTCTAGACTTTTAATCAAAGGCTCCATAGAAAATGTTGCTTCTAGGACCAAAGAAATCATCTTCAACCCCATTATTATCAACAAAATAAAGTTTCACTATTTGAGAAAGAGAGAATGTATCATTTTCATGCCTTGCAGAGGGAGCAACAGATTTTGGCATTTCCCTTAAGCCTTTGACAGGATTGTTTGAAACTCAACATCAGTGCCATGCTTATGTGAAGGCAGTATTTATAAGGCAGAAGCAGTAGTAATTTCTGGAGAGGCTAAAAGAGCAGCCATATAATTTTCTACATGAGCCGATAACTTGTTCTCAAGGGTCTGTTTGCATTTTTCATGTTAGTACGGTACAAAGACAGTACATGTGTTTTAAACCTAGCATGGTTGCTAAATGGTAATCACCGTATCATATGCTGCAATCCTATAGGTTACGGCAATGTCTGCAGAAACAACATTCAGAAGAAAGACTTGGCTGTATTTCAATCAGAAAAGCTATTCAGTTTTACTAATATATAGAATAAACTAATACCATTGTTGTAATGCACTGTACATATATAATAGCATCAACAGTGCTAAACTAACCAACATCAACCAATCACATATAAAATAGCTTCATTCTTAGAGCAAATCTATAGTAACAGGGAGTAAGCTACTGCATATATAACATTGTCAGCCATAGTGAAAGCATGTATAATTGTAGCAGCTGTAATGCTTTTATAATTGTGTCAGTCATAGTGTATGTATAATTGTATCAGCTTTAGAGAAAAATAGTGTCAGTCACACTGTTTATACACCAATCAGCCATAACATTTAGACTATCTTCACGCTTTGTCATTATGTTTTAACATAAGTTTTTAGTTTTGGTGAACTCTCATCTCTCAATCAAAATAGAAAATGCATGCTTAGGCCATGTTCCCACTGCGTAAGACACCGGCCGTTCAGTGATCATCCTGGCTGTTACTATAGTACTGGCCGGATGATCTTCACTGCTGCTGAATTCGGATGCCAGTGCATCCCTGCATGCCCGCATCCGACTTTCCCGCTGCACACAATGGAGCGTGCTGCAGAAGCTGCACACTCCATCGTGTGCACTGACAGGTTTTCTGCGGCCGCTATTCACTGAATAGCGGCCGCAGAAAACTGACATGTCAGTTTCTTGTGGCGTCGCTAGGGATCTTCCTCAGAAGGCAGAACTACATAAGTTCCCTAGTAATCACAGCCATTGTTACAACAGTCATGATTGCAAAGTATGAGTATCAATGATTATCTTGTGACAATGGTGCCTGTCTAGCAGTAGAATATATTAGGGACTGAATGAACAGTCCATTTTTTGAAGTTGTTGTGTTGGAAGCAGAAAAATGGACAAGCATTAGGATCTGAGAAGATTGGTTTAGAACATGTCCAAAACAACAGATTTATGGGGTGTCCCAGGATGCAGTGGTCAATATTCACCAAAAGTGGTCCAATGCAGATTCGGCTAAATGTGCCAGATGTGGTGAAGACCAGACAGGGTGGATACATATGATGTGGTCATGTAGCAAGGTTCAGGAGTATTGGGAGAAAATAGTTGAGACAATTGAAGTACAAGTAGGGGGTAAAAGTCCCAAACAATCCAATGGTGATAGTACTGGGGGAGGTCTAAGACTTAAAGAAAGAGAGTGGCGTATAACAAAGTGGATATCGGCTGATGGCCCAAATGTAAATAGACGAAAGAAGCAAGTCTGTTTACACAAAAGGTTTGAAGAATAAAGTTTTTGTTTTTTGTTCCCACTTATATGGGATGGGGGAAAGGGGAGGGGGTAGGAATTGGGTGGGATGGGAAGAAAATTAGTGAATGAAAATCAGTGTTTTGGGGGATGGAATATAATATAATATAATATAATGGAAAATAAGATATAATAAAAGGGTAGGTAGATGGTCAATGTTCGAAAAAGACAATGAAATATATATTGTGATGTGAAAGTGAAATGTGAAGAGTGTAAATCTATATTTTTGCATATTATGGTATAAAATTACAAAAGAAAAAAAAAGTGGTCCACTGCAGGAGAACTGGTGAATAAGCTAGAGAGTCATGGAAAAAGTCATACCACGGGAGGTGTGATGATCCTGGCATTAATATGAGTATTACTTTTGACACAGACCATCTACACTACCTAAACATTGTGGAAGACTGAGTGAGTACACACCTTCACGGAAGCAATAGTCTCCAATAATAACTTCCACTTTAGGGTACAAACCCACTTGACGTATTTGCTGCGTGAATCAGTCTTAAAAATAAGCAGGCAAAACGCAGGTTGGCTTTAAACAATTGTTCTGCGTTAAAATACGCAATTGCGCATTTTTGAAGCGTGAAGCTTGTTGTTAGCAAAGCATCAGTTGTTAACAACCTGTGCGAAAAACGCATGTAGCTTCACACTTCAAAAATACGTAATTGTGTATTTTAACGCAGAACAATTGTATAAAGCCAACCTGCGTTTTGCCTGCTTATTTTTAAGACTGATTCACGCAGCAAATACGTCAAGTGGGTTTGTACCCTTAGGAAGAATAATGTTTTCTTCCACAATGCAAAAATTATTCAGGATTGGTTACAGGGACATGTTAAATTGTTCAAGGTGTTGATTTGGCCTCCACACTTTTCAGGAGATGCATAGACCTCCTCAGGGGTTGATCTAGCTGATTAAGTGACAAACATGTCGCCCTACACCTCTTTGTCAAGTAAAAATGCTTCTTTATTTTGCCAAACTGGATTTGTTGTCAGTTCTAAACTGCTCCCTGTTCATGACTGCTGTAAAAACATGCAACCCTGTTGGGAAGTAGTAAATGGGGTCCCGTAACCTCTGATTTCCTGTCCCTTCAGAGGTGAAGGCTGAACCATGCCGATTTAATGGAAGTGGATCTTTATATATAAATTTAAAACCATGTATAGTAAAAGGATAGCAGAATTATAGCTATATAAGATTCCAAGTTAACGTTTTATTTACCGTTCGGTTTTTGATGGCAGTAGTGGGGTGATGAAATATGTACATACCATAACAATTTATGATATTTTATTATATCTATGGAGAGAGACTGGGTGTGAATAGCACACATTTTACCTTACTGATCATTTTGGTATGTCAGTTTTACATGCCAAAAGTGCTATATTGTAAATGTAAACTTTGGCAGTCAGATCTTTGCTTGGGTTCCCCACAGACGATGCCTTAAGGCCATGTCTAATTAGCATGTCATAAAAGTTCCGTAGTTACTTAGTGGGTTGAAAACAAGACTTAAGTCCATCAAATTTAATAATTTATACTTACAAACCACAGTTGGGCCAGAGGAGGACAAAAACACCTGGCACAGACTAGTTTACCATAAAGTAAAAAAAGGAAAAAAAACTTTTAATGACCCCTACTGGCACAATCACATTCTATCAGTAACCCTGTATATTGTATAAGAAATTTATCAAACCATTTTATAGATATGTCCACACTTTTAGCCATTACAAAATCCTGTACATGTTCCTTAAAGTTACAGCTCAGACTCTAAAGCAATGCTTTAACATTTTCAAATAAAATCAGTCTTCACTCAACATTTGTATTGATGAAGGATGTTTAGTTTATAATATGGCAATTCTTTATCCTAGATAAGCCTTTTCTTCTTCAGGGTAAATAAATTAGATTTTGAAAATCAGATATTCAGTTCTCTTTGCTGAGTTGATTGTCCCTCAATTACTTTATTTAGAATTTTTATATATTGTTTGTATAGATTGGCTTCCCAAACCTGACTGCAAACTCAGGTTTTGTCTGTTATCCCATACCTGCTTCGGGTCACACTGCCCTTTGGTCATCTGTTTACTCTCCTGCTCCTTCTTAGTGTACTTGTCTTCCAGCATCTTCTCACCTGTGCTGGGGAGGCTTCCTGTGGGATTGGGTTCCCTCTAGTGGCAGGTGTATGAGTATTAACCTGGATTTATAGGCTCAGCACACAAGTTCTAGGGAATTCTAGGCTGATTACCTGAGGGTATTTATAGCCATGATCTCCAGACTTCTGTGCTCAGTTGTTGTTGGTGTTATGCAGTCAGCAACTGCGTCTGTACTCCCTGGCTATCAGCTTCTTTCCTCACTTCCCAGCAACATTTTATCAGTTTAGATTTTTGTTTCATCTCTGGCTCTCTGCTCAGCTCCACTCTGGTCATCACCATCACATTGAAACATTGCAGTTTAAGGCTGGGTCACAGAATGGCCAGTGTCATACAGCATGTGAACCCGGCCTTAAACTGCAATGTTTCAATGTCATGGTGATGACCAGAGTGGAGCTGAGCAGAGAGCCAGAGATGAAACAAAAATCTTGTCACAGAACAGCCGGTGTCAGTGAAGATCATCCCTGCTGGTACTGCGCTACCGGTCGGATAAACTTCACTTCTATTGAATTGGATGCGGACGCATCAGTGTGTGCCCGCATCCCAATTCACCATTGCACACAATGGAAAGTGCGGCCATAGCCGCACTCTCCATTGTGTAAACTGTCAGGGTTGTTCACCGCAAATCGCAACAACGGCTGTGAGTAATTGATAATTTATGTTGTGTGAATACAGCCTGATCGTAGAAGAACATCTAGCACTACGCTCCAGAACTCCTTGATTTATAGCTTTTGTTTTCATAGCTTATTTTATATCTTACGTCATGGTGCTTGTTCAAGTAAAAAGTGATCTTTTATCATCTGCAGATTGTGGGCGTTGAGGGGTTGGGCCTATGAGACGATGATGTCACGGAGGGGTGGGACCTATTGTGACACTGTGGGCAGGGCTAAGTGACATTGTTTTTGTGAAACCCCGCCCACTTAATACAATCTGCAGATGATAAAAGATCACTTTTTACTGGTACAAGCACCATGACGTATGATGTAAAATAAGGTATGAAAACTGCTAAATTTACCCTTTACACCTGTGTAGAGAAGTCAGAATGCAAAAAGGGGGTGACAGTGTAACTTTAACTGCTTATGTGTGGGCACAGAGGGAGCAATGTTACTGTGTGAAGCAATAGTCTTGGGGAATTTGTTTATATATGTGGTTATTGCTAGAGCAAGGAGCCTAAAATATTTGTCTAGTAGATCTTGCAGAGAGGAGTCATGTCTGGAGAAGTCTTCATGATTGAGTAAGAAAAAGCAAACAACTTCAGCAAAAACGTTAATTGCAATTTATGCAGAGAAGACACCTCCTGTTAGTTACTGGATGTAATTGCACTATAATAATTCCATTTATAATCATCCTTTTTATTACGAGCGGAAGCGTCACAACAGTTGCAGCACCACCAACATGTATGTCAATCAGTGGCTCGGTTCTTCCTCTGTGACACTTTAGCTGGTAATGAAAAGGAGGATTATAATAGTTTACAATGGACTAAAGGTCCTGTCACTTATATTGTATCTGTCCCGTACATACCTAATCCTTTGTGGATTTGATGCTGCGAAAATACATAAATATGCATCATCAAATCCACAGCAGATCATGTTATATCTTAATTTTTTGATGGTGGGGTTCACATATTTATGGCAGTAGTGAGGAATACAGCAAATTGAAGCAGAATTCGCTAAAGCATGTATAGTACACTGCTAACTATAATATATCAGGGGGATATGTGGGCTGCTGAGGTTTGAGTGCCAGGGCCAATTTTAAGTCTCAGTCCGCCCAGAGGGAACAGAAGATGGCTAAAGGCTTCTGCTCCCGAGGGCTGGATAATGTAACATAAGTGACATGGATGTTCTAAAAGGGTAAAACAATGTTAAAATGTTAAAAAGTAGATAGAGTATAAAGGGAACTTGTCATCCCTTTTCATGTAGTCTGAACCATGAGTCATGAAGGTAGGGTGGGGTGCCATCAGTTTTTGTAAAAAGCTATTTTATACAAATTAGTTTAAAAATCTACATTAGTTTTTATGTTTTACAACTAATTTGTTACAAATTTACAGCCTTTTCTATACAAAGGACATGCTATATACAGTAGTTTTAAACAACCTGCACTAACAAACTATTTTCCATAGGTTTTAATAGAGCACATTAAGGCTATTTTAGTGCGAATGTCCAGGTCTGCTGCTGACTGCAGCCATCGCTGGCACTTCTGCAGATAAACCCGTCTTTGCAGTGACAGCCCGCTCAGCCAATCACTGGCTGTGGCGCTGTCTTATCTCAGTCACAGGTTTGTCTATGCTGGGAGCAGCAGGTGCGGTCAGGAGGGGACCAAGAGACACGGCAAGAGGACACCAGGGGAGCATGAAGAGGTAAGCATAACATAAAAATAACTATTATTTTCCATCTACAAAAACGTTGAAGTCCCTACTTTAATAAGCCATTGTCTGCACATCAGCTGTTACTCTGAGTGATGAAGCTGGCGGCTGATGATTTTTAAACTTATTGTAAGACAATGATCAGCTGATGAGTGAACGATCAACTGATCATAGTCTTTATTACACTGAGTGATATCTGCCCAATTCAGCCTGATTTAGATAATCACTGTGTAATAGGGCCTTAAAGGGAACCAATCAGCCCAATTGAGCTGATATGGTTTCCTGGAGTACTGTATACAGCTCCTGAGCAGCCCACAGCATGTACCGGCCACGGCTGCAGCAGAAGCTGTATACCTACCAGAGTTTTTATTACTAGGGCACACAGCTGGCAGCAGGGCCGGACTGGGACTTAAAATCAGCCCTGGCAATCAAACCCCAGCAGCCCACATACCATATCATGGATAGCGTAATTCCCTGTAGCAAATTCTGCTTCATTTAGCCGTGTCCCCACTACTCCCTTAAACATGTGAACCCCACCATCAGCAACTAAAAATAATGCTATCACATAATCTGCTGTGGATTTGATGCGGCATATTTATGTATATATTTAAACTGATTAAATCGCAAGCATCAAATCTGCATTGGATTAGGTATGAACATGCCCTTAAAGGGAACCTGTGGGGTCTATACCAGGTACACAGCTGTAGATCCCAGCGTACAGATCAGGGACTGGACCTTTAGTCCATTGTAAACCTCTATAATCATTCTTTCCATTACCAGCTGAAGTGTCACAGAGGTGGAGCCACAGCAGCACCTTCTGCCCGCCCCTTCCTGCTCTGACTGATGGACGTATAGGGTGCTGCTGCTGCGGCTGCTGTTGTGAAACTTTAGTTGGTAATGAAAAAGACAATTACAAAAGTTTACACTGGACTAAAGGTCCTGTCAGTGATATCTCCCTCACACCTGTCTGCTGAGATCTACAACCCTAGACCTGGTACGGACCTCACAGATTCCCTGTAAAGGAGAAAAACATGGCCACCTTCTTCCAGAAACAGTGTCACACTCTTCTTCAGTTTGTGTGAGGTATTGCAGCTCAGTTCCATTGAAGTGAATGGAGCCAAGCTGTAATACCACACACAGTCTGAGGACAGGGGTGGTGCTGTTTTTGGACAAAAGTTACTATATTTTTTAAATCCCTTTTATCCTGACTATGTCTGCACATCATATAATGGCGGTATAAACAGTAAGGTTTTAATTATTAAAATGTGTCTGCTGGTTGTGATCTCATGTGTAATCAAAGCTACATAATAAGCTGCTAGATAGATATTTCCTACTGGATATCTATCTATCTATCTATCTATCTATCTATCTATCTCCTATCTATCTATCTATCTATCTATCTATCTATCTATCTATCTCCTATCTATCTATCTATCTCCTATCTATCTATCTATCTATCTATCTATCTATCTCCTATCTATCTATCTATCTATCTATCTATCTATCTCCTATCTATCTATCTATCTATCTCCTATCTATCTATCTATTATCTATCTATCTATCTATCTATCTATCTATCTATCTATCTATCTATCTATCTATCTCCTATCTATCTATCTATCTATCTATCTATCTATCTATCTATCTCCTATCTATCTATGTATCTCCTATCTATCTATCTATCTATCTATCTATCTATCTATTTATCTCCTATCTATCTATCTATCTATCTATCTATCTATCTATCTATCTATCTATCTCCTATCTATCTATGTATCTCCTATCTATCTATCTATCTATCTATCTATCTATCTATCTATCTATTTATCTCCTATCTATCTATTATCTATCTATCTATATATCTATCTATCTATCTATCTATCTATCTATCTATCTATCTATCTCCTATCTATCTATCTATCTATCTACTATCTATCACCTATCTATCTATCTATAAGCAGGAGAAAGCCGTACATCCAAAGGTGCATGAAGCGGGTGCTGCACGGAGTCAATCCCTTGGCTCGGGGATCCCCAGAAGTATGTCGAGATATTCCGCAGCACACCAGCATTCGTGAAAAAGGTGATTTATTACAAAAAGTACAAAAAATACAGGCGATGCATCTCCTGTATTTTTTGTAATAAATCACCTTTTTCACGAATGCTGGTGTGCTGCGGAATATCTCGACATCTATCTATCTATCTCCTATCTATCTATCTAGAATTTCCTGTGCATGATAATACTGTCATTGTTAATAACACCAGTAAGCAAATATTATCCCCATACTGTACACGTTACTGCCATACTGTCACTAAGCAATCCCACCAATATTTCCTATACTACCAGTATATAAGTAACAAATAATATCACCACACCATAAGCACTGCCATTACCACCACATAATGACTAATACCGCTACACTGTGACTGAATACAATCCACTATATACAACACTAATATTACCAATAATACCAGAATACACAGGACGAGTAATACCATCACACCATGCCCACTACTCTCAGCATACGGTGACTGGATAATACCACTATATTGTCACCAAATAACAGCCACCATATAAAGACCAATATTCTTCCAAAGCAGTGACCATAAAACACAGGTGTCAAACACCAGCCTTCCAGCTGTTACATCACTACAAATCCCATCATGCCTGGACAGATAAACCATGATGGGAATTGTATTTTTGCAACACCTGGAGGGCCGGAGTGTGACACCCCTGATACAGAGGTAGATCCCAGCTGTATAAAGGTTCTGCAGACCTTATAAGTGATTATAGTGCAGTTACATCCTGTCACTCACAGTAGGCGTCTTCTCTGCATGACGAGACGTCCACTTTTCCTTTTCTTCTCCATCTATCTCCGGCCATCATGAAGGCTTCTCTGGCCATGACTCCTCTCCACGGGATCTGTCAGACAGACATTTTAGGCTTCTTGCTCCAGCAACATCCTCATCTATACATCCCCCATACAGAATAGCCCCCTCTGCTGTACATCCCCCCATATAGAATAGCCCCCCCGTGCACCCCCCATATAGAATGGCCCCCCTGCTGTGCATCCCCCCATATAGAATAGCCCCCACGTGCATCCCCCCATATAGAATAGCCTCCCTGCTGTGCATCCCCCCATATAGAATGGCCCCCCCTGCATGCCCCCCCTGCATCCCCCCCATATAGAATAGCCCCCCTTGCATCCCCCCCAATATAGAATAGCCTCCCCTGCATCCCCCAATATAGAATAGCCCCCATGCATCCCACCATATAGAATAGCCCCCTGCTGTGCATCCCCCCAATATAGAATAGCCACCTGCATCCCCCAATATAGAATAGTCCCCGTGCATTCCCCCCATATAGAATAGCCCCCCTGCTGTGCATCCTCCCAATATAAAATAGCCCCCCTGCATCCCTCCAATATAGAATAGCCCCCCTTGCATCCCCCCAATATAGAATAGCCCTCCTGCATCCCCCCAATATAGAATAGCCCCCCTTGCATCCCCCCAATATAGAATAGCCCCCTTGCATCCCCCCAATATAGAATAGCCCTCCTGCATCCCCCGATATAGAATAGCCCCCTGCATCCCCCTAATATAGAATAGCCCCCCCGTGCATCCCCCTAATATAGAATAGCCCCCCCTGCATCCCCCAATATAGAATAGCCCCCCCTGCATCCCCCCAATATAGAATACCCCCCCCCTGCATCCCCCAATATAGAATAGCTTCCCCACATCCCCCAATATAGAATAGCCCCCTGCTGTGCATCCCCCCAATATAGAATAGCCTCCCCCTGCATCCCCCAATGTAGAATAGCCCCACTGCATCCCCCAATGTAGAATAGCCCCCCCCTGCATCCCCCCCAATGTAGAATAGCCCCCCTGCATCCCCCCAATATAGAATAGCCCCCCTGCATCCCCCCAATATAGAATAGCCCCCCTGCTTTACCCCAATATAGAATAGCCTCCCCCTGCATCCCCCAATGTAGAATAGCCCCCCCTGCATCCCCCCCAATGTAGAATAGCCCCCCTGCATCCCCCCAATATAGAATAGCCCCCCTGCTTTACCCCAATATAGAATAGCCTCCCCCTGCATCCCCCAATGTAGAATAGCCCCCCCTGCATCCCCCCCAATGTAGAATAGCCCCCCTGCTTTACCCCAATATAGAATAGCATCCCCCTGCATCCCCCCAATATAGAATAGCCCCCCTGCATCCCCCCAATGTAGAATAGCCCCCCTGCATCCCCCCAATGTAGAATAGCATCCCCCTGCATCCCCCCAATATAGAATAGCATCCCCCTGCATCCCCCCAATATAGAATAGCCCCCCCTGCATCCCCTGCATCCCCCCAATATAGAATAGCCCCCCTGCATCCCCCCAATATAGAATAGCCTCCCCCTGCATCCCCCTGCATCCCCCCAATGTAGAATAGCCTCCTGCTGTGCATCCACATAAATCCCCCCCCCCCATGGCCACATGTGAAGGGGTAAAAAAAACACACACATTCTCACCTGTCAACTCGCTCCTGGCAGCTTCTTCCTCCCGGATCTTCGGTCACTGCACCTGCCTCCTGCTGCAGCGTTTCTCTTCTCTCTCCTGCCAGGTCCTCAGCGGCGCGTCACGGAAGTGATGTCAGCCGCTGGGGGCCTGGCAGAGGTTCCTGCAGACGTGCCTGCGCACGGCACATCTGCGACCCCGGGCCGGCCCTGACACCTTCCGGCTACGAAGACCGGCCGGCCACAGGAGTGACTGGCAGGGCCGGGGGCCAATGGCTCCCTGGCTCTGTCAGTCAGAGCGTGGCCGCTGCAGACTGTGAGCGTTCATCTTGAACGCTCACAGTTAAAGGGCCAGGTCACCGGCCCTCTGCAGAGGCTGAATGAATAGCGCAGCGGCCGGCTGCGCTATTCTTGCAGCCACTGCTGAGGGCCGGTGCACATGGGGGCCAGGACCGGCGGCCCCCGGACTGGTAATCCTGGCAGCCCAGCGGGCATTTGCCCGCTTTGCCAGATTACCAATCCGGGCCTGGCTGGCAGAGGCGGAGAGCTAGTCATCTGGGCGGCTCCCCGCCTGTGTCTAGTCACCGCTCTCTGCCTGTCAGCACACTCGGCGGTATGATTGACAGGCAGAGAGACCAGTAATGGAACTCTCTGTCTGTCAATCATTTTGTTTTAGATGTAACAAAGAACTACTTCATCCTTATCTCATTAAATTGTGCTGTTAGGTGTTCTGTCTTTTCATAGTGATAGTGGCAGAGATGAAGTTGTTTATTGCAGCATATCTCAATACTTATTCGACGTACATAGTCTTTCCTCATTTATCAAGGTAAGGCTTTCAATGTACTAGCATTATCTTTTACAGTGGTCTAGACTTTCGTGGTGTTACTATTTTTTCTCTTATGAGTCATTTGTGAATATATAATTAGAGACTCTTGCTGTCTGCCCTAAAGGGTTAACATGTAGTTAATATCCAATGCAGAGATTCCCTTTAAAAGCATTTAAAGAAACAATAGAAAGGAATCAAAAAAATAGAAATTTAGAACATATTTATGTGTTGATTTTTGCATTTTTGTATTAAACAGTTCATTGGATGTTCCTAACTAATGGAAGGGTAAAGGGATAAAACCATTGATGGACATTGAACGTACATAGTGTGTAGTAAATTTAGGATCATAAAAAAAATAATAAACTTGTCATCATTATGCTGATGGTATGAAGACATCTGTTTCTGGTTTTCTATTATAAGTAAGAGGTAGGTTGAAGATCAAAGGTTTAAAGTGTAACTGTCGTTTAACAAAATTTTTTACATGTTATCGAGACATGTCAAAATTTTTGATCGTTTCAGGTCTATATGTTCAGACCCAGCTAGTCTTTCCATAAGAATCAGACTGGCCCACCAGGGAGTCAGAAAATTCCTCTGTGACCACAAACCTAACACACTGGCCAACTATGTAGAAGCTAACAAAGTCTTTCTACAGCACCCCTCATTGACACACACTACCTTTTTGTCTGTTATCTTGGTCAATGCATTCATACAATAAACTGGGTAACTTATTTAACCCCTTCAGGATCAGGCCTGAAATGGCTTTAAGAACCAAGGCACATTTTATGAATATGACATGTCACTTTATTCATTAATAACTTGGGAATGCTTTTACCTATCCTTGTGATTGTTTTTTCGTTACATATTCCGCTTTATGTTAGTGGTAAGTTTGAAATTATATATTTAGAGTTTTTTTGTGAATAACTCCAAAATATTGTTAAAAAATTTAAAAAAGCACATTTCTCTAAATTTGAAAGTCTCTGCAAATAAGGAAAATAGTAATATGTAATTTATTATTTATTAATTCATATCTATAACATGTCTACTTTATATTAACAGCATTTGGTGAACATGATTTTACTTTTTAGGATGTTAGAGGCCATAAATGTTTAGTAGCAATTTTCTAAATTTTCATGAAAATTTCAAACTCAGAAATTCTTTAGGCACCAGTTCAGTTTTGGAGTATATTTTAGAGGCCTGTATACTAGAAACCCCCATAATTTACCCCATTTTGAAATCTTCACCCTTTCAAGTATTCAAATTGACATTCATACCATTTTTTCACCCTTAAAGGACAACTCCGGCGGGACCCCCCCCCCCCCCCCAAAAAAAAAACACAGACACACACAGACACCATACTCACCATCCCTCCGGTGAAGATCGCCACTCCATTCGCCCGCCGTCCGCCTCACCGTCACCTGTGTCCGCCGTCCAGCGATGTCTCTTGCTTCCGGGTCCATGAGAGAGAAAAGGCTGCCAGCCTTTTCATTGGCTGGCCTTTCGGCAGCCTTTTCATTGGCTGGAGCGCATCACATGGCTTCCAGCAAGCTCAGCCAATCAGGGCTGAGCAAGCTGGAAGCCATGTGATGCGCTCCAGCCAATGAAAAGGCTGCTGGTGCGCATGTGCACCAGCAGCCTTTTCTCTCCCATTCACTCTCAATGAAGACGCCGAAGAGGAAGAAGACCCGGACCGCCCCCCAGCTCTGACGTCACCCGTCACCAGATGCTGCCCGGGAGAAGAGGACCGTGACGACCGTAATAGGTAATGTATACATTCTTTAACTTCCGGGGTGGGGGAAGGGGGCCAGACCGGGTATTTAACCACATTACAAAGTTATATAACTTTGTAATGTGTGTTAAATAAGCCAAAAAAAAAATTTCGCCAGAGTTGTCCTTTAAGGCATTTCACAGGAATAACTGTAAAGTAGGAGTAAAAAGTTAACATTTTCATTTTCTTTCCAGAGACTCCAATGTAATCCTATGTGTTTTTCACCACACCATGATGTGGACCCCCTTTGGGTCAGCTGACAGTTTAGTTGCAGCTCCCGGGCACTGTTTGTGTAAACAGCGAGCATCGGAAGCAGGTTAGTAAACGTACTGACTGGTGCTGGAACTATCATCCTAGTACATTTACTGACTTTAGCGGGAAGGGGTTAATAAACCATCATACAGACATGGTGACTAAGTTCCATAGTGTCACTTTCCATTCAATTCAACATCCATGCTACTAGTGGAAACTACACAATGGAAACTTTAGTTGATATAGTATTTTGTTCTGCACACAGACAACCTTGGAAGCTTGCTTTTAAATTTACACTTAAAAGTTTTTACTATGTTATAATTTTTTGGTGGTTAAGGAAGTACACCTTAATGGCATCTAGGGGTAACACCTACAACTAAGAGCAACATTTTCTTAAAAACAAAAAGAAAAGAAGACTTGTCAACTGGCTTTATAAAATTGTCTGTGTGTGTGTGTAGGGGGGGTATGCTCACTATCTCTTTACAGCACTGTGGTGTACATACGTGTAGGCCTGTGCAAGCAATATTGAAAAACAGTTATTGCATTGCCATAATGCTGTCATTCTGATTTCAATAATGTCATTCAGCAACGTCCAACATACTTTAACACTAGTATTACATTTCCAACCCCAATCCCATGATTAGAATAAAGCAGACAATCAGTTGCAGTGTTTTGTGTCTTTTTCCCCAAGGGAACATTAATAAACGTGCATTCAATGTTTGCTACAATTTGTGACATTTTCACTGTTCCAGAAAGCATATCATATCAAATTATAATTCCATCACTGCTGCTAAAAAAGGAATATTAAAGGAAAAATAACAATAATCAATGCATAAAAAGCAGCAGACTTTTACGGTCACATAGAAACACAGCCCATAGTGGGAAGAAGTAAACTCGGAGTGACAGTTTACAGCATGCATCTTCAACATGTTTATTGATTACTTGCAGAAATCTGAGAAAAGCCCTTCACGTGGGAATTAGAGAACACAGGGAGAGGAAGCAGCAAGTAGCAAGGGAAGAAACTCCTAAGGACAAAGTGTGACCAGATGCTGTCCCGCTTAGAAAGCAACAAGAGCAGTCAGCCTGAGAGCTTTGCTCCCTCCTTAATCAATACTGTGTCAAACATAAAATGCCTGCTTCTGCTCTTAAGAGAAATGTGTCTAACGTCTTTAAAAGCATTGATTTGAGATGGATCAATGCATATCTAGGCACATTTTGCAATGTAGAAAAAAAAGGACTAATAACGTTTTGTAGTTAAGAGAGGGACAGGAAGGTTTTCAGTGGCAGGTGAAAATGAACCCTTCTGTATAACAGAAACGGCATAGTTAAGGTTATACATAGTGGCTCAAGGAGTTTTGTTTTGCATGGGCTACAAAATTAGAGTATTTGATATTGGATATACAGGGTGTGATGTTTTACTAGTATAGCATTAAATTGATAATGCAATGGATTCTCTATATCTTTGCTGTGCCAGCTAATTACATCATATATAACAAGGAATTCTGCAGAACTAAAATGTCTGGCAGAAGAACACTTTTTGATCTTAACCTTGCCCTTACTCGTACCAACTTTAAAAAGGAATCTATAGCAGGTACAGAGCTGCAGACAGATAGGCAGATAAACCAAATGATGCCTTTGTCTTTGCTGATGACCATTTGCAAAGTTTTAAAATTGCATTTTTTCTTAAAAGCAAAGTGCCGCAGAAGTGGAGCTAAGCCACAGCATGCATGCCCCACTCCCACCCCCTCCCTATCTTGACTGAGAAGTGGGGGAGGAGGTGTGCATAATATGGCTCAGCTTCATTTCTGCAGCACTTCAGCTTCCAAGGAAAAATGCTAATTTAAATCTTTGCAAATGGCCATCAGGAAAGACAAAGGCATTTTTTGTTTTACCTCCCTGTCACCCATCTGCCTATGTCTGCAGCTCTGTATCTGCTAGGGACTTGAGAGATTATTTTTAAAAGTGTGTATACCTTTGCAACCATCTCAATTATAAATTTCCTATCATTTTGAGTCTATGCTCTTGTAGAGTCCTGTGTGCCTCCATAGTTACAGATTCCTATGTTCCTGTAGGGTTACAGATTCTCCCATATTTCACATTTAAGCCCCATCCCCAATTCTTTGGACGGAGCTGGTACCATTATATATATATAATATATATATATATAATTTTACAAATTTTGTGATCCCTTTTTGGACCAAGTTTCTTAATAAATTTGGCACATTATTCTCACTCACCATGCTTCAGTCTTTCTATGAATTGAAGTACATCTCAGTCATAATGTAAGCCAGTTTCTGACATAAATTATGTGCAAAGGGAAACAAAAAAGTTTCCTAATCAATTGGTGCCAAAATGTTAAAAAGACATGTAAATTCCCTTCTAGAACTTACCAGTTGCTATATGCTCTGGAGGAAGTTATGTAGTTTTCCAACTGCAGTGTTCTCTGTTATCGCCTCTGTCCAGGAACTTTCCAAAGCAGCAGTAAACCCTAAAGCCTCTTCTGAGCCGGACAGCTCCTGACATGGACAGAGGTGGCAGCAGGGGGCACTGTGTCAGACTGGAAAGAACTACATGATGTCTTCCTGGACATCCAGCAGCTCATAAGTACTGAATGACTTTCATTTCTTTAACAGCTGTAATTTACAAATCTGTATAACTTTCTGGCACCAGTCGATTCATCAATATTTTCTCCTGGAAGTTTCAAGCTCTTTCCCAAAATATTCACAAATATGCAATTTTATATACCAGATAGCTGGTTTACAAAAATGATAGGTTTCTCCCTAAGGCTCCGTACCAAAATAAAACTAGTGGAATTCCACCAGCCTCTGTGTCATACTGGCAGTCTACGGGAGGCTCGTGCACCTCCTCTCTCCGTGCGGACAGAGAAAGGAGGAGCGCGAGCCTCCCATAAACTGCCAGTATGACACGGAGGCTGGTGGGATTCCGCGGCGGAATTCCGCCAGTTTTACTCCATGTGAACAGAGCCTTATGTAGGAAGAGGGAAAAAATAGACACTAACACCAATGACTTATCAATCTAAGGCCAACCATGTGGTCATTCATATGAATAAACCTTTATAAAATACAGTACATGGAGCAAGATACTAAGTGTCAACTTATCTCAACTTATGGTGATGTCCTTATAAGTGAGAGGCATATGCTCTAGAGCAGGGGTACTCAACAACTTTTAGTGAAGGTCCACTTACCGGGGTCTATAGTCAGGTGAAGGTCCGAGCTGAACATCAGTAGGAAACGTGTTTTGTTACTTTGTCACAAACGTTCAACTATTTATATACAGAATTGCTGCTTATTAGCGGGAAAATTGGCATTTTTTTCTCTCTCACCAGGCCTTTGATATTAGGTACAAAGGGGGTGACTGCCCTGGTAGTATATAGCCCCCCTGTTGCTCCCCCAGTAGTGTAAAGCCCCCCCTGTGCGCTCTCCTTCAGTAGTATATAGCCCCCTGTTGCTCCCCCAGTAGTATAAAGCCCCCCTGTGCGCTCTCCCCCTGTAGTATATAGCCCCCTGTGAGCTCCCCCCAGTAGTATATAGCCTCCCCGTGCGCTCTCCCCCTGTAGAATATAGCCCCCTGTGAGCTCCCCCCAGTAGTATATAGCCCCCCTGTGCGCTCTCCCCCTGTAGTATATAGCCCCCTGTGCGCTGTCCCCCAGTAGTATATAGCCCCCTGTGAGCTCCCCCCAGTAGTATATAGCGCCCCTGTGCTCTCCCCCCAGTAGTATATAGCCCCCCTTGTGCTTTCCCCCTGTAGTATATAGCCCCTGTGAGGTCCCCCCTGTAGTATATAACCCCCTGTGTGCTCCCCCCAGTAGTATATAGCCCCCTCAGTAGTATATAGCCCCCTGTGAGGTCCCCCCTGTAGTATATAGCCCCCTGTGCGCTCCCCCCAGTAGTATATAGCCCCCTCAGTAGTATATAGCCCCCTGTGAGGTCCCCCCTGTAGTATATAGTCCACCTGTGCGCTCTCCCCTTGTAGATGCCCCCCAGACAGAAAAAAAAAAATAACAAAAACAACTCACCTAGCACCTCGTTCCCCGCTGCGGCTGTCTTCGTCTCTTCCCGTCGGTCCGGCCCCCGGCTGATACGCGCTCTGTAGGGATGTCCCGGGGATTCCCCAGCAGAGCGCGCATCAGTGACCTCAGCGTACGCCGCCGGCCTGCACTACCGGGAAGGACAGGCCGGCAGCGTACACTGAGGTCTGTGGTGCGCGCTCTGCTGGGGAATCCCCGGGACATCCCCAGAGCGCGTATCAGCCGGGGGCCGGACCGACACTGCCCCCAGCCCCACAGGCGTACTGACATCTAAGGACAGTACGCCTATGGGACGGGAGACAGTGCGGTGGGGAGCGGGACGGACCGGATCCGGGGCGGTTAGGAGGTCTGACCAGGGGTCCGGACAGCTGGCCTCCGCGGTCCGGGTTCGGACCGCGGTCCGCCAGTTGAGGACCCCTGCTCTAGAGGATAAGACTTGCTTCTTTGGTATAATAACACTTTGTTGTGTCAAGATAATCTTGCCATAGAACCTGATAAAGCTATGCCTTATTGCAGCAGTATACCCCGTAGGGTTCTTTCCGCAGGGTAAGACAATATACATGAAGTCTGGAACACTTTGGCCTCGTTCCATAGAAATGACAATGAATACCACTCGATATAGCTGTTTTCCTAGCCATTATGTTTTGTTCCAATATCAGTATCAGTAAATTTCATTTAACAAGATATTCTGTGTCAAGATTTTTCAACAACTGATTTGCACCAATTATAGACACATTAGAGCCATCAGCCAGCAGGAAAATGCTGAGATTTCATTACCTTGTCAAATACAACCCTGAGCAATGCTCTGCTGGGAGGCAAAAATATAGAGAGTTTACAGTTTTCCAAATTGTGAAAAAAAAACCCAATAATAAATAATAACATTTTCTCATGTTTAAAAAGAAAGTGAATAAGTATATATATAATATTACAATTATGATTTGTCAAAGTATTTAACCACTTGGTGACACAGGATGAGCATACTCGTCCTGATGACGTCAACTGTGTATGATACGGCTCAAAACTTGAGTCCGCTCCATACCCGGCAGCACCTGTAGCCAAGAGCTGCCGCTAAATGCTGGCATGGTGATCTCTGATGACGGTCACTTTAACTGTTAAGGTGCCACTATTATTTAAACAGTATGACGGTGCATCATTAATGGTTCAGAACTTGACCTCTAGCGATGAGATTGCGGTGAGCTGATCCATTATCAAGATAGCCCAAGGCCTTCTGAAGCCCTCAGCAGCTGCCATCACAAAGCTGCTCATACACAGTGTGGCTGTTGCAGACTGTACCAGTAGATTACCACAATGCATTACATTAAATAAGTAACTGAATGATTCCTATTAGAACGCCATTGGGGAGGCTTAAACAATGTAAAAATTAAATAAATAACTCAAACAATGTTTTTAAAAATACATTAAAACCCTTTCCATAATACAAATTTTAATCCTCCCCCTTTTGTATTTTTCATCATATTTGCTATTACCAGATGGGTAAATGTTATATCTATCTATATATAGTTAGTTAATGAAACTGCATGATGAATGATGTATATCAGGTGAAATTACAAATCTAGAAATTTGGTAAGCTCTCCTACAACACAGTATGGTGTAAATACAAAAAAAGCGCCAAATCTGACAATTTTTTTTTTAATTATTTAAAAGTCTGATTATTAAAAAGTCAGGTACATAAAAAGGTATATATATAGTTTTAAATTTTTTCAAAATAGTAAAACATAATGAAAACATATTGATAGATAGATAGATAGATAGATAGATAGATAGGAGATAGATAAATAACTAGCTTTCCAATTTATATAATATAAATTTGCAGCACATCTATCACTCAAGCAGGTTCTAGGTTGGAAGCATTAGAATTAGGAATTTTTGTATGAGATAGCATAGACTTTTAATGCCTGAACAGTTCCCTCTTCCAGACGCTGAAGAAAATAACATAGCTCCCATATAGTAAGCAATGTCTGTAAATTTGCTTTTCATTAAATGACTTGTAACAGATGCAAAACCCGCAGATAATCCTGAGAATTAAAGTATGAAAAGCATGTTGGATCAGTAAACTCCAATTAAGAAAATTAAATTGTGTACCATTATCTACCTGTGGCTGTGCTGGAAGCTGGAATTAGCACTCCGCTCATAGCTTAATAGAATTTGAGAAATACAGTAACACTTTAATGAAATTGCTCTTAAAAGGAAGCAGCAGCCAAATGGGATTTTATTGCAGCAGTAATGCATACTTTTCTTTTCTTTCTTTTGAGCAATCATTAAATCCAATGAAATAAGAGGTCAACAGATCTAGACAGGTTCCTTGTAGAAAAGTGGATGATCAATTTACAGATCATTCGTTATCTGCAATGGGAGAGCAGAATGCTTCAAACCGATGATAAACCCTTCCCAAGCTGAATTATGGGGGACTTGGGGATATTTTATTCCAGGAGGTTGTGATAATAAATTTCACTTGATCAAAAGCGCTAAACAGAAGCAGGTTTGAATCTGACCAAGGACAACATCTGCATGGAACCTATAGGGGGGTTATCTTTCGGCAGCTTGGCATAGATTGGAGAATAGGTGCCATTTTTGGCCCAAATCGCCCGGTTTGCACAAGAATTTGCACTTCTTTTCTGATCTATGCCAAACAGGCGTAAACAGACGTAAATCATGTTGAAAATTACAACAGCTCAGGGCTACCAAATATTATTGAGCCTGTACAGTGGACTAGTGGATGCTTTAGTTCTTAAATATAAACAAACAAATTTAAACAAATAGAGCGCCGGAGGCCTCGCCAGACAGGATGCATGCCGTTTGGCTCTGGCATCCGGCGTTCAGCCCAAGAGGAGTGCCATGTGTGTATAATGGAGACATAAACATATCTCTCCCCCTGTGCGCTCTCCCCCAGTTATATATAGCCCCCTTGTTTCTCCCCCAGTAGTATATATCCCCCTGTTGCTTCCCCAGTAGTATATAGCCCCCCTGTTGCTCCCCCAGTAGTATATAGCCCCTCCCTGTTGCTCCCCCAGTAGTATATAGCCCCCCTGTTGCTCCCTCAGTAGTATATAGCCCCCTGTGCGCTCTCCCCCTGTGGTATATAGCCCCCCTTTGCGCTCTCCCCCAGAAGTATATAGCCCCCCTGTGCACTCTCCCCCTCCCAATTAGCCCCCTGTGTGCTCTCCCCCTCCCATATAGCCCCACTGTGAGCTCCCCCAATTAGTATATAGCCCCCTGTGAGCTCCCCTAATTAGTATATAGCCCCCCTGTGAGCTCTCCAATTAGTATATAGCCTACTCTGAGCTCCCCCCATTAGTATATAGCCCCTCCTGTGCACTTCCCCCATTAGTATATAGCCCCCTGTGCGCTCCCCCCATTAGTATATAGCCCCCCTGTGCGCTCCCCCCATTAGTATATAGCCCCCCTGTGCGCTCCCCCCCATTAGTATATAGCCCCCTGCTGCCACTATACTTGCAGCGTGATGACAATACACTGCAAGGACCTTAAAATCCCATTGAAAATGCCAGGAAAACATATAGGAAAAAAATGTCAACTGATGAGAGCAAATTGTGACAACTGATGGCAACTAATGAAAAATGATGGAAAATATGGTTTTTAATGAAAAAAAGGATAGAAAAACTGATGACAACTGATGCATTTTTGGCATCAGTTGTGACATCAGTTGTGGTCAGTTTTTAGAAAAAAACTGAAACTAACGCAACCATATATATGTAAACCCAGCCTAACTGTATTTGAGCGTGCCTGGGATAAACATATATCTATCATAACTATAAGGTAATAAGAAGGGAAATGCTAAAAGGGCGGACTAGATGGACTAAGGGGTGTTTTTCAGCCGGCAATCTTTTATGTTTTTATATCCACAGATTATGACTATGTTTACATTTTGGAAAATAACGGCAAAAGGAAGCCATCATGTTTAATAGATCATTATTACTTACAAGACAGCCACCTTACCCAATATTTTCTCCGAAGTGGGAACATACATGTAGCCTATAGGTGTAATGTAAGTTACCCTATATTAAAACACTTGTCTACAACCTTATCTATAACAGAAAAGGGGGAGGGGCATCAAAGCTGTTTCTGTTAAGTAAATTAAGGCCATTTTCCTCTGTTTTTTTTGTGCCATTTTGATAGCACTGCCAAAAATGTAGTTGTATGAGCTCACAGATGGCTGCACTTGGTCTTTGAGACAAATGCCAAGAGATTAAGTGAAGAGTTATGTTGGGAAGATGAATGATCTTGTATATGACTCTCGCTATTAAAAACTGTGTCTTGTAGGTAACCCTTTGTGTCATGCAGGTACTTTGCTCTTTTCTTTTTTTTTATTTCTCTAGGTTGAGTTGCGTTGAATTTACTTTATCTTTCAGGCTTCTAAATTCAACCATCAGCAAAACTAAATTTATTTGACTTATAAGTAAACATAGTTTTGCGAATGTATCATTTTTCCTAAATGTTTTTCTCCTGAAAACAATTCATCAGAGTAAATGTGAGTTTCCTTAAAGTCAACCCTCTAACAGTTTCCATACAGGGGGGTTAGATTGTACTCTGTAACCTCTTCCTATTCACGTAAATTAATCCTGAGGAATAAACGAATCATCCGTTAGAATCATCACAGTTTCATATGAACAAGATCTTTACCTGGTCAATATCGAAAGTCTGTAGAATAATTTTCCCTGCCGATAGATCCCTTGAATAACTGATAGAAGCATACAAACCATTTACTTTTCAGTATATTGTTTATCGTAACTACCGGAGTTTGGCACTTAGTTATATTCAAGGTTTTATTGATGTTGCTATGTTTTCTTTATTGTTAGTATAACAAGCCTAGTGTCTATAATAACTATACCTCCATAATTCTACTCTTATGGAGTAGTTATCACAAAATTTTATGTAGTAACCTGTTTTTGTTTAGTAAGCACAAAAAAATAGATACATGACACTCACCAATTACTTTAAAATTCAGTCCATTTTTATTATAGCTTCTTAGTAAGTACAAACAGGGAAAAAAACATACCAGCAGCTTGGCCGTAGAGACATGTTAAATGTTCTCAGAGTGTTTAGATTCTGACTGATCACACTGCATACCGCTGTGTGCTCCTCTCAGTGCTCTGTATCTATGAGATTTGGATGACCCCATAGACTTGTGTTAGGAGTTCGTCCAGGTCCCGTGATGTAGAGTCAGAAGAGAACGCACTTGGGTGTGCTTCTCCTGACTTGTTCTCTTGTTCAGTCAGTGTCTAAACACTCAACACCCCAAGTGAAACCAAAAGGTTTTTATTCTTTTTTTTTTTTTTAACTTTAATTACTATATAGATAATATTTTAGGGGTGTCGTCTGAAGGCTTTGAAGTCTTCTATCAAGAAAATTTTTCTTCAGTCCACTCAAATATATAGGTACATATGTTTAATTGTACCCTCTGACACAAATATTTATAAACAATACTCTATCTATCTATAAATTTTTATATTTTGTATGGAAAAAATAGGGTAAAATGTTTACTCTAATGTTATTAGCTGTCTAAGTTCCCCAAATCCATTCTTCTATGTATATTGATGCCTACTATCAGCTTTGGTCAGCAAGAAATTGAGGGCCAGGTATAAATGTAATTTATCCAGGTTAGTATAAAAGATAAAATTGCTAGAATGTTTATGGATGGGATAGATAGACTACGGCTATTTCAGCTATATCATTTTTTTGCCCACTTAACTTGAGGTATCTATGTATTTTAAGCATTTTCCCACAGATCACATGTGACAGTGATAGAATGGAAATTTCTGATTAAATCATTATTACCAGTAATCTTTACACAAGGAACAAATGGGAATACACAGGTCTTGTCATCGATTGCAGGAAGCAACAACAAAAAGAGTGCAGTGGCACACTGATGAAGAGAGGAGGGATGATCTATGACATTCATACACCCTAGCATGTATAAAAAGTCTGTCTTTACAAGACAACCCATTTGGACATTTTTTTTTACTTTTAACATAGACATCTTCAATGAAAAGCCAAAGTAATTGCATGTTACCTTTCTGTACAGTACACTGTTCTATGAAATGTGATTGCAAACTGTCATTAAAATTTGCCTCATTTTGTGACTAATGAATGAAGCGTTCAACTATTTCAAACAATGTTTGGTTAAGTGTTTCTGGAAGGAGCCGCAGCGTCATGGCTAGTATATACTACAAAGTAAAGCTAAAATATCAGCCCAACCAGAATAGACCTGAGACAGCAGGGAGCCTCGATGTCTACTTTTGGAGCAGTGGTCGTAGGTAGCTCAATGTTTTTTCTCAGGGACATGAAACAGTGTTAATAAGTGCTTTCTTTCTATGACCAGAATAAAATGGTTCCCAGCCAAACATATCATTACCTCCTTGTCCTTTTTTTGACCAAAGCCGGAAGATGACTGTGTTTATAGGAGCAGTGTAGCAATATTTAGAAGGGAAAACACTCGGCTGGGCATAATTCCTAGCTCTTTGTGGATGTACTAAGGTTAAATTGTGGACACTGTGTGTCATACCTTGTTTAACTCTTTACAGTACATGCAATTTGGACGTTATGCTAAGTGGGATGTACTATCTGTTATGGCACATAAATATCATAGAAAGAGAGTTCTCTACATCAAAGTAATTGTGTAGCCAGAGAGGCAAAAATGGGCACTATCATTACCAAAAAATAATGCTAAATCAGAAGGGGAGATGATGTACTACACCTTTGCAATTTATTTCATTTTTTAAAATACTATACATTTGGCCACTAGGTGTCTGACTTTATGAAAAACTGCAGCTGAGGTCCTGTGGCTAAGGCAATTTGGTCTTTAGTAACAGCACTCTGTGTGAACATACCCTAAAGGTCGAAGAACCCCTCTCCATTCACAATGTACTATTTTAACGTAAAACTACTGGGACCCCTATGAATCAGCAGATTGAGGGGGCAGAATGGCTGTGGCAAGTATTCTATACCATAAATATTAATGACTGTGAGTGACATTACAAGTCCCATTTAACCCCTTAGCACCCATACATATTTTTTACAGGGGTCACTAAGGAGCTTTAGTTTACGCTGTCACCTTTTCATGATGGCAACCCAGTAGCCCTTTACTCATGTACTGTGATCTCAGCTGTCAGTATGACAGCCAGGCTACCACATTAGGTGCTAGGACTAGTAGTGAAGTATATTACATAAGCAATCAGAAGATCGCTGCTGAAAGTCTCCTTAAAGGGGTTGTCCAGCGAAAAACTTTTTCTTTCAAATCAACTGGTATCAAAAAGTTATATAGATTCGTAATTTACTTCTATTAAAAAATGTCAAGTCTTCCTATACTTATTAGCTCCTGTATGTCATGCAGGAAATGTTTTATTTTTAGTCTGACACAGTGCTCTCTGCTGACATCTCTGGCCGAGACAGGAACTCTTGTCTCGGTTTTCTATGAATTCCCATAAAAAACCTCTCCTGCTCTGGACAGTTCCTGTCTCGGCCAGAGATGTCAGCAGAGAGCACTGTGTCAGACTGAAAATAAAACTACATTTCTTGCAGGACATACAGGAGCTAATAAATATGGGAAGACTTAAGATTTTTTAATAGAAGAAAACTACATACACTACCGTTCAAAAGTTTGGGGCCACCCAAAAATTTTGTGTTTTCCATGAAAAGTCACACTTCTTCACCACCATACGTTGTGAAATGAATAGAAAATAGAGTCAAGACATTGACAAGGTTAGAAATAATGATTTGTATTTGAAATAACATTGTTTTTACATCAAACTTTGCTTTCGTCAAAGAATCCTCCTTTTGCAGCAATTACAGCATTGCACACCTTTGGCATTCTAGCTGTTAATCTGTTGAGGTAAGCTGGAGAAATTGCCCCCCACGCTTCTAGAAGCAGCTCCCACAAGTTGGATTGGTTGGATGGGCACTTTTGGCGTACCATACGGTCAAGCTGCTCCCACAACAGCTCAATGGGGTTCAGATCTGGTGACTGCGCTGGACAGTCCATTACCGATAGAATGCCAGCTGCCTGCTTCTGCTGTAAATAGTTCTTGCACAATTTGGAGGTGTGTTTAGGGTCATTGTCCTGTTGTAGGATGAAATTGGCTCCAATCAAGCGCTGTCCACTAGGTATGGCATGGCGTTGCAAAATTGAGTGATAGCCTTCCTTATTCAGAATCCCTTTTACCCTGTACAAATCTCCCACCTTACCAGCACCAAAGCAACCCCGACTATCACATTACCTCCACCATGCTTAACAGATGGCGTCACTTTTTCCAGTCTTCCTCTGTCCAATGTCTGTGTTCTTTTGCTCATCCTAATCTTTGTCTTTTATTGGCCAGTCTCAGATATGGCTTTTTCTTTGCCACTCTGCCCTGAAGCCCAAAATCCCGCAGTCGCCTCTTCACTGTAGATGTTGACGCTGGTATTTTGCGGGTACTATTTAATGAAGATGCCAGTTGGGGACCTGTGAGGCGTCTGTTTCTTAAACTAAAGACTCTAATGTGCTTATCTTCTTGCTTAGTTGTGCAACGCGGCCTCCCACTTCTTTTTCTACTCTGGTTAGAGCCTGTTTGTACTGTCCTCTGAAGGGAGTAGTACACACCTTTGTAGGAAATCTTCAATTTCTTTGCAATTTCTCGGATGGAATAGCCTTCATTTCTAAGAACAAGAATAGACTGTCGGGTTTCAGATGAAAGTTCTCTTATTCTGGCCATTTTGAGCGTTTAATTGACCCCACAAATGTGATGCTCCAGAAACTCAATCTGCTCAAATCTGCACCAAAAACCAGACATTTGCAGCTAGAATAGTCATTTACCACACTAGCAATGTATAGAGTGTATTTGTTTAAAGTTAGGACTAGTTTAAAGTTATCTTAATTGAAAAGTACAGTGCTTTTCCTTTAAAAATAAGGACATTTCAATGTGACCCCAAACTTTTGAACGGTAGTGTATCTATATAACTTTCTGGCACCGGTTGATTTAAAAGAAAAAGATTTTCGCTGGACAACCCCTTTAAGGGAACATCGTCTTATGGAAGGAGTCAACTTTCATTGTTCATATGCAGATGGTCTCTATTGAGAAAAGGCCATATTAAGTGAAAGGAGCCATGCAGTTTTCTACACAGTTAGATGGACAGGTGCTGTTGTGAAAGGCAAAATCATTGAAGAGGCCGTTAGTTCCACTTTAACTGCAGGTGCCAATGATGCACCTACACAGGCACACGGATAACAGGGAACACTAGGTGCAGCCAAGTCCTTAACTTTTTCTGAGGCCTATGTGACCTCTGGTGGAGCAGGGCGTATGGTACTTCAGGATTTACATGCAGTGTAAAGAAGTGGTGCTGTGACTGGATGTCTGCATCATGTAGTAGTCAATATGATAATGTAATTTTGAGGGTGGAAGGGTGCTGGAAGAGTAAGAAGCCTATGGGCTCTATTACACTGGCCTATTCTAGGAACACTCATTTAGCTAATAACCGAATGTGTAAAAGTGCCAAAAGTGCAAACACCCATTTGGCGGTTGATATGATCCTTTTTGCGGCTGTAAAAATACTTGCTACCAGTTGCACATCTCGCTGTCTAAAGAGATGCATGTTAATGGCCGCACAAACGATATAGTGATAATTTGTGTGGTTCAGCTGCATGATAAATTGTACCTTGGTGAAAGTTTGCATCTGTGCAAGGCCCCATATTAGGCCATGTAAAAAAAACTTCTAAGACTGGGTTCACACTACATTTTTGCAATCCGTTTTTTGCAAAAACGGATGGAAGAAGCTGATGCAACTGCAAAAAAAAAAAAAAAAAAAAAAAAAACGGATCAAAACTGATCCGTTTTTTTTTTACGGACACAAAAAAGTGGTCGACCACATTTTTGTCTCTGTAAAAAAAAACGGATTGCAAAAACATAGTGTGAACCCAGCCTAAGATGTTTAACAATTCTTCAGAAACAAGAAAAGGAAAAAGAACAACTCCGATCAGAAAATATGATACCTGTCCAAACCATGGCCAATGAGGGTGCTATAATGCATCACATCTAAATGTTGTCACTGTGAAAATGATGGCCACAACGGATGATCATTTGACATAATTTTTTTTTATGTAGTGAAAACATAGCCTAACAGTGTGCATGTAAAATGTGTTTTTTATTTTCTTTTTAAGAACAGGACACTGTTCCTCAATTCCCATGTTCATTTATTTGCACAGATTTTGCTGCCACTGGTAAGGAGTCTATGTACGGTATATTGCTATATGGTCACAGTAGGTGCACTTTAAAGATTTCAATTTACAATGAGGGAACTCCTCATTTGCTCAGGTATTATGGTAATAATTCAAGAAATAAGGGCAATTTTCTCTTCTTATCTGTACGTATAGTGATCAGCTTATGAACTATATGGCTATATATCACAGAAAGTACCTATACTCGGCCTTCTTTCTGTATAGTATAAACTTGCAATCTCTCTTATTAAAAATGACATGTTAATTCAATAAAAAACATCACACCTACTTTGTCCAGCCTCAGATGAGAAGAATATTTCTAATAGAAGGGATTTATGAACTAAAACATTGACGTCCAGTGCATAGTTTCAGGGAATTCACCTGGAAATAAAGCATTGTTTCACCTCTCCATTTTGTGTGATGCAGCATGCTTCTATGATTTCTTATGTTTATTTAACCCCTTAACGACAAAGGGCGTATAGGTACGCCCTATTGCCGGTAAGGGCGTTCAGAGCGGGGCCGCACGGCGACCCCGCTCTGAACCGCGGCGGTCCTGGGTGCCGCTTGTAGCCCGGGACCGTAGGTATTAGCGGGCACGGTCCGATCGCCGTGCCCGCTAATACAGTAATCAGATGCAGCTGTCAAACATGACAGCTGCATCCGATTACCGGATCCAGCGTCTCCCTGGTGTCTAGTGGCGGAGATCGCTCCTATGGGATGTTATCCCGGAGGAGCGATCTCCGTTTCTGAAGCCGGCCGGGGACCGCTCCAAGATGGCGCCGTCCCTGGCTCGGCACTCGTTTACTTCCGGCTGCAGCAGCCGGAAGTAAACGAGTGCCTATCTCATGGATCTCTGCAGCATATCTATGCTGCAGAGATCTCAATGAGAGATCAAAGTGTATATACTAGAAGTCCCCTAGGGGGGCTTCTAGTATATGTGTAAAAAAAATATATATAGTGTTGTTGTCAATAAAAAGCCCCCTCCCCTAATAAAAGTCTGAATCACCCCCCTTTCCCAGGTTATAAAAGTAAACAAATAAATAAATAAACAAACATGTTTGCTATCGCCGCATGCGTAATCGCCCGAACTATTAATTAACCCATAGCCGCACCATGCAGTTATAGTACGTCCTGGCAGGAGGTTAGTTTCCGCACCAGGACGTACTATAACTTCCCGGCTCCCGGTGCTCACTGTTTATGTAAACAGTGACCGGGAGCTGAAACTAAACTGTCAGCTGATAGCTGACAGTTTAGTGAAGCCGTTCCTGGACCCCCAGCAGGGGTCCAGGAAAGGCAATCACCGGCATCAGGGGATCGGTAACGATCCACTGATGCTGGTGCACAGTCCGCAGTAACCCCCGGTCCCGGTCTCTGCTGAGGTCCGGGACCGGGGGAAGCTGGGGCAGAGATCCCTCCCTCTCCTCCTCCCCTGCCTCTGATGACCCCCCCCCCACGATCGGAGCCCCGCCCCCCGCACTTGATCGGCGCCCCCCCCTCCCCCCCGCGATTCCCGCGGCCCCCCCGCGATTCCCGCGGCCCCCCCGCGATCGGCACCCCCGTCCGCGGTAGCCACGCCCCCACCCGCGATAGCCACGCCCCCTGGTCCCGGGACTCACCCTGAGCTCAGGGATCCAGGGACGGCCTCCTCCTGGGAAGCATGTGACCAGCGTTTGTCCAATGACGCTGGTCACATTGCTTCTCTGTACTGTGATTGACAGCTCTGTGATCAGAGCTGTCAATCACAGTGTCTGACAGTGAGGACCAGAGGCTGGATGCAGGGTCTGATCCCCCACTAGCTGAATGCTATGTGAGGAGATCAGAGCCTGCATCCACATAGTGTATACACAAAACACACACACATAATAAATACCCCCTCCCCTGTGATCTCCCAGTGATAAGGGAGATCTTAGTCAGCGTCAGTTAGAAAGCGCCAGTCAGTGTCCGTTAGTAATCGTTAGTCAGTGTCCGTTAGTAACCGTCAGTCAGTGTCCGTTAGTAATCGTTAGTCAGTGTCCGTTAGTAAGCGTCAGTCAGTGTCCTTTGGTAAGCGTCAGTCAGTGTCCGTTAGTGTCAGTCAGCGTGCATTAGTAAGCACCAGTCAGTGTCTGTTAGTAAGCGTCAGTCAGTGTCCGTTAGTAATCGTTAGTCAGTGTCCGTTAGTAAGCGTCAGTCAGTGTCCATTAGTAAGCGTCAGTCAGCGTCCGTTAGTGTCAGTCAGCGTGCATTAGTAAGCACCAGTCAGTGTCTGTTAGTAAGCGTCAGCCAGCGTCCGTTAGTAATCGTTAGTCAGTGTCCGTTAGTAAGCGTCAGTGTCCGTTAGTAAGCGTTAGTCAGTGTCCGTTAGTAAGTGTCAGTCAGTGTCCGTTAGTAATCATTAGTCAGTGTCCGTTAGTAAGCGTCAGTCAGCATCCGTTAGTAAGTGTCAGTCAGCGTGCATTAGTAAGCGCCAGTCAGTGTCTGTTAGTAAGCATCAGTCAGCGTCCGTTAGTAACCGCCAGTGTCTGTTAGTAAGCATCAACGTCCGTTAGTGTCAGTGTCTGTTAGTGTAATTCAGCGTCCGTTAATAAACATCAGCCTTCGTTAGTGTCAGTAAACGTCGTTGCATTTACTGCTACAGTAGGAGTGCACACACAGACAGAGGTGCTCCTTCTCTTCTGAGCCGTGTTGTGCGTCCGTACAATTTTTTACGTTTACAAATTGGGTATTTTCTTACTCAGGAGAAATTGCTTTACAAATTTTGGGGGGCTTTTGCTTCTCCAAGCTTTTTGGAATTTGGAAAATTTGGGGTTTCACTAACGTGTAAGTGTGAAAAATGTGATTTTTAATGTTCATGGGCCCCTTTTGCAAAAAACTGTGAAAAACTTGTGGGGTCAAAATGCCCACTGTATCCCTTGTTACGTTCCTTAAGGGGTGTAGTTTTCAAATTGGGGTCACTTGTGGGGGGTTCCCACTGTCTCAGCACTAGGGGGCTCTGTAACTGTAACATGGTCTCCTACATTTATTCCAGCCAAATCCACGCTCCAAAATCCAAAGGGTGCTCCCTCTCTTCTAAGCCATGTTGTGCGCTTGTGCAGCACTTTATGTCCATAAATTGGGTATTAATAAAAACTGCAGATTCAGAGGAATAAATGTTTTATTACATTTTACTTTTTAAAGCTGGTTTGGTATGAAAAAAATAGGATTGAATTGGGATCTCTGCAAAGAAAGTGGAAATTTTTACTTTTCACACTTTCTTTGAAGTTATTCCTGTGAAATGCGTAAAGGGTTAAAAAACTGTATGAATGTCAATTTGAATACTTGAAAGGGTGAAGATTTCAAAATGGGGTGAATTATGGGCGTTTTCTAGTAAACAGGCCTCTAGAATATGCTTCAAAACTGATCTGGTCCCTAAAAAAATCTGAGTTTAAATTTTCACAAAAATTTTGAAAGTTGCTACTAAACAATTACGTCTCTAAAATCCCCCAAAAAAGTTAAAGCATGTTCACCAAATGCTGCCAATATAAAGTAGACTTGTTATAGATATGAATTAATCAATAATTTATGTGGTATAACTATCTTCCTTATTGGCAGAAACTTTCAAATTTAGAGAAATGCAATAATTTTTACATTTTTCACAACATTTTGGAGTTTTTCACAAAAAAACGCTAAAGGTATCGATCCAAATTTACCACTAACATAAAGTAGAATATGTCACGAAAAAACAGTCTTGGAATCACAAGGATTGATAAAAGCATTCCAAAGTTACAGAGGCATAAAGTGACACATGTCATATTTGAAAAATTTGGCTGTGTCATAAATGCCAAAACTGGCTGTGTCCCCTAAGGGTTAATCACATTCCTGATCCCGTACGGTGAACGGCGTAAGCGCAAAAAAATCCCAAAGTGCAAAATTGCGCATTTTTGGTCGCATCAAATCCAGAAAAAATGTAATAAAAAGCGATCAAAAAGTCGTATATGCACAATCAAAGTACCGATAGAAAGAACACATCATGGCGCAAAAAATGACACCTCACACAGCCCCATAGACCAAAGGATAAAAGCGCTATAAGCCTGGGAATGGAGCGGTTTTAAGTGACGTATATTTGTTGACAATGGTTTGAATTTTTTACAGGCCATACGATACAATATAAGTTATACATGTTATATATCGTTTTAATCGTAACGACTTGAGGAACGTGCATCACAAGTCAATTTTACCCCAGGGCGAATGGCGTAAAAACACATTTCCCCCAAATAAACAAAATGCGTTTTTTTTTTCAATTTCACCACACTTTGAATTTTTTTCTGGTTTTGCAGTGTACTTTATGCAAAAATTCAGCCTGTCATTGCAAAGTACAATTAGTGACGCAAAAAATAAGGGCTCATGTGGGTTTCTAGGTGGAAAAATGCAAGTGCTATGGCCTTTGATGCACAAGGAGGAAAAAACGAAAACGCAAAAATCGAAATTGGCTCTGTCCTTAAGGGGTTAAGCAGCGGCATTCACCCTTCATTTTTCTTGTCTGCCCTTAACCTGAAATAAAGCATCTACATTTTATGGTTATGTTGACACACTGTCAAAATTATAACAGCAGTTAAGAGCAAATAACAGACGTTATTTGTCCTTAAATGATGACCTTCCAATAAAAATGGCCGTCATTTGACCGTGTGTGAACATAGCCTACAAGTGTGAGTGCCGCTGTTTTTCTCTTGAAGATTGGACTTTGTATTTGTCTTGTATTCAGCATAGCAGCCCCTTAAGGGCATGGTTATTGTATATTCCGTACACTGAGGTATTTGTGGGAGTAACAACTTTTTTTCTAAATGGATGGCAGATTACTACATATTGGTCTTGCTGAGAATATTGATATTACAGGAAATGTACAGCCAGCCAAATCTTGCCCTGACATAAACAGATGTGGGTCTGGCTTTAGAGAATCCTAACAATCATCTGATCGCTGTTAGGAATCGCATATTAAGGCTATGTTCCTGCACAGTATTTTTTTATCAGTATTTTGGTCAATATTTTTCAACCAAAACCAGAAGGGGAATAAAAACACAGAAAGGCTATGTTCACACACTGTTGAAATTTAGCTAATGGCCGTCATTTAATGGCAAATAAATGAAACACTGTCTAAGTAATAGCAATTATTTGGCATTAAGTGGAGGCCATCCGCTCGATTCCAACAGTGTGTGAACATAGACTTTCTGTGTTTTTAACCCACTCTTGGTTTTGGTTGAAAAATACTGAACATACATTTTGTGTGGGAACATAGCCCAAAGGGATAATCTAAATAAGACAACCCCTTAACCATACAGGCATTTAGAGAGCTTTTTTTTTTTTTACATATTATCTTCTTTTCATTTGAGACTATGATATATAAACTGCATTGAGTTTCTTTATCAATCCCCCTTATATTCCAATATGTTGATTGTAATGAAGTGAATGGTTTCATCTGCTCTAGATAAAAATATAATATTCCAATATCTAGTCTGTCAGCCATTGCGATGAAATAATATCTCTCATTTCATTATACTGGTCCACTGGCCTGTCTTTTCAATCACTTAACCCCAAACCATTTTGCTTCTTTGAAAACGATTGTAGATGACAGCTTTATCTTTAATATTTAATATAGTGCTTAAATGAAGCTGAAGCATTTATGGCCATTTGCTAACAATGGAACATTTTAGGAGGGCTACATATTTTAGAGACAGACAGTATACTGAATTATAAAGTCCTTGGGGAAGGGACAAATCACGGTATCTTAAGGTGCAGTGTTTGGTGAGCTCAGCAAGGTATAGGTTGCCTCTTTTTATGGATATTACATTTTTGGAGTATTTTAGTGAAGACCAGAAAAATCTTTCTTTAAAGCATAATGCAAAAGTGACACAAAGTGATTTAGACTAATTGTCATAATAATTGAGATACATTCTGCAAACTCTTTTAGGGTACGTTCACACCTACAGGATCCGCAGCAGATCTGCAGCAGATCCGCAGCAGATTTGATGGTGCAGATTTGATGCTGTGTTCAGTTATTTAAATGAAATCTTCGCTGAAAATACGCTGCGGATCCGGTAAGTATCAACGTACCCTTAAGCAAACTTTTTTCGCAAACAAAAAAAAAACTATGTAAAGAGTTGCTATAATTAAAAATAACTTTTGGCATGTCATCAGGCATGTCAAAAGTTATTAATGGCAGTGCTGAGAACCACTGCAATCAGGAGATATAGCCGAGAAGAGAGTGTAGTGGCTGTGCCATCCACTCTTTAACCAGATTTACATTGTCGGGATTTGCTGATCAAGAGATAAAGCCAGGGAGTAGATGATATGTCTGCTGCTCCCCATCCCTAGCTATATCTCCTGATCACAGTGTGATCTCCGCTGAGATCTATAACTTTTGACATGTCTGATGATCAAAAGTAGATTGTGATGTGGTGACTAGAGATGAGCGGACCGCCAGACTTTTGGTCCGACGGCATTGGCGCTCTATCGTCATGCCTGTGATCCCGGCCGCATAGTTGAGATTATTTAAGATTACTTGCAGCCAGGATATTCCATGGATTTCAAAATAGATTCCCTGGAATATCCTGGCCGCATATTCCCGGCAGCGCAACTATGCGGCCGGGATCACAGGCATGACGAGAGAGCAAACTGATTTTGGACCAAAGCTCTGAACAGTTCGCTCATCTCTAATGGTGACCAGGGGGTGCTAGGTGGTATGTAGCAGGGCTTGATGGTAGTGCTCCTGAGGCACTTGTCACGGTGGCCAGGAGTGCTATATGCCAACCCCTGGGTACACCAACAAAACACAAATAAAAATGGATGTAGGTGTGCAGATAAATAAGTCAGTTTTGAAGTTGAACAAGAAAACAGTCTTTACTATAATCCTTTGCTTGCAATACAGAGTAGACAATCTCTTTCTTTAAATAAAAGTACAATGCAGATATATATATATGTAATCCAATCCCTTGAACGGGGTATTTTTAAATTTGTATACACAGCTTCTTGCTGGAGAAATAATACTTGAAGAAAATTTATTTGTTTAGACACAGCTTCTCGCTGGAGGAATAATACTTGAATTATTTGTTTCTTTAATAGGATAGTCTTTTAATCTTGTGGCTTGACTGGGGCTGAGGGTTATTTTGGACTCATAGGGACCTACCTAGACCGACCGCTGCGTGTATGTACTTCTGCCAGCCCCTTAACTCCTTCTGCTACCATCTGGCTCTCGCTACGCTTCCGCTCTGCATACATTACCTGTCCTCGCTGCACGGGGTCGCGGCGTACTGCTCTCTTGCCCGGCCAATCAGTGGCTGCAGCTGGGCAACACACTGATTGGCCGGCCGGGAGAGCAGTACGCCGGGACCCCGTGCAGTGAGGAGAGGTAATGTATGCAGAGCGGGAGCCGGGCAGCAGCAGAGGGGGTTAATTACATACTCGCTGCGGTTGTTCAGACCGCATTGAGTATGTAGTGACAGTGAACTGCCAGGACCTGACAGACTTGCAGCGAGATTTACGCTGCGAGTCAGTAGGTGTGAAGGCACCCTGAGTCTGTTTCACCTCATCCTCCTCTGTGGCTTGTTAGCCAGACATGGATGAACTGAAGTGGATGTAGAAAATGTCAAATAAAATCCTCTCTCTCATAGTCCTGCACAGGATCTCTGTGTGGTGTAGTCCTCCTCTCATAGGAAATAATAACCAACTCCTCTCCACTGATTTCCCACAGGGGAATCCATCCATGTCCCTCTTAGGAAATAATCTCCTCTATCTGTCCCTCAGGGGAATAATCTCAACTCTGACTGGCTGAAGACACACTGCCAGGACCTAATACTGTGCAGGTATTGGCTAGATTGCCTGAGGCACCTAGCTCAGGGATTGGACAGTAACTGTCACCTCATTCACAACTGCCAGTTGGCTGTTCACCCCTTTCTCACTACTGTGCCTGCAATTTACCTGACACAGTGACATCTAGTGGAAATAAACAAATACTGCAGGCACAAGTGTAAATACAGGTAATAAATAGGAAATATGTTTCATTTTTTTTTTTTTTTTGATAATTTGTATTCAGATTTTCCAAAAATACAAATTATAGACAGACATTTAGAAAAGTAATACAGTGAAACTCCAGAAATCACAGTCATATATTGTGAGCATGTCTTCCGATTCCTTCAACACTAAATCAGACAGTTATGCTATAGCTCTCTCCCAAAGTGCTCTTGATGGCAGGCCTGCTGTGTCTATCCAGCGTCCCCAAATCTTTTCAAACTTGTGTGAACACTTCCTCTTCATATAGACCCCCCTTTCTAATCTGATAACGTTATTTCATTTTATTAATGAATTCTTGCACCGTGGGAGAGTCTGTCTGAATCCATCTGGAATCTATGACTTTTCGGGCCTGATATAACATTCTCTGTATCGCTATCTTATCTGTGTCCTCAATGTTTGGGAAATCAATGATCCCGAGTATGCAGGTTTTTGGATCCATGGGAGTAGGGAAGCCATATATTCTCTCAGTTATACCTACTACTCCCTTCCAAAATTCTTCTAACTGGCTGCATTCCCACATATGGAGGAGAGAAGCATTTGCAGACTTGCACCTCGGGCAGTCTGCAGAAGGCCAGGCTCCAATTTTATGTAAAAAGACCGGGGTTTTATAAGCCCTATGTAACAAGAACAGCTGTGATAGCCTCTGTGATTCAATTAAGGACACTATAGTAGAGAGTTCCAGGACATCGTTCCAGTGTTCATCAGACAGACTGCCCACATCATTTTACCATTTTTCCCTTATTGTCAATGGAAATCTAGTGAGGTGTTCCTGTAAAAGTTGGACATACAGTGTTGAGATTAGACCCCTAGCAGAGTCACCTTTGGATATATAATCCAGCGCCGTATGGGATGTAGTTATGAGCTGCGTCTGCCAAACTTGAGCCTGACAGGCATGCCGTAATTGAAGGTATTGATAAAATCTGGTATGTGGAATGTCAAAAGTAGTGCGTAAGTGTTCAAACGTGGCAATCTCGCCATTTTGCAGAATCTGAGACAGAAACAGCACAATAGTGTAGAGAATTACAGGTGGGCAAAAAACATCAAATACCACACCCTCTCTGGGACATTGCAGTGACACAGCATGCAACCGCAGCATTAGATGGTTTACTAACCACAGCGTCTTTAAAGCGAATGTACCATCAGGTACATTCACTGAAAGTGTTGCATATGATGTCAAGTGGCTCCATTAAAATCAATGGAGCCAAATCATAGAGGGGATTGTGTTTGATCCCACTGGGGGCAGGCCGGCCTGCCTCCAATGCTTCAGCCTGGGCCAGTGCTTGGTAAGAGACCTGCGCCGTGTGCGGGAATCGAGCCATTGTTAAAAAAAGGATTACGGCATTGTTAAAAAAAGGATTCCCTGCGACGGCGCCGTTCTATTCATGTGCTACATTTAAAGCGAATGTACTTCCGCTTTAATAACATTGCAGGCTTAGTAAATTCCCCCTCAGATTATATATTTCACAGTAAATACTGACTGAACTACACAAGACATGTGTGTGTGAGAGAGTGTAAATTAGCTAAACCTTCCTACTTGAGCTGTAGCTGTGCACGGGGGGAGTGAGACACCTAGTGGCTGGAGTAGGGCACAGCAGTTACTTACCCTAGCTTTGAGTAGGGCTAAAAAAGTGGAAAGGGCGCCATAGGGTGATAACGTAAACAACAGATTGTAGGTCGAACAAGCTGATAATAAAACTGCTCACCTGATGGTGTTGTGCTAAGAATCAGTGAAGAGAGAGGTAGTAGCCGTAGCAGCCAGGCTCCAAGGGTAGATGCCGAGATCCCAAGCCAGGAGATCAGGGAATGGAGAACGGTAGATGAAGTGTCGGATCCTCGGGGTAGGCGGGGACCACAGGAGCCAGAATGACGGCGCTTCATGGCTTCAGGTTTAATGAAGTAAAACGATGAATTTTAATGGTCTCATAAACAACGCGTTTCGAGGCATAAATTGCCCCTTTGTCAAGTAGGAGAGACATTACCCTAGCTTTGTCACCGAACATAACTACTTTTACCTGGGTGTGTGAAGACAAAGAAAAAGCCATAGTGGGACACTACACTATTAATGGACCAACTACTTGACCTTTTACTCTTTATGACCTGTTAAAGGGATATTCCACTGAAAGTAAAATTTTAATATGTTACTGCCCTTGGGAAAAATGTAATATACAGCCTTTACTTACCTTTCCGCACTCCCCCGGGATCCTCCCACATCATCTTTGGGTCTCGACTTAACAGCCCTGCCCTCACTTCTGAGACGGACTAGTCAGCCCGCTTAGCCACTCACTGACCACTGAGTTGTCCTGTCTTAGCCAGTGATTGGCTGAGTGAACTGCCACTGCTTAGACCATCCAAAAGTGGAGGTGGGATCATTCAGCTAGAAACCAAAGATTATGCAACATATTACAAGTTTAATTTTAGCTGAATACCCCTTCAAGTGATATACTCTACTGTGACGTCTTACTCTAACTCAACTGATAATAATTTTTTTTGCCCTTTTAGACTTGAAAAATGCCCTAACATTACATTAAAAATTAATTATACCCAGTACACTCAATGGTTACTGATAGTTTTCTATGTTTAATACTCTGCCTCTATTGTAGCCTGGATTTGGTACTGCATGAATAAACCTAATGTTATGCCTCAGAAAATGTGACCACAAATTGTAATTGTTGTGTAAGGATACATAAAGTCTGATCTCATAATGATTGTCTAGGCGCTGTAATTCTTCAGTTTATAGCAGTGTATAATTTATCATCCCAAAAGGAGATCATTACCAAGATTTTATGGAGGACAATAGAAAACAGTGCCAGTTTGTTTCAGTTTTCCTTAACTAATGGTGCCAAAAAGAACCAAAGTGGGAGAGCAACACCACAAAACACAGTAAGATGGCATGGAATTATTTATTTATCCTGGGCTGGAATACATAACTGCATTCTGTAATTCCTCATTATAAGCGTTCTTTGGAATCATGTGTCCCCTTCTCCGTCACAGAGACCATTACATTACTGACAAGTGTTTTAACATCCGAAAAAATAAAATAAAATAGAGAAATTAGACTTGTCACTCCAGGCAACCTTCTGCCATTTATTTAAAGTCCATTGACATCCATTGACAAATGCCCATGCGAGGTAAATTTTGTGATAATACAAGACCATCAGGACCACTATATTTGAATAGTCAGCTATCGAAACCCAGTCAACGAAATGCTGTACAAGTTTGTCATACTTGCCCATTGTTGTACATGGTCAGTTGATTCACTGTGATACATAATTGCTGAGATACCAGATGTGCCACACAATGCTTACCTCCTGGATCAATCACATGTAACCTGCCATTGGGTGATCTTCTGCCGGATATCTGTCTATGGTTCATTCAATCTTCCTATAGCCTTGATAACTTGGTTTTGGAAAAGCTAACAAGTTTAGCTTTGCCGGAAATAGTGGAAACCCACCTCCAGGCCCCAACATGCCGCTTGCAGTCAAAAACATTCAAGTCACCATGTTTACCCATGACTGGGAAAGGTCAACACTTTATTAGGGAGCCAATTGTGATGCAACCACCATGCTGTAGCGTATTATTGGCCACAAGATATCAGGTACCAGCTATTCCTAAAGTACGTAATACTGAATAATAATCTATATGCAGCAACCTTCTAAGCACCTCTTAATGGCTGCTACAGGTAGTCAGAATTGTGCTATTCTACTCTATGGCAGAGCACTGCCTCAGTAATATGGAGCTCTGACCACCTTGAAAAATAGGAGGTTATAGGGGTTGCCCATTTATAGAAAAAAAAATAGTTCAGGATACAATATTACTAAGTGTACTCACTGCATTTACTGACAGCAGCTATCTGTGTACCTCATTGAGCTAAAATCAGACTCCCCTCCTCCAGGTTGTCCTGCTCTGTGGTGAGTCTACTACCCTACTTAACCCCTTGGGGGCCAGACTGATGTCAGACTGCACCCACACCAGCAAGGAAGGGGTTAAGTTACCCCCTTCCTTGCTGGGATGGGTACAGTGCAGGGGAGGGGGGGAGAGCTTTCTACTCTCCCTCCTTTCTATCTTCACCGTTCTGGTATGGCATCTGATAAAGCTGTTTACTGATACACAGCACTGGAAGGGAAAAGCAGAGCCAGCACAGTGCAGCCACAGCTCTGTTTACTGCTGCCAATCACTGTCAATGCACCTGGCTTTCATGTACCTTGCCCAGCTGTCCTATACCATCTCCGCCCACTGTTTAGCTCCTTGGACCTGCTGCCACCTTGCCTAGCTTCCCCGCACCTTGCTGCTCAGCACAGACACGGTCTGCTCTTCAGGAGGACCTGTTGCTAATCTCTGCCGGCAGCCAGGTATCCATATCTGAGTACAGGCATCGGAATCAGCTATTCCCTGCTGCTACCCATACTCAGGCAAGGATTACTGGCAGCCAGACATAATCCTGGTCAACTCTGGATGCTTTACCCAGCCCCTTTATAGAGATAGGTGTGTACAATGGTGGATTATAATTTTGGTGGTTTGGGCAGTCACCCGAGGCCCGAGGCATTTGGGGCCCATGGCCATCTGAACCACCCAAATCTGATCTAACTAAAACTGCACATAACTTGGGTGCCCACTGGATAATCCTCTGGTGGGCCCCCGAGTGATGTGCAGCTGCAGGGCCAGTGCTCTAAGAACAAAACTAACCTCCCACACACTCCCGTTACTGCAGGTCACCTGTCGCTGCTCTTTCCTCTTCTCTCTTCTGGTTACAGACGCTATCAGAAGAGAGATCAGGGGAGAGCATTGGCGGGAGAACTGTAGTAACAGGGGAGCGTGTGGAGGTGATTTTTTTGTTTTTTCTTTTCTATTTATCTATTTTAGGGGAGCTGCACAGGGGACCATGGCCTAAAGATGATGCTACATAGGGAGCCATGGACTAAAGGGGGACCTACACAAGGGGCCATCTACTATATGGGGCATGCACAGAGGGTGCCATATACTAAACTGTGACAACATGGGGGGCATCTACTAAAGGGGGACTACACAAGGGACCATTTACTATATGGGGATCCACAGAGGGCACCATCTACCATACAGAGAATGCACAGGGGATGCACTGCCTAGAGTGAGCATGCCAGCGTGCCAGTTGACGGAGAAGGCAACGGGGGGCGGGGGTGGGGGGGGTGGGGGGGGGTGGCTGGGAGATCAGGTTGGGAGAATAGCCCTGCAATAGCCTGCATCTAATCCACCATTGGGTGTGGGTCCCAGAGGTGATACATGTGTCTATCAAACATTTATAGCATACCCTGTGGATATTCCTTGTTAATAAAATACTGGTAACCTGCATCCACCACTAGTAGGAGCTGATTAGTTTACTTAATGCTCTTTATTATTGAGTTAAATATATAAATTAAATAAAAACTTACAAATTATTTCGTTATTTTTTATTAATACTTTCAAATAATTGAAGGATTAATAAATACTTTTGAACATCCCCTATCTTGTGGCTTGAAACAAACATGCATTGCTAACTACGCACTAATCATCTTAAAACATATTTGTTTTCTTTTACCTGTTATCAATTTCAATTGGGGGGGGGGGGGTGTTGTATAAAACCTTATGCAAAGGTACAGTGGAGCAATTGTCCATAGCAACCAATCAGATTCAAGCATTTTAAGAGGCCTTTTTAAAAATAGAACAGGCAATCCGATTGGGTGTTATGGGCTTCACTATTTTTTGCCCAAGGTTTGCCAAAGCTATAAACTAACATGGATGTGTTTGAATCCAGACGTACCCTTAGAGTAAATGTGCATAAATGACTTACTTTTGTATTTATTCTGACACACACAGTAAATGTCATTGTATGGTGTCAGCCAGACATTACTTTTATTATGCAGCATGTATTTTAATACATTTTATTTGAGAGTATGTTGTATTTTTCTGTCTCATTTCCATGACTTTATGAAAGACTTTTCAGCACATTGGAACAACAGTGGAAACAGTGACACCTACAGGTCAAAATATATTTTACAGTTTAAACAATTTAAAGTCATTTGCCCAAAGTAATGAATTACACAATGACACAACTATTGCATGCTTAAAGCAATGGTCTTCAACCTGTGAATCCCCAGCTGTTGTGGAACTACAACTCTCAGATGTCAGGATATACAGGGAGATACAGTTCCTTAACATCTGCAAAGCCACAGGTTGCAGACCACTGTTTAAAAGGCAATAAACAACAGTGGGATATTATATCTATGTAAACCTTTCACTGACCACAACATTATTTGACCACAGATGCATAGATTTCAGAATAGCTGTGGAAGTAAATTCCAAAGCAAACTGCAGGTATATTATTAGCTGCTGAGGACGAGAACAACATTTTTGTGAACCGCGTTCAGCACCCGATTCTACTGAGTCACCCCGGCTGCAAAAGGAACTTTTGTTGGAGGTGGAAGCAGGAGGAGGTAAATAACTTGCCTGCTACTCATCACTAAATGTCATTTTCTTCTGCTCTGTTATTAAAGACTAGACAAATATAAACAGGCCGCTCTGTCGGCCAGCGCTGCTACTAATTGTGGTTGCTTTTATTACAGACTGCAGCTTGCCATTTTGAGGCAGTTTAAAGGTGCAGCTCGATTCATATATCCTGGCTATTCTTTTAATTAACAGTCTTCACTCTTTCTCTCTAGGAAGCATAGAAGTAAATCCCCAATAAGAATCATAGAGCCGTCTGCCTTGGTTTTATTTTACTGTATAACAGCTCATAAAACATTTTCCTTAACAATAATCCTTCAAAATTCATCATTTGTAATTTTACAATATCTGCAAACAATGTAACAATTGCTTTTGTTGTACCCACTTCTAAGGAGCGCGTTTGTAATTTGGGTATTTGGCACAGTTGGATTTTATCTGGAGTATATTATGCCGCTTTAACATCTAGCTGTATAGTATAATGTTTTACTGTACAGATTTTAATTAGAATGAGCGATATAGCATTGTGGCTTAAAAGCATCACATTTTGCTTTTTGTACCTATATTTTGTACCAAGGGCAGTGGTGTGGCTGAAACCCGGCAGCAATGCATTGTGTCCTTGGTATTTTACTCTACTTTAGTGATGCTTTATTAAATAGGTCTCTGTCTTTTGGAATTATATAGGCCTGCTCCTCGTTATTGATAACTGTTTTTTTGTCCCAGGCTTGGCCTCTTAAAGAATTTGTCTCACTGATAACACACCAATAAGACAGGATAATGCATACATGTGTGATCAAAGGGTCCCAAATTCTAGGACCCCCAGGGATCTCCAGAACGGAGATCCAGAGTCTCTAGATGCACCATACTCCATTCTCTGTATATAGTATTGCTGAAAACAATCAGTGCCCAGCCACAGTATCACTGACAGTCCCACAGACAATGAATGGAGCAGCAATGAAACATGCAACTGCAGCCAGAGCCTGCCTCAGGAGTGTGTGCACAGGGCACATCCCCCCTCAATCACAAGAGGGCGCCACCTGGTTAACTAGTGTCCAGTTTTTAGTGTCGGACTGTCCCACCAAATGACTGGAACATACTCCAGTGGATCTTGACGACTGCAGGGCCATCTCTGGAATCCAGGACATCTGTCCAAATGTAGGAGGCCGAATTAACCCCCACCCAGATTATACCCAGGTATAGTTTAGCCTAGGTCAGAGTATACCTCGGGGGAAAAAATAGCCCAGGCCAGAGTATACCCCGGGGTATAAAATAGCCCAGGTCAAACTATACCTTTTCAGGCCAGAATATACGGCGGGGTATAAAATAGCACAGGCCAGAGTATACCCCTGGTATATAATAGCCTAGGCAAACTATACCCTGAGGTGTAAAATAGCCTAGGCCAAACTATACCCCGGTGTGTAAAATAGCCTAGGCCAGACTATACCCCGGTGGACAAAATAGCCTAGGCCAAACTATACCCCAGGGTGTAAAATAGCCTAGCCCAACAATCAGTGGCGGATTAAATGTACCATGGGCCCCGGGCTGTACACCCAACCTGGCCCCCCCCCATGAACATATTGCCAACTGGTCCCTTGCTGTTGCCCTAGCCGCCCCCCCCTAAACATATTGCCACCTGCCCCAATTGCAGCTGGTTCCACTGCCAGCCCAGCCCCCCTCCCCTAAGCCCTCAATGGTCCATGTTCCGGTCCCAGCACCCCCCATTTCCTAAGAAAAATAAATGTTAAAATGTCTAACACAGACACAGGCTGCTCCTCTTCGTCATGGGCGGCACAGACTCAGTCAGCTCACGTCACGTGACTCACGTCGCCAGCTTCTTCACAACGCAGCGGCGCGTCCCGCCCACCTTCATCCATTAGCATCCTCTCACGTTCTCAGCCCCGCCCCCTTATGACATCACCACAGGTCCTTCCCCATTGCTCTGCAGAAAACACGGCAGGTCCTTCTAGCAACTCCTTGCTCCATGCTTCTAGCAACTCCAGCCTCGGGCCCCGGGGCGGCCGCCCAAACTGCCCACATTATAATCCGCCACTGCCAACAATACACCGGTGTGTAAATAGCCTACGCCAAACTTTATTCAGGGGTGTAAAATAGCTTAGGCCAAACTATACCCCAGGTGTAAAATAGCCTAGGCCTCTCCATGCGCACAAGTGATGTAATGTGTGCTGCAGTGCAGGGGGAAGGAGTGGCCTCTTGTGGTCAGAGGCAGAATGCAGGGAGCCTACACTTGCCAGGTGCTGGCGCCAGCCGGAGAATTAGGAACAGCCATCAGGGGAGACTTCAGTGGGCCCAGGAGCAGCCACCGCCAACCCTGAACCCATCATTTCAATAGAGGAGATCGATCTTTTTCACAGATTCCAGAGATGTGGCATCCGTGAAATCAGTGAAAAACTCGGATCCCATAGAGTTCTACTAGGGGATTCGTGCTGCGATCCTGCGCTGCACTATGACATGTTCTATTTTTTTGTGGCACGAATCATGGCAGAGACCATGGCATCGATCATCTGAACTGACTCATAGGATTGAATGGGCCCTAAAATTGTCCATGGTAATGGATATGCGATCGCGGACAAATTTGAAGGGACATGTGAGTAAGACCTTCGGGTCGATTAACATGTACAGCCTCTGCTGCAGACTTGATGTTGCAGATTTGAAGCTGCAGATATCAATATTTTATGCTGCAGTATGATTTGGTGATCTTTAGCCGTTTGATCCATGTCATGGCCAAATCGCCATTTGACCCATCCCTAGCTTTATAGCAGAATGTAATGTATTGTATCATTATAACTCCCATGTTTTCAATCAACTATTTGCTTTGTTCCAATTTTTTCATATCACTGTCATAATACAAGACTTTAACCCCTTAACAACCGTGGGCCTTAACGCAGAAGGGCGTAAGTGTACGCCCTGCCGGGGGAAGAGGGGGGGGGCGGGCTATGAAGCTCGCTTCATAGTGGGTGAGGACCGACTACTATCAGTTGCCGGGTCCTCACCCTCAAAGGTGGACTGTCACAATCGCGCGGCCATCCACCATTAACCTCTTAAATGCCGCAATCGCGTTGCGACTGCAGCGTTTAAGTGTAAGTGACAGGAGCTTCTCCTGTCACTTACCGACACTTACATTGTCTGTGAGGGTCCCGTTGGCACTGTCTGACTGCCGGAGGTATACTGCTTACATCTGTGCAGACAGATCTACTGGCCACAGGCAGGCTGTATCAGAAGATCACAGATTACGCTGATCCCTTCTATGCTATGGCATAGCAGGGATCAGTGTATGTAATCAAATGTGACTGTGTAAAAGTCCCATAAAATAAATAAATAAATGTTTTTAAAAAAATGCCCCATAGTCCCTCCCCCAATAAAAGTCTAAATTACCCTCCTTCCCATTTTATAAATAAAACACATAAAAGTAATAAAATAAATAAATTATTTTATGTCGTAGCGTGCGTAATCGTCCGTCCTATTAAAATAAAACAATATTATTCTTGCACAGTGAATGGCATGAACAAAAAGCAGTAAAAAAATGCCAGTATCGCGGACCACACGGAGGCAGGTGAGAGACCTCCGGCGGTCCGGTTTAACGATCGGAACCCTAAGTGACAGGGGACTCCCCCTGTCACTTACACTTAAACACCGCGGCCGCGTTTAAGGATCGCGGCGTTTAAGGAGTTAATGTCATGCTGCAGCGCGATCGCTTCAGCGTGTCATTAACGGTGAGGTGTCGGCTGCTGATTGCAGCCTGCCTTCACCTGCTATGAAGCGCGCTACGCTCCGGAGCGCGCTTTATAGCTCAGGACGTTCCGGTACGTCCAGGGTCGTCTGGGCACAGACTTCCAGGACGTACTGGTAAGTCCTAGGTCGTCTAGGGGTTAAATAGCGTATGACTCTTTTTACACCATTCCAATCCAGCTGACTTTGCATGGAGGTTTTTCTACATAAAATTCCTACAGCTGCTGTAATGAATAGCAATTTTCCTATAGCCCTTCTGTATTAGTTATCATTTGGTAGCAAAGTATCTTGATTGCTCATTTCCTTCAGGTAGTTGGTTTCCATGGGGGGGACTTCACTGCTTTTGCATCTTCCAATCCAAAAGTCTCAATTATTTCCTGAAATACCATCAAGTTTAGCATGGCTCTAATCTCAAATTTGAGCCGCACAGCCGAGGTAAGTGTTTTGCTTGGCATCGCAGCCAATAGGAACTTTCTCCGAGTCACCAGTTTTAACCCCTTTCCGCAAAAGGACGTGCCGGCACGTTCAAATCTGCATCCCGTTCTGGCAGATGGACATGCCGGAACCTCCCAGGGATGACAGGGGTGCAGGAGCTGCGCTCATGTCATCCCCGGCGGGGCCCTGCTGTCAGTGATAGCCGGGCACCCGTCGCAACTGCTGAGATCCTGGCCGAGCCCGGATCTTGGCAGTTAACCCTATAGGTGCTACAGAAAGATAGAATCCTCCCTTCCTCCTCATAAAATAAAATGTATAAATAAGCCCCATAGCCCCCAATACAATAATAAATGTAAAAAAAAGTATACATATTTAGTATCGCGGCATGTGTAATGACACTGGCAATACAAATATTACATGAACCCCTTAGTTACCGCCAATACGTATTTTCACAGCGGTCACTAATGGGATTTATTCCGATATGTATGCCTTTTACAGGCGTACGTATCAGAATGCTCTGCCGCCTCCTCGCGGTGGCAGAGATTGGGGGATTAGCTGTCAGTGTGACAGCTGATCTCCCCCTGATACTACCCGCAGCAGAGGATCCCGCGCTCCAGGTAGTTTAACCCATTAAATGCCGCTGTCATATCATGACAGTGGCATGTAATGGGTTTCGGTGGCTGCCGCGGGTATACTCCCGTTATTGGAGATCCTGCGGTGCATAATGAAGAACCTGAGGATTACCATGGATATGCTATCATGCTGACAGGCATGACTATGCAGATTGCTTGTCAGCATGATACCATAGTAGTGCAGTGTATTGTATTAATGATCATAGATCACTTTACAGTATTACACTAGTGTACAGTACGTACGCTAGTGTATAAGTAAAAAAAAGTGCACCAAAACACAAAACATCCTTCCCCCCAGCCCCCTCAATAATAAAAATGCATTATATTCCCTATACAATGTAAACCGTTACATAAAACAGATCAAAAACACAAAACCTATGCATGTTTGGTATTGTCACGTGGGTAACAACCCAATCTATAAAACTAAATCATTAAATTTATCGACACGAAACACGCTGTAAATTAAAAAAAGAAAAAAAAAACAGCAACAGAATTGCTGTATTTTATCAATCTGCTTTAGAAAATACATCATAAAAGAGATCAAAAAGTCATATATATGTAAAGCTTGGTATCAATAGAAACTACAGATCTTCCCGCAAAAAATGAGCCCAAAACCAAGCGCCCCAGATTACCTGTAACCCCTCCAGATTACCTGTAACCACCCCAGATTACCTGTAACCACCCTGCATTACCTGTAACTACCTCGGATTACCTGTAACCACCCCAGATTACCTGTAACCATCTCAGATTACCTGTAACGACCCCGGCCTACCTGTAACCACCCTGGGCTACCTGTTACAACCCCAGGCTACCTGTACCACGCAGGATTACCTGTTACCACTCTAGATAACCTGTAACTACCCTGGATTACCTGTAACCACTTCAGATTACTTGTAACCACTTCAGATTACCCATAACCACCCCGGTTTAACACACACTGCCCATAACCCCCTTGATTGTCCATCACCACCACAGATTGCCTGTAACCACCCCAGATAGCCAGTAAACACCCCCAGATTGCCCATAACCACCCCCAGATAGCCCGTAATCACCCCAGATTGCCACAGACTGGCCGTAACCACCCCAGATTGCCACAGACTGCCCATCACCACCCCAGATTGCCACAGACTGCCCGTCACCACTCCAGATTGCCCATCACTACCCCAGATAGCCAGTAACCCGCCCAGATTGCCCGTAACCACCCCAGATTGCCTGTCACCAGACCAGATTGTCTGTAAACACCTCCAGATTACCTGTAATCTCAATTTAAAAAAAATAATTTTTAGCAACTTTTGCCATTCTAATAACCAATACTAGATGCGGTTTTGCTCCAGCAAAATGACACTCCTTCCCTTCTGAGCCCTGCTGTGTGCCCAAACAGTGGTTTATACCAACATATGGGGTACCATTGTATTTAGGAGAACCTGAGTTACAAATTTTGGGGTGCTTTTTCTCTCCTGTTCCTCATGAAATGAAATAATTTCAAACTAAACAAACATATTGTTGGAAAAAAATATTTTTTTCCATTCTTACTGTCTAATTTTGAATACTTTCCTCTAATACCTGTGGGGTGGGGTCAAAATGCTCACCACACCCCTCAAAGATGAATTCTTTGAGGGGTGTACTTTTCAAAATGGGATTACTTTATTTTATTTTTTTTTTTGGGGGGGGTCTATTTTGTTAACACTACAGGGCACTGCAAATGCACCTGGCGCTCAGAAACTTCTTCAGCAAAATCTGCACTGAAAATGCTAATTGGCACTCCTTTCCTTTTGAGCTCCACTGTCTGCCCATACAGTGGTTAATACCCACATATAAGGTACTGTTCTTCTCAGGAGAACCTGCGTTACAAATGTTGGGGTGCATCTTCTCCTCTATTCCTAGTGAAATTAAGACATTTTAAACTAAACAAACATACTATTGGAAAAATTCGATTTTTTCATTATTACTGTCTAATTTTAAATACTGTTGTCTAATACTTGTGGGGTCAAAATGCAAGGCCACAACGCAAGATGAATTCTTTGAGGGGTGAACTTTCCAAAATGGGATGAATTTTTTGGGGGGTTCTATTCTGCTCACACTACAGGGGCACTGCAAACGCACCTGGCACTCACAAACTTCTTCTGCAAAATCTGAACTGGAAATGCTAATTGGCGCTCCTTCCCTTCTGAGCCCGGCTGTGTGCCCATACAGTGCTTTATGCCCACATATGGGGTACCATTGTACTCAGGAGAACCTGCATTACAAATTTTCCAGTGAGTTTTCTCTCATGTTCCTTGTGAAAATTAGATAATTTAATGTAAACAAATCTATTATTGGAAAATTTCTATTTTCAATTTTTTTATGGCCTAATTGTAAATACTTTCCTCAAGAACCTGTAGGGTCAAAATGCTCATTATACCCTAAATTAATTTTTTAAGGTGTGTAGTTTCCAAAATGGGGCCACTTAAGGTTTCCAGTTTACACGCCTCTTAAACCCACTTAAAAAAACAACTGGTTCCTAAAAAAATCAGTTTTGGAAATTTCATGAAAATTTGATAATTTGCTGATACATTTCTAAGCCCCGTAACACCCTAAAAAAGTAAAATATGTTTACGAAATGAAGCCAGAATAAAGAAGACATATTTTTAATGTGACCTAGTTACTAATTTATGTGATATGACTTTTAGAAGCAAAGAATTTCAAAGAATGTAAAGTGCCAATTTTTCAAATTTTTCATGATATTTTGATGTTCTTCACAAAAAACACACAAGATAGTGACCAAATTTTGCCACTTACATAAAGTACCATATGTAACAAAAAACTATCTCAGAATCGCTAGCATACGTTAAAGCATCACTGAGCTATAAGCGCATAAAGTGAGACATGTCAGATTTTGAAAAATGAGCCTGGTCATTAAGGCACAAATAGCCTTGGTCTTGAAGGGGTTAAAACTTCTGTGTTTTCCATTTGAAATACTCTGTAAACATGTACAGTATGTAACTGAAGTGACAAAGAGGGACCCCTCAAAATGCGTTATCTGCAATAAACACTATTTTATACAGTACTACGACACCTATTTTGACCTTCATGAGAGTTCCTGATCTGCTGATCAGCGCCTGCATCTCCGCAAATTCCTGCCAATTGGACCTCCAATGTGCAAACTTTTCTTTGATTTCTGCACTAAATACGTTCGGGTCCGTGGAAGGGCTGCAGATGGAATACCTTGCGTGGATAACCTATGCAACTGGCATTGGGGGCTTGTAGCCCTGTAGATGGGAAAATAAAAGAGTGATAGCTCTTAGAAGGCGAGGAGGAAATAACGAAAATGCAAAAATTAAAACAGGCATGGTCGTTAAGGGGTTGACATGTGTTCTTACAACATGGAGGATGCAACAAAGAGAACATAAAGCCTAGCAGAGCAATGCATGTGAAAACACTTTCACACACAGTGCCACCTGCTGTCTGTATCACATATGTCCTGCAACATAAGCTGAAGCTGTTGTATATTCTTCAACATGGTCATGGTGTGGAGGTGTGGATTATTGCTCCACTGAGACCATACCACCCTAGCTTAGCTTGGTGGACTAAAAGGGTTAAAAACTGCAAACTGCACAAAAGATAATAAATTCCCTCTATAGTTTGTAAAGCTGAAAAAAACATCCAGGTTAACCTAAAACTTTGCAATGTTGCAGGAAAAAATGCGTGAGGAACACAAATCCTTGCTGACTCTGTGAATCCGTAAATCAACCACTCATCTACAGAATCTACTGACTATAACTTGTAATATAGTTTGTCAAGAACATTTTCTGTGGCAGAAGGTTCCATAGTCTAACTGCTCTTAGGGCCCGTTCACACTGAGCAAAAGGGATGGAATTTCAAGCAGAACCCGCCCAGTGGATTCCACTTGAAATTCCGCCGATGCCACTGATTTAATGGGATTTCTCAGGTGCCGCCGCTCTCCACCCAAAGAATTGACATGGCTCCGCTTGAAATTTGGCCACTTTTGCACTATGTGAATAGACCCTCCCAGTAAAGAATCCCCTTCTATGTTGATGTAGAAAACTTTTTTCTTCTAGATAGAGTTTAGATAAATTTTAATTAAACAGAGCATCAGAGATCTTTGTATCCTCTTTATTGTCTCTTGTCCTACCCTGCTGCTGAAGTGCCAGTTATCAACTACAACACAGTTTAAGCATTTTCACCTTCTTTATGTTAACATTATCTTTATTTAAACAGGGACAAGTCCAAAATCTCTAGCTTTATGAGGCTAAGAGGCCAATAAGGAGGTATAAAATACTGTCATGATTGTCTACTGTTTATTTCACCAGAACTGGTCAGTGCCCCAGGAGTGCAAGCAAAGACAGCATTACAGTTTAGCGAAATTCAAGTCTGTAGAGTATGTAAGTCTGCTTGCCATTGCTTGCCATTATGCCGTTCCTTTTCTAGAGTAAAGTTCAAGAAAGCTGTATCCTGTGTTTGTCGTGCATTACAGCGTGAAACTAGTACTGTCAGCTAGTGGTCCAGAGGGGTATACTGCCCTTCCTATACTCTGCCTCATGCAATCCACCTGCTCTGCCTTTCACAAGAAAGTGCACATAGTGACGATGATGTGCCTTGCCACCAAACTGAGTGGAAGGAGCCTCTATAGGTGTTACAATGAAGAGGTTTGGCAGCAATTGTAGAGAGCGTGTCCTTGTGGAGAGTGCTGTTGGCTTGCAAGAGTATGTCTAAAACTTGCACACCTAGACACCTCTAGTAGAGGAAGGGGAAATTTAGACTGTTGGAGCATTGCTGCACTGGAGGCCAAAGAAGGCCTTATCCACTGGATGCAGTGGTGGGCCACGCTCTGCCTGCTTATCTCAACAAATAGGAAATGCCCGTTCAGCCATTCATTGGCTGAGGTGGGTCACTTTCTGTGTGTCAAGACATATATAAACATACAAATATATAAAAGACAAATAAAAACATTCCTCCGGACACTTCCTTTTTAACCCTTTGAGGACCAGGCCCAAAATGACCCAGTGGACCGTGTAAATTTTGATTTTTGCGCTTTCGTTTTTCCCTCCTCCCCTTCTAAGAGCTCTAGCACTTTCAGTTTTCTATCTACAAGGCCATGTAATGGCTTATTTGTTACAGGAATACATGTACTTTGTAATGGCATCTTTCATTCTACCACAACATGTATGATGGAATCCCAAATATATTATTTATAAACATATAAATAGGTGAAATTGTAAAAAAGAATGCAATATAGTAACGTTTGGGGGGTTCCTGTGTCTACGTAATGCACTACATGGTAAAAGCGACATGATACCACTATTTTATAGGACAGTCCGAACACAACCATATGCAGGTTTACACAGATTCTCTAATGTTATATATATATTTTTTTAATGAAATCCTTTTTTTGGCAATTAAATATTAATAAAATGGGCCTATTGTGACGCTTATAACAGTTTTATTTTTTCACGTACGGGGCTGTATGGGGTGTTATTTTTTCCGCCATGATCTTTAGTTTTTAATAATACCTTATTTGTAAAGATCGGACATTTTGATCACTTTTATTAACTTTTTTTTATATATAATGTAACATAAAATTGGAAATCCGCGCACTTTTTTCCCTCTTTTCGTCTACGCCGTTCACCGTTCGCAATGACGCTTGTTATATTTTAATAGATCAGACAATTACGCATGGTACGGTGTATTATATGTTCATTTATTCATTTTTATATGTTTTATTTATATAATGGGAAATGGGGGTGATTTCGACTTTTATTGGGGGAAGGGGTTTTGGGGCAGTGTGTTAGTGATTCTAACTTTTTTTTTAATACATTTTAAGTCCATTTGGGGGACTTGTACATTCATTACTTTCCCTTTTTACACTGATCACTGCTATGCCATAGGCCTGTGCAGGCTCAGTGACCAGAGCGCCGATCGGACCGCACGGAGGCAGGTGAGAGACCTCCGGCGGTCCGTTTTAATGATCGGGACCCCCACAGTCACACTGCGGCGTTTAAGGAGTTAATGTCACGCTGCAGCACGATCGCTGTAGCGTGTCATTAGCGGTGAGGTGCCGGCTGCTGATTGCAGCCGGCCCCCACCTGCTATGAAGCGTGCTCCGCTCCGGAGCACGCTTCATAGCTCAGGACGTACCGGTATGTCCAGGGTCGTCTGGGGACAGACTTCCAGGACGTACCGGTACGTCCTAGGTCGTCTAGGGGTTAATAGAGATGAGCGAACTTTTCAAAAGTTCGGATTTCATAGTTTAAAGCATCTATATGATACGGGGGTAGTGTACTTGGTTGAATTTAGGGCTCTACATGTCAGTAACATCATTATCTTTTCGATATCTCAAAGCAATTTTTTTTTTTTTTTTTTATACTTCAATATTCACCATTACAGGGTCTATGCAGGAAACTCACCATTACAGGGTCTATGCAGGAAATTCACCATTACAGGGTCTATGCAGGAAAAAGGTCACAAGTGCAGTGAATAGAAAGGTAAAAAAACTTCGATACTTGTAGACAGCGCTGTCCCAAAAAACGTCCAAGGCTACACCAATGTAGTAGAAAAACGATTCATATTTATTGTGGAAGCACAAGGTTTACGCGTTTCAGGAGTTAAATAATCTCCCTTCATCAGAACAGTGCATCTGTTCTGATGAAGGGAGATTATTTAACTCCTGAAACGCGTAAACCTTGTGCTTCCACAATAAATATGAATCGTTTTTCTACTACATTGGTGTAGCCTTGGACGTTTTTTGGGACAGCGCTGTCTACAAGTATCGAAGTTTTTTTACCTTTCTATTTACCTGACTACGGGCCCCTGATTTGGGAGTATCCCGTTCACGATACACCTGGCTGCAGTCCTCAGCTTCCATTGCCATCTTCTCCGTACGGAGTTCCGGATACCCTAGTGGGGTGATATGCATACAGCCCAAGGGGCGCTTAGGTGAGTGTAATTATTCACTCTCTTTCTATTTTGGTTCTGCCACAGTAAGACATGAGGCGCCGGTGCCCTTGTTTTTTTCTGTTTCATTTTTAGCTACAAGTGCAGTGAAGGAGCAGCAGTAGTCATTGGAGGCCAGTGGAGGTCCAGCAATAGTCATTTGAGGTCAGTACAGGAGCAGCAGTAGTCAACATGGAGGCCAGGCAGGAGCAGCAGTAGCCAACATGGAGAACAGGCAGAAACAACAGTAGCCAACATGGAGGGCAGGCAGGATCAGCAGTAGCCAACATGGAGGCCAGGCAGGAGCAACAGTAGTCAACATGCACTTTTTTTAAGGTACAATGCTATACACCTGAACCAGGTATTTTAGTCTCTCAGGATAAGATGGATGTGATATACACACTTTCAATCAGAAGAGTCCAAGTATAGAAATTGGGCATATAGCACTTTTTTTAAAAGATACAATGCTATACACCTGAACCAGGTATTTTAGTCTCTCAGGATAAGAGGGATGTGATATACACACTTTCAATCAGAAGGGTCCAAGTATGGACATTGGGTATGTATATATATATATATATATATATATATATATATATATATATATATAGCACTTTTTTAAAGATACAATGCTATACACCTGAACCAGGTATTTTAGTCTCTCAGGATAACATGGATGTGATATACACACTTTCAATCAGAAGGGTCCAAGTATAGAAATTGGGTATATAGCACTTTTTTTTAAAGATACAATGCTATACACCTGAACCAGGTATTTTTGTCTCTCAGAATAAACACACTGATTTACACACTATCAGAAGTATAGGACTTGTATGTCTGTACTCCACGTTTTGGTTCTATGCACCCTTTTCTGTCCAATGCCTAATCTATCTATCTTTCGCCCTCTCTATATTTCTCTCTTAATCACTAGATGTTTCTCCTCTCTGCTTTCCTAATCTTTCCTTTCCTTTCCCACAATATCTTCTCAGTAGTCTGTAGTACACAACAGCAGCTTGCTTCCGCTCTCTCTCTCTCCTGCTACACACTGCGTGGTGCGGTCATGTGACCGCTTCTTTTAAAGCAATACCGACGTCACACAGGGGGTGGGCTAGTACAAGATCCCTGCTGATTGGATGTGTTCTGGGCATCATGGGAAAGCGCTTTTCCCGCCCAAAACACTTCCTGCTTTCTAGAATGGCGGCTGCCATTTTAGAAAGCAAGAAAAAAAAAATCGGAGCGGATTTCCAAAAATCTGAATCCGATCGGAATTTTGGGGAAAATCCGAACCGGATCCCATACCGGCCGAACCGGTTCACTCATCTCTACTTTTTAAGTGAAACACTGGGCAAAGTAGTAAAAGTAGCTACTAGGGTGATGTAACATCCCAGTGTTCCCATTCTCTCATATTGATCTCTAAAATGGAAGTCTCCAAGGTACTCAGTACATTATAGCTCTAAAACACTTCGTAAACTTTTTGCCTGTGTGTATGCTATGATCAAAACTGACCAAGCCATGCAAGGGGTTAAGTGATATCAGGGGTTTCTTTTTTCTCATTTATCTTGAATTTCATTGGTACTGGTATGATAGTATAGCCAGTTTGAAAAATGTTATGATCAGCCGAATCAACTTACTACTCTCATTTATAATTGTAAGAGATAGTAATTTCATTCATGTCTTATCGATCAAAATGCGTCTTCACTTCACAGCAAGTCTTTCATTTAGTTTGGAAACCCAAAACAGCAGTGGATCCTCAGAGAAGGTTTCATCTTTCCTTTTTACACTTACCTCTTTTTGGAGCTATTCCTGATAATTGACTAAAAAAAAAAAAAAAAAACTGCATGTGTGAATCCAGCCTTTGTTTGTTTTGTCTTTTTATTATTAACATGTTCATTTACTTATTGTACCTATTATATGTATTGTAAATGTATCACTTGCATGTGGCTACAAAAGGTAGACAAATGTTAAAATATGCACCATCTGTTCCTACCATCTCAGTCGGTTCATGATTTCTAGTCTTCTATATCTCTGCGTCTGGTAAACTACCCAAATGTCATTATCAAAAAAGCATGTTATGAAGATGTAGACGGCATCCATATACTAGCAGATTATCTCTGTAATATGGAGCGCATTGCTGTATGGTCCCCCCCTGTAATGTCACAGCTGGTACTGCTGTGCAGTCTTTTAATACACAGGAACAAGGCAGACTCTCCTCATCAGACAGATGGTAAACAGCAAAGCTGCTTGTACCAATGTGTAGTAAGATAAACAGCTCTTGGCATATCTTTAGACAGGAGTTTTGCAGAATTGGATGGACAGAGACTAGTGCCAGATTCCAATAATGTGATCTTTGTTTTAGAATGTTCAGTATACGTTGCGAATAAACAGAAATGAATTACATAGTCAGAATCCGGGCGCTTAATGCATTTTGACAGCTTATCAGACATCTAGACCTGCAATATCTGCCATATTAAAAGCTGACCACTAGTACAGCATTAGAGAATCTGTATTATGTAATTGGACAGGTAACAGTATTCCACCTATTGACAGACCAGCACAGTAAAATGTTGCCTACAGTGCTTTTAAGTTAATATTCATATCCATTCGATTTCCAATATCAAGTTAAAAAAAGTCTGTTTTGATACATGTTCATTTAGGAAGAAATAGTTATACAATAGAGAGTGACACCTAGTGGGGAAATACAAATAAACACCTTCATCCCCTTTTTTGCGATACCTGACAGGTGCTTTACCCAGGTGGAATAACACTTAGTGGACCACCCATACCAGGACACTAAATCCCTACTGCACAGTAGATGCAGAGGAGGAAAGTGAGTGTTTTACATTCTTCCTTGGCGCCATTAGGGTATAGTTTGTCTTCTGCTTCACAGTGCCGCCCCCATAGTGCTGATTTATAATATTAATAAATGGAGAGGGCCTGCCGGGGGGAGGAGGGGGGGTGCATCGGCGCTATGGGGCAGGCAGTGCTCCTAACAGGTGCCCCAGTGCTCCTATCAATCTCACTGGACCATGGAGCAAAATACAAACTGAATCAGAATGGCGCCAAGGAGGAAGGTAAGAGACATAACTTCCTCCTCGGCATCTCCTGTGCAATAGGGACATATCAGCAGGTTAGATTTGTCTAACCTGCTGATAGTTCCCCTAAAAAGAGCATTACAATTTGGATAGAAAAAATAACACTGTACATGTTCCTGTGTGTGTACCAGGATGAAAAACAGAGCTTCACTGTGTAGGAAATGAACCAGTGCATAATTTTGAGCCTAAAATGTCATGACTAGAAAAGTTAGACATTGGTTTTAAAGCATAAGTCCAGATTTTCAGCTTTGCCTCACAATAACCATGTAAGTAAATGGCATCAAAACCATTATACAAATTTCCTGCTATGAAAGCTGCTGAAATATTGACAAACATTCCCGTCTCCATTCTCTAAATAGGCATCCGGGGTGGAAGATATTTCTCACCCACTGGTTAGAAACTATTATGTGATTCATTTTTATTCTCTTTCATTCTGCACAGTTATTTCTGTCATTCTTGATGTAAAAAGCTTGAACTTGGATTCCTTGATGGAATAAACACTTACAAGTGTAAAATGAAAAATAAATGAATGGAAAAAATGGACCTTGTGTCCAAGAATGAAACCAAATTTAGCACAAGCTAAAATAAATTGCACCATGAGGTGCAACAGATTATAATAGTTTTTAAAGCACCTTTGAACTGACTGTGCCTTATACAATTTTTAAAGGTTAAAGTTTCTTGTTGGAACAAACCGGTGTCTTATGTATTTATCATAGCATGCACAGTACTGTACATTTGAGCCACAATAAAAGATACCTGAGCTCGGCCTATACCGCCACCTGCAGAAGTTGGTTGTAACTGACATGATAATAGATGGAATAGAATATAATTCTAGTCTCACCTATTTAGGTGCTGATTACACCTCCTGTTTTTGCATCCTGTTGAAAAGTATTGTATATTTATTCATATCCACAGAAAGGGGTTATGTGTCTGATCATGGAGGTCTGACTGATGGAATCAACTTGTGAGCTGAGCTGAGTTGAGCTGTGTATTTTTGCTCCATTCATTCTCTGTGGGGCTACTGGAGATAGATGAGCATTGTAATTGAAAATTGTGGGCAGTTCCATAAAGAATGGATGGAGCAGCAGTGTGTATGCTTGTACCGCCAAATTTAGAAAGGAGAGTTGGGTTCCTGTTGCAACACCAGACGCTATTTATTGAAAATTAAAATAACATTGTGTGCTATGGAATCCCACTATGGAATAAACTATGGAATACACTATGGAATACGCTCCGGCTGGGATTCCATGCAGCTGCATGGAAAATTGACAGTACAGACAATGCAAAGTGCGGCTCTGATGGCACTTTACATTGTCTGCTATGGTGATTTGAAATGTGGGCGTACCAGAATGCGCCCGCATTTTAAATCAATAGAAGTGAAGTTCATCCGGCTGGTACTGCAGCACCGGCTGGCGTGAACTTCACTGACAGCCTGTGACATGGCGGTATTACAGAATGGCCACTGTCTTACTAAGTGTTAAAAAGGATGCATATATTCCAGCATTTTATTGACATTGACTTTTGTGTTAAAAAAAAAACAAACTGAACCAAATAATTTTTGTGTCCTATTGCAGTGTGAGCCAAGCCTTTGCCCTTGGAAGCTGGGAACTGCCATGAATGACATTCTATTAGGTCCTGCTCTAAGCAATAGAAAATAAAAAAGGCAGGAGTGACTGCAGGAATGACCACAGCACTGACCTTAGGAGACATTTATAAAAAAGTGATCCTATTGTGAAGAAACTTCAAGGTCTTTATATATATGATTTGCTTCAACACTGGTAAAGTATGTATATTGCACCACTTATTCATCATTGTCTCCTAAGGTCAGCACTTTGGTAATTCCTGCTTTCTTTACTTATAGTGCAGTGAGATTTCACAGCCACTGGACCCCAAGTTCATCAGCGATAGAGCAGTGACACAGTGTTGTGTCTATTAGACACAATTATAAAAATGAACTTATTGCCTACTTTACCAGAAAATGCCTTATCTACACCTTTTTATTTCTGCTCTAGTTTGAGCCCTAGTTTGCTATTCTGAGCTCTGATACTACTGGTAGAAAATGAACTGTTTGGACACCAATGGTTTAAATGTTTACACAAATATACTGTATTTTCCGAATGCCATGATAAATATAACAGTATAGTTGGAAATGCTAAAGTTATTCTGTAGGCAACAAGACCCCCCCCCCATGCCACCCAAAACCACCACTACTGTTGCATTGGCAGAAATAATCCATGCCTGCTTCTCTCCTGGTGCAGGTGCCTGCCTAACAAAAACTTTTATATCAATGTGTCAAAGAGGTAGGGCCTAGAGCACCCATGCTCTAGGCCTGCGGTATCTTTCTCTTCTTCTTTCTTGCCTTTCAGCTTCTTAGCTATGCCCCTGGGATAGATTATTGTGAACCACTGAAGAAGAGAGAGGAGCTGCAGGCCTAGGACACACAGTATATTAATATGGATCCCAGATATATTAGGGCCAGGGCATATATGACCTTAAAATTCCCTAGGTCCTTTCTAACACAGGCAAAATAAGTGCCCTGATTATGGTGATTTCTAGCTGGAATCTAAACCTAGCCTAAGGGTCCTATTCCACGGGCCGAGGAGGGCCCGATCAACAATGTAAACGAGCGGCGATCTGCTAGTTCGCCGCTCGTTTACTGGGCCTATTCCACGGCCCGATGATCTTTGAGCGAGAGCTGCAGGGAGATCGTTACCAATGTCCTCGCAGCCCATGCAGCAGCATACATTACCTGCAGGTCTTCTTCTCCGCGCTGTCTTCATCCCAGGGTCCCGCGCGCTCTATCTTCTGAATGGCCGGTCAGCTGACAGGCCACACTAAGCCAATCACAGGCCGTGGCGGTCCTGCAGGTAATGTATGATGCTGCTGCTGTCAAATCGTCTGAATCGGGCCAAATGGGGCCGATCCGGCCGATTATAGTTACTGTGGAATAGTGCCCTAACACTTAACTGAGGTGACAGGACAGCAAAGGGGGTAGGTTTTTTTTCTATTGAGCAAAGTTAAATTAAAAACACAGAAAGGCTCTGTTCACACAATGTTGAAATTGAGTGGATGGCCGCCATTTAATGTTATTTTAAAACAACGGCTGTTGTGTTGAAATAATGGCAGTTATTTACTGTTATATGGCGGCCATCCACTCAATTTCAACATTGTGTGGATAGATCCTTTCTGTCTTTTTAATCCACTCCTGGTTTTGGTTGCAATATGAGGACCACAATACTGACTGAAATATACGTAGTGTGAACCCAGCTATATATATTAGGGATGGCCCGAACTCTCCGAGGTTCGGGTTCGTATGAACCCGAATGCTCGGCATCAGATTCTCGCTGTCTGCCCGCTCCATGGAGTGGGTGGATACAGCGGGAGGACCGCCTGGAAAACTGGGATACAGCCTATGGCTATGGCTGTATCCCAGTTTTCCAGGCGGTCCTCCCGCTGGATCCGCCCGCTGCACGGAGCGGGCAGACAGCGTGAATCATTACTGAGAGTTCGGGTTCATACGAACCCGAACCGAACTCGGTTCGGACCATCCCTAATATATATATATATATATATATATATATATATATATATATATATATATTGTATATACATTATTTTTTTTTGAATACCACTTTAATAAGAAAAAGGATATATTAATAATTATTTTAATTAAATAAGTAGAGATATTGTTCTGTTTATGTCTTTTAAACTTTAAAGCAAGTATAGACAGACATAGTATATGATACAACCCTTAGAATACCTTGTTTTTATAATCATGTCTGCCAGTAGACAGCATGAATAATAATCTAGGAGGAGTGTATGAAGACGAATATTCTTGAACTTCCTGAATATCATCAGACAAATCTGGAATCAAAAGATCTATAGTCCACAACTTAGGAATTATTGATAGAGGTTGCTGAGTATCTCTATGTTCACAAACAAAACTAACAGAGAGCGCTGGTTTTGATGTCTTTTGAAATGTGTCTACAGGTGATTATGGAACTGAAGAACAGGTAGCCTGAGAAGAATTTAATCTTTTGGCCTTTAAAATCTATTGAGGATACTTGGGATCTGTTTAAGATGTCTAGGTTTTCATGATTATCTTGCTATAACTTCCCACCTTTTTATGAATATTAGATGACAACAAATAAATACTACTTCAATGTGTATAGAGCGATTGCTGGATTAATTTAGAAAAAGTTATCATTCAAAAATTTTAATTGTCCATACATTGGCCAATGGTAAATCACAAATTAGAAAGCAGACAAAATGTGCAAATTATATTTTATTTATAGAGATTTTTTTTCTTTTCTGTTTTGTAAAGATGGCCATATTTGCTAATCCTTAATTTAAAAAAAGCAAAAAATTTAAACCAATGATTAAAATGTTAAAGCGTAACTGTCATGTTTTTTTTATTGCAGAAATCAGTAGTATAAGCGATTTTAAGAAACTCTGTAATAGGTTTCATCAGCCAAAAAAAACTCTTTCTGTACTCAAGAAGCAATCTCCCTGCCTCCCCCCCCTGACTTCTTATCTGTGCATTATCAGGCAAACACGTCTTCATTACAGAGAAGCCAGTGAAGACCGGCTCTGCTCTCTCCATTGTAAACCTATGAAGGGGGGAGGGGCCGAGGGAGATGAGGGAGCAGGAAGAGGTGACATGAAGGTCAGCTGTTGGTAGACTGTCTGGGCACCTAAAACGCTAAATTCAGGTGTCAGAAAGGTCAGTGCTTATCTATGAACTGAGAGAAGATTGCAGGGTGTTGTGCTTTGCAGAAATCCTCCGTGCTCAGTTACTCCTAACAGCCCCTCCCCTCTCCATAGTCACACAATGGACACAGAAATCCTGCTTCATTTGATGTGAGGGGGGAGGCTGGGAGATTGCTTTTTCACTACAGAAGGAAACTCTTTTAGTACATAAAACCTATTACATAGTTTCTTAAAATCACTTGTACTGTTGATATTTAACGTTTTCAGAAAAATGACCCTGAAATGACAGTTACGCTTTAACCCTTTCCCGCATATGGACGTAGCGGCACGTCCAAATCTGCATACAGTTCCTGCAGATGGACGTGCCGGTACGTCCACGGGATGAAAGGGGCGCAGGAGCTGCACTCCTGTCATCCTCGGCGGGGCCCGGCTGTCAGTGATAGCCGGGCACCCGCCGCAACTGCCGAGATCCGGGCCGTGCCCGGATCCCGGCAGTTAACCCCTTAGTGGCCGCCGATACGGCGGTCACTAACGGGCCGGCGCTGTACTGCATTTAATCTCCCCCCACCGTGAATCCACGGCGGGGGGAGATGAAATAAGTCAATCAGACCCCAGATCAGCCCCCCTAGTGGGCTGGTCACTAACCCTCTCCCTCCCCGCGGCGGCCATCAGATCCAAGATGGCCGCCGCAATCACTGTGAACAGACTAATGTCTGTTCACAGTGATCAGAAAATAAAAATGAATGAAAGCCCCATGCTCTCCGCCACCGGAGGTAGCGGAGAGCATGGGGCAGTCATCGGGACCCCCCGTGGGGTCCCGGTACAAGCGATCAGCGGTATATACTATATACCGCTGATCGCTTGTGCCATGTGGAACCCGGCACTTTTTATCCCCTGTCACCATCAATGATTGGTGACAGGGGATAAAAAGTGTCACCGTGCCCCCCCCCAAGTCGCCCCCCACCCCCCCTGTCACCCTCGTCCCCCAGTCACCCCCCCCCCTTCCCCCTATACTCACCTGCTCCTGGAGCTCCTTCCTCCTCGACGTCCAGGCTGGTTATGAAGTGCGCATGCGCTCCACAACCAGCCAAGCTCTGAAAATTTAAAGTGACAGAGACCAATTTGGTCTCTGTCACTGAACTATGATTACTGTGATAGAAAATATCACAGTAATCATAGTAATACAGTGAAAATGAATGTATAAAGTACAAAAAGTGACAAACATACAAAAAAATAAAACACACACTTTTTATTATAGTAATAATTGCAGTTTACTCCCAAATTACCCTTAACCCCCCCCCAGATTACCCGTAACCGCCCCAGGTTGTCCGTAATCACGCCAGATTGCACGTAACCCCCCAGATTACACGTAACCACCGCATGTTGCCCGTAACCACAGCACGTTGCCCGTAACTACAGCACGTTGCCAGTGACCCCCTCCAGATTGTCCATAATCACCCCAAATTACATGTACCCACCCCAGATTACCTATAAACACTTCAGTTTATCCATAACAATGCCAGATTGTCTGTAACCCCCCCCCCAGGTTTCCTGTGACCACCCCAGGTTGCCGTAATCATGCCAGATTACATGTAACCCCCCCAGATTGCACGCAACCACAGCAGGTTGCCTCTGAACACCGCAGGATGCCTCTGACCACCGCACGTCGCCTCTGACCACCGCACGTTGCCACTGACCACCGCACGTTGCCACTGACCACCGCACGTTGCCACTGACCACTTCTCCTTGCCTCTAACCACCCCAAATTGCCAATGACCGCCTCCAGATTGCCCGTAACCACGCCAGATTACAGGTACCCACCTCAGATTACCTATGAGCACTTCAGTTTATCCGTAACCACCCCAGATTGCCGGTAACCACCCCAGATTGTCCGTAACCACCCCACGTTGCCCATAACCACCCCACGTTGCCCGTAACCACAGCAGGTTGCCTGTAACCACCCAAGAATACCCGTAACCACAGCAGGTTGTCTGTAACCACAGCAGGTTGTCCGTATCCATGTCACGTTGCCCGTAACCACCCCAGGTTGCCCGTAACCACCCCAGGTTGCCTGTAACCACCCCAGGTTGCCTGTAACCACAGCAGGTTGTCCGTATCCATGTCACGTTGCCCATAACCACCGCAGGTTGCCTGTAACCACCCCAGGTTGCCTGTAACCACCCCAGGTTGCCTGTAACCACAGCAGGTTGTCCGTATCCATGTCACATTGCCCGTAACCACCCCAGGTTGCCCGTTACCACCCCAGGTTGCCCGTTACCACCCCAGGTTGCCCGTAACAACCCCAGGTTGCCCGTAACAACACCAGGTTGCCTGTAACCACCCCAGGTTGCCCCGACCACCCCATGTTGACCGTATCCACCTCATGTTGACCGTATCCACCCCAGATTACCCGTTACCACCCCAGGTTGTCTGTAACCACAGCAGGTTGTCCGTATCCACCCCACATTGCCTGTAACCACCCCAGGTTGTCCGTGACCACCCCATGTTGACCGTATCCACCCCAGATTACCCATAACCACCCCAGGTTGTCTGTAACCACAGCAGGTTGTCCGTATCCACCCCAGGTTGCCGGTAATCACCCCAGGTTGCCTGTGACCACCCCATGTTCACCGTATCCACCCCAGATTACCCGTAACCACCCCAGGTTGCTTGTAACCACCCCAGGTTGCCTGTGACCACCCCATGTTCACCGTATCCACCCCAGGTTGTCCGTATCCACCCCAGACTACCAGTAACCACCCCAGGTTGTCCGTATCCACCCCAGATTACCCATAAGCACCCCAGGTTGCCCGTAACCACCCCCAGATTACCTGGAACCACCCCAGACTGTCCGTAACCACCCCATGTTACCTGTAATCTCATTGTTTTTATTGTATTTTAGTAACTGCGCTATTCTAATAACCGATACTAGCTGCGGTTTTGCTCCAGCAAATTGGCGCTCCTTCCCTTCTGAGCCCTGCTGTGTGCCCATACAGTGGTTTACGCCCACATATGGGGTATCGTTGTACTCAGGAGAACCTGCGTTACAGATTTTGTGGTACGTTTTTTCTCCTGTTTCTTGTGAAATTTAGAAATTTTAAACTAAATGAACATATTATTGGAAAAATTCGAGTTTTTCATTTTTACTAGCCAATTTTGAATACTTTCCTCCAATACCTGTTGGGTCAAAATGCTCACCACACACCAAGATGAATTCTTTAAGGGGTGCACTTTCCAAAATGGGGTGACTTATGGGGTGGGTTCACTCCACTGGCACTACAGGGGCTCTGCAAACGCACCTGGTGCTCAGAAACTTCTTCAGAAAAATCTGCACTGAAAATGGTAATTGGCGCTCCTTCCGTTCTGAGCCCTGCTGTGTGCCCATAGAGTGGATTATGCCCACGTATGGGGTACCGTTCTACTCAGGAGAACCTGCGTTACAGATTTTGTGGTGAACTTTCTCTCCTGTTCCTCAAGAAATTTAGAAATTTCAAACTAAACCAACACATTATTGGAAAAATTCGTGTTTTTCATTTTTACTGTCTACTTTTGAATACTTTCCTCTAATACCTGTGGGGTCAAAATGGTCACCACACCCCAAGATGAATTCTCTAAGGGGTGCAATTTCTAAAATGGGGTGACTTATGGGGAGATTTTACTTCGCTGGCACTACAGGGGAACTGCAAATGCACCTGGCGCTCAGAAACTTCTTCAGCAAAATCTGCATTGAAAATGCTAATTGGCGCTCCCTTTCTTCTGAGCCCCGCTGTGTGCCCATACAGTGGTTTACGCCCACATATGGGGTACCGTTGTACTCAGGAGAATCTGCCTTATAAATTTTGGGGTAATTTTTTTCTCTTGTTCCTCGTGAAATTGAGAAATTTCAAACTAAACGAACATATTATTGGAAAAATTTGAGTTTTTAATTTTTACAGTCTAATTTTGAATACTTTCCTCTAATACCTGTGGGGTCAAAATGCTCATCTTACCCCAAGATGAATTCTCTGAGGGGTGCACTTTCCAAAATGGGGTGACTTATGGCAGGATTTTACTCCGCTGGCACTACAGGGGCACTGCAAACGCACCTGGCGCTCAGAAACTTCTTCAGCAAAATCTGCATTGAAAAAGCTAATTGGCGCTCCCTTCCTTCTGATCCTCGCTGTGTGCCCATACAGTGGTTTACGCCCACATATGGGGTACCGTTGTACTCAAGAGAATCTGCTTTATAAATTTTGGGGTAATTTTTTTCTCTTGTTCCTCGTGAAATTGAGAAATTTCAAACTAAACGAACATATTATTGGAAAAATTCGAGTTTTTCATTTTTACGGTCTAATTTTGAATACTTTCCTCTAACACCTGTGGGGTCAAAATGCTCATCCTACCCCAAGATGAATTCTTTGAGGGGTGTACTTTCCAAAATGGGGTGACTTTTGGGGGGGGTGCTATTCTGCTGACACTATAGGGGCGCTGCAAACGCACCTGGTGCTCAGAAACTTCTTCAGCAAAATCTGCATTGGAAAAGCTAATTGGCACTCCCTTCCTTCTGAGCCCCTCTGTGTGCCCATACAGTGGTTTACGCCCACATATGGGGTACCGTTGTACTCATGAGAACCCCGTAAGCCCCGTAACACCCTAAAAAATTAAAATATGTTTATGAAATGAAGCCAGAATAAAGAGGACATATCGGTAATGTGACTTAGTAACTAATTTATGTGCTACGACTTTCTTTTTTAGAAGCAGAGAATTTCAAAGTTCATAAAATGCAAATTTTTTTAATTTTTCATGATATTTTGATGTTTTTCACAAAAAACACACAAAGTAGTGACCAAATTTTGCCACTAATATAAAGTGCCATATGTGACAAAAAAATAATCTCAGAATCGCTAGCATATGTTAAAGCATCACTGAGCTATGAGCGCATAAAGTGAGACAGGTCAGATTTTGAAAAATGAGCCTGGTCATTAAGGCCCAAATAGGCTTAGTCTTGAAGGGGTTAATTAAACATTAACATATATGAAAAGATAGGGTTAATCTTTTGTATTGGCTGTGCAGGCATTTACTGTTTTGAGAAACAAATAGATATGGCAAGAAGCTGGTGAGGTGCAAAATCTTTCTATTTCCATCCCCTTTAAAATAACAACAACAAAATAAACACACCTGACAACCCCTTTAAAACCACCTAATAAAGTAATAAATCATTTAAGAAGACAAAGCCTAGGAATAGCCAGCAACTGAATCATTAGGGATTTTTATTTACAGGAACAGAGATTAAATTATGCAATCACCAGGTAAGCAGGTTAAGCATTGTGTGTAAGGAGCATGTGTGTCGACACTTATAGTGGGTGTAGAAATATTTGTACACATTTAATGGTCACAGAAAACATTTGAATAAAATTTTTCTTATCCAAATATTCCTTTTGACAAAGACTAATACTGCCAAAAGTTACATTTAGTTTGAAAAGTTTACATTAGTTTACATTAAAGAAACATTGTAAATGACATAACATACTGTAGTATGTGCATATGAAAAACTTCCTATGCGAGGAGAGTGGTTGTGAGTAAAAGCAGATAAACAAAATAAAATGTAACTCACACCAGTCAATAATATATATTATTTGAATAAATGAAATATATACTCATACCACAAGTGATGACTACTCTAAAGAGGTAAGTACAGTGTACATGAATATATACAAAATAATTTAAAGGTTCTTTGCTAAGTAGATTATGCTGTATAACAAAATGTAAAATAAAGAAGAAAAAAAAAAAGGCTTTGGAGTCATATCTGGTGGTTTTATTTTGAAGCAATATTCAGCCCTGATTTCTACAATGAATTACTGAATAAATTTAGAATAAGTAATGTTAAGTTTTGAAGGCTATACTGGAAATGTAAAAGATGCAGCTCGTGCATGCTCAGGTCCAGTTGTTCAGCATGGGAGGAGGAATTAGTGGGGAGGCATGCACGGCACAAATGCCAAACCCCTACTCCTCTTTGACACTTCATTAAATTACGACAGCCAAAAATGTACTCCTCAGACGCATTCACAAAAGGTACCATGCTTACTAGGAGCCCAGCACCTGCAGTGCACTGTCAGCATCTCGGCTAGTGTCCGGGTGCTGACAAATTCCCTTTAAACATCTCTAATAATAAGTATTTACTGAAAAAAACATGTAATACTATTAAATGCAGTATCCACTTTGGCTGCCAAAATGGTGACAGAAGTTTATTCAAGACTGGTGTACTCGTACGCCAGTCTTGATAAGTGTCCCCCAAAGACTTCTACATAGCAACAATAGGAATTTTTAGCATTCCCCAAAATGGGTGGCATAGCTGGTAAAAAGGAAAATACTAAATATATTCCCATCCTGGGTTATTTGCTGCAGCTAGTTCTACTTTAATGGTTTTTGAGCCCCAAAGTGAAATCTGTAATGGGCATATTTACACCTTATGGCTATGTTCCCACTACAAGATTTTATTGTGAAATGGCGGCTGCCTATTGATAATGGTCATGAACATTATATGTGGCCTCTGTAGTGATCTGTAGTGGGAACATAGCCTAAATGTACCACTTCTTATACCTGTACCTGTTCTAGCAGATGGGACATTGGGCTCCCTCCGTCACCAGGGCACCTGTGACAGCTACTCTCACCCATTCTATAGCTATCAGCCTCTATAGCCCATCAGCCCCTGGATATTGACGCATTTCCACATTGTAGATGGTTTAACATTTCTTCTTCAAAAAACCTTTCTGTTGCTTCCTTCAATCTATATAAGAATTCATCCATATCCTCTATACTTTCAGAACACGTAAGAATAGCCATTTGAACTATGTTTTGGGGAGCACCCTAACTATCAGAGGATTTTTAATATATAAAAGTCTTCCTTTTTTAAAAACACACACGATTCATTTCCTCAATTGCCTCATACAGTATAAGTTTAATTTATTCTTTTTAATATAAAATCTCATTACCTGCATAGCTAACACGCTCTCTCTCGCTCTCTCTCTATCGTTCCCATTTCATGTTTGATATAAGAACAGAGGGAAATGAAAATCAGACTCTCAGATAAAATCTATAATCATCATTGAACTTGCTCTTCACATTTCTAAACAAAATTAAGAGGACGAATCTTTCAAGGCAAAAAATAGTAGGGAGAGAGGTAAGATGAGGGATAGAGAACATAACTTCTGAGTGAACTGACTGGGAATATAATTACTCTCCTACTAGATCCCATCTCCAATTGAAAAAATAATAGGTATTATCTAAAGGCTAGATTTTTAGTTGCTGCAGGTTGTAATCCACTCATAAATACAATCATTCCTATGGTACAGAGATATTATTTTGATTTGAAAACAGTTTTGTGCATTACAGGAATGTTTCATCTTTTCAACCCTTTTTTCTATTGTGTTAGCCATAACAGGGCTTGTTTTTTGCAGGCAAGTCTTTAGTTTTCATTGGTTGAATTTATGCTATGTACTGTATGTTTTCTGCAGAACAACATAGTGTTCCTATCTGTGAAAAACATCTGAGGGGTCAAAACACTTACTCGATCCCTAGATGGATTCGTCCAGCAGTATAGTTTTTACATGGGATAATTTTGGAGGATATCCACATGGGTGTGCAAATGTAACATGGTTTTGAAAATCATTTCAACACAATATGATCTCTAAAAGCTAAATGTCACTCTATCCCTACAGAACCCTGAATGTGCCGTCACAGTAGTGTATGGCTATATATGCAATATCACTGTGCTCAGGCATGGCTAATACATTACCTGCCCACGTTCCTGCTTGCTTCTCAGGCTCCCGGCTCCCTGCTCCCTGATGTCCCGCTCAGTCAATCAGTGCACTGCCCTGCCAGAGCCACTGATTGGTTGAGCAGGATGTCAGGGAGCCTGAGAAGCAAGCAGGAGCGTGGGCAGGTAATGTATTAGCCGGGCATGGCCAGGTTAATGTGTGAAACTGGCTTTTTACCTTACCGATTTCTATTTGAATATTGAACTGTTTTTTTTTCCCTAATGCCATCTGTCTTACCCATGAAGCCTCTTACTTTGTCAGGAGAGGGATCTCACCACTGCAGTGCCATTAAGGTTCTGGTGCTGGAGTTACCCTGGTGCACAGAAAAAAAGAAAAAATTGGTCAGCTCTCCTAGAACACAGTTCACACGAGGCAGGAGCATGTTGCCATGGCTGAAATTGCAAACACACAAAAACACAGAAAAATGCAACAGCTCATCGCAGCAGCAAGATACAGACCCACCACAGACATGAAAATAGTTAAAAGCAGCTCCCCCCCTCCCAACTGCCAAAACTGCCAGGTTAATGTGTGAAACAGTTTTTTTACCTTACCGATTTCTATTTGAATATTGAACTGTTTTTTTCCCCTAATGCCGTCTGTCTTACCCATGAAGCCTCTTAGTTTGTCAGGAGAGGGATCTCACCACTGCAGTGCAATTAAGGTTCTGGTGCTGGAGTTACCCTGGTGAACTAATAAGAATTGTGTGGGTTGGTGTCATAGATAAGTAGGGATCAGTGCATGCGGTTTTCTTTTCACCCACAGCCCTTATCCCTTTCCACTGGGATGACCTGCCCTAACCGGTGATCCCCAACTGGGCAACGATCCCTACACTAAACTGTGTGCAGGGAACATACACAGACAAACAAGATATTCAAAACGCAACAAAATATACTCTGACTAGCCAAGGATCAAAATCTAGGTAACAGCAAAAACAGAATCCAAAAGAGCAGTCGGAACAAGCAAGGGACAAACCAAGATATCACATTAGGTCTAAATTCAGAAGGCAGAGGTGAGGTTAGAAGGCAAAGCAAAAGATCGGGGTTACAATAAAGCCAAATAGGGTTACAGTAAAGCCAAATACAGAGTACAACATAAGGTGCTGTACAAAGACCAAGGCACACAGCAGCACAGCACACAGAGGGGGTTTAAACAGAGCCTAGAAAACGTAAATATTTGTTTGTTAAATGCATCTCATTTAAAAGAATTACTGCTGGAAGATGTGTAGTGATCAAATTAAATTGACAGTCACTTAAGATGATCCCTGAGGTCTCTTATAGTCCATGATATGACTTTAATCATAAATTAATAAAAAAGTAGAGAGGAAAAAATTGGCTAAATCCTGCTCATCCCTGATAATCCTCCCTGCCAACCTTCCCCTACCTCCTAATTATTAAACCATCAAACCCTGCCACTGATCGATCGGTTTCTACTCCTACAATCCTAGCCTTCCCAACAAGTATATAAAATGTGAAAAAATTACGTACCATATTTTCCGGCATATAAGATGACTTTTTAACCCTGAAAAATCTGCCCAGAAGTCGGGGGTCGTCTTATATGCCGGAAATGGTCGCCACATATGGTGGGGGAGCTCAAAAACGTTTGGTGGGGGGAAAAGACAATTCAACTTACCTGTCACCCGTTTCTGGCAGCCGCAGCTTGATGCAGAGACACTGCCTGTGCCGGAGGTTCCCAAAGCTCTACCGGGCAGCCAAGCATTTTATTTGAGAAGCTTGGAGACACTCGGCTGCTGGGAGAGCTGCTGAGGAGGATGGCAGAGGCTTTGAGGACTTCCGGTGCCTCTGCTATTGCCATTCTTCCAAAGCTCACTCGGCAGCCAAGCGTCTCCTAGCTTCTCAGATGAGATGCTCAGCTGCATGGGAGAGCTTCGGGGACTTCCGTTGCAAGCAGAGTGTCTGCATCACGCTGCCTGTGCAGGGAATATGACTGGAGACGCACGGCTGCCCAGAGGAGTTGCCGGGAATGAGTGACAGGTGAGTTGTATGTTTGTTTTTCAAAGGGGGGCCCTGCAGCCAGGGGGAGTGGGGCATTGGGGCGGTTCCTGCCTCCCGCTTAAGTTTACCCCTACCTGACTGCAGCAGCTCTAGCGGGTAGACCCTGCTGCAGTCAGGCAGGGGTTAACATTTTCCAGCATATAAGAAGAATGCCTGAAAATCTTCTTAAAAATCAGGGGTCGTCTTGGACCCCCCGTGGTCTTATATGCCGGAAAATATGGTAATTTCTTTTTGTAATCAGTAAATACATTGCATATAGGAGACAGACAAACAAATATGGGTATTATTCAGCTTCACTTTGTTCTATCGAACGTGAATAAAAAATAGTTCTCTAAACCAGACTTTTACCCGAACTTTTGCATGAAACCCCATTGAAGTCAAAGGGGACCTAAACTTTGGGACACAAAATGGCTGTAAAATGGGGGTAGAAAGGTGTAGAAGGCTACAAATACAACCAAAATGTGGGTAAAAACAAGGCAATTGCCCTGCCTATAATGGGGTCAGAAGAGTATTTAAAATAAAAAGATTTAATAAACATAAAAGAAATGGAAGAAATAAATTACATTTTTCATTTTCACTGAAAATGAAAACATACTAGGCACAGGCCCTCTGCTGACCCTTTGCCACCTGCCCCCTCTTCTGCTCTGTTTCTGGGGCTGGATCACAACCACCTCTTCCTCAGGACTGTCATAGCCTTCAGTCCATGTGAGGTATATCACCTCGTCATCACCCTTCAGGTCATCTTCTATGCACTCCTTGATGCTACCTTCTGTGACTGTCTCCACACAGCTGAAAATGTTATTGATTGGTAGTTGTGTCTCCTCGTCATTTGACACATTAGGTGTCGGTCCCCTGTCCATTTGCACCACCCTTGCCATGTTCTCATCCTCCATCATCAGTGGTTGGCCATTGGTGCAGGGGCGGTCTTGGCATTTCTGCGGCCACAAGAGTGACTGACAGGAAGGGAGCCAATGTCTCCCGCCCTGTCAGTGCTGCTGCATGTAACTATGAGCGCTCATTACGAGTGCTCATAGTTACAGTTCAGATGGCAGCAGCGAGCGGGGCAGCGGCCCTGTCCAGCGGTCTTGAGCACAAGAGCAGGGAATGGGGGCCCCCCTGGATGTTGGGGGCCCCAAGCGATCGCTTGGGGTGCTTGGTGCCAAAGACCGCCACTGCATTGGTGCATAGCAAATGTTAAATTGGGTCAGGGGAAGGACCACTAATTTCATGGGAGCAGAATCCTCAAAGAGCATTAGCAATCACTCCATCACCTAGGGCTCATAGGCCCAGATTTATCAAAGGGTATAAAATATAGACTGGTGTAAACTGCCCACAGCAACCAGTCACAGCTATAAATGTCCCCCATAGTGTTTAGAAGATTTGCAAGGGGGTGAAGGGATAGTTTCAATCACGAAGGAGCAGGTGTAAGGCAACCCTGTGGAACTGGAGGCACTCTGTGCCATGTAATCAATGTAAAGCCTCCACTTGATCTTGACTGACCATTCACTGGACAATATTGGGGCCTAGGAAAATACGCTGTAATTTCTGCCTCCTGCTCACACTAGAGGCAGACACAGATTTGCCCTATCTGTTCCCTACAACAGCAGCAGCTCTATGACCACCACCACCAGCAGCAGCAGCACCATGGCCACATCCTTCTTTGTGGCTTTTTTCATATATTGGTCAAAACAATTGTCTAACTCTGTCAGAACTTTGACTCTTAACAAAGACCGCACTTATGTTTCAATTTAACCCTTTAAGGACCGGGCTAACTTTCGTTTTTGCGTTTTCGTTTTTTCCTCCCTGTGCTTAAAAGGCCATAGCACTTGCATTTTTACACCTACAGACCCACATGAGCCCTTTTTTTTGCGTCACTAATTGTACTTCGCAATGAAAGGCTGAATTTTTCCATAAAATATGCTGCGAAACCAGAAAAAAATTATATACGCAGTGAAATAGAAAAAAAAAACGCAATTATTTTTCTTTGGGGGGGCTTCATTTTTACGCCGTGTGTCCTATGGAAAAACTTACTTGTTCTATATGTTCCTAAAGTCGTTACTATTAAAACGATATATAACATGTATAACTTATATTGTATCTGATGGCCTGTAAAAAAACTAAAACCATTGTTAACAAATATATGTTTCTTAAAATCGCTCCATTCCCAGGCTTATAGCGCTTTTATCCTTTGGCCTATGGGGCTGAGTGAGGTGTCATTTTTTGCGCCATGATGTTTACTTTCTATCGGTACCTTGATTGCGCATATGCGACTTTTTGATCACTTTTTATTACAATTTTTATTACTGGATTTGATGCGACCGAAAATGCGCAATTTTGCACTTTGGGATTTTTTTGCGCTTACGCCATTTACCGTGCGAGATCAGTAATGTGATTAATTAATAGTTCGGGCGATTACGCACATGGCGATACCAAACATGTTTGTTTATTTATTTATTTATTTATTTTTATTTGTAAAATGGGAAAAGGGAGGTGATTCAGACTTTTATTAGGGGAGGGGATTTTTTATTAATAAAAACACTTTTTTTTACTTTCATTTACAGTAATATGAAGCCCCCTGGGGGACTTCTATATACACAGAACTGATCTCCCATTGAGATCAATCCTGTGTATATAATAGAGCAATGATCTATCAGATCATGGCTCTATTATAATGGTCTGCTGCAGACCATCTAAATAGATTGCCAAGCTTTGGAGCGACGATGAGCCCCGGCCGGCTCAGTACAACGGATCTCCCCGCCGCGATCGCATCGCGGGGGGGAGATCCCCCACTAGACACCAGGGAGAGGGGCCACATTCACTGTTCAAATGCAGCTGTCAGCTTTGACAGCTGCATTTGAATGGTTAATTAGCCGGCCGCGGCGAATGGCCGCGCCGGCTAATACACGCGGTCCCTGGCTGCACATAGCAACCGAGGACCGCGCGCTGCAGAGAGGGCTCACGCCGGGAGCCCTCTCTGTTTACCCTTAACGGCCGCGTGACGGGTATACCCGTCATGTGTCTTTAAGAGGTTAAAGAAGAACCCTATTTTTAAGTTACAGTGGACACAACTATATCACAGGCCACCAAATTTGAAACACAAACATTGCACTTGCGTTTCAGTTTAAAGAAGAACCCTTTCTTGGAGGGTATACAGTGTACCAAACTATGTCACAGGCAACCGAATTTAAACAAAGACTGCACTTGTGTTTCAGTTTAGCCCTTAGACGACCCATGACGTACAGTTGGATGTCTGTCACCAGAAGACCCTTGACGTAACTGTATGTCATGGGTCTAGAAGGTGCTATAAAGCGCTCTCCCTGGAGCGGAGCATGCTTCATAGCAGGTGAAGGCTGGCTGCAATGAGCAGCCGGGCCCTCAACGTTAATGACAGGCTGCAGCGGTCATGCTGCAGCGATTACGCTGCAGCCTGTCATTAACCCCTTAAAGCCACGAAGCGGCCTTTAAGTGTAAGTGACAGGAGTAGCTTCAGTCACTTACCGATCGGGACCCCCGCAGTGTGACTTCGGGGGTCCAGATTGTTTTAACGGACCGCTGGAGGTCTCTTAACTTCCTCCGTGCGGTCCCATCGGCGATCTGCTCATTGAGTCTGCTACAGGCAGGCTCAATGAGCAGAGCGCCTATTAAACCTAAATAGCATTGTACAGTGTATGCCAACTGATGATTGCATGTAAAAATCCCCCAAGGGGACTTAAAGTGTGTAAAAAAAAAAAAAAGGACATTTTTTTTTTTTAAATACCCCAAAGCCCTCTCCCAATAAAAGTTAAAATCACCTCCCATCCCATAATATAAATAAAACATAAAAAAATAATTAAATAAACATATTATATACCGTAGCATGCGTAATTGTCTGATCTATTAAAATATAACAATTGTCATTACGAATGACGAACAGCGTAAACTAAAAGAGGGGGAAAAGTGCCAGGATTGCAGATTTTTTGTTAAATTATATATATACTGTATATATATATATATATATATATATATATATATATATACATATACACTACCGTTCAAAAGTTTGGGGTCACATTGAAATGTCCTTATTTTTGAAGGAAAAGCACTGTACTTTTCAATGAAGATAACTTTAAACTAGTCCTAACTTTAAACAAGTACACTCTATACATTGCTAATGTTGTAAATGACTATTCTAGCTGCAAATGTCTGTTTTTTGGTGCAATATCTACATAGGTATATAGAGGCCCATTTCCAGCAACTATCACTCCAGTGTTCTAATGGTACAATGTGTTTGCTCATTGGCTCAGAAGGCTAATTGATGATTAGAAAACCCTTGTGCAATCATGTTCACACATCTGAAAACAGTCTAGCTCTGACTTTCCTTTGAACAGATTGTGTTTCTGGAGCATCACATTTGTGGGGTCAATTAAATGCTCAAAATGGCCAGAAAAAGAGAACTTTCATCTGAAACTCGAAACAGGCTCTAACCAGAGTAGAAAAAGAAGTGGGAGGCCGCGTTGCACAACTAAGCAAGAAGATAAGCACATTAGAGTCTCTAGTTTGAGAAACAGACGCCTCACAGGGCCCAAACTGGCATCTTCATTAAATAGTACCCGCAAAACACCAGTGCCAACATCTACAGTGAAAAGGCTGCGGGATTTTGGGCTTCAGGGCAGAGTGGCAAAGAAAAAGCCATGTCTGAGACTGGCCAATAAAAGAAAAAGATTAAGATGGGCAAAAGAACACAGACATTGGACAGAGGAAGACTGGAAAAAAGTGTTGTGGACGGATGAATCCAAGTTTGAGGTGTTTGGATCACAAAGAAGAACGTTTGTGAGACGCAAAACAAAAGAAAAGATGCTGGAAGAATGCCTGACGCCATCTGTTAAGCATGGTGGAGGTAATGTGATGGTCTGGGGTTGCTTTGGTGCTGGTAAGGTGGGAGATTTGTACAGGGTAAAAGGGATTCTGAATAAGGAAGGCTATCACTCAATTTTGCAACGCCATGCCATACCCAGTGGACAGCGCTTGATTGGAGCCAATTTCATCCTACAACAGGACAATGACCCTAAACACACCTCCAAATTGTGCAAGAACTATTTACAGCAGAAGCAGGCAGCTGGCATTCTATCAGTAATGGAGTGGCCAGCGCAGTCACCAGATCTGAACCCCATTGAGCTGTTGTGGGAACAGCTTGACCGTATGGTACACCAGAAGTGCCCATCCAACCAATCCAACTTCTGGGAGCTGCTTCTAGAAGCGTGGGGGGCAATTTCTCCAGCTTACCTCAACAGATTAATAGCTAGAATGCCAAAAGTGTGCAATGCTGTAATTGCTGCAAAAGGTGGATTCTTTGACGAAAGCAAAGTTTGATGTAAAAACAATGTTATTTCAAATACAAATAATTATTTCTAACCTTGTCAATGTCTTGACTCTATTTTCTATTCATTTCACAACGTATGGTGGTGAATAAGTGTTAGTTTTCATGGAAAACACAAAATTGTTTGAGTGACCCCCAAACTTTTGAACGGTAGTGTATATATATATATATATATATATATATATATATATAAAATTAATAAAAAGTGATCACCTCCGATCTACACAAATATGGTGTTAATGAAAACTAGAGATCATGGCGCAAAAATGACACCCCATACAGCCCTGTAGGTGAAAAACTAAAACCGTCACCGTCAAAACTAAAAAGTCACAATAGGGCCATTTTATCAATTAACTGCAAAAAAAAAAAAAAAAGGATTTCATAAAAAAACTATACATAACAGTAGAGAATCTGTGTAAACCTGCATTTTTGTGCCTGCATGTGCATATTTGTGTTTAGGCTGACATATAGAATAATGGTATCATGTCGCTTTTACCTTATAGTGCATTACATAGACACAGGAACCCCCCAAAAGTTACCAAATTGCATTCACTTTTTCAATTTCACCAATTTATATTTTCATAAATAATATTTTAGGGGTTCTGTCATACATGTTATGGTAGAATGAAAGAAGCCATTACAAATTACAACTATTCCTGTAAACAACAAGACTTTACATGGCCCTGTAGATAGAAAAATTATTTTTTTCCTCCTCCCCTTCTAAGGAAAAAACGAAAACGTAGAAATGACAATTGCTGCAGTCCACTGGGTCATTTTGGGCTTGGTTAAAGAAAAAACCCTTCTTGAAGGATTTACTCTGGACCAAACTATGTCCCAGGTCTCTTACTTTTAACAAAGACTGCCCTTGAGGTTCAATTTAAAGAAGAACCCTGTTCTCACTAATGATCTGAAAGGCAGCAGCTCCTCAGCACAGACAGTCTTACTTTTTAGCTAACTTTTTAAGGACATTCTATCCCTGTCTTTCCCTAGTGTGAACAGAGGCGTTAATCTATGGTTGTTTTTAACCCCCTCCTCCTGTCTCACTGACGTTCTGACAGCCAGCAGCTCCTCAGCACAGTTGACCTCACTGTTAAACGTTTTTGGCCTACCTGGCTCTACCTGCCCGCAGCGCCAACCTCTTCCTACACTAACCAGCAGCAGAATGGCGGCAGGATGTGTGACCAGTGTCATATGGTCAAATGGTCATGTGTCCCGTCTGATCCCAGGCCCGGCAACGGTGACACCTACAAGCTTGCTGTCTGCAAACTTTATTAAAAAACAACAAACACACACACAAACAGACATGTTTCACACATTTAGGGTCCTGGTGGTTTAAATAGAATTTCTTAGCAGCTTAGGACATCCTAACTTGCTGACAGAGCATGTTACAAAGAGGTCGATGGTATATATACTAGCCGGCGGGCAGCAGTTTTGGAGGACTAAAGGATAAACCACTATTACTGGTGCACCAAAACGGCTAATTATCATATCATTTTTGCTAAAATATTAACTTGCTTTACTGTAGTTGTTTACTTGATAGAACTGAGAAAATTTAAATCAAGATGCCTCCACCCTTACCATTTCTTAAATTTAGTTAAAGAGAACCTGTCACCCTGGAAAGGCTATCTTATCCATTGACATCATGTTATAGATCAGGAACTGAGCACATTCATATATATTTGTGGGAAAGGATTTAGTATAATGTGTAACTTATTGATTGAAATCCCTGCTCTTACTACTCTTTGGAGTCCAGTTATACTGAATCTGTTCCTACAAAGATATATATCAATATCAGCTCCTCCTGCTCTATAACATGATGTCAATAGATTAGATAACTTGATCATCATGATGACAGGTTCCCTTTAAGGATAAATTCACACACTGTTTTTTAAACAGTAAAATGAGAGAAATCAATACAAAAATTCATTTTTTTGTCTAATGATGTGTAATGTCTATGGAGAAGCAGCAGTTAGTGAGCACACAATTCAAACCTATGGCCAAAATAAAAAAAAATGGCTCTAATAAGGTAAAATGGTAAAAAAAAATGGCAGATTTTTCACCAATTTCTATAACATAGAACATAAAGAGCCTAAAAATTCTAGCTTCTCTTGATACAACGTTAATATAATATCCCAATATGCCATGAAAACCCTGAAAAGGTTGCAGTTCATTTCACAGCCATAGAGACGGGGAATACTGTATACATCTCCAGAATGCCATCTCGTAAAGTATTAAGGATACATCTGTATATGTAAAGCATTTTGGTTTCAATAGGATTCTTCAATACACTGTGGGGGAAATAATTAAAAAAAAAAGTTAACTTAACTTAACTTAGAAATTCCACCAGATTTTTTAAAGTAGCACTTTTTTTTTGCTTTTTTTAATCTAAAGCCTCTTTAGTTCGCTCAATTTTGGTGCATTTCTGGCACATTGGAGCTTTCTTTTATGCAAAACTACACCTACTTTTTTCTAGGGTTCATCCATCTGTCAGACAGAGTGCAAAATGTATTTTGTATAGTTTGTTTTAAAATCTGGTGAACAACAGATTTTGCACCAAAGTTTTGGTGAACCAACTTTTTGTTATGTATGTTTCCATAATAGCAAATGTCTATTCATCACATAGGTTCACAGGCCAATATTCAATATTTAATAGATTATACTTCGGTCCTTTAAATATTCTATTGGAAAATGTATCAGTATTGGTAAATATGAATAAATAAAAATGTAACAGAGCAATATATAACAAGGATTAAGCATTAAAGTTACTAAATTGGAAAGGATCCTTGCCAGAGAGCACAACTGACACAAAAATATTTTTAATTATATAATATGTGAAAAGGTTAAAACCAAAAGTTTTACCCTTTGAAAATCAGTGAGGACAGAATTAAAGAAATATCCAGTGTATTTGCAGAAGAAAAAGAACTGTCAGGTAAAATATGGTGCTGATCTTCAAAATGGAAACTACAGTCCTGTAAATTTCACCTTTGTTGTAGGTAATTTATTTGAAAGCATTAAATACTGAGCCACACAAAAGGTTGGTACATAAAATAAGATTGTCGGGCTGGGGGAAAAATGTGTGCAAGGCTACGTTCACACAATGTAAATTTTCTATTAATCACAGCCATTGTTGCCGATTTACACTGCGCTGCTGTCTATGGAATCACGGCCAAAGTGTATACACATAGTCCTAGCGGCCGCAAAAAAACTGACAGTGCACCTGCATCCCAATTCAATAGAAACTAAGTTTATTCTGTCCGGTACTGCAGTACCAGCTGGAACAAACTATATTGACACGGGCCGTTCTGTGACAAAGCCGGGTCACAGAACGACCGGTGTCATATGTTGTGTGAACGTGGCCTAGGGCTGGAAACACACATGGCAGTTTTTGAGCCCAAACCAGAAGTTGATTCAAATGGGATGGAGAATATAAAGGGAGGAATTTAACTTCTCTTTTTTGTTGGATCCACTTCTGATTTGGGCACTAAAATATCAGTGGCCGTTTTCCAAAAAAATTGCTGTGTGTGTTTCTAGCCTAAGGGCCCTATTCCACAGTAACGATAATCGGCCGGATGGGCCCCATTTGGCCCGATTAGGCCGATTATCGTTCTGTGAAATAAAGAGAACGATCAGCCGATCGGCTGATCGTTCATTTAGGGCCAGACCTAAAATCATTGTTTCCCCACCGTGCATCGCTACGGTTGAATAGCGGTGTGCGGCGGGCGACCGATGATTTGACAAGCAGCAGCAGCCGCAGCAGCATACATTACCTGTCCAGGCTTCTTCTCCGCGCTGTCTTCATCCCCGGGTCCCGCACGCTCTATCTTCAGAATGGCCGGTTAGCTGACGGAGCGCTCAGCCAATCACAGGCCAGGACCGCAGCGGCCTGTGATTGGCTAAGTGTGGCCTGTCAGCTGACCTGCCATTCTGAAGATAGAGCGCGTGGGACCCGGGGATGAAGACAGCGCGGAGAAGAAGCCTGGACAGGTAATGTATGCTGCTGCAAGGGCTGCAAGGACATCGGTAACGATGTCCTTGCAGCCCTCGCTCAACGATCATCGGGCCGTGTAATAGGCCCAGTAAACGAGCGGCGATCTAGCAGATCGCCGCTCGTTTACATCGTTGATCGGGCCCTCCTCGGCCCGTGGAATAGGACCCTTAGTGTATATCTGGCTTAGGATATAGGAAATAGAGCAAGCTTGTTAACAGTACATACTCTGATGGGGTCAGTTTTAGGCCGTTAATGCATTTATTCATAACCTTGCAAAGGTATTGCACAGTAAAATATTTTTTGCAGATGATAGTAAACTGGGTAAAGTGGATAATACAAAGGGGGACAGTGCACTGTTATAGATAACAGATAAATAATAACTTCTGTGCCAGGAATATTTACTAAATGGAAAATCACTGGGTAAAACTAACATGGATAAAAAAAAAAATCAGATTGATCTTTAAAGAGAACCAATCACGGAAGAAATTTAAAATTTTTTTATTTTTTAATTCAATGTAATTATTTATTTAATTAACATTTGTAAATACTTTTATTTATTTTTTCGGCCGCGTTTTTGTTTTATTCACTTTTTAATTCACTGTCTCGCGCCGGCTCTTTTCAAAAGAGCCGGCTCGAGACAGGAAGCTCCCGTCATCCACAGCGGCAGCAATGCCGGCCGCCGCCATCTTGATTACGTCATTTGCGTTCCAGTGGTGGAACGCAAGTAGCGTAATCAAGATGGCGGCGACCGGGCCGAACAAGAGGAACAGGTATAGTATAAGATACAGACTGCAACAGCAGTCTGTATCTTCATTTTGTCTATTTATGAAGATACAGACTGCCTTTGCAGTCTGTATCTTATACTTTACCTGATCCTCTTGTCCGTTGCAGTCTGATGCCGGGCGGCGCCATCTTGAATACGTCACTTGCGTTCCAGCGGTGGAACGCAAGCGACGTAATCAAGATGGCGGCGCCGGCCTTGCTGCAGCAAACAAGAGGAACAGGTTAAGTATAAGATACAGACTGCAAAGGCAGTCTGTATCTTCATAAATAGACTGCCTTTACAGTCTGTAGCTTATACTTTACCTGATCCTCTTGTTCGGTGCTGGAAGGCCGGGCGCCGCCATCTTGAATACGTCACTTGCGTTCCAGTTTGCTGCAGCAAACAAGAGGAACAGGTAAAGTATAAGATACAGACTGCAAAAGCAGAAAGCCAGAGAATTAAATTGATTGAGCGGACTATAGTATCAGACAGGTTGTCAAGATGAGGGTTTTTTAATTTAGGAAAAAGATGTCTGGTGTGGCTTAATAACTTTGTATAGATAGTTAAAAGTGAATACAGAGATCTCTATCATTATCTATTTATACCCAAGACTGTAACTATAATAACATCTGCATCTAGGGTAAAGAAGGTTTCTACGTCAACCTATAAGAGGACTCTTTACTGTAAGAGCAATGACACTATGGAAGTTTGCCATTTGACATTTTCATGGTGAACTCAAAAATTTCAGTAGGGGACTTGCTACATTTCTGGAGTGTAATCATGTTACTAGATTCTAAAGAGGGGCTGGTGTCCATGGGTTTATTAAGATTTCTTTTCTCAGCCATACAAACCATTCAACATTCAGAAATATTGGCACTGAATTATAAATTGTATTAGGGAGGTTACATTTGGTAACGTTTACTTTTAAGAAGTAATCCTTGGGTTTCCCTTATCTTGTTGATCATAGATAGTTATTGTCTAAAAGAGGGAGCATATTTCCCACAACCAAAAATTGGAATTTTGTTTAATAGAATTTTAGTATAATAAAAGAAAAATCTCTTCTACACTTTAACGTCCCCCAACATTAAATCCAAACACATGTAACATTTTTAACCCTAGACATAGACCAAGCCACATTCAGCCATTAACTAGGTTCAAGCAGTACAGCTTTCTCGAATCCTCTGATCTTTCTTTCCTAGTTCTAAAATGTAATAAATCCTCAGAGATTAATTTGTAATAGTGAAAATGTATCAGTATTGTACATCTGACTTTTGGGATAGAGTTGCACGATCTCCCTGAAGATTTGCATGATTTACATGGAGGATTGGAACTGCTAATGTTATCCTGGTCCTCATTAATATCTTTAAGGTTGAAGGTTCTTATCCATAAGTTATATAAGGATTTTATAATAAAACAGAGTGTAACACATTGTCAGAATAATATTAGAAAATTACAGTGAGCAAATGTTTAGATAGATAGATTTCACTATTTGTACTATATATTTCAATATTTAGGACATTGGCCTAGATTTACTAAAGACCAGTGTTTTACATACTAATCTGCAGGGAAATACTCAGCTCCTTATTTATTATGAGACAAATACTTCTTAATAAATTTGGTGCATGCAGGCCTGTCTTTGTGCCTTGGAGTGAAATCTGCATCTGCTAAGAGGTGGTATAAATTTCAGCTCAAACTTACGTTAGTGCTTAGGAATATGTTGTAATAAATCTGGTGTGTGCAGGAGGCCATGCACCATGTTTGGCAGCCCCACCTAGCTGGTATAAAAATACCCAAAAATTATTTGGGTCTGTTGGGAGAAACAGTTGGAACCAAAAGTGTAAGCTGAACATTATCTTGTGTCTAGAGCCAGCATTTCAAATGGCAAAATATGATTTTACAATATGAAGTCCACATTTATTATTAGGTACAGGTCTATTAAAGGGAATGTGTTTGAATTAATTTGATGTTCAACATATTTTTAAAGAATTTATGGTGATATTTGTTCTAATTTTCCAATATACTATATGTATTTTAAATAAATTTTTGAAATCTTTCAGTTTTCCCTCCAACCATTAGGCCTAATACTAAGCTGAGACTGCCTGTTCTGTAGAGGTCATTTCCCAGCAGTTCCCCTCCTTATCCACACAGATAGGAGTACTGTGATAGGTGACACCAATGTATAGATAACAGAGGTGCATACAATAGCTGTTGCTCATCCCTCCCTCTCCCTGTAGAATAATCTCTATAAATGTCTCTGAGCATGTCCAAAAGCTTTTCTCATATATTATCCGTCTATGGTTCATATGGTTGCTGTAGAGCATATCACCAAATGCGGTAAAATAGGCTAAGGCAGCTATGGCAGCCCCATAGTAAAGTACCAAAAATTAAATAAAAAAAACAACCTACAATCAGAGAATAGAAGATTAGAAAAGAACGCATTCCAATATCTGGACCTAGGGGATGCGTTCCCTTTATTATAGTGATAAATCTGGATCACTGCCTAAAAAGATTCACAACTTTTTCAGCTGTAAAATCCTTCAGACAGACCCAATGGTATCTAACTGAGGATCTTAAAGGTACCTTAGGGACCCTGAATATCACATGAGATGTGGAGCATATATCATTTGGGGCATTGGAGTATTATATCCTTTATGTTTTTGGGACTTGTTTACATTATATTGTTAGAGCATTGGCACTGAATTGTGTTTCGATTCAGAAACAGTAAGACTTCCAGTCCTGATGGGATCCTGCTTAGTTGTTGGTATGGTATGCTGGTATGACTGGTAAATTACTGCTCTGTTCTGCTATAAAAGCCTTCCAGATTCAGTATTAAGAAGGGAGGGGGTCATCTAATCAAATACTAATTTTCCTCTGTTAGATCACAGAAAACAGAACAATGTTTCAGTTAGAAATCCTTCAAAAATTGCACCAATGTCTTGATCTAAGTCTAAGAAGAAATCATAAGACCAGCAGAGGACACCATTACAAGTGAAATCATGAGACCAGCAGAGGACACCATTACAAGTGAAATCATGAGACCAGCAGAGGGCACCATTACATGTATGTACCAGCAACATCTATTCCAGACAAAGGACTATTTTTAAATTCCAGTTAAAACTTGTTATTATTTGTGCAATCTAACAAAATACATTAGTATTTAAAGGCATAACCCTAATCTAGCAATTTCATTTATTTTAGAAAAGTCAATTTATCTATTGGATAATCTTGAAATTTGGCCAATCTGCAGGGAGAAAAGTACTCTCATAAAATGTGTTGCCAATTTTTAGCCATATTTGCCCTTAGGTGATCCATTTGAGAACTCATTATAAAATGCTATTCTTTTCAAAAACTAATTACTAGTTAATTCTAGTACTAGATGTGTAGAAAAAGTTTCCAGTAAAAACAGTCGTTTAGATTTTAACCACTTTATTTGTCTAAAATTATTGAGCAATGCGTTCTTAATTACTTTTTGAGAATACCATTTTTAAACTCTTCTTCCTAAACTCTAAGACTGTATTTCTATCATTGTCGGACTCTGTCACCCATACACATAATTTTTTACTTTTCTGTCCATTACTGTCCCCTTAATTTTCCCAGCTGCACAGATGGCCAGGGTCCAAAACCCCCCTCGCTTGAATAGGATTGTGATCTTAATGTCCACATGGACTTACTTCTTTCCCGTTGCTGTTCTCATTACCGCTTGACTTGCTGCTTTTGTTATGTATGAGCGAACAGGAGCAGTCAGAACAAATTTAGGGAGCTACAGGGAAAAAGCGGTATCTGGGAATAAAATTTAACCAAGGACAAACACATTAGAGATATAACCCCTTCAATGTCAAGAGAATCAGAATTTTTTTTATAGAATATATGAAGGCAGGCAGGTCTATTTACTTATGGTTTAAAAATATAACACTGAAAGTTGCAGTCTTTGTGGTAATATTTTTACTTTATTGGTAAATTTGTTACTAACCTGTAGATGACACTGTTGTTTCGCAGTTCCATGAAAAGGTTATAATGCAACTACATTTCCAGCAATCCTATAATCCTTTGAACATGAAACTTTAGCACATACGCTAGAAAAAAAACCCTCTTAAATGGCTTTACACAGAAATCATTATGAAACCAATTTGTGTAATTAAGTTTAATTCATGGGGTTTTCCCATCTTACAAAATTATCCCCTAACCAGAGGGCTTGGGATAAATAGTGCAGAGGGTCAGACCACTGGGGCCCCCCTGATCTCAAGAAAAGGAACTCAAATCTCCTGTTGGAGTGGTGGGTTACACAAGTTACTTATTATAAATATGGCTTGACAGGGCAGTAGCAGGTAAGGAGGAGGCCAATTCTGGGGAAAAGCCTAGGAACTATGGTCTCATAAGACATACGCAATTTGCCTTAGATGAAATCTAAAATAAAATATGTCATCTTAGATGAAAAATCTTTTCCAACTTTAGATGGCAATAAATCCAGTCCCTTGATTAACCTACTGTACTACACCCCCCCCCCCCCCTGTTGTGTTTTTCTTGTATGCTGGTGCAGAAATATTACAAATCAGGTCTATTGTGTTCTGACATCTTTTTTTTTTAACTGTAGATCTATATCATTTTGTCATCACACGTCTTTTAATGCATTCTATGATCTGCAGAAGCTTATCACAACTGCTGTTGATATGTAGTCTAAGGCCTGGTTCACAGTTAGTAAGACAGCGTTTGTTCTGGGACACACCGGGATATTTTCTGGACAACCACTTTAACTAAATCCAGAAAAGAACTTTCCTAAAGGCTGATCAAATTAGTTTAAAAAGTTTTTTTTTCCTTTTTTACATTACCAAGTCGATGCTGGCTTGGGGATCCTTTTTTCCAACGCTGTCCGATTTCTGTGCCCGGCACCATTTTTTTCTTGCACACCACTGGGGGGGGGGGGGGGACCGCCTCCGATGCATAGGTCCAGACTCAGCGCCCCCCACTGTAATAATATCCCCTCCTCTCTATGACGCACCTCCATTAGAATCAACAGGGCCGCGTCCCAGAGGTAGGAGATATTGTCACACTGGGGACGCCAGGCACGTCTCCAGTGCATAGAGCCCAATCGGTGCACAAAATGAGAACTGTGCCAGGCATGGGGAAAGGGTGGCACAAACCTAGGAATGTAAAAAAAAAAGTGATGTACCTGATTGTACATTCGCTTTAATATTACTTTTACTACTCTTAGCTCTCCTATATTCAATTTCTGAGCAATATGCATTTTTGTTGCTAATAATTTTAGATCAGCCTTCTTTCTATTCTTGATATATTTTCTTGCCCAATATATATTTTCTTACAACCCAGTAAATACACGGTTGGTGAAACTGCTATTTTTCAATGAAATCAGTTGGTCAGTCTAGATCCAAAGTCCTTAATTTATTGTAAATAAGCCTATTGTTTAACAGCCCCTAAATAAATGACTATTCCCATTATCAAAAACTTTACTAAAGGAGAAGTCCGGTGAAAATTTTTATTCAAGTTTTGTGTTTCCCTCCAAAAGTTATACAAATCACCAATATACACTTATTATTGGAAATGCACATAAGGTGCCTTTTTCCCTGCAATTACTACTGCATCAAGGCTGCACTTCCTGGATAAAGTGGTGATGTCACGACCCGACTGAAAACTAGATATTACCATTCCCCTATTTGTCGGGTTCACAACCTGACACTTTTAGCGCTGATTGAACAATGTCAGACTGGGTTCTCACTTTATTTCATATTTCCAGCTTCAAAAAAGATGTGGCCTTCTTTCCCAGTCATATTGCATGAAAAATTGAAATATTGGAAATATATATATTTTTTTTTAAGTTTTTTCTGGTTGTAAATGGCTGAAAAAGAGACTCTGCCTAATTTTATGGCCATAAAATTAACTTATCGGTTTTCCTATAGAGCAGTGTGTGGGGACATAGCTTGCCACTACAATATTACAAGCAGTTCTGGGACCATATTTCATGTAAATGAGCTCTTGATTTTAGTAATTATGAGTGAAACTTGACTAATTCTCTTCTTGAGGTATCATAGCATTGTCATTGAAAAAGAATTGTCTTAATGCAGTCTGAATTTAGAATAAATTGTTATGTACTTTCACTGCAAAATATTTGGGAACTGCTAAGAGGGGTGAACAGTTATTATTTTATTGTCCTTCTGCATTGTGTCAGTAATTAACTCTTTTATTATCATGTTGATATAGTTCTTATCTGTAGGGAACGTTGTAAATGAGATGATATTTTTGAATGGATATGTGAGAAGAATTATATTAATAATCCAACACAGTAGGATAACAATTGTTTTATACTAAACTTGAAGATTTACTGCTTTGAGGCTATGTTCTCACTATGGAAACATGCCGTCATTTAGCAGAAAAGACTATGATCATTATTTGCAGCCGTCCTTATCAACAGACAGCCACCTTTCCTGCTACATGACGGCACATTACAGCATTGGAAACATAACTTAATGCTGGGATTACATGGCGATTGCCTGTAACATGACCAGTAACCACAATCTCTGCCATGCAGCCTGGTTGTGCAACTCCATTACTCATTAAAAACATTCTATATGGATTTTTTGCAACTGATGGATTACAATTGCTGCCTTTCCTTCTTTTGTCAGCACCTAACCCTTACTGCAATATGATATATTGCTGGTGAAAGTGCACTGCACTGATGACACTGACACACACTGTGCTGGAGATCACTTACAGCACTACATATGGCATATCAAGAAAGCACAATGGACAGCTCCTTAGAACTTTATGGGTGGTCAGAAATCAGAGGGAAACTTTGATTTACCTTTCATGGACAGTGTGGATCCTCTGGGATAGGTTGAAAGCTCACAGACTGCAGATGCACAGCCCAGGGTGCCTCTCCCTTCTTCTCCTCCACATAGCACTAAGTACTGCCTCCACTTCCTGTGTTCTTTTTTAATGTCTGTTACTAAAATTAGGCCTAACAACAAGCAGTGAACATCAGTTTTTACAGAAGTGAGACATCTAGTGGTCAAGATTTAATAATTTTTCTTCTAGATAAAAGAGTCATTTGTAGTACATTAGGGCTTGTTCACACAGAGCAAAAGCAGCTGAATTTCTGCGTTGAATCAGCGCTGAAATTTCAGCCGTTAAAATAGGTGCAGAGCTAATTTCCATTGTGTTGAATGGAAATTCTTCTCTGCAGTTCACACGGTGGAATTTCCGCACTGAACTAATCCGCTTTTCGCCAGAAGAATGAACATGTTCATTCTTCAGCTACTGGAAGTCTATACAAACCAATGGGGCTCTGATTTTCTGTTTCAGCGCGGAATACGCGTGTATTCAGCACGGAATACAAGCGTAATACAAGCGGAAATTACACGCTGAATCAGCGCGGAAATGGGGAAAAAAGGGGGGGCAGGAGGATTCTAGTATATATTCTGGTATAGTCTAGTTTACTCGCCAAATACTCGCTGAATTTCAGTGCTGAATGCATGCGGATTCAGCGCGGATTCCTCGAGTATTCCGCACTGAATTTGTCAAGAGCTAATTACGAGCTGAACACTTTCCTAGCGGAATACGCAGGGATTCTGCTACATTCTGCTTATATTCTGCTCGGAATTCAGCGTCAGTTGATTTCAGGGGGAAATATTTCCTCGCGTAATCCGCCCCTTTTGCTCTGTGTGAACGTAGCCTTAGGTGATTTAGAAATATATTATGAATCACATAGGCACAAACATATACAAATGTAATAACACAATTGGCAGCAATTGTGAGAATTTTAAATTTGTAAAGAGTGCAGATTCCAATGTTAAGTAAGAGTAAAGTCTCATTCATATTGAAATATTGGGGATGATTTAACAAACTTATAGAAAAATTCTCACTGTTGCTGAAAGTAACCAATCACAGCTAAGCTTTCATTTCTCATATAACTCTGGTAAAATATCTGAACTCTGGTTCTTATGGGCAACAAAGACAATCTTAGGGCCGTATTTCACGGTAACGATAATCGGCCGGATTGGCCCCATTTGGCCCGATTCGGCCGATTATTGTTTGGTGAAATAGAGAGAACGCATCACTACGGTTGAATAGAGGTGCGCGGTGGGCGACCGACGATTTGACAAGCAGCAGCATCATACATTACCTGTCCCGGCTTCTTCTCCATGCTGTCTTCATCCCCGGGTCCCGCGCGCTCTATCATCAGAATGGCCGGTCAGCTGACGGATCGCTCAGCCAATCACAGGCCGGGACCGCCGCGGCCTGTGATTGGCTGAGTGTGGCCTGTCAGCTGACCGGCCATTCTAAAGATAGAGTGCCTGGGACCCGGGGATGAAGACAGCGCAGAGAAGAAGCCTGGACAGGTAATGTATGATGCTGCAAGGGCTGCAACGATCATTGGGCCGTGTAATAGGCCCAGTAAAAGAGCGTCGATCTAGCAGTGCTCAACGATCATTGGGCCATGTAATAGGCCCAGTAAACGAGCGGCGATCTAGCAGATCGCTGCTCGTTTACATAGTTGATTGGGCCCTCCTCGGCCCGTGGAATAGGACCCCTGGAGTGAGACCAAATCTGTACTACTGGGCATGCCCCCTCAACCACTGGTACTGTTCTCTTGTGGTCCTCAAAGCATGCCTCCTCCTAAGGACTGTCTGTCTCCTGGGGCTGGTATTCAGGCTAAAAACAACTTTTATTCTGGCGCAGTGTCAATGAGGTGGGGCTTAAAGTATCCATGCCCTAGGCCTGCAGCGCCCCTCTCCCCATCTTTCTTTTGTCATCATGTGCCTTGGCTGGATCGTCATCTTCGGCAGGCCTAGCACATGGATGCTCAATGACACCACATCACCAGAATGTTTATTTTTTAGCTAGAATACTGTCCCCAGGAGACAGACCCTGGGACCAGGTATGTATTTAGGACCATAAGAGAACAGTACAGGCAGGTTGGGGGCATGTTTGGTGGAACAGATTCACTTTAAACTGTCATTGAGTTCTTTTCTCATATACTTTATAAAGTGTTTTCAGTGCATTTTCATTGAGATACACAGTGTGATTATATATACACCTATATAGGTGTATATTTAATACAAGAAAAGGATTTGTTCTGAGTGAACTAATACTTAATATTTATGAAACTGTGTAGGGAAAAGGAAAACCAGCAATAAAAGAGTTAATAGCATTTTCCATTGTCCTTCATTATTCTTCAGTTTTTCTGATAAGAGTCTTACAAAATACATTTCCAGCAAATAGCCTTTTGGAATCTCTATTCAGTTTGTGTTACTATAAGAGGTTCGGCAGGCTTTTCACCAAAGCCCTGATTGTGGCTTCAAGCGTGCAGACCGATCGTCACAGCAGCAAAGTCACTTTCGGCCCTTTTGTTAAAAGGTATCCAACTGTAAAATGGGTGAGAAAACAACAAAAGAGAGATGGGTCTACAGAGCAGAAAAGAGACAGAACAATTTCCCATAGTCTCTCTAGTCCATTGTCCTGGACTGGTTTAAAACAAATGATTGCATTAAGGTCAAAAAGATGTGACAAGAGCACTGCCACTGAAAAATAATTACATTTATCAATTCCATAAACTCGTTTTACATACAAGAGAAATGTATCGTCTTGTCGGAGTACTCTGGTTAATAAGACAAGTACATCCAAGTTTGCAGAAAGTTCTAGTGTTTATGGCTAAAAAGGGGAAGGTAAATGAAAGGATTAGTTACAGTAGAAGGCCAGTTTCTTTTATCTAGGATAAAGTATAATTATTAACTATTTTTATTTATTACTGGAGAACACGAAAACACTGCAATTCCACCTTTGTTAACATGCTACTGCAGGTCAGTACAGTTGTGGCAGTTCACCATGACAGCTATGTACTGTGATAGTAAAGCACAGGTTATTAAGGGCTCAGCAATGTCAATTATGCATGCTTTTCTACATTTACATTTTCTGTCTGAATTATTGTGTGCTTTTACTTTTTTTTTCAATATAATCAAGCTGTATACTGACCATGTCAGTTTCCTGACTGCCCAGTCTTCACTGTAGTCCTCTTCTACACTACTTTAAAGGGGTAGTTCAGCGAAACCGTTTTATTTCAAATCAACTGGTGCCAGAAAGTGCCAGAGATTTGTAATTTACTTCTATTAAAAAATCTCAAGTCTTTCAGTACTTATCAGCTGCTGTATGTCCTGCATGAAGTTGTATTCTTTCCCATCTTGAGAGCAGAAGAGGTTTCTTATGGGGATTTGCTGCTGCTCTGGACAGTTCCTGTTATGGACAGAGGTGGCATCAGAGAGTATTGTGTTAGACTAAAAAGAATATACCGCTTCATGAAGGACATAAAGCAGCTTTTAAGTACTGGAAAACTTGAAATTATTTAATAGATGTAAATTACAGATCTCTGGCACTTTCTGGCACCAGATCATTTGAAAGAAAACTGAACCACTACTGCTGCTGAACAACCCATTTAACCCTCTCACATTCAAAGAGTCATAACCCTATATTTTTCCACATATTGAGCCATCAGAGAGCTTATTTTTTGCAGGACAAATAGACCTTTTTATTGACATCCTTCATCTTATTTTAAAATATACTGCAAAACAGAAAAACATTTTTCTGGGTGAAAATTAAAAAAAAAAAAAAAACTGCAGTTCTGCACCTATTAAGGGATTATGCTTCAACGTTGTTCCCACTTCAGGAAAATATCGGGGAAGGCAGCCATCTTGTAACATGGACGGATGCTAATAATGATCATAATCATTATTAACAGCTGTCTATTTAACAAGATGGCCGTCTTCCCTGATATTTTCCTGAAGTGGGAACATAGTCAAGCAGTTTATATAGGTTTTGCACTTTTTTACTAACTTTAAAAAATTAAAACATTTTAGAAAAAAAAACAAGCAGCAAGTCCAACCCACCTTGCGGTGGGTGCTGGTGAAAACCAGCAGCCCCTTAGACTCTGCTCACTGGTGCGGCTTATGCAAAACCTGCTGCAGGTCTTTAGACAGGTGACTTACCCCTAGACCACAGCTCCAACAAAGGTTAGGTGGTTCAACTGTGAAGTGGCAAAGCGTGCCAGAGTGCAGTATAAACGCTGAGCCACAATTCCTCTTTGACTCTTCATTACAGTAGGAGACCCAAGATTGCACATAATGCACTCCACAGAGTTCCTCTGTGCCAGACACTCCTACTGCCCCTTGGGGATTGTCATCCACTAACTTGTTGGCATCATTGTGGAACTGGATCACTGGGGCAATCCGTAAGCGTTACCTGTAGGTAAGGGTGACACCCAAAATAGTCTTGTGGAGAATGTAACAGTAGGGGTAACCACCGCCTCTGTTGTACTCTTGGCTACAGTTGGAGTGGTAGTAGATTTAGCAACCAGCACTTCCTGGACTGGTGTGGCCAATGCAGAGACAGGAGCTAACCCAGGTAGTAGCCGGGCTGGGATCTGTTGAAGGCGCAGACCCTCTGGTGTTGGGAGTAACGCAGGGGACAGCTGATTTAAATCCTCCTCCCATTCTGATGTTTACAAGGAGGGAGGTCCATGAGGTAGCACCCCAGGACTTGTGATGGCTGACACCCACCATCCTTGTGGGCCCTTCATTGGTGTATAATCCACCTTTTCTCCAGATTTTAGGTTGTGGAGATACTCACTTCACAGATCCACGACTCACAAACAGGGTTTCTTGATGCTCCTTATCTTTTAGGAACCCTTAACCCCTCTTCAGGTTGAACTCCACTATCAGTGATTCTCTTCTTTCAAGTTATGCCCAGCTCTGGTGTTCTTAGCCGTCTTCATACATACCACCTTTGCTGCTTCTTAAACCAGCTCGGATGGTTCATGTTTGGCCTTGCTGGGTTGGGCTTAGGGAGTTGGACAGATTGGAGAAATTCCTTGTTCACAAACAGCCATTCCAGAATGATGGATGGTTCTGGACTAAGGGGCCTCAGCATGAAAATGGGTGGTCTCATAGCAGGTAAGTCAGATGTTTCTGTCGATGCCTCTGCGTGGTCCATCAGGTCATCCAAAATTGATGATATGGCCCCGCTGTGGGCAGAAGAGCGGGAGGGGAAGGTACACTCCTCATTTGAGATGACTGTAGTACTCTCAGGCATGTTGGGTGTGGCTTGAGCAGAGGCACCATCATGGTGCTGCTCTGTGCTCCCCATGCTCCCGTATTGTCTGATATCTCCTCCCTCTAAGGCAGGACCACAGTCTCTCATTGGGGCATTAGGCTCCCCTAAAATGTCAGCGCTGTGTGGACTCCAGATGTTCCAGAAGTAAACCTCAGACACCGAGTGGCGAAGTGGCCGAAGTTTGGTTCCAGTCTTTGTAAACTTAGTTCCCTTTAAGGGAGGCAGGTGTTGGTTCTTCCCCTGCTTTGGACAAACCTGCTGCACTATATAGAAAGGTAGTGGCCATCAATATGGGGAGACTTTGAGCAGTTGTTACACTCATAAAAATAATTAGGGATAATCCCATACTCATGCCATGGTTTAAAACAGTTTAAAAACATTTTGAACCGCCATTTTTTAAAGATTCTATTAAATTCAGGCAAAAGTTTGGTTCCTTAATGAACCAAATCTAAGTTCGAACTAACCCAGGTTTGACAGGTTTGGTTCACTCATCTCTGATGACCAGGAAAAAATATATCTGATTAAAAATGAAAGTTTTCATGAAATGACAAGAAATTATTTTGAAAGCGAGAAGTTCATCCATTGAGTATATGGAATAATTGTATACAAAGAATAAGATTTATGTGCTGACACTGAAATGTGCACTATTCATGGTGGTTTCTAATCATTCTACACTGGTTGCAATAGTGGCCAACACTTGCTCTACACAAGTGTAAAGGGTAAATTTAGCCGTTTTCATACCTTATTTTATATCATACGTCATGATCCTTGTTCCAGTAAAATGTGATCTTTTATCATCTGGGATTGGGATACCTGGATTCATGGACGAAGCACCACTTGGCTACACCCCCAGCACCACTTAGCCCCTCCGTGACGTCACCGCCGCATAGACCCCACCCCCTCAGCAGCCATTGGAAGGGCCGGCCTAAAGGACTAGGCTCCACCTCCACTAGATTGGCTCACACCAATGGCGGCTGATGGGGCGTGGCCTGTGCGGTGATGATGTCACGAAGGAGCGTGGCCAAGTGGCGCTTCAGACGTGAAACCCTGTCCAGGTATGCCAATCCCAGATGATAAAACATCACTTTTTACTGGAACAAGCATCATGATGTATGATATAAAATGAGGTATGAAAACAGCTAAATTTACCCTTTACACCTGTGTAGAGAAATCATAATGCAAAAAAGGGGTGACAGTGTCACTTTAAATACTAGAGCTAATTTATAATTCAATTTGCACCAAAAACTAGGATAAATGCATTGTAGCACATTTATTGTGTATACAACATGGAGAGAAAGGAGCTGTTGCACCTATGGCTGACACTAATGCCACTTGGCTATATTTAAAAACCAACGCCAGGATGTTGTTATATAATTTGATCAAACCATATTGCCCCATGTACCACGTGCCTGTCTCCTGGTTCACATGGGTCCCTACACTAACTCCACACTGTGTCGGTCAGCGACCGCCAACCCTGCAAAGCGTGCACAGACAGGGAAGGGAGGCCATGGAATGGCCCTGCAACCCCAATGTCACAGGACCAAACCCAAAGTGCCCCCCCCCCCCAACAACACAAGTGTGAATAAGATATTTCAATGTGTTCTTATATAATCTTCTATTCTCTGATTGTAGTTTTTTTTATTTAATTTTTGCCACTTAACTATGGGGGCTGCCATCTTGTCTTAGCTAATTTTACTGCATTTAGTGATATGCTCTACAGCAACCATATGCAAAATAGACGAATGATATATGTGAAAAGCTTCTGGACATGCTCAGTTACATTTATAGAGATTATTCTACAGGGAGAGGGAGGTATGAGCAACAGCCATTGTATGCACCTCTGTTATCTATCCACTGGTGCCACCTATCACTGTACTCCTGTCTGTGTGGATAAGAAGGGCACTGCTGGAAAATGACCTCTATAGAACAGGAAGTCTCAGCTTAGTATTAGGCCTAATAGTTAGAGGGAAAACTGAAATATTTCAAAAATTAATTTAAAATACATATAATATATTGGAAAATTAGAACAAATATCACTATAAATTCTTAAAAAATATTTTGAACATCAACTAAATTCAAACATATTCCCTTTAATAGACCTGTACCTAATAATAAATGTGGTTGATCCAATTATATACCAACATCCTGGCGTTGGTTTTTAAATGTAGCCGAGTGGCATAAGTGTCAGCCATAGGTGTGATGTGTAGCAGCTCCTTTCTCTCCATGTTGCATTTTACTTTTCTCCCTTTTCTGAGCAGTTGGTACTCCTCTTTGTAAGACCCACATGACCCAAATTAGCAGGAGGCACCTGTGCACACATGTTAAGTACCTCCTATCTTTCCCATTCTACCTGCAGGAGCTATGGTGAGTACAAGATCATATTCACACTGGTGTTGTTTAGCATCAGCTTTCTCCACCAGTGGTGCCTGCTGGGTTTTGCGGGGACCCATTGGGTTTGGTCCTGTGACATTGGGGTTTCAGGGCCATTCTATGTCCTCCCTTCCCTGTCTGTGCACGCTTTGCGGGGTTGGTGGTCGCTGACAGACACAGGGTGGAGATAGTGTAGGGACTCATGTGAACCAGGAGACCGGCACGTGGTACATGGGGCAATATGGTTTGATCAAATTATATACCAACATCCTGGTGTTGGTTTTTAAATATAGCCGAGAGATATTAGTGTCAGCCATAGGTGTGATGTGCAACATCTCCTTTCTCTCCATGTCACATTTATTGTGTATTTTGCCCAATTTTACGCCTTGTTCAAAAAGGGGAACAGCTTAGCAGAAAGGAAGGTAGCTTTAATGCAAAATTTTAAATAAAAAAAATTGCACTAAAGGTTTTGAGACAAAGAGAAAAACACAAGTTTTTGAAATTTTTTATGGCTCAAAAAGTAGCCAAAAAAGGCAGTGTTTTCCTATTACTATTATATTTAAATGGAATACAGCTGTTTGTTTACACACACATTCACTTTACAGCTGTAATTTTTAAGTACCTACCATTTTGTTTGTAGGGCAGGATACCTTTTCAAAACGGTAGTGGCTCTGCGCTCTAAAACAGGCGTAGTACGGATCTGCCGGAACTTCCATAGGCTGCATTGTAAGTGCATTACAGGGGTGTCTATGGAGCTTCCGGCAGGTCCGCTTTAGTACGCAGTGGAGAGCCATAAGTATCCTGTGAACAAAATGGTAGTTACCTTTTATGTGTTGCAATCTTTTTTGAGACCATTTGTTGTTTAAAATACAGACTGAATAAGGAATGTATTGAGGGCTATAACTGATTTAAAATATGTTCCAATTGCAAACAATAATTTTTTTGGCCTAAAGCTTATGATAAACAGCTGGCTGAAATATGGCAATAAACCGCCTTGAAAATAATAATAAATAAAGTGGGCCAAAAATGTATAAAAAAATGTCAGAAAATTGGCTCTGTAAACAAAGCCTTAATAGATTCACCACATTTGGTAGTTCTATTGTACTATAAGGGTAGCTTCACACGTACGGGATCCGCAGCGGATTTCACGCTTCGACTTTGCAGCGAAATCCACTGCCGATCCTGGTAGTGTAAAGTTAAATGGGTCATTTACCCACAGCGGAATTTTCATTCCGCTGCTAGTATGTAACCCGACCTCTTTAACCTGCACGGCAGTACTGATTGGCTAATGGGGAGCGAGGGGAGTTGGGAGCCTCACATACAGCCGCGCCGCCGTACAGGTAATGTATGCTCCGGGCCGGGGGCTGCGATCAGCGGGGGTTTAAAGGGGCCGGTTTACATATCGGCAGTGGAATGAAAATTCCGTTGCAGATATGTAACCCTATAGATCTTCACACTAAATGGATCTGCAGCGGATTTCGATGCAAACTCGCAGTGTGAAATTAACTGCGGATCCGATACGTGTGAAGCTACCCTGAAATAGCTTGTCCATTGGATAAAAGTCTTCTTTTCTCATGGATTGTCCTTTTGGATATGGATTTTTTTGGTTGGCACTGGCAATACTGGCAGTATGGGTCTAGAACTTTTTAATGTTATAAGTTTAGCCGATTTTAAAAAATAAAAATTCTTTGTAAGATCTTGCAGAAAATTCATATTTTCATAAATTGGGTGTAATCAGGGAAAAAAAATCTATAGGAATACAATTAGACCTTTGCCTATATAATGACTCTGTACAAAGCTATTTTAGCTTTGCTTACCTGTCATGAGTTTTGTCCTCCTGTTTAAGCTACTGTACAGTCATAACTAAAACTGTATGTACAGCATCGTTCCTGGGTAAACATTGAAGGGTTAGGTGGCAAGTACTGCTAGTTATAGTGCTTGAAAAAGCAATATATTGTAATCCATATTCTTCTTCTTCCAGCTATTCTTCTGCGATTAATACAGCCTGAATGGCTTTGCACACAGACTTCAATCAATCTGCATTCCGAAGCCCTCGGTAGTGACAGGTGTGCTATCTATTTTTTATTTTAATCACATTTGTCGTTTTTAAGAAATTCACATTTAAAGACCCCTAATTTCCCATAGGAAATAATGGCCCATAGGAAATAATGGCCACACTGTAAACGCTAACAGCTTATCACAGCACATATGCAAATAGCTGAAATATAGCAGCCAAAAGAAATTCTAAGGTCTTGTCAGTCAATGCCTGGCAACATCCACGCAGTCACATGTCCACTATTGGCCAATAGAAGATGGAGGGTCGTTAAAGATTTTGTCCTACTGACATGAGTAAGAATGTCATGGTAACCGAGCAATGTTCTTTACCATTATACTGTAAGTAGCAGAGGTCAGTCAGTAAAGTAGCAGAGGTCAGTCTGGGATGTAGCAGAGCTGATACCCACATGACACAGCAGAACCGAGTCAGTATTGTAGCAGAGCTAACACCCACATGGCACAGCATAGCCAAGTCGGTGTTGTAGCAGAGCTGACAATTGCATGACACAGCGGAGCCGAGTCGGTGTTGTGGCAGAGCTAACACCTGCATCACACAGCAGAGCTGAATCGATATTGTACCGGAGCTGATACCCACATGACACAGCAGAGCTGAGCCGATGTTGTAGTGGAGCTGATGCCCGCATGACACAGCAGAGCTGAGTTGGTGTTGTAGTAGAGCTAACACCTGCATGACACAGCAAAGCTGAATCAATGATGTAGCGGAGCTGACACCCGCATGACACAGCAGAGCTGAGTTGGTGTTGTAGTGGAACTGATAGCCACATGACACAGCAGAGCTGAGCTGAGTTGGTGATGTAGCAGACGTGAGTCAGTGAAGTAGCACAGGTGAGTCAGTATTATAGCAGAAGAGAATCAGTGTTGTAGCAGAGGTGAGTCAAATTAGCTATAAACTCTTAAAGTGATGGTATCAAACTCGCTCTTAAAGGGCTGGTGCCATATTTGCTTATAAAGGGAAAGTATCAAAGTCGTTCTTAAAAGAGCGGTACCAAAGTCGTACTTAAAGGGACATTACATAACTCGCTCTTAAAAGCACAGTACCAAAGTCACTCTTAAAGGGACGGTACATAAGTCACTCTTAAAGGGATGGTACACAAGGCACTCTTAAAGGGACAGTACATAAGTCACTCTTAAAGGGACGGTACATAAGTCACTCTTAAAGAGACATTACTCAAGTCCCTTTTAAAGGGACAGTATTAAAGTTGTTTTTAAAGGGACAGCACTACAGTTGCTCTTCGAAGGTTGGTACCTAAGTTATTTTCAAGGGCTAGTTCATAAGGTAATCTTAAAGGAACAGTATATAGGTCACTCTTATAGAGTTGGCACCAAAGTTGCTCCTTAAGGGACTGTACCAAAGTTGCTCTTAAAGGGACAGTACCAAAGTAGCTCTTAAAGGAAGGGGAATCAAGGGTTAAGGTTTTTCTTAAAGGGAAGTCACTGTAAGGGGGCACTCTTTTCACGCACTATGTATTTACTTGGAAATATAAATCTAGTTAACTATTGATGTCCCATCCTTAGGGGGAACTGTCAATATCAATATTAATGATGAGGAAAAAACTCCTTAATTCTTTTACAGACAAGTTTCCTTGAAGTCATTTGTAGCTGTATAAACACCAAACATTAGAAGAACAGAATCATTTGAAGAAATCTAAATTGTTTAACCCAGTGACTTGTTTCATTTTCTTCTAAATCAAGGATTTCAAGCAAATTTTCATAGTTAGAAATCTTTATTAAAATTTTGTTTTGTGTTATAATAGGGTTTTAGAGAATTCTCTCTGGTATAAGTTACAATGTAGTATTCCAAGTTCATGTAGATTTCTAACAGATTTCAAAAGTTGAAAGCAAGTTTACTCCTAAGCCGAATTGTCTTTGACATGATTAATTTCCATTCAGCTCTGTGTTTGTTTACCAGAAATCCCCACACAGTACAATGAAAAAATAATGGTAGCAGTAATAAGGACTCCATTCGACATTGCCAATATTTACATCATCAAACCTGAAATGTCTCATCGGATTCACACTGCCCTGAAAAGGAATACACATTGCAAAGAAAGAAAAGGTTTAGAAATAAATTTATCTTCGAGCTCTAGAACCCTGGGGATCCTCACTCTAAATTAAGAATCAAACCACCCTGTGTTTCTTTGCATAAATGCATATCAAATATTAGCATTTGCTCTGTGTAGAGAAGGAAGGAGCCATGGAAATGTAGACCTGGTAGAATCAAATATAAAAGAAAAGTATTGCACTCTCTCTAGAGTGCTCTTCAAATTGTTTACTTGTGATTTTCGGGAAATCTTAATGGTATCTAATTTTTCCTATAAATTTACGATCTGATCAGTGAAGTTTTCTTTTAAATCTCTGAAAAGGTCTTTATGTTTTATCAGTAAAATGTGTAAATTCGAGCTATGATGTATATAAAGATTAAGAAATACCCATTATGGGACAACTAGGTCTGGTGTTTGCATTTTTTCTGTGATGATCGTGCCAAACTCCTCCTTGTTTGCTAACAAATAACGATTCTTGTAAAAAAAAATTGGTACGCAGTAGCAATAGGATGGAACACACTCTATTTTTTTTTTTTTTGCATGACAGCTTTTATTGTAGGCTTGCCCTTCCATTTGAGATCTGTGAAATAATAAAGAGCTCAGAGGAGGCAAGACAGTGGAGCACCAAGATCTTAAGTGGTAAAAGAGAAAGGGAGGAGAGGTGGTTCCTATTGGTATAGCACTATAGAAATAGTTGAAAAGTGGCAAAAGCATTAATAGTCTCTACCTAAAGCATTATACTGATGTGTAATGCTCTGATGTCCCAGTGGCAACAATCAGGTTGCAGATCATTGAGCAATGCCTGGGCATCCTAATCTTCTGCAGCACCGTTAGAACACTTCCCCAGAAGTTACTCCACCTAGGGGTCTTTAAATAAAAGAGAACAAAGTTTAAATAGGTTGTCTGGGAAAAATAGATAATTGGGCATTCTGCTGGGGCTGCAGGGGACATGTCAGTAATGCATGGTGGTGCTGGTGGGGGTCTCGCAGGTGTCCTTCATGATGCTTCCGAACAGGGGTAGATTTGTTCCACAATGCCTGTGCAGGGCTGATCGCCTTTACTAAAAGGCATATGTCTTTTAGTTAATCCAGCCAAAGAAAATTTTCACAGTTTTAACCCAGGAGTGAAATAGATTAAGATCAACACTTGAGACAATAGACTTGAAGACTTGAATAATCACAGCTTCTCGCTGGTGGAAAAGAATATACTCGACAAAGTCTCTGAATACTTGATAGTTACTTGACTGACTTTAGACTGACTCTACTTGAGGTAGTGGTAGTAGAGTGATAGCAAGTTCGGGGTAGATGGGAACCTATTCAGCCCCTAAGGTACGCAGCTGTGGGGGCTTTCAGAAAACATTACTTTCGCCCACAGGCAAAAACATCCACTTAATGCTGTAGGTGGGCACAGAGTAACACGCAATGCAGTGGCATAGGCCCCACTTAGTGAATACGCTAGCCATCAGGGTTACATTTAAAGAAACCTAGCAGTTGGCAGGAAAGATTTTGACTTTAGCTGCGCTTACCTAGCTACTGACATTTAAAGTACCTCCTGCTGACTCTCAGAGTTTTAAATGGAAGAGGAATAGTCGCCCAGCATGGGTAGGGTTTTTCCGTTGTGCCTTGTTATTGCAGCCTCCCCACTTTAGGACTCTAGCTGGACATGGTCCATTTCCATGGTCCATGGTACAATCTCTCATTGATAGTCCAGCACAAGGGACCTGACCTCCAGGCCAGGCCCTAGAATAAACTACAGCAGAAGAAACTCTTTGGTACACACTTTGTAGAATTACACTTACTTATATTGCCCAAACTAGCTACACCTAACATCTTATATCCCAAGGACTCTCAAGGATTGTGCAGGAATACTCTAGAAGACCCTAAACTATAGCCTTTAATAGGCTAGGAAACAGAGAAGGAAAAAGTTTGAGGTATCCAGTTAAATGATTGGACATCCAATCAGTGGCGTATCATGACAGACATAAGAAATCACAAGTACATAGTAAACCCTTTACAGTAAATATCCTTCAGCTGTGCTTAACAGTGTAGAATACATTTGGACAACTGGTGGTGGCAGTGCAGATTACAGGACCTTTATTCCAGAGTGTACCTGACAGCGGTACCTACCTACAAGTGTGCTAAAAAGAGCAATGGCACACCCGCTCTAGGACACTCATCAAGTGCCACTCATCTTCTAGGCCCCAGGCAGATTCATGCCTTCAGCAAGTGGAGGCCAGAAGCATGCTTTAGAATGCAAAGGATGACATTGTTTTCCTACATGCATGCATCACAAAAGAAGAAGGCGTTCCTGGTCTCTAGTGGCGACAGGCATGAAGCTGCCTGTGACCTAGAAGAGGAATAATCTATAACTGCAGGGAGGCTACGAGAAGGTAAGGCTACTTCCTGGTCCAGAGAGGTAACTTAGTACGTGGTGCCATTCCAAGGCCGCTCAGCCAGTCAGAGACCATAGTGAGGTCACGCCTCATCTGCTGACTGGCTGAACGGGCCTGACATGTAACGTCCCAAGTCCCCTCTCTGGGCCAGGAAGGGGCCGGGACCGAGCACCATAGTGAAGGACAGCAGACCCCAGCGCTGGAGCCGGGGAGGGAAGTGCATGTTGTTTTGTTAACCAACCTCATCCCCAGCAGTTGTGAAAAAAAAGCCTGTGCCCAGACCCCTTCTTTAAGCTGTGTTCACATCTGTTGTAGTTTCATTGCAGTACTGTTGCTATACTGCAGCATTTTCACTAACATTATGCAGAACCGCAACAGTACTGCAATGAAACTGCAATGTGTGAACACAGAATATAATATCGAAAGCAATCTAACTGGCAAACAAAAATACTAAATATGTACAGTTTTTGTTTCATGGCAGATATATATATATATATATATATACATTAGAGCTATATCTAATGTCATAGCATGTTATTATTATAGCATGATTGATTTTTTTTTTCAACCTAGAACTTGTGTTTTTATCTAATAATTATCTTACCACAAGAACTAACAATTGGTTTGCTTTGATACGCATGGAATACAATGTTCATATTTATAATTTAATAGCACGCTGCCCCTTGATTTATATGTTTGTTTATTTATTTAAATAAAAAAATACTTTCCCAACCCCTTGAGTTCTGCAAATATATTCCTCCATGTGTTCTATTGATCTGTGGCAGGATTGAGTAGAAAATAAATTAGCACACAAAGTATACCCACATTCTTGTCCAGGGATGCTCTGGGTTGCTGTAACTAGAGCCATGCTCATTTTTCTCTGCATAACCATGGATCAATGGAGCGTGCTTTTTCTTTGGGAATTGTGTTGTGAATGGAGAAAAAGTTACTTCAAAGTTCAGAAAGTTACAATCCCCAGTGACATCCCCACATAAACAAAAGAAGATAACAAGTTTTGGTTTAACAACAGGGAATATTGCTAGTTAGTATTGCTGGTCAAATCGAGCCCTCTCTGTTTTACTATTCGCTAGATTTTATTTTACATTATACTTGGATTGTACATTTTGATGATGACTTGATGATCAGATTTTTGCATTTGGGACTAGATACGCATCAAGATAATTAGTTTGACTTTACGTTACATATATTTTGGGTTCACCACATGTTTTTTACTTACCACATGGATAGCCATATATATGGCCACATACTGTATACAAATGCCTGCAGTGGTAATAAGCAATTAATAGCAACCCTTAAAATATTGAGGTAGAGACCTTGTAGACACAGAGGATATGTATATAAGGATCGTACGGGCAGCCCATAGGATACAGCCTATTCCACGGAGCGACGGCAGCAGATCGTTGCTGTATCAGTTGTTTGTTTTTCGACATGTTGAAAAACAAACAACTGCAACGATCAGCCAACATGAATACGGACGATAATCTTTCCATGGATTAGGGCCTTTACTCATGCATTGTAGCCTCTGTATTGTTTACCAATCATAGTGCAGGGTATCTTGTAGTAGCTGTGCCATGTACTGCAGCTTACAGTGAATGGGACTGAGCCACATGTCATATTAGGCTCATTTGCTGCCAAATATACAGAATGTGCCTTATAATAAGGTGTAATAAGAAAAAGACCAATTGTTTAAGTCAAGTGTTTTGTTAAACATATTTTACAATAATTTTATGTAGTTTATTTTAATTTTCCATTTTACTATGAATATTTAAAAATAATCCTGAAATCTTGTAGTTTCAATTCTAGCCACAAGGCATAAAACTAACTTGGAGCACAGTAAGGCTGCATTCACACGTTTCGTATGGAACACGGATGTGGAATGCCTGTAACGGACTCTCCCCCGCCCGGGCAGCACCTGTGATAAAATGCTGGGAGCAGGGGAACTGTACAGATATGCGCCGCGCTGTAATGAATCAGCCGTGCGGCTCTGTCATTACAACGCAGCGCATATCTGTACAGTTTCCCCGCTCCCAGCATCTTATCACAGATGCTGCCCGGGCGGGGAGAAGTCTGTTACAGGCATTCCACGTCTGTTTTCTGTCCGGAACTCGGAACTTGTGAATGCAGCCTAAAAGGTGAGGTACACACAAAAGCTATTACTCAAAGCTCAGCCCTCCTTGTTGTAAAATGACAAACCAAGAGATAATCAAACTTCCTGAACCGAGATGCCGGAATTTTGCTAAAAGTTTGGTTTGGGAACAAACCAAATTTTTAAAAAGTTCCTTTAAACCTTTGAAAATGGCAGCCGCACATTGCACATTACATTTAAGGAGAAGACTATTGGTTAAGATATTATGGGAACCTTTTACTGGTAATTTTGGGGTATACAGAAATTATACCAAATGATAAGGACAGGAAATTAATTGGTAAATTACTACACCTAGCGAGGATTGTGATAGTTAGAAACTGGATGTCTACCCTCCCTTCAGGTGTCCAGGTGTCGTGCTGGAAGAAATTAACCGAAAAAATTGGTAAATACGAAATAGTTTATTTTAAAGACAGGAAGGCGCATCAGTGATTAGGAGATGGAGGTTATGGTTTGATTGGGAGAGGGTACCTGGGAGGGTGTGTCGAGTTGAGGTGGTAGTATTTTGAGGAGGGTTCATTTGTAGAATTGTATTGTAGTCTGCGTCCCTTGAAATTGTATTTTGTTTACTTAGAAAAAATAAAAATTAAAAAAAAAAGTCCAACGAAAAATTTTAATAAAGTATTGTATTGCCCCCCAAAAGTTATACAAATCACCAATATACACTTATTATGGAAAATGCACATAAAGTGCTTTTTTCCATGCACTTACTACTGCATCAAGGCTTCACTTCCCTGGATAAAATGGTGCTGTCATGACCCGACTCCCAGAGCTGTGCGGGCTGTGACTGCAGGAGAGGATGATGGCAGGGGGACACTGAGGGACACAGGGCACTGGAGGGACATTGAGCATTCCTCTGCCATCATCCTCTCCAGCAGCCATCATCCCCCTCTCCAGCGCTCTGCTAAAGATTACCCCGACCAAAGTTCTCCTTTAAACAAAACATGTCGCCAACATGGCACAACTTAAACACTTTACCCAACTGGGCCTACATAACATAAACAATAAGTACCTAAAGGGTTCAAAACAGAGGGTCTCTAACTTTCACTACTTCACAAGCTGCTGATGCCGGGATAAGATATAAACTTTTGGCCACTAAGATATGTAGGCACCCTCTCACCCCTGATAGCACACACATTCGGGCACCTGTGGGTGTAGAGGTATGTTCTGGGGGTAAGACTGCCACTATGGGAGAAGTGTGGGCCTCTAGTGTGGGCCACTTGAGGAACTCCATGGCTTGTAGGCCATTATATACACAGCCTTTGCATAGGGGTGTACTCCACCTCCTCAAAGATAATGCATGAACTCCTGGAGGTTTTGCCTTTTTACGGAGCTCCTGTTTACAAACAAGGTATTTCCACAGGGCCTGCAGAAGCACAGGGCTGCTGGGGCTGACAGCACCTCTAGGGGCCCAGAGCGGGAGAGGGGCCCAGTGTTCTAACTTCTAGCCCACTCACTGTAGTACAGAAGACAAATGAGACGAAGCAGGACCTGCACACAGAGAGGGACTATAGAATGGTAGAAGAATGGTAAAGGACCTAATCACATGACCCTAAGGTCCTCAACCTTACAGTGTGGAGAGCAGGCTGACAGAGAGGATGAGAGAGAAGACTTGGCTGTGCTGTATGTCATTCTTTTTGTCAGTGTGTGTAAATCCGAGTCTGTGTCTTTGAGTCAGTGTCTGTGTCAGTCAGTCAGTGTCTGTGCCAGGCAGTCAGTGTCTGTGTCAATAATGTGTGTTTGTGTATATTATGGTGTCTCATAGTGCATAGTGTGTGGATGATGGGTGCATAGTGGATGGATGAGGGGCCGCTTAGGCTCTGGGACCACGCCTGGAGCCGGTCCTGTATTGCCATGTACAATGTCCCTCAAAAAGCCTTTGACCCTTTCACCTTGCCAAACTCTGTAACAGTTGCCCTCCTCAGTTCAGGACACGCTTCACCCAGGTGCGGATGCTCCACACATCTTATGACGGACCACTCCTGCTGGGGAGATGATTCTGAAACAGTTGCAGATTGGCCTCTAAGGGGTTTTTGAGGGGACTAAAGCCAGTACAGAAAAGTCGTACAGTTTCAAGGGCCGAAACACAGGGGTGGAGATGCAGCTTTGGTGTTTACCAGTCTTTTTTGCACTGGTTATGATCCATTTTTGGTGTGTGTGTGTGTGGGGGGGGGGAATGCTTTGTCTGCCACAGAAACGAAAGAAGCAATGCTCCAAAGAGCCTCTTCTCTTCATAAAATTGATAGCATATTAAAAATCACTTTTTTTTTCACAAACATGGATGTTATTCATGCATTTTTCCCAGCAAGAGAGTCCCAATAGTCTAGCCATAGTTTAGCTGTTTAAATGTGGGGTTCATTCAAGCTTTGATTCGGACGAACCGCAATTTTATGCCAAAATTCTGTGAACCTGCCAAACCGTACTTTTAATAAATTCTCTACATATCACTAAATGCTATAAATATAGCTCAGGAAAGATGCCAGCGCCCTAATAATGCACAAAAAAGGTAATTAAAAAATTACACTCACAATAAAATAGAAACAGTAAAAAATTAAAGAGAAAACATATTTCAGTACCTGGCTCTGGTCACCAGAAAAAACGAAAATCTAGGTGTTAGATTCCCTTTAATGCAAATATTAAAATCAGTCACAGCTCCCATATACACTGGTGGTTCTGGCATTTCTTATTCCCATTAATTTTTAAGGAGACTGGTTTCATATACCTGGGGAAACTAAGGACTTCCAGTCTGTTGTTATCAGCACTGGTTAAGGTCCTAGATATGGGACCACAATCTATTATTTTTTAATGACTTATTCAGCTACCAGGTTATAAATTTAATTGGACAAAAAGGATTGGCTACATTCATAAGGGGTTAAAAAATGTTATTGTATTTAATTGCTTCCCTAGCAGGTTTGCTGTTTAGTTCATTATATCTGAAAATGTACAGTATTAGGCTAGGTTCACACTACGTATATGTCCGGCCGCATATTTTTCGCGGCCGGACATATACGTATGAAACTCCGGCCGGGACTTTACGCAAGTTGCGGCCGGATACGTACGGACCGCGAACTTACGCCCGTAGCGTACTTACGCTTCCCGAGCGCTCTTCGTAGCGATCTAACAGCGGTCTTTTACTTGGAAAATCTTCGCCTAGCCCCGGACACCCCACAGAACCTTTTGGATTGGAACAAAAAGCTGGCAAAATGAAGAAATCACCACTACGTACGGGACCGCATGTTACGCTATGGGCGTAAGTTACGGCATTTCCGTCCCGAAATAATGGTCTGGTTCATTTTTTACTGTGCACCCGTAGATCGTATACTTTCCATTGTACGCAAACTACGTAAGTTTCCGGCCGCTTATTCACGGAACGCGCTACGGACGGAAACTTACGTAGTGTGAACGTAGCCTTAAGAGAGAACTACAGCAAAAAATCACTAAACCAATGTATTCATTTCAAATAGGATGCATCAAATTTGGTGAGATGTTTCAGGCCTTTTTTTAAGCAAAGGGCTAATGAAGGGCTAATTTATACACATTAAAATAAATTTCATTACATCAGTGTTACAAAATAATTGAGTACTAGTCAAAGCTATACCTAGTTCATTGATACTATAATTAACGATAGCATAGTAGCATATGCTAAATAAAAAATAGGAGTTTAATACAAACTTTACAAAATATACAAGAATTATAATAAGTAAATAATATACCCCTTTAGAACTATTAACATACTGTACATGTATGCCACAGTGCTGTATAGAGAATGCTCGAGTGTCGAGTCCTTTCCATACCCCGCTGGCTCCAGCTATCTAGATGCTGCTGCCAATGCTAATACTGGCATCTAGAGAGCTAGAATGTCAGGCAGGTTATACTGGTTCTTAGAGAAACTAAAAAAAATGGTTAAAAAGTTATTTTTTTAATTAAAAACAAAAATTCAAGTTACCCCCTATTTGCTATTTAAAAAAAAAAACATAAGTGTCCGAAGTGTGGTCTTAATCGCATAATATCACACATTAAATAAAACAAAACAAAATACATTTTTCTTTTCTCTATTCACAGAGGAGAATCCCGTAACAGACTACATGACTAGGGATGATGTAAATCCTCCCATAAATCTCACCTGTCTAACAAGAAGTGAGGCGATGTCTTAAAAACATTAAAATCCATAAGTCACCAGGTCCAGAACGTAGCCATCCTAGAGTTTGGCAGGAATTAAGTACTGTGTTAGACAGACCCTTATTCCTAATATTTAAAGATTCTACAAGGAAAGTTCCACAGGACTGGCGCATAGCTAATGTGGTACCAATATTCAAAAAGGGGTCGAAAATTGATCCTAGAAACTATAGGGCTGTAAGTCTAACATCTATACATCTATAATGGTTAAAGTATGTGGGGGATTTGTAAGAGAGGCTATAATCTGATCAGCTTCTAGGAGGAGTTATAGACTGGACCTGGTGGAGGCTGTGGACGTTGTGTATCTGGACTGTTTAAAGGCATTTGATACAGTGCAGCATGAAAGGTTGGTCTTTAAAACGAGCATGCTTGGACTAGGGAAAAATATATATGTAAATGGTTATGTAACTGGTTGAGTGATAGAAAACAGAGGGTGGTCATTTATGGAACATATTCAGATTGGGTTTTAGTTACTAGTGGGGTACCGCAGGGGTCAGTGTTGGGACCACTTCTCTTTAATATGTTTATTAATGACCTTCTAAGGGGCTGCAGAGTAGAATCTCCATTTTTGCAGATGATACTAAACTAGGTAAAGTAGGGGGGGCGTGGCCAGCACGGCATGAGAGAGGACGTGTGAGACCTGAGCTCCTGCCTGATCTCGGCTAAAGCGGCACAAAGCTAATAGCACACCCAACCAAAGTGCACAGACCAGACCCTGAGAGGTTCCTTACCCGTTCCAGCATGGGAAGAGGACAGAAAAAGCTTGCTGCGCTGAAGCTGGCCAAGTTTTTCAGCGCTTCCGAGCGGAACAAAGATGGCGCTGAGGACCCTGAGGGACGGCGCCACTCCGGCCAGTCCCGCACCCTCTCCTTGTCACCGGCGGGCATAGGCAATGCATCAGCAGACCGGGACGGTTCCAGTGAGGTAGGCGATGCTCCTCATAACACCACACCACTTCTAGCGTTAGCGGCGTCACCGGACAATGAGACCTCACAGTCGCCTCAGTATGCTGGGAGAGACGAAGCGACGCCATTACGGCTGCAGATGTCCTTATCGGACTTGCCGCGTACAACCGCGGTCAATTTGTTAGATATGGATGCCCCATCCTTGCCGCCTACTCCACTGTCATGGAAGGTGCAGGCTGCACCAGACAAATATAAATATACGGAAGGCTGCCAGCAGACTTCACAACCTAATGCTCCGATTTCTGAAGCTACAATGCGCTTACTTCTAACTGATCTAAAGATTTCTTTTCAATCCAGAAGCTGGTTGATAACATATTCAGAAGCTGGTTGATAACATACAAAAAGATATGGTGGGGCTTGGGGACCGTACGTCCCACATAGAGGACAAAATGGCGGAGCTCACTGAAGCCCACAATGACCATGTGGATATGTCCACTGAAATGGAGGCTGATATTGAAGCTATCAAACTCAAAATGGCGGATATCGAGGACCGATCCCGCCGAAACAATGTCCGACTTCGGGGGGTCCCAGAGTCGATGCGAACCGACATGCTGCACGAATATGTCGTTGATTTTCTATCATGTTTAATGCCTCATGCCTCTCAAATGGACTTGATTGTGGACAGAGTGCACCGTCTGCCGAAACCCAGGGGGCTGGCACCTGAAATCCCACGGGATGTCATTATGAGGATTCATTTTTTCCACATTAAAGAAGAATTAATGTCTGCTATGAGGGATACACCTATTCTCCCTGAACGGTTCAGACACATTTCAGTGTATGCGGATCTTTCAGCTGTCACTCTAGCCCGCAGGAGGGCCTTTGGTGCTAGTACAGCTACACTACGTGCCAATGCCATACAATACAGGTGGGGCTTCCCCGTGAAACTCCTCATTGTTAAAAACAGCCAGACGGTGGTAGCCAACACACCAGAAGCGGCTTTGAGACTGTGCGAGGAATGGCAGCTGAAGCCCCCTTCTCCTCGTTCGGCACCTGCCAAGAGGATCAATTCACCCAATGTGCCGGCGGAATGGGCTACGGTGTCACGCAGCAAGAGGCGTACTAACTGATTCAGATAACCGGGGGATATCCCCCCTCCATGCTTTATATGGTTACACCTGTCGGTTTCATCTCAGGAGTTTAAGTTTGACTAAGTTGTTTCCAAGTTGGGAGTGTTTCTTACCAAGTTGCCGATGCTGGCGCATGCAAGTCTGGTGACTATACCCGATCCCCTAGTAGTGGGTAATATGCCCGATAAACACAAATTTGTATTTTTCATATGGTTATGTTGTGTGTTTTTTCTGTTTGTTACTGTTTCATGCATGTCCTACTTCATACTAGACCATATTACTGTCCGAAGGCCCCGCTGTATAGTTGAATATGCGTTAGTGATGTACATAGGCTGTTATGATGACTGTGCGGTTGCGTTAAGCACTTCCCTTAGACAGACACAATGGTATTCACAGTCACGTCCTTGAATGTAAAAGGGCTTAATTCCCCATATAAGAGATCCTTGGTCTTGAAGGAGGCGATGTCATCACACTCAGACATATTTTGTGTTCAGGAGACACGTCTCAATGTAGAGGATTTGTTTAGATTAAAACATAAAAAATATCCCCATGTATTCTCTGCGCCAGCAGAGAAAAAAAAAGGGAGGGGTGTCAATACTGGTAAGGGACACTCTGGCATTTACATTGCACCAGGAAAAGGTGGACAGCAAAGGCAGATATGTAATCCTAGTGTGCTCCATCAATGACTCCCACTATACATTAGCCTCAGTTTATGGCCTGAATGCCGGGCAGCATAAGTTTCTGCGCCACTTCCTAAGGGTCCTAAACCCGCTTAAAAAAGGGTCCTTGATAGTGGTGGGTGACTATAATAAGGTGCTATGGGCGGATGTGGACTCAACTACCCCTCACAACACTACGACCATGTCGCCATTTACACTTACTATACATAATAATGACCTTCATGACATATGGCGCATCCAACATCCTGGTGAATTAGATTACACCTTTTATTCACATTCCCATAAAATCTACACTAGGCTGGATTATTTTCTGGTGGACAGATTCCTGATTTCAAGGGTTTTGTCCTCTACTATTGGGTCCATTAGCTGGTCGGACCATTCCCCTATATCCATAGTGGTCCAGGAACATTTCCACTCTGCACGCAAATCACCCTGGAGATTGCAAAACTACATATTACGCCACCCGACATATGCTCCGGACACACTGCAGGAATTTCAACATTATTTTGCCCATAATGACAACGGTATGGTTAGTGACTCCACTTTGTAGTGCGACTTTAAAGCCCTAGCAAGGGGCCACTTCATAAAACAAATGTCACACGAGAAAAAAACCCGAACTAGAGAAACATTGCAGTTGCAAACCACATTAGCGGAATTACATAGAAATAACAAAAAGGCTTATTCTTTGGAAACAGCACGACAATATCCAAACTGTCCAACAGGTTACATGAGTTAAATCTGTATGGGTATGAGCGTGCTCTAAAGAGGTTGAAGATGTCTTACTACTCCCAGAGTAATAGAGCTCCTTCCTAGCCAGATTACTAAGGCGCCATAGTGCGAAAACTCGTATACCCTATATAATGTCATCTACCAATTCCCGCATAGTTGACCCTGAAGGCAAACGAACTAGCACGTTACTATGAGGAATTGTACAATTTACATAAGGATAGTAATACTGTACAACCTGATGGTACCCATATTTCTGAGTTCTTAGATAAATGTCATTTACCCAGCATCACGCCCTCCCAATTGGAGGAATTAGTACGCCCTATCACAGATGGAGAGGTGTTGATGGCTCTCAGGCACACAAAAGCCAACAAGGCGCCTGGCCCGGATGGCCTTCCAAGTGAAATTTATAAACAATGGGGGACACTGTTTGCTCCTTATTTGTCCAGAACTTTTAATGAATTTGTCAGGATGGGGCACATACCCCAAGAAATGCTCCAGGCTTTAATTATTACCATCCCTAAGCCTGGGAAAGCTCTGGATATTCCAGCTAATTTTCGCCCTATATCTCTGCTTAATGCAAACTTAAAGATATATTCTAAAATCCTGGCCGGCCGCCTTGTGGACATATTACCTACCATCATACACTATGACCAGGTGGGTTTCACCAAAGGGAGACAATCCCTGGATGGTACCAGGAGGTTTCTGAATATTATAGCAACGGTGGAGGCCCGGCGAACGCCTTCTCTGCTCCTCACTTTGGACGCGGAGAAGGCGTTCGACAGGGTACATTGGGGGTACTTACACATGGTATTGGAGAGGTTTGGGTTCACGGGGCAGATTCTGACAGCGATAATGGCCCTCTACACGTTACCTACTGCTAGGGTCTTTACCTCAGGTACACTGTCTAATGAATTCATGATCTCTAATGGCACGCGGCAGGGGTGCCCCCTGTCACCCCTAATTTTCACCATGGCAATGGAACCCCTGGCCCAACTTATACGCTTGGACAAGGCTATTAAAGGTATTAAGATTGCTGAGGTTGACCACCGCATTGGCCTATTTGCCGACGATGTAATCTTGAGTTTGGCATCCCCAGTAGACTCGTTGAGGGCAGTGACTATTGTTTTAGAGGAGTTCGGGAGGGTGAGCTATTATAAGGTCAACGCTTCCAAATCCATGATTTTAAATATGGGCATACCAACCCCAACAAGGGCCATCTTGCAATACCAGTACCCCTTTTCATGGGCCGAAGGCCAAATCCCATACTTAGGCATATTGTTAACTTTCCCGCTTGCTAGAATCCTCGCGTCAAACAGTAATATGTTGATCTCTACAATATCTAAGGATCTGGACACATATACTACGCTCCCTATCTCATGGGTAGGTCGTATTGCGGCCACCAAAATGATGATCTTGCCCAAAATATTGTATTACTTTCGTAACTTGCCTATTATTTTCTCACAGAAAATACTTTCTCGTCTCCAGAGACTCATTAATAGTTTTGTTTGGAAAGGTCAACATGCTAGGGTCAAATCCAGTATCTTGTGTTTGCCCATAGCTAGAGGAGGCCTGGGGTGCCCATCAGTGAAGCACTATTACCAGGCATCGATTCTTGACCAAACAAAACTATGGGCAATTGGCGACGAATCCAGACAATGGGTACAGATTGAGAAACACCTGTTAAATTGTAATTCCCTAAATGAGGTATTGTGGGAGGCAGTTCTTCCCAACTCCACGGTGGTAAGGGACTTAGGCGGCCGATCCCCGACGATTAGGGCAACCTTGCAAATGTGGCAGCAGGCCCTGACTAAACTTAGCATTCTACCTCTTAGATTATATAACCTCCCGATAGCAGTCATTCAGCGGATGATTCCTGATGCTGACTTTGGGATGTGGGTGAGGTCTGGGATTAATACGGTGGGGCAATTATATGATATAGATGGACAAATCTTTCCCTTTTCCTACTTCTACCAGACATACCAGATGCCGCATAAAGAGTTTTTCAGATATCTACAGCTCAGGCACTTTGCGGGAACCTTGCAACTAGATGGGCAGCAACCTGGTACCATATACGAACTGTTCTTTTACAACAGTAAGAAAACAGTTAAGGGCATATCCACGGCCTATAAACACTTGTTGGATATGAATAGCGGCCCATCTCCATACATTCAAAAGTGGGAACTTGAATTAGGGCGGCAGTACTCTAAGAATCAATGGGCTCAATCCTACACTCTCCCTAGCAAACTGTCCAAATGTGTGAATCACCTGGAAGCATCTAGGAAACTTACTTATAGATGGTACCTAACTCCTTATCGCCTTTCCAGAATATTCCCTGGCTCATCCTCGGTGTGCTGGAGATGCCAAACAGACACGGGTACGCTATTGCATGTGTGGTGGTCCTGCAGCAAAATAGCACGATTCTGGCAACAAATTAAAAGCTTGGTCCGCAGAGTTCTAGGTTACAACCCACCTTGGGACCCGGGCGTGGTCCTGTTGTCCTTGGGCCTAGGGGACCTTCCGCCAACAGATAGAATGGTACTATTTCACATCCTGGTCACCGCACGCTCCAAAATTGCTCAATGTTGGAAATCTCCTGATTTGCCCTCAGTGGCTGAGATAACTAATATAGTTCACCGGAATTGTGTGATGGAGCATATGTTGGGGAGTCATAGTAGATCCACAGATAAAAGTTTTGCAGCTAAATGGAGTAAATGGTTGAAATTTCAAAAGTTGTTAGTCCCCGAGGGGCATGTTTATACCCAATGACCAATGGTTATTATATGCATTACTTCCCTGACTCCTTCCTGGCACCACCCCCCTCCCTGTCCCATTCCCTTCCCTCTCCTCCCCTCCCCTCCCCTCCCTTCCCATTCTTCTTATCCCAGACCCCAGTTTATAGCCGGAATATTCGAGTCCGGTAACATTGCAGCGGTACCTTGGACCTGACTACTAATTCTATATGTTTGGACATGCATTGTTATAGTTGCTCTGTTTAGAGTGAATTGTATTCTGTTGGCTCGGTTTCGGGCCTGTTTTGTTTGTGCTGTGTTTGCAGCACTATTATGTTATTTTGTGCTCTCTAAAAACTCAATAAAAATATTTGAAATAAACTAGGTAAAGTAATCACCACAGAGGATGATAATATCATATTACAGAGGGATTTAGAGAAGCTGGAGGCTTGGGTGGAGAAATGGCAAAAGAAGTTTAATGTGGATAAATGTAAGGTTATGCATATGGGCCGTAGAATCAATAAGTACAATTATGTGCTAAATAATAAAACACTGGGTAAAACTGCTTCTGAAAAGACCTGGGGGTATTGGTGGACAGCAAACTCAACTTTAGTGATCAGTGCCAGGCAGCAGCTGCCAAGGCTAATAAAATAATGGGATGCATCAAAAGAGGCATAGCTGCTAAAGATACAAAGTTTGCCTCTTTATAAATCACTGGTAAGACCACACATGGAATGCTGTGTACAGTTTTGGGCTCCAGTAAATAAGAAAAACACAGCTGAACTAGAGGGGGTACAGAGGAGGGCAACAAAGGTCATTAAGGGAATGGGTGGGTTACAGTACCCAGATTATCAAGCTCTCTCTGCCACATGATGTTGTCATGGCTAATCCATTAAATGAGTCCAAGGGAAGCCTGCATGCTTTTCACAAGATTTCTGGTGATATGTTGATCCAGGGAGTGTTCTAATTGCTATTGGAGTCAGGAAGGAATTATCTCCCCGTTATGGGGCAACTGGCATCTGCCTTACTTTGGATCAACACAGTAGGGTTTCTGTAGGTTGAACTTGATGGACTTGTGGATAACATGGGTAACAACTTACAACTTGGAGGGGATTGTTAAAGACAATCCTATTGCAGTATGCAGGTGACGTATTGTCAGTCCTACATAAAGAACTATCCCCATGGCCCACACACCATCACAGATACACCAGCCAGACATCTCACCTAACTTGTACCCCATACCATAGGATTTCCTACAATTGTGCAGACTACCATTTAAAAATGTTGTACCGGTCTACAAGCAGAATATACTAGCTTAACTGTCCACAAACCAGCGAGGACACTGAAGAAATCTCAGATGTCCTGGACCTCACCTACCTTTCTTTTGGGCACCACACTATGATTGGCACTGTGGTGAAGAGCAGCTAGAAGTTTTAATGGGCCGTGGGCCTGGGGCAAAAGCCCAGTTCAGACATCCACCCTTGAAGTGACCCTTTAACTTTTGAAGAAATCCTGGAATGCTGTTCAGTTACAAAGATTGGTTGCTGTAGACTATGTTTAAAGTGTACCTCTAGTGGTGGGTGACAGTTTTGTGAAAAGTGACTATTGTGCAGCACTGTGCATTTATTTTTCTAACACACATCAATTTTGAATCCAGCTATGATGAGTAGCAATGCAGCCTCAGATAAACTGGATTACTTGCTAAGTGCTGTGTACCACCTAGCCACACCACCAAGTGACTATCATTTAGAATCAAACCCAGGAAGGTGAAGGCTATGTCTCTTTAATACTTACTTTCCAATGGGTACTCTAAAACTCTCACCTTGCTTGCAGTTACAGGTCCTGTTATTATACATGGGTGGACCCTAAATTCTTAATTTTATTTTTTACTTGACATACAGTTTTTTTTTCCAGTTGTTAAAACTTGTCCTTGAGGTTAAGTTACTGATCCAATACACAGAAATTTGGTCAAACAGTATACAGTAAGAGGTCACGATAAACTGCTGTATATTTTTATATGATTAATAAAGGGAAAAAAGCAGCTGTTGTAAGTAGAAAAAACCCACAGAGGAAGTGCAGTGTTGAGGAGAGATCTAAAGATTATATCTAACGCCAGGGGATGGCTGATTAATCATACTTCTGTGAGAATTTCTGAGTATATCATTCTCCGTTATTAATGACATTTCACTCCTCTCTGCAAGATACCTTTTATGCTTCCAGAAGGCCAATTATCTGTTTAGTCTGCAAAACAATACTAGTTATTGCTGTAAGATTGGGAAGCTGGAGTGAGGCTAGCCTCTAGCATTATAGAAAAAGGCAATGGATATTAATTCAAATCTACAGGATATTAATTTATTTTTTAATATAATTGTTATTAATGGATTGCATTTGAACATGCTGGGTTTTTTGTTATTTTTTCATTTAATTGAAAAGTAGGGACTAACCTAAAAAGAGGCCTCAAATTATACTGACATAGCCAATTTTGGTTATGATTTTCGTATTTTGCATATGAGAACCACGAGTTTTTCATTGTTAATGATAGCCAAAAACCCCAGAGAGCTTTGCAGAATGTGTCAGCCACCCCCTCACCTCGCTAGTTACAACTCAGGGCAGGGCCATTCTGTCCCTTACGGGGCCCAACTGTCTGCCGGGCTCAAAAGTCAGTTGTTGGTCCACCTCTATACTAGGTAAACCACTGTTGTAAGGTCTCGCTTTTTTCAAACCACATTTTCTGTTTGGTAAACAAAAAACTTCATTTCATTAACCCCTTAACGATATCGGGCGTAAATTTACGCCCTCGCGCCCTGGTACTTAACGCATCAGGGCGTAAATTTACGCCCGATGTTTCCCCCGATCGGGGAAGATGGCCTGCTATAAATCATAGCAGGCCATCTTAGCTTCTCGGCACGGGGGGTGGTTAACACCCCCCGTGCTTCCGATCGCCGCTATTGGCTGATCAATTCAGATCAGCCAATAGCGGCGATCGGAACCTTTCCGGGTCATCGGTAACCCGATGACCCGGAAAAAATGGTGGTCGGTGCTGTCCGAGGACGGCACCAACCGCCATTACTGTAAAAAGTAATGGTGGTCACGGTGCCACCGGCCCGATCGCCGTGAGCGGCCGGCCGGTACCGGCCGTCCGTTCACGGCGATCGGGCCGGTGGCACGGCGATCAGAGTCCACAAAAATAGTAAATACCTGCTCTGGACCCCTCAGCTAGGTAGCTGAGGGGTCCAGAGCAGGTATTTGTACATTACTCACCTGTCCCGGGGTCCTGATCGGCGTCTTCCGCCTTCGCGGCGTCCTCCGTCTTTCCGTTGGGTCTTCGGCTGTTTCCGGCGGTCCCCATCGGCTTTTGTCGGCTCCAGCCTCGTCTTTTTCCGGATTTTGCGCTCTGCTGCCCTCTAGCGGCTGATATGTGTAATACACTTATCAGCAGCAACAGGGATGTTCAGAATGTAGGAAAAGTTTATTTTTTTTTTCTACGAAAGTGCGCTGCTAATCAGCAACTCCTCCTTTTTGGCATAGGGTGTTTTTTTTCTATATTCTACTGCCACGGTCTGCTGATAAGTGCCGCACATAAGTGCGGCATTTATCAGCAACTCCTTTGTTGGCGAAGGTTTTTTTTTTTATACTTACTGTAAAAAAACACGTAAAAACACTACATTACACCACACTACATTGAATAAAGTTTGACACTACACCACTACATACCCCATATACCAATCCCCATATAAAGATGGCCCCCAGGGTGTTTTCGGCGTCAGAGGGATACATTATTATTGCCTCCGACACCGAAACAGCCAGTGAGGATGAATGGGGGGATTCTTCTTTCCTCCATTCATCCTCATCATCCAGTGACAAGTCTGGGGGTAGCGTAGCGTACGCTGCCCCCCAGACACGTCTTTTCCGCCAGTACCGTCCCAATAAGAGATGACGGTATGAAATTCTACAAACTCTGTGAGAGTACCTCAGGGTACACTTACAGATTTAGGGTACGTGCACACTGCGGAATGGCGAAGGATAACCCTTCGTGCATTCCGCAGCTGGCACCCGCCGGCGGACTAATGCAGGCGCGTGTCTCCACCCGTGTCATAGACTCCAATCTATGCATGGGCGGATCCCATCGTCCATCCAAAGAATGAACACGTTGGATGGAGAGCGGAATCCGTCCGTGCATAGAATGGAGTCTATAACACGGATGGAGACGTGCGCCTGCATCACTCCGCCGGTGGGTGCCAGCTGTGGAATGCACGAAGGGTTATCTGTCGCGATTCCGCAGTGTGCACGTACCCTTAGAGTGTATGTAGGAAGGGACACCCGAATCCTGCCCCCAGATGCCCCCTCCCCCCCATCCGCGGAACAAGTGGGAAGATCGTCCGGGAACTGATCTTCCCACTGCTGGATAAAGGTTACCACCTGTACGGGGATAACTTTTATACCAGCACCCCCTCTTCCGGTCCCTCGCTCCCTCGCGACAACATTTTCCAGGTGACGTCCCCCACACTGGAGAAAGGGAGACCCCAGAAGAAGTGCAGAGTGTGGCGTAACAGGGGGATCAGGAAGGACGCCATTTTCCAGTGTGACACCTGTCCTGATCCCCCCGGCCTCTGCATACTGGATCGCTTCAAGGCGCACCACACGTCACTGGGGTTCTACATTATCTAAATTCTGTCCCTTATTCCTATTTCAAGGGTCACGTTGATCCAGGGATTATTCTCATTATGGAGTCGGGAAGGAATTTTTCCCCTGTGATGAGGCTACTGTCGTCTGCCTTACGAGGGTTTTTTGCCTTCCTCTGGATTAACACAGATTGAGTTTGATGGACTCCTGTAATTTTCAACCTTATAAACTAATAATTGGCCTAATACCTCCAATGGCCGCCATTCCCATTAGAGACTTGCCATGATGCAATTACAAAGCCTCTGTGCTGCCAGGACAGTAGAAACCCCCCACAAGTGACCCCATTCTGGAAACTACACCCCATAAGGAATCTAACAAGGGGGGCAGCGGGGATATGGCCCCCTGGTGACGGCAACATTTAGAATATGAAAATGAAAAATTTTTTATTTTTTTATTTTCTCGGCACATGTTCTACGTAAGTGCCCGTCACCAGTGGGGTCTATATGCTCACTGCACCCCTTGTTAGATTCCTTATGGGGTGTAGTTTCCAGAATGGGGTCACTTGTCGGGGGTTTCTACTGTCCTGGCAGCACAGGAGCTTTGTAATTGCGACATGGCCTCCATCCTCCATTCCAGCCTCTAAATGGCGCGCCCTGTGCCCATATGGCACATTATGCCCACATGTGGGGTATTTTTGTACTCAGGGGAAACTACCCTACACGTTTTGTATTCATTTTGTTTTTTAACCCCTTGCGGAAATGGAAAAAATCAAGGCTAGACCAACATGTAGTGTAATTTTTGTAAAATTTTTACTCTAAATCATTAATCTTGTCATGATTTTTTCATTTTCACAAGGGGCTAAAAGATAAAAAAAAAACACAATGTGTAGAGCAATTTCCCCTGAGTACGGAAATACCCCACATGTGGACATAAAGCGCCATGCGGGTGCAGGGTAAGCCTCCGAAGGGAAGGAGCGCCATTCAGTTTTTGAAGGCTGGATTTGGATGGAATGGATTTCGAGGGGCCATGTTGAATTCAAAAGGCCCCTGTGTTGCCAAGACAGTTGAAACCCCCCACAAGTGACCCCATTATGGAAACTACACCCCTCAAGGAATGTAACAAGGGGTGTAGTGAGCATATGGACCCCACTGGTGACGGGCACAAATGTGGAACAATGTGGCGTGAAAATGAAATATTACATTTTTTACACTATAATGTTGGTTTAGCCTTGAATTTATCATTTTCACAAGGGGTTAAAAGAGGGAAAAAAAATGTGTAGAGCAATTCCCCCTGAGTCCGTAAATACCCCACATGTGGACATAAAGCGCCATGTGGTCGCAGGGCAAGCCTCCGAAGGGAAGGAGCGCCATTTGGATTTTGGAGGTTGGATTTGGCTAGAATGGATGATGAACGCCATGTCGCATTTACAGAGCCCTCGTGCTGCCAAAACACTGGAAACCCCCCACAAGTGACCCCATTCTGAAAACTACACCCCTCAAGGAATCTAACAAGGGGTGCAGTGAGGATATTGACCCCTTGATGACGGGCACATTTGTGCCATGAAAGTGAAAAAATGAAAATATTCCCTTTCACGTCTCATTGTTCCACATTTGTGCCCGTCACCAGTGGGGTCCATATGCCTTGAGGGGTGTACTTTCCAGAATGGGGTCACTTGTGGGGGGTTTCCAGTGTCTTGGCAGCACGAGGGCTCTGTAAATGCGACATGGCCCTTGAAATCCTTTCCAGTGAAATTCCGCTTCCAAAAGCCAATTGGCGCTTCTTCCCTTTGGAGGCTCGTCCTGCGCCCCCTTAGCGCTTTATCGCCACATGTGGGGTATTTCCGTACTCGGGAGAAACTGCGCTACACATTTTGTGTCTTTTTTTTCCTCTTTTCCTCTTATTAAAATGAAAAATTGAAGGCTAGAACAACGTTTTAGTGTAAAAAATAATTTTTTCTTATTTTTACGCCATATTGTTCGGAAAATCTGTGAAGCACCTGTGGGGTCCAGATGCTCACCACACCCCTTGTTACATTCCTTGAGGGGTGTAGTTTTCTAAATGGTGTCCCTTTAGGGGTGTTTTTTAGGTTTTGGCACCCCAGAGCCTCTGCCAACCGGAAGTGGTACGGTCAAAAATTACCAAATATAACGGATGCGTTGAAATTCACTAGGCACTCCTTTATATCTGAGGCTTGTGGTTGCGTCAAATAGCGCAATAGGGCCACATATGGGGTATTTCTATAAACTGCAGAAACGGAGCAATCAATATTGGGGTGCATTTCTCTGGTAATTGGTTTATAATTATGAAAAATATTGGATTACAATAAAATCTCTGCACAGAAAATAAAAATTTTCAAATTTCTTACACACTTAGCTTTTATTTCTGTGACTCCCCTAAAGGGTTAAAAAACTTTCTGGATGTGCTTTTGCAGAGTGTGGGGGGTGCAGTTTCTGAAATGGTGTGCTTTGTGGGGCTTTCTAACATACAGGCCCCTCAAATACACTTTGAGGCTGGGTTCACACTACGTAAGTTTCCGTCCATAGCGCGTTCCGTGAATAAGCGGCCGGAAACTTACGTAGTTTGCGTACAATGTAAAGTATACGATCTACGGCCGCACAGTTCACACTACGTACGAACTTACGCCCGGATCGTATGCGGCACCGTAAAAAATGAACCAGACCATTATTTCGGGACGGAAATGCCGTAACTTACGCCGGTAGCGTTACATGCGGTCCCGTACGTAGTGGTGATTTCTTCATTTTGAAAGCTTTTTGTGCCGATCCAAAAGGTTCTGTGGGGTGTCCGGGGCTAGGCGAAGATTTCCAAGTAAAAGACCGCTGTCAGATCGCTACGAAGAGCGCTCAGGAAGCGTAAGTACACTACGGGCGTAAGTTTGCGTTCCGTACGTATCCGGCCGCAAATTGCGTAAAGTCCCGGCCGGAGTTTCATACGTATATGTCCGGACGCGGAAAATATGTGGCCGGACATATACGTAGTGTGAACATAGCCTAAACCTGAACAGGTCCCTAAAAATATCTGATTTTGAAATTTTACTGAAAATTTGGAAATTTGCTGCTTATGTTTTAAGCTTTCTATTGTCTAAAAAAATGAAAGATCGTTTAATAAATGCCGCCAACATAAAGTAGACATGTTGCTAATGCTATTTAATATATAATTTATGTGGTATAACCACTTTCTGTATAAGCAAAAAAGTTTCAAAGTTGGAAAAATGCATTTTTTCACATTTTTTCACGTTATTTGGTTTTTTTCCATAAAAATTCGTTATGAGTATCGACTCCAATTTTCCAGAAATGTAAAGAACAATATGTCACGAGAAAACAATCTCAGAATCAGCCGGATAGGTAAAAGCATCCCGAAGTTATTAATGAATAAAGTGACACTGGTCATATTCATAAAATTTGTCTCTGTCATTAAGGCCATTTCAGGCTCTGTCCTTAAAGGGTTAATTCCCCCCAAAGTTCTAAAATAGAAAGTCCATATTCTTTTAATCTAAGCAGAGGCGATTTCATGTAAAAAGATAATACATTAATGGTATGGGTTTCCCAATTGCTTGTCATTATTGACTTTTATTTTAATAAAGATGTAGTTACCTTTGCAGGTGACAGCATATCCTATTTGATGAACAGAATTGAGCGAGTCTACAATATGATTTAGGAAATCTAAATTTGCCTAACAAAAATCTAATCAATCGGATTAGCTATTTAACCCCTTCACGTCAGTAACATGTATATATACGTTCCTATTACACATACCCCGTGCAGTAGGAATGTATATATACGTTCCTGTTACTGACGGGGCTGCAGAGATAGCGATCCCACTCTCATCTGAGTACAGCACCGCATCTGAGTACAGCTCATCCTGCAGCTGACCCCCATTAACCCCTTAGTGACCGCCGATACGGCGGTCACTAATGGGCCAGGGCCGCCGCTGTATTTCATCTCCCCCCGCCGTGAATCCACGGTGGGGGGAAATGAAATAAGTAAAATCAGACCCCAGATCAGCCCCCCTAGTGCCCCGATCACTATCCCTCCCTCCCCGCCATCAGATCCAAGATAGCCGCCATCACTGTGAACAGACTAATGTCTGTTCACAGTGATTTAAAGTAAAAATGAATGAAAGCCCCATGCTCTCCGCCACCGGAGGTAGCGGAGAGCATGGGGCAGTGATCGGGGACCCCCCTGTGGGGTCCCGGTACAAGCGATCAGCGGTATATACTATATACCGCTGATCGCTTGTGTCATGTGCTCCTCAGCACTTTTTATCCCCTGTCATCATAAATGATTGGTGACAGGGGATAAAAAGTGATACTGTGCCCCCCCCCCCAAGTTGCCCCCCACCCCCCCAGTCACCCCCGTCCCCCAGTCACCCCCCTTCCCCATATACTCACCTGATCCTGGGAGCTCCTTCCTCCTCAATGTCCTGGCTGGTTATGTAGTGCGCATGCGCTCCACAACCAGCCAACTCTGAAAATTTTAAGTGACAGAGACCAATTTGGTCTCTGTCACTGAACTATGATTACTGTGATAGAAAATATCACAGTAATCATAGTAATACAGTGAAAATAAATGTGTAAAGTACAAAAAGTGACAAACATACAAAGAAATTAAAACACACACTTTTTATTATAGTAATAATTGCAGTTTACTCCTTAATTACCCCTAACCTCCCAGATTACCCGTAACCGCCGCAGGTTGCCCGTAACCATCCCAGGTTATCCGTAATCACGTCAGATTGCACGTAACCCCCCAGATTACATGTAACCACCGCACGTTGCCCGTAACCACCGCACGTTGCCCGTAACCACCGCACGTTGCCCGTAATCACCGACCGTTGCCAGTGACCCCCTCCAGATTGTCCGTAATCACCCCAGATTGCCTGTAACCACCCCAAATTACATGTACTCACCCCAGATTACCTATAAGCACTTCAGTCTATCCGTAACAATTCTAGATTTTCTGTAACCCCTCCAGGTTGCCCGTAACCACCGCAGGTTGCGCATAACCACCCCAGGTTGCCCGATTACATGTAACCCCCCAGATTGCACGCAACCACCGCAGGTTGCCTCTGACCACCGCACATCACCTCTGACCACGGCACGTCACCTCTGACCACCGCACCTTGCCTCTGACAACCGCACCTTGCCTCTGACCACAGCACGTCGCCTCTGACCACCGCACCTTGCCTCTGACCACCGCACGTCGCCTCTGACCACCCCACCTTGCCTTTGACCACCCCACCTTGCCTCTGACCACCGCACCTTGCCTCTGACCACCGCACCTTGCCTCTGACCACTGCACCTTGCCTCTAACCACCTCAAATTGCCAGTGACCCCCTCCAGATTGCCCGTAACCACGCCAGATTACAGGTACCCACCTCAGATTACCGTAAGTCAGTTTATCCGTAAGCACCCCAGATTGTCTGTAACCACCCCAGATTGTCTGTAACCACCCCACGTTGCCCGTAACCACAGCAGGTTGCCTGTAACCACCCTAGATTGTCTGTAACCACAGCAGGTTGTCCGTAACCACCCCACGTTGCCCGTAACCACCCCAGGTTGCCTCTAACCACCCCAGGTTGCCTGTAACCACCCCAGGTTGCCGTAACCACAGCAGGTTGCCCGTGACCACCCCAGGTTGCCTCTAACCACCTCCAGATTACCCAGAACCACCTCAGACTGCCCGTAACCACCTCCAGATTACCCGGAACCACCCCAGACTGTCCCTAACCACCCCACATTACCTGTAATCAATTTTTTTTATTTTATTTTAGTAACTGTGTTATTCTAATAACTATTACTAGCTGTGGTTTTGCTCTAGCAAATTTGCGCTCCTTCCCTTCTGGGCCCTGCTGTGTGCCCATACAGTTTTTTTACGGTTTATGCCCACATATGGGGTAGCGTTGTACTCAGGAGAACCTGCGTTACAGATTTTGGGGTACATTTTTTCTCCTGTTCCTTGTGAAATTTAGAAATTTAGAACATATTATTGGAAAAATTCAAGTTTTTCATTTTTACTGGCCAATTTTGAATACTTTCCTCTAATACCTGTGGGGCCAAAATGCTCATCCTACCAGAAGATTAATTCTTTTAGGGGTGTACTTTCCAAAATGGGGTGACTTTTGGGGGGGTTCTATTCTGTAGACATTACAGGGGCTCTGCAAACGCACCTGGTGCTCAGAAACTTCTGCACAGAAAATGCTAATTGGTGCTCCTTCCCTTCTGAGCCCAGCTGTGTGCCCATACAGTGGTTTATGCCCATGTATGGGGTACCTTTCTACTCAGGAGAACCTGCGTTACAGATTTTGGGGTGAATTTTCTCTCCTGTTCCTCGTGAAATTGAGAAATTTCAAACTAAAGGAACATATTATTGGAAAAATTCGAGTTTTTCATTTTTACTGTCTACTTTTGAATACTTTCCTCTAATACCTGTGGGGTCAAAATGCTCACCACACCCCAAAATGAATTCTTTGAGGGGTGCACTTTCCAAAATGGGGTGACTTATGGCGAGATTTTACTCCGCTGGCACTACAGGGGCACTGCAAACACACTTCGCGCTCAGAAACTTCTTCAGCAAAATCTGCATTGAAAAAGCTAATTGGCGCTCCTTTCCTTCTGAGCCTCGCTGTGTGCCCATGCAGTGGTTTATGCCCACATGTGAGGTACCGTTTTACTCAGGAGAAACCGCGTTACAAATTTTGGGGTACTTTTTTTCTCTTGTTCCTCGTGAAATTGAGAAATTTTAAACTAAACGAACATATTATTGGAAAAATTAGAGTTTTCATTTTTACTGTCTAATTTTGAATACTTTCCTCTAACACCTGTGGGGACAAAATACTCATCCTACTCCAAGATGAACTCTTTGAGGGGTGTACTTTCCAAAATGAGGTGACTTATGGGGGTTTTTCTCTCTGCTGATACTACAGGGGCTCTGCAAATGCACCTGGCGCTCGGAAACTTCTTCAGCAAAATCTGCAATGGAAAAGCTAATTGGCGCTCCCTTCCTTCTGAGCCCCGCTGTGTGCCCATACAGTGGTTTAGGCCCACATATGGGGTACCGTAGTACTCAAGAGAACCTGCGTTACAAATTTTGGGGTGCTTTTTTTTCTCATGTTCCTTTTGAAAATGAGAAACTTTAATCTAAACGTATATATTATTGGAAAATTTTATTTTTTATTTTTTTTACGGCCTAATGGTGAATACTTTCCTCCAGCCGCTGTAGGGTTAAAATGCTCATTATACCCCTAGATTAATTCTTTAAGGTGTCTAGTTTCCAAAATGGGGTCACTTATGGGGGTTTCCAGTATAAAAAACCTCCTAAATCAACTTAAAAAAAGAACTGGTCCCTAAAAAAATCAGTTTTGGAAACTTTCAAGAAAATGTGGTAATTTGCTGATAAATTTCTAAGCCCCGTAACACCCTAAAAAAGTAAAATATGTTTATGAAATGAAGCCAGAATAAAGAGGACATATCGGTAATGTGACTTAGTTAGTAACTAATTTATGTGATACGACTTTCCTTTTTAAGAAGCAGAGAATTTCAAAGTTCATAAATTGCTATTTTTTTTTATTTTTTATGATATTTTGATGTTTTTCACAAAAAACACACAAAGTAATGACCAAATTTTGCCACTAATATAAAGTGCCATATGTGAACAATCTCAGAATCGCTAGCATACGGTAAAGCATCACTGAGCTATAAGCGCATAAAGTGAGACAGGTCAGATTTTGAAAAATGAGCCTGGTCTTTTAGGTGCAAATAGGCTTGGTCTTGAAGGGGTTAATCTAGTCTCATAAAAGGTTGTTTCATTTTGCAGGTGTTTTGATTTGTTTGTTTTGACTCTGGACTGTCTCGTTCCAGACTTCTCCCGACAATCGAAACAGGCTTCCTTCGAAGGCTGGGTTCACACTACGTATATTTCAGTCAGTATTGTGGTCCTCATATTGCAACCAAAACCAGGAGTGGATTAAAAAACACAGAAAGGCTCTGTTCATTTAATGTTGAAATTGAGTGGATGGCCGTCATTTAATGGCAACTACTTGCTGTTATTTTAAAACAACGGCTGTTATACTGAAATAATGGCCATTATTTACTGTTATATGGCGGCCATCCACTCAATTTCAACATTGTGTGGACAGAGCCTTTCTGTGTTTTTAATCCACTCCTGGTTTTGGTTGCAATATGAGGACCACAATACTGACTGAAATATACATAGTGTGAACGTAGGGTGCATTTACACAGACAGATTTATCTGACAGACTTTTGAAGCCAAAGCCAGGAATAGACTATAAACAGAGAACAGGTCATAAAGGAAAGACTGAGATTTCTCCTCTTTTTAAATCCATTCCTTGTTTTGGCTTCAAAAATCCTCCAGATAATCTGTCTGTGTAAAGGCACCATTAGAAAGCAGAACAACTTTCACAAGATTAAATGAATCGACTCCCAATTCATTACATTCAGTGAGTTTTACTATTAATTTACAGAGCTCTAAAGGTGAATATACAGATAGATAGATATCAAGGAGGGTTAGTAAAAAAAACAAAAACAAAAAACTAAGTACATGTTCTTTTAAATGGCGCAAAGTAAAAGGCAAATATAAATTCTACAAAAACATAAAAAGGCTGTTTTTTTTTTCTTAACCTTTAACAATACTCACATTAACTGTATACAATGATTGCAGAACTTCTTTTATACAGTATATTGAAACTAACATCATACTTAAGGAAACTAGGGAAGCATATTTATTTCTGCTTCTTTATGCTGCTGGACGCTTAAGGAAAGGATAGATAAGAGTGAAAGAATGAGATCCTTCTTAATTCCTAATATGTTTCATTAAAGACAAGCTGCAGAAATAAAATCCATCTCGCTGCCAACCTTTCTTTTTTTCACTTCCAATTAATAAAACCTACAGCACAGAAGTGCCGTCCATGTGTCAAAAAACACTCTCTCTGAACTACCTATATTTACCCCCTGAAAGTGAATACGTTATCAGGCCTATGATATCAAAGGAGGAATGGATCAAAGAGTTTTTAATAAGGAACCTGGTGTTTGTAGAACCTGCACTTTCATGTAGCCTGTTTTGTTCAAATTCAGAATTTTTGGTTTTCCACCAAAGACGACATTTAAGAAAACTGTTGGTACCATATTGTCATGTGCAAGCCTTTGATTACACGCCATGTACACCTTAGTCAAACAAAAGTACTGCACCTCCTAATGCTTGATGAGCTTTGTTATGTGTGTTTTTTTCTTTATTCTGTATATTACCTTTAACTCTGTATAAACCACATAAAATCTGTAATATTTTAAAGGCTCATATTTTACACATACACTTTCTTCTTAACAGTATAAGACTCAATGATCTGGGTATGAGTAGAATGATTTAGTTGTTCATACTGTAAAAATACTTACTCTAACTGAAAATGTAGTCTAAAGATTGTCGTACAGCTGTAGATTATGTCCTAGTAGCAAAATCCTCCTGGGGTATCGTGGGTTAAACTGATATATTCTGTCATATTGTCTGACACATTGCTAAAACTGATTACACTGAGGTATTAGGATGTGCAAGAGTTAATGTTTCTCTGTACTGCCACTGGTGGATAATGTGTACAGATTAGCGTGATTGTAACAGGATTGTGGGATGCTAATCGGTCAGTTCTGTAGCTGTCCATAGCTGCTAAAGTGTTTCTGCTAATAGAGTCTGGCTTAACCAGACTGGAATTAGCAATGTAAAGATTGCCTACAATAGTTACCTAGGGGCACTGAACAGGTGTACAAAAAAATATTTTTCTTCACCTGTTCCACTCCTGATTTTGGCTATAAATACTGCCCAAAATACTGAATAAAATATAGACCATAAGTCTATGTTCACACAATGTCAAAAATAGAGATAATGGGGGAGATCAAACATGGTGTAAAGTGAAAGTGGCTCAGTTGCCCCTTGCAACCAATCAGATTCCACCTTTCATTTTCTAAAGAGTCTGTGAGGAATAAAAGGTGGAATCTGATTGGTTGCTAGGGGCAACTGAGCCACTTTCACTTTACACCAAGGTGTCTGATTTGTATATTTTTAAAATAGCGTTAGTTTTTGCAGCGATTTAACATTCAATGGGAAGACGGATGTCCAATGCACACAATGTATTAAATAATATCGCAGACATCAAAATAATAAACATGATTATTATTTTCGGATGTCTTTTGCAAACAGCGGACATTTTTTATTAGTTGTTCACACACAGTTTTTCTTTTGTCACCATTCTTTCTCCGTTTTTACTATTACATTCCATAGACTTTTTAATTACACCACACCCAAATTCCAATTAGCAACCCCAATCTAGAATAATGTACTATTGTACTAAGGGGAGGCCAGACGTCCGTTATTTTAGCCTCAAAATGACAGCCATCATTTTAAACAGAGCTGAAAAAATGTTGCGTGAACAAAGCCTAATAGTGACGAACAGGATTTAAAAAAAAAGAAAAGAAAAAGAAATACATGGCAATTTTTTTTTACAGAGCCTTAACTGTCCACAGGTGTTGTATTTAGTATTGCAGCATATTTTAATTCCCTTCCATGAGCTGAGGTGCATTAACAGGCAAAAGGTTTGGACAACTGTTGCAACATTTTTGGAAGGCGGCTTACTTTTTTTTGTAATCCTATAAAACTTCTTTAATACTTTGAATAATATAAATTTCTTTTTTTTACTTATGGTCTTTGAAATTACTTACTACAATATTTCTGTTGCATGTACTGTATATGTTAGTTCCCTCCCTTCAGATAACATTTTAAGATGATTCCATATGTAAAGAAGCGTTTCCTGTATCCTATTTTTTAACTTACTGTAAATATGCCAAATGCAGAATCACGACAGTACATACTTTCTAGCATACTTCAAAAGAACACCTTTGACATTCCAGATAACTTGCAAATGATGATGCAGAAAGATCTTTTGCCTCTACAAAGAAAGAACAAAAGAGGGTGACATAAAAGAAGGATCAATAAACATATGATAATTAATAAAACATTTTCCATGAATACCTACAAAGGGTTTGAAAAAAATATTAAAAATCCTAACAATCAAGTTATGAAGTGAGAATATAGCAGCAGCTGTGATACTGGCTCATAGTGAATCTTCTCAGTAGTTTCCAGAATCATAATTTTAAAGAAGCCATACTGAATACAGTATAATTAATTAAAAAAATATATTAATATATTACCTATCTATCTTCAGGTCTCAGTGAACATCTGGATACTACTAAAAAAAGAACTAAAATAATAATGCTCTTGTTTCCTTTTGTAAAGCAACCCCACAGGGCGTATCACCCATTTATTCAAAAGGGGGCGTGCTGGGTTTACCTTTTAATGTCGGACTAGCCCACTGGAGGATTTTCTGATGGGCCCCGACGGCTGCAGGGAATTTTAGTGAATCCAGGACAACTGTCCCGGATTCCTAGGTGAGCACCCCATTCAATTGTATATGCAGGAAGCCAAGACTTCTGGCACAGGTAGCGTCTTTGATGCAATGTCTGTGCTGGAAAATAGGAGAAGATAATTGCGCGGAGAAAGGCACTGCTGCAGGGTAATGTTGGTTAGGTAAGGCTGGGCTCACACTGTGTCTTTGCAGTCCGTTTAACATATCCGTTTTTAAATGGTTACTTCTAAAATACATAAAACGTGGTCAACCATGTTTTTGTGTACGCTAAAAAAAAGGAGAAAAAAAACTATGAGGGACATTTACTAAGGAGTCTAATGTGTGCAACTATTCTAATGCGGATTGGAGTGTATTTTGTTCTAATATCTTGTGACTGACTTATCAACATGTAGCACTGCCATATTAAATGTATCTAAGTAAAAAGTCGCACAAAAAGTTGCAAAAATGGTGCAAGCATATTCATCTGGTACTGACCAGACATAAGCCTGCACCTGTTTGTGCGACTTTTTGATGATAGATTGGGCTCTAATCCCAGATTAAGTGAACTTTTGAGGGGATACTCAAAACAGGCAGATTTTTTTTTTTTTTTTTTTTTTTAAAGTCGCATCTAAAAAATATTCATAGTGGTAATAATTTGGTATAAGATAATGGTAGTCCATCTGAACGTTCAGTGTGGTGACTTTGATGAGGAGGTTATAGATAACCCCCCTGAATGTATAGAGATAAGGAAAAATTAAACAATGACCATACAACATCTGACTATATTTAAAGTGCTAAAAATAGTACATAGATAAACAAAACGTGCATAAGTATATACAGTGTCTTGTATCTTGGGTTATAGGGGTCATAAGAAAACATGCTGATAATAAAAGTCCTAATGTGTATAAGGTATAACATTGGAAATGCTACCAAACTAGCCCCTAGATAACAGAGGTAGTTAGGAGATGTGCCCTACAGTCTTGTGGCTACTGTAGGCATCTGAGGTATATTCTAACTCCATGCCTATTATGCGTGTGAAGCACCAGGTCTGCATGTGAACCAAAAAATCGCACCGCATGGTGACATCACACGATGCATGTGACGTGGGTCTCATAGTCCAAAAAAATAATCCTGCACTCCTCAGCCATACTGGGCAAAAAATGAAATGTTACAGTAGTCAGAGTAGGGCAATTTTAAGTACCTTTATTTAAAAAGTGTTAAACTTTATTTCTAAAGTAGTAAAATAAAATAAAAAGTCCACAAACTGGTATTACTGGAATAGTACACATCTGAAGACCTTAACGTCGTCAAAACAGTTAGGGGGGTGGCGGCGGGGGTTATTATGTCTAGGGTGCAATATATTTCTATCATTGTAGCTTTTTCCCATACTTTATTAAAGGGGTAGTGCGGCAGTAAAGAATTATTCACAGAATAACACACATTACAAAGTTATACAACTTTGTAATGTATGTTATGTCTGTGAATGGCCCCCTTCCCCGTGTCCCACCACCCCCACCCGTGTACCCAGAAGTGTGGTGCGCTATACTCACCTGTCACGTGCCGACACCCGTCTCCGATCTTCTTCCAGTGACGTCTTCTTCGGCCGGCCAGCGAACAGCTCCGTCTGTTCCGAATGCCATCCGCCCTCTGCAGCGTCATCCGATGCTCAGCCGCGATTGGCTGAGCATAACTGTGCTCAGCCAATCGCGACTGAGCAGCTAATGACGCGGACGCGTCATCGTTTGGCACAAAATGGCGGACGGCCCTCGACACGGATCAGGTAATTTATAATGCACCAACATTTCCGGGTACGCGGGTGGGGGTGGTGGGACACGGGGAACGGGGCTATTCACAGACATAGCATACATTACAAAGTTGTATAACTTTGTAATGTGTGTTATTCTGTGAATAATTTTTTATTCATGTATCGGTATCAAACTCATATATATATATACTATATATATATATATATATATATATATATATATATATATATATATATATATATATCATAAAAATCAAAGTCTGTCTGTCTGTCTGTCCTTCTGTCTGTCTGTCCTCTATAGACTTCCAAACGCCTGAACCGTTTGACCCCAAATTTGGCACACAGATACATTGAGTGCCCGGGAAGGTTATTGCGAAGGTCCCGTCCCCGCCAGATGTACAGGAGGGGAGGGGGAGGGGAAAGAGAGGCACCCCATAGAGATGAATGGGAAAATCTCCTCACTGCAAACACAGGTGATATAATTAGCTGCAGCAGACACGGCAGTTGGAGCCTTAGCAACCAATAGGATTACTGCTTTCATTTTCAAAGGGAGCAATGGTTGCTAGGGAAGCTGCCTCACAACATCCACAGTAATAACTGGTAGACCCCCACTCCATCTATACAGTGCATGTATATACAGGACCCCCTACTCCATCTATACAGTACATGTATATACAGGACCCCCTACTCCATCTATACAGTACAAGTATACAGGGCCCCCTACTCCATCTATACACTACATGTATATACAGGACCCCCTACTCCATCTATACAGTACATGTATATACAGGACCCCCTACTCCATCTATACAGTACATGTATATACGGGACCCCCTACTCCAACTACACATTACATGTATATACAGGACCCCCTACTCCATCTATACACTACAGGTATACAGGACCTCAAAACCATACACTACAGGTATACAGGACCTACACCAACTCTATAATACAGGTATACAGCACCTTCACCAACTCTATACTACAAGTATACAGGACCCCAAATATACTACAGGTATACAGGAACTCCACCAGCTATATACTACAGGTATATAGGACCCCAAACTATACACTACAGGTATACAGGACCTCCACCAACTCTATACTATAGTTATACAGGACCCTCAAACTATTTACTACAGGTATACAGGACCCCCAAACTATATACTACAGGTATACAAGACCTCCACCAATTATACACTACAGGTATCCAGGACCCTCAAACTATAAACTACAGGTATACAAGACCTTCACCAACTATACATTACAGGTATACAGCACCAACTATATACTACAGGTATACAGGACCCCCGAACTATACAGTACAGGTATACAGGACTTTCACCAACTGTACACTGCAGGTATACAGGACCTCCCTCAACTATACACTACAGGTATACAGCCCCCCCACCTACACACTACAGGTATACAGGACCCCCCCAACTATACACTATAGGTGTACAGCCCCCCAACTATGCACTACAAATATGCAAGACCCCTAAAAAGTATACATTGCGGGTATACAGAATCCCTCCAACTATGCACTACAGGTATACACCAATTCCACTGATTAACTTAGATGAAACAATACCTTTAGCTTGGCCTCCTGGGCACCTTAGTACAAATCTAATTAACACACTGACACTTTATATCCGGGCAGCGCCGGGTACATTTTCTAGTCTATATCATAAAAATGAAAGTCTGTCTGTCTGTCTGTCCTTCTGTCTGTCTGTCTGTCCTCTATAGACTTCCAAACGCCTGAACCGTTTGACCCCAAATTTGGCACACAGATACATTGGGTACCCGGGAAGGTTATTGCGAAGGTCCCGTCCCCGCCAGATGTACAGGGAGGAGGGGGAGGGGGAAGAGCGCCCCATAGAGATGAATGGGAAAATCTCACTGCACACACAGGTGATATAATTAGCTGCAGCAGACACGGCAGTTGGAGCCTTAGCAACCAATAGGATTACTGCTTTCATTTTCACAGGGAGCAATGGTTGCTAGGGAAGCTGCCTCACAACATCCACAGTAATAACTGGTAGACCCCTACTCCATCTATAAAGTACATGTATATACAGGACCCCCTACTCCATCTATACAGTACATGTATATACAGGACCCCCTACTCTATCTATACAGTACAAGTAAACAGGACCCCCTACTCCATCTATACACTACATGTATATACAAGACCCCCTACTCCATCTATACACTACATGTATATACAGGACCCCCTACTCCATCTATACAGTACATGTATATACAGGACCCCCTACTCCAACTACACATTACATGTATATACAGGACCCCCTACTCCATCTATACAGTACATGTATATACAGGACCCCCTACTCCATCTATACAGTACATGTATATACAGGACCCCCTACTCCATCTATACAGTACATGTATATACAGGGCCCCCTACTCCATCTGTACAGTACATGTATATACAGGGCACTACAGGTATACCAAACTGTGACTGGGTAACACTGCCACACCAGACCTGACCAATACCGCCATACTGTGACTGGATAACACTGTCATACCAGACCTGACCAATACCGCTATACTGTGACTGGATAACACTGTCATACCAGACCTGACCAATACCGCAATACTGTGACAGGATAACACTGCTATACCATACCTGACCAATACCAGCAAACTGTGACTGGGTAACACCGCCACACCAGACCTGACCAATACCTCCACAATGTGACAGGATAACACCATCATATAAGACCTGACCAATACTGCCATACTGTGACTGGATAACACTGTCATACCAGACCTGACCAATACCACCATGCCATGACTGGATAACACCGCCAAACCAGACCTGACCAGTACCGCCATACTGTGACTACATAACACTGTCATCCCAGACCTGACCAATACCGCCATAATTTGACTGGATAACACCGCCATACCAGACATGACCAATACCGCCATACTGTGAATGGATAACACCGCCACACCAGACTTGACCAATACCGCCATACTGTGAATGGATAACACCGCCACACCAGACTTGACCAATACCGCTATACTGTGCTGGATCACACTATCATATCAGACCTGACCAATACCGCCATACTGTGACTGGATAACACTGCCATACCAGAACTGACCAATATCGCCATACTGTGCTGGATAACACTGTCATACCAGACATGACCAATACCGCCATACTGTGAATGGATAACACCGCCATACCAGACCTGACCAATACCGGCAAACTGTGACTGGGTAACACCGCCACACCAGACCTGACCAATACCGCCATACTGTGACTGGATAACACCATCCTATCAGACCTGACCAATACTGCCATACTGTGACTGGATAACACTGCTATACCAGACCTGACCAATACCACCATACCATGACTGGATAACACCGCCACACCAGACCTAACCAATACCGCCATACTGTGACTGGATAACACCGCCACACCAGACCTGACCAAAACCGCCATACTGTGACTGCATAAAACTGTCATACCAGACCTGACCAATACCGCCATAGTGTGACTGGATAACACCGCCATACCAGACATGACCAATACCGCCATACTGTGAATGGATAACACCGCCACACCAGACCTGACCAATACCGCTATAATGTGCTGGATAAAACTGTCATATCAGACCTGGCCAATACCGCCATACTGTGCTGGATAACACTGCCATACCAGACCTGACCAATACCGCCATACTGTGCTGGATAACACTGTCATACCAGACCTGACCAATGCCGCCATACTGTGACTGGATAACACTGCCATACCAGACCTGACCAATACCGGCAAACTGTGACTGGGTAACACTGCCATACGGGTAAATACAACCCTGCAGGTATACAGGACACTACAGGTATACAGGACCCCAAAATTATACACTACAGGTGCACGGGACCTCCACAAAACTATATACTACAGGTATACAGGACCTCAAACTTTACACTACAGGTATAAAGGACCCCAAAACTATACACTACAGGTATACAGGACCTCCACCAACTATATACGTCAGGTATACAGGACCTCCACCAACTATATACGTCAGGTATACAGAACCCCAAACTATACACTACAGGTATACAGGACCCCAAAACTATACACTACAGGTATACAGGAACTCCACCAACTATAAACTACAGGTATATAGGACCCCAAACTATACACTACATGTATACAGGACCTCAAAACTATACACTACAGGTAAACAGGACCTACACCAACTCTATAATACAGGTATACAGCACCTTCACCAACTCTATACTACAAGTATACATGACCCCAAAGCTATATACTACAGGTATACAGGAACTCCACCAGCTATATACTACAGGTATATAGGACTCCAAACTATACACTACAGGTATACAGGACCTCCACCAACTCTATACTATAGTTATATAGGACCCTCAAACTATTCACTACAGGTATACAGGACCCCCGAACTATAAACTACAGGTATACAAGACCTCCACCAATTATACACTACAGGTATCCAGGACCCTCAAACTATAAACTACAGGTATACAAGACCTCCACCAACTATACATTACAGGTATACAGCACCAACTATATACTACAGATATACAGGACCCGCGAACTATACAGTACAGGTATACAGGACCTTCACCAACTGTACACTGCAGGTATACAGGACCTCCCTCAACTTTACACTACAGGTATACAGCCCCCCCTCAACTACACACTAAAGGTATACAGGACCCCCCCAACTATACACTATAGGTATACAGCCCCCCCAACTATGCACTACAGATATGCGAGACCCCTAAAAACTATACATTGTGGGTATACAGAACCCCTCCAACTATGCACTACAGGTATACACTAATTCCACTGATTAACTCAGATGAAACAATACCTTTAGCTTGGCCTCCTGGGCACCTTAGAACAAATCTAATTAACACACTGACACTTTATACCCGGGCAGCGCCAGGTACATTTTCTAGTATATCATAAAAATGAAGTCTGTCTGTCTGTCTGTCTGTCTGTCCTTCTGTCTGTCTGTCCTCTATAGACTTCCAAACGCCTGAACCGTTTGACCCCAAATTTGGCACACAGATACATTGGGTGCCCGGGAAGGTTATTGCGAAGGTCCCGTCCCCACCAGATGTACAGGAGGGGAGGGGGAGGGGAAAGAAAGGCTCCCCATAGAGATGAATGGGAAAATCTCCACACTGCAAACACAGGTGATATAATTAGCTGCAGCAGACACGGCAGTTGGAGCCTTAGCAACCAATAGGATTACTGCTTTCATTTTCATACTCCATCTATACAGTACATGTATATACAGGGCCCCCTACTCCAACTATACAGTACATGTATATACAGGACCCCCTACTCCATCTATACAGTACATGTATATACAGGGCACTACAGGTATACCAAACTGTGACTGGGTAACACTGCCACACCAGATCTGACCAATACCGCCATACTGTGACTGGATAACACTGTCATACCAGACCTGACCAAGACCGCCACACTTTGACTGGATAACACTGTCATATCAGACCTGACCAATACCGCCATACTGTGACTGGATAACACTGTCATATCAGACCTGACCAATACCGCCATACTGTGAATGGATAACACCGCCACGCCAGACCTGACCAATACCGCTATACTGTGCTGGATAACACTGTCATACCAGACCTGACCAACACCGACATACTGTGCTGGATAACACTGTCATACCAGACCTGACCAATACTGCCATACTGTGACTGGATAACACTGTCTTATCGGACCTGACCAATACCGGCATACTGTGCTGGATAACACTGTCATACCAGACCTGACCAATACTGCCATACTGTGACTGGATAACACTGTCATACCAGACCTGACCAATAACGGCAAACTGTGACTGGGTAACACCGCCACTCCAGACCTGACCAATACCGCCATACTGTGACTGCATAACACCATCATATCAGACCTGACCAATACTGCCATACTGTGACTGGATAACACCGCTATACCAGACCTGACCAATACCACCATGCCGTGACTGGATAACACCGCCACACCAGACCTGACCAATACCGCCATACTGTGACTGGATAACACCGCCATACCAGACATGACCAATACCGACACACTGTGACTGAATAACACTGCCATACGGGTAAATACAACCCTGCAGGTATACAGGACACTACAGGTATAGAGGACCCCAAAACTATACACTACAGGTGCACAGAACCTCCACAAAACTATATACTACAGATATACAGGACCCCAAACTTTACACTACAGGTATAAAAGACCCCAAAACTATACACTACAGGTATACAGGACCTCCACCAACTATATACTTCAGGTATACAGGACCTCCACCAACTATATATTACAGGTATACAGGACCCCCAAACTATACACTACAGGTATACAGGACCATAACTATTCACTACAGGTATACAGGAACTCCACCAACTATATACTACAGGTATATAGGACCCCAAACTATACACTACAGGTATACAGGACCTCAAAACTATACACTACAGGTATAGAGGACCTCCACCAACTCTATACTATAGTTATGCAGGACCCTCAAACTATTCACTACAGGTATACAGGACCCCCGAACTATATACTACAGGTATACAAGACCTCCACCAATTATACACTACAGGTATCCAGGACCCTTAAACTATAAACTACAGGTATACAAGACCTCCACCAACTATACATTACAGGTATACAGCACCAACTATATTCTACAGGTATACAGGACCCCCGAACTATACAGTACAGGTATACAGGACCTTCACCAACTGTACACTGCAGGTATACAGGACCTCCCTCAACTATACACTACAGTTATACAGCCCCCCCACCTACACACTACAGGTATACAGGACCCCCCCAACTATACACTATAGGTGTACAGCCCCCCAACTATGCACTACAGATATGCAAGACCCCTAAAAAGTATACATTGCGGGTATACAGAATCCCTCCAACTATGCACTACAGGTATACACTAATTCCACTGATTAACTTAGATGAAACAATACCTTTAGCTTGGCCTCCTGGGCACCTTAGAACAAATCTAATTAACACACTGACACTTTATACCCGGCAGCGCCGGGTACATTTTCTAGTATATATATATATATATATATATATATGTCCCATCAAAACATAGATTGTCCATATATAGACTGAGCACACAGACAGTAGTTGGTTGAAGTTCAGTAGAGGCCACTGGATGGCACTTTAGAGGAATACTATTTGAGCTTTTCAGTGAAAGGTTTAGATTTTGGAAGGTACTAGTTTACCCTACTATATGCGAAAGAAGTTATAATTTAGATAAATATTACTATTATTCTTTCTTGGGTTAGAAGCTCCCCATATAATGGCATGGTAGATAGCCTATATGAGGCCTGGCAACACCATAACCATGTTCTTGTCTGTAATAACAGATCCACAATATTGCAGATGTTAGTTTGCACTGACCCATTGATTATAATGGGTGATTTGTGTCACAACTGCACAGGACTGTACAGTGGCGACCCCAGCTACCACCACCCCTTTTTTTTGTGGCATGGATTATGGCCCAAACACGTATCTGTGGGAACTACATGTGTGTAAGGGGCCATAGTAATCAGAGAGTCAGCGTTCTGTCCGCATTTGCGAATCCACAAATACAGACAGAATAAATAGATGAGTGGAGGGGCCTTATACTTCTTCTAGCTGGTGTGAGCATACCCTAACACACTTAGCACAGCATTAGGATATCATACATTATAAGCTGAGATATGGGATTAGATACGCTGATTTAGTAATGTGATATCATACACAATAGACACAGATATATTTTATATGTTATATGCAGTGTCGGACTGGGTACCTTGGGCCCACCAGGGAAACTGATTCTAGGGGCCCACCCTACATACAAAGACACAACCAGCGCCAAACCTTTAACATTAGTACAGCAACTTTGCATAAACCCGTGTATGTTACCAACGATGCATGCACATTGCCAGTCACATATGCAATCGTTTAGTGGCACCATATGCAAACAGCATAGAATGTTTAGAATGTTTTTGTTTTTTTTAAAGGGAATTTCTCGTCTGCAGAAATTCAGTTCACTGCTGTGTGCTGCATGTTAGCAGGTGAGAACACCCCTTTAAAGAGGATGTACCACCAGGTACATCCTCTTGAATTTAACACACCGATAGAACGGCGCCGTCATGAGGAACCGCGGCCCGGTTCCTGTGTATGGCGCCATTCTATCCAGCGGTACCAGGCCGTGCTGAAGCACTGGAGGTCAACCGGCCCGCCCCCAGTGGGTGGGAATTCCCTGCCCTCTATGAAGAGGCTCCAAATCAAATCATCCGCTGCAGATCCAGTGTGTGTTAAGGCACCCTTAGAACATTTTTTTCATGTGAACAGGAGGACCTGATGCACAAAAAGCATGACATCATATATACACCCACCCCACACACACACACATATATATATATATATCCGCACACACATCACACATGTGTATAACATACAGTGCATGACATTATATACATTAGTGATGTCACGAAACCAGATTTTTGAGTTTAATACCAATACCAACTTTTTTATTTTGATACTTGATACCATTTCGGTACTTAGCATATAACCCCCATAATAATTCAATATAATGCTGCCCCCCCCCCCCCCCCCCGACTGCAGATATAATGCTCCCCAATCTTAAGACTGTTCAAAATTGCTGTATTCTGATTGCCATAAATTTTTAATCTTTCAACCTGTAGGGCTGTCTGAGAGTTATTTTTGTGCACCATGGTCTGCAGCTTTTCGGTACCGTGTTTGCATGTATAGTGGTGCCTTGGATTACGAGCATAATTCGTTCCAGGACCGCGCTTGTATTCCAAATCCACTCTTTTATACCAAAGCAAATTTTCCCATAAGAAATCATAGAAATGCAGACAATTGGTTCCACACCCCCAAAATAATGATTTATTATTCTGAATAACATGTAAAACTGATGAAACAAACATTCAGAAGCAGCAGAATATGTGATATTATAAGTTACTGTACAGTAATGGAGAGGATGAGAAACACAAGGGCGGACAGAGACTGCAGGGAGCAGGAAGGAATGAGCAGGGCAGATGTGGGCACAGTATAGCAGCACTCTCTGTCCGGGGAGAGAGGGGTTACAGCTATGGAGAGATTACCTCCACCGTCCTGTCCTCTGATGTAAGCCCCAGCCTGAAGTGGATCTGCTATGATTGGAAGGTGAGGGAGACTTCCAGGGTCAGAGTACAGGGCTGTAGACCCCGCTATGCAGACCATGCCCCTCCCCCACTCCTCCTCCAACCCAGTACAGGGAGCTCTTACACCAAAGCAATGCTCTTACACCAAGTCACAATTTTGAAAAACTGTGAGCTCTTAAACCAAAACGCTCCTAAACCAAGTTACTCTTAAACCAAGGTACCACTGCATTACTAGTTTTTTTTGCAAACACTGTATACCATGCGAGTTTAGGAAGGTGATAATTTAATAGTGCAATTACACATGCGATGATGCCAATTTTTCCCCTTTTTTTGTTTTTATTAAAGTAGTTAGAGTTAGTAGTAGTATGGCTCACACACACAGTATAGTATGTTGGGGGTAGCAGTAGTATGGTGGACACACACAGTATAGTATGTTGGGGGTAGCAGTAGTATGGCGGACACACAGTATAGTATGTTGGGGGTAGCAGTAGTATGGCTGACACACAGTATAGTATGTTGGGGGTAGCAGTAGTATGGCTGACACACAGTATAGTATGTTGGGGGTAGCAGTAGTATGGTGGACACACACAGTATAGTATGTTGGGGGTAGCAGTAGTATGGCTGACACACAGTATAGTATGTTGGGGGTAGCAGTAGTATGGCTGACACACAGTATAGTATGTTGGGGGTAGCAGTAGTATGGTGGACACACAGTATAGTATGTTGGGGGTAGCAGTAGTATGGTGGACACACAGTATAGTATGTTGGGGGTAGCAGTAGTATGGCTGACACACAGTATAGTATGTTGGGGGTAGCAGTAGTATGGCTGACACACAGTATAGTATGTTGGGGGTAGCAGTAGTATGGTGGACACACAGTATAGTATGTTGGGGGTAGCAGTAGTATGGCTGACACACAGTATAGTATGTTGGGGGTAGCAGTAGTATGGTGGACACACAGTATAGTATGTTGGGGGTAGCAGTAGTATGGCTGACACACAGTATAGTATGTTGGGGGTAGCAGTAGTATGGCTGACACACAGTATAGTATGTTGGGGGTAGCAGTAGTATGGTGGACACACAGTATAGTATGTTGGGGGTAGCAGTAGTATGGTGGACACACAGTATAGTATGTTGGGGGTAGCAGTAGTATGGCGGACACACACACACACACACACACACAGTATAGTATGTTGGGGGTAGCAGTAGTATGGCTGACACACAGTATAGTATGTTGGGGGTATCAGTAGTATAGCTGACACACTGTATAGTATGTTGGGGGTAGCAGTAGTATGGCGGTCACACAGTATAGTATGTTGGGGGTAGCAGTAGTATAGCTCACACACACAATATAATATGTTGGGGGTAGTAGTTGTATGGCGGACACACAGTATAGTATGTTGGGGGTAGCAGTAGTATGGCGGACACACAGTATAGTATGTTGGGGATAGCAGTAGTATGGCGGACACACAGTATAGTATGTTGGGGATAGCAGTAGTATGGCGGACACACAGTATAGTATGTTGGGGGAAGCAGTAGTATGGCGGACACACACAATATAATATGTTGGGGGTATCAGTAGTATGGCGGACACACACACACACACACAGTATAGTATGTTGGGGGTAGCAGTAGTATGGCTGACACACACAGTATAGTATGTTGGGGGTAGCTGTAGTATAGCTGACACACACACAGTATAGTATGTTGGGGGTAGTAGTTGTATGGCGGACACACAGTATAGTATGTTGGGGGTAGCAGTAGTATGGCGGACACACAGTATAGTATGTTGGGGATAGCAGTAGTATGGCGGACACACAGTATAGTATGTTGGGGGAAGCAGTAGTATGGCGGACACACACAGTATAGTATGTTGGGGGTAGCAGTAGTATGGCGGACACACAGTATAGTATGTTGGGGATAGCAGTAGTATGGCGGACACACAGTATAGTATGTTGGGGGAAGCAGTAGTATGGCGGACACACACAATATAATATGTTGGGGGTAGCAGTAGTATAGCTGACACACAGTATAGTATGTTGGGGGAAGCAGTAGTATGGCGGACACACACAATATAATATGTTGGGGGTAGCAGTAGTATAGCTGACACACAGTATAGTATGTTGGGGGTAGCAGTAGTATGGCGGACACACACACACACACACACAGTATAGTATGTTGGGGGTAGCAGTAGTATGGCTGACACACACAGTATAGTATGTTGGGGGTAGCTGTAGTATAGCTGACACACACACAGTATAGTATTATGGGGGTAGTACTTGTAGTTGTATGGCTGACACATAGCACTAGCATTGTATATTGAGGATAGTAGTTGTATTGCTGACACATAGCTATACAACTACTATCCCCAATATGCTATACTAGTGCAATGTCAGCCATACAACTACTATCCCCAATATACTATACTAGTGCAATGTCAGCCATACAACTACTATGCACAATACGCTATACTAGTCCTATGGCAGCCATACAACTACTATCCCCAATATACTATACTAGTGCTATGTGAGCCATACAACTACTATCCCCAATATACTATACTAGTGCTGACACAGCTATACAACTACATGCTGACACATAGCACTAGTATAGTATATTGAGGGTAGTAGTTGTATTGCTGACACATAGCACTAGTATAGTATATTGAGGGTAGTAGTTGTATTGCTGACACATAGCACTAGTATAGTATATTGAGGGTAGTAGTTGTATTGCTGACACATAGCACTAGTATAGTATATTGAGGGTAGTAGTTGTATTGCTGACACATAGCACTAGTATAGTATATTGAGGGTAGTAGTTGTATTGCTGACACATAGCACTAGTATAGTATATTGAGGGTAGTAGTTGTATTGCTGACACATAGCACTAGTATAGTATATTGAGGGTAGTAGTTGTATTGCTGACACATAGGACTAGTATAGTATATTGAGGGTAGTAGTTGTATTGCTGACACATAGGACTAGTATAGTATATTGAGGGTAGTAGTTGTATTGCTGACACATAGCACTAGTATAGTATATTGAGGTTAGTAGTTGTATTGCTGACACATAGGACTAGTATAGTATATTGAGGGTAGTAGTTGTATTGCTGACACATAGCACTAGTATAGTATATTGAGGGTAGTAGTTGTATTGCTGACACATAGGACTAGTATAGTATATTGAGGGTAGTAGTTGTATTGCTGACACATAGCACTAGTATAGTATATTGAGGGTAGTAGTTGTATTGCTGACACATAGCACTAGTATAGTATATTGGGAAAAGTATTAGCTGTAGTGGAGAGAACCTTCACCTCCCAGTTCAGCCCTTACACATTACACACCATCCTACATAATGTTGACATAACACACATATTTGCACACACATAAGCACACTCACCCTTCATGAAGAGTAGGACAGGTGTGCAGGAGATGTATGTGGAGGGATCAGAGAGCTGCATGGTGTGTGCAGACAATCCCTACTGCCCTCCCCTTCTGTCCCGACTGGAGAGCTGGATACTGGAGGCCTGTCTGCTCTGGGGGAGCTCCACATGCAGAGACATCACCCAGCAGGAGGCCTTCTGTTACAGGCCACCTGTCATAGCTGCTGCAGGGGGCCCTCTCCCCTCCGGCTGTGTCCCCACTGAGCAGCCAGAGAGGAGGAGGTGGGGGAGGGGCCGGGAGAGGAGAGAGACACCGCGCTCCACATTACACTGCTGCCTGTCACCATGGTCACTGCCCGGCCCATACACCTCATACATATACATATACAGAGGCAGTGACCAGGTGACAGGACTCTGCAGCTGCAGGGAGAAATGTACGGCATATGGGGCCTTGAGCAAATAAACGGGAAGCCTCCTGCTAAGGGGCCCACCAATAGGGAGGAAGGGGGAGGGGCCCACCGGGGGTTTCCCCGGCTCCCCGGTGGCCCAGTCCGAGGCTGGTTATATGTAACACTATCTGCGGTTTTGGGGTCTCCTCCTGACTTCCATGTTGGTCTCCATCGTATGTTGTGGCTCTTCCTCCTCCTCCTCCTCTTCCTTTATGCTGATTTTGTCCTCCTCCCACTCGAAATCGGCAAAGCCCTCTGGATCGGGAACCTTGGTGTTTAGGATGTTTCCCGCCATCCGTAACATCTGGGCACTGCGGAGTACGAGGGCATCCATCGTCTCTTCTACAGTAGAGTCTTCTTCTGCATCTATGTACCTTGCCAGGTTTTGCAGGATGCATGTCAAGCAGTAGCTCGCCGGTCTTCTGTGGGCCATGTTTAGCCATAAATGGCAGCTGCTTCTGCATTCTGGTTACTCTACTGTGGTATGATTCTGCCATGTCTGGCAGACAATTCATATGAAGCACAAATAAAATACTGCAAAAATGCAAGTCAGTCACACTGGTCCTATCCTAGTAGAGGGTGATCCAGCAATGACTGTCAAGCAGTCAACATCCACGGGTCTAGAGTCTACAGCTGGTATGTCACAGAGAGTCATTATGACATCATACCCATGATACATATAGGGAATAACACAGTATATTCCTATTGTCACTTTAAATTGTTATACCGCACGTGGCCAGCGTGTAAGTTAGACTCCCGAGAATTCTGTGCATGCGCCGATGTGCCCCTATCATCGCCCAGTGTTGAGAGCCTGGCAGAGAGATGCGGTGCACCTCTTGTTTGGAGGGGAGGGTGTGTTTGTTGGGGTTGTTAATGCAATATTTCTGCATTTGCGGCTCTATTTTCCATTCCTGGCTCAATTTTCGAATGGGTTTCTTATGGGTGCCTCTTACATAGTATGCTCTGAGGTGAGGAATGGCAACTTTTATGCAGATTACATATATTTATTTTTCTATCCCTTCATAGCCCAGTGTTGAGAGGCTGGCAGAGAGGTGCGGTGCATGTGCGGAGAGGCCGTAGGTGTCCCATACATGGTGGGTGAAGGAAAAAAGTCCAGAAAGGGCACCAAATATACATGACAGGAGGATAAAATACGGCAAAATTGTTCTGTATGTGTATAGATACGAACACAAGATATAGAAAAATGGTAGGTAAATATAATATACACTAGGGACATAGGTCATACTATGAATATAAGGCTATGTTCACACTACGGAACAGACCGGCCGTTCAGTGACCCCGGACGGGTCACGGAACGGCCGGTCTGTGCCCGGATCATCGCGCCCGGTACTTAAGTACGGGCTGGATGATCCGTCCAGCCGCGGAGCTCTGATGCGGGCGCATCAGCATGCGCCCGCATCAGAGCTTCCTATAGCACACAGTGAAGCGAGCGTCCGGAGCCGCTCGCTTCACTGTGTGCACTGACAGGGCTTTCTGCGGCCAGAATTCATTGAATTCCGGCCGCAGAAAACTGACCTGTCAGTTTTGTTCTGGCGCCGCATGGGATCCCGGCTGGAGCGCATACGATGTGTGTACGCTCCGGCCGGGATCCCATTACAAATTAGGCTATGTTACACACCGCAAAACTAAGGCCGTAGTTCTGCGGCGAGAACTATGGCCGTAGTTTTACATAGTGTAAACATAGCCTAAAAATGTATACATAAAAGCAGGGGGATGAAGTAGCGGGCACAAGGAAACAGTACAAGGGCACAGTACATGCTGTATAGACTACTATGCATAGCAGGGGTAATAATGATCATATGTTCCCTAACACAGTGTATATATCCACCGTGTTCCCAAAACTTTGTAGCCTGGTGTTTTATGTTTGGCATTGCCTTGTTTTTAGGCCATGTTCCCACTATGTAAGAAACCGTCCGTTCCATGATCATCTCCTTAGTACTGGCCGGATGATCTTTACGGCCGCAGGGTTCTGATGTGGGCGCATCAACGCACGCCCGCATCAGAACCTCCCACAGCACACAATGAAGCAAGCGGCTGGAGCCACTTACTTCATTGTGTGAACTGACAGGGTTTCCTACGGCTGCAATTCATTGAATTGCGGACGCAGAAAACTGACATGTCAGTTATTTGCGCTGCGGCACGGGATCAATAGATCAATAGGCAGTGTTCACAGGCGCATAAAGTACGGCCGTTGTGTGAGCATAGCCTTATTATTATGCTCATTGGCCTCGAAAGAGTGGTTCCAGGGAACCGAGGCATTGATTTGCATAAATTGTTACTAAAAAGGGAAGCAATTTTCATTTCTTTGTTTAATGCTACAGGGCCACTTGGACTGAACGATAGGAATGAGTTTTATGCCTTCCTTTATTGTTTTTACTTTTGAGTGTCATGATTTGAATTGTGTTACACCTGTGTCTGTCTGCACTCGTATCTATTTATGTGATTGGCAGACGTGATGATGTTGTGTTAGCTGTGACGAAGTGCGCTTGGGCACGAAACGGTACGTCGCCTGATATGCACCATATGTACATCCTCCCTCACCTGTCTGTAATGTCGGATTGAATTCCTGTATTTTTGGGCCAGACTGTAACTTTTTGAGACTTCAGTTTAACGAGGTACCCTCCCCTCTACTGAGCAAGGGGCACCTGGTTAAATGGAGTTGCGCACTAAAACATTTTAAGTGGAGTCGAGCACTAACATATTTTAAAGCTTGATCAACTGTACTCATCTCTATCAGTAAAGTCTTTTTATTCAATAAAAATATAGTAATATTGTGTGGTCACTAAGCGGTGGTAATACTGTATGCATCCATGGTGTGGTGATATTATTAGGGCCTTGTATGGTGGTATGGTATCATTGCTTAATTTTGTCTTTGTATGGCTATGTTCACACAAGGTTTTTTTTTCAGCTCCATTTAAAATGACGGCCGTTATTTTGAGGCTAAAATAACGGACGTTTTTTAGCAGCCTGGCCCTACCTTATGACTGGTGCAATGACTGGTGTTTGCACATTATTTTAGTTTGGGATTACTAATTGAACTTTGGGTGTGGCCTAATTGAAAAGTCCATTAAATTTAATAGTAAAGACGGAGAAAGAACGGTGGAAAAAGGAGGACTGTGTGTGAACTACTAATAAAAACGTCCGCTGTTTGCAAAAGACGTCCGAAAATAATTATCATGTTCATTATTTTGACGTCCGCAGCAAAAACGTCCGTTATTCAACACACTATGTGCATTGGATGTACATCTTCTTATTGACTTCAATGCATTGCCATTGCAGTCAGTTAAATCGTGGCAAAAACTGCCGTTTTTTTAAATATGAAAATCGGATGCTTTTTCTCTATTTTTGATGTTGTGTGAACATAGCCTATAATATATTTTATTCAGTAACATGGAGGTAAAATTCAACTACTAATATTTGGTTCTTGTAAGGTGATATCATTTGATGACTATAAATGAATCTTTTTTGTTTGAAGGGGAGGGGTTATTTGTTGGGGCTTCCTAATGCGATTTTTTTTTTTTTCATTGAGAATTTATTAATGGTTATGTTAGTAATAATATCTATGATCCATGATTATTGTTGGCTTCAATGTGGTGTCATTTGCAGCCACATAAGTATATATAGGCACCCATAAAATAAAAAGAAATTACAGCCGTAATTTAAGATAAAAGTACGTTCATATTTTCCATGTAATAATGTGCTCCATTAAAGTCAATGGGAAATTGGAAAGCAGTGCACACATTGTATAAAATAAGGGCTGTAATTGATTAAGATGGTCCAAATAATAAACTTGATCATTATTTTCAACCTGCTTTTGCAATTCTTTTTTTTTTTTACCTCTTCACACTTTGTTTTATTTTCGAAAGTATCGCCAATATGGCATTAGATGGCATACAGCAGTATCCTAAGGTTCCATGGAAGTCTATGGGTTTCCTTTAATGGCTCTATACAACAGGAAGCCATAATACAGCCATGTATTTGAGACCTAATAATAATCTCATTTGTAAAACCATAATTAAATTGTTGCACTGATTCCTTGCTCTATTGGCATTGAAAGGGTCCAGACAAAGCTGGCTCAATGATTCCACCCATTCTCTCATCTAACATGACTTTACCCTCACAAATCCCCTCAATATATATCCCTGTAATCAAAAGACATATTTCAGCACCAGAGAACCTGTTGTGGAAAAAATGTTCTCATTCCTCCTTGCCTTGCTTTATCTTTGCTTCCGATGTAAATAATTCATCTGCCTCTGTGCTTTGCAGTCAAACTATTCTGTCCACCCCAGCCTGTTCAGAACCTGTGATTTATTATTTAATAATTTGCAGTGCTGCTCTGTTGTAAGGTGTGCATTGTGACTTCTCGCAGAACTGCTACAATCTTCTCTAGTTAGTTGTCCTTTCGTTTCCTCTCTCCAAACAGCATCCTCTATTGATTCTTCTCAGTCTTTTTTTCATATTACAATTTTATTTTTTCCTCTTCTAGACAAAACCTTTGCTGCGCTCTTCCCCCGCTGCTCTCAAAGATAAGAGTATAAAGACAAACTTGGCCCTTGTTCTTAAAAACAAGCAGTGTTTTTGATTCTGTTTTCAGATATATAGTTTTTTTATTGTGTGTTCCACCACTTCCGTCTTACTTTCTTCACAGTTTGGTTGGATGACAAATACAACCCCTGGCAAAAATTATGGAATCACTACAATTAGAGGATGTTCGCCCATTTATTTTTTTATTTATTTTTTTAACTCTGTAGTAAAAAGTTATGACAAAAAAAATTCTTAAATTTTTTTGAAATACAGCTGTTGCTTTTACTTAGTGTGAACATAGCCTTAGGCCAAGTTTAAACAATGTATTTTTTTTTATTGAACAACGGTTGTTGCAGGTTTGCAACAACGGCCATTATTTAATCACAGCGACAGATCACATTAACCCCTATGGAACCATTGCAGTAGTGTATACACACTGTATACACTATGGCGGGATTCCATGTGGCCACACAAAAAACTGTCATGTCTATTTTGTGCGGCCGCACAACAAACTGTGCACACAATGTAGTGTATGGCTCCTGGCCAAATTTTACATTGTGTGCTATGGGTAATTGGAGTGCGGGCACTAATTAAGTTGAAGTAATGTTCACCCGGCCAATACTGTCCAGGTTGAACATCTGAGACAGCGGCCATTCTGTGACGTGTCACAGAACGACCACTGTTTTGCAATGTGTGGACATGGCCTTAAGGCGTATTACAAATTTCTATCCTGATGCTTTCACATCTTCCTTGATCTACCCATATATTACCTAATGTTACACACAGCTTACTGGGAAAAACCAAAATGTTTTTTTGTTTGGTTTTAGTCTTGAATGATTTTCCATTTTGCTCATTTGCAATCCCTTTCAGTGTCGAATGGAACTGCTCAGTAAGGTTTGAAAGTTAGTTCCCTTTTAATAAAATCCAATTTGCAATTTTCGAATTTGTGCTGTTATTTGTTTTAAAAAAAATACTTGATATTGATATTGAAAAACATATTTATTCAAATTATAGCCAGAATTTTCAGCTATCCAGCATATTCACTTTTTCAAATGGTCCAGGATTCTGGCTTAATTTTGTGCCAGAAATACATATATTTGTGAAACTTTAAATTATAGAGTAGGTATAATCTGTATAAATACTACTAGAGATGAGCAAACCTACAGTAGGATCAAAGCGAATCTCATTCTGCTCATCAGACTATGGGCTTTAAAGTCTGCTCCGCTCCCTGCAGCTCCTCCCCAGGTGCTTGGAAAAGATGGATCCAGTCCTTGGAAACTGGGAGAAGTTTCATCTTTTCCCCGCACCTAGGGAGGAGCAGCACAGAGCAAAGCAGACTTCAAAGCTCACAGCCTGATGAGCAGAATCTAGATAACAAAGCGATATGCTTTGTTCCTACTGTAGATTCACTCATCTCTACTTGCCAAAAAAAAAGCTGTGTGATCATCTTCTAATTTTGATGATGCCCAATGTTGCTAGAAATTGCAAAAATAACAATTACAGAAAATGTTAATGAAAACAATACAAAATATCTACACTGCATGTAAAAATGCAAAAATGGACTATAAATATTATAAACCAATTATATACCAAAGATATATTAATTAAGAACATGCAATAGATTGTTACATATTGAACAATCTATTTTTTAGTATCCTATTCCCACTTCTGTGATTTCAGAACTGAGCAGACCGATAAGCAATGCTACAAGCTTCTGAAGCATGTTTTTTAACCTAATGTTTAACCTAATGCCATACAGCTTTATGGTTCCGTTCATGCCACCACCAAGAACCTCTGCCTCAGATGCTTTCATATTTGACAGGAAGACTAGCTCAGCATGCACTACTATTCTTCCCATTAAAATAATGGGCACTGTGACAGAACCTTATGCACCCAATTATAATTCAACCACTTATATGCCAACAGGTACAGAACACTGACATTAACCACTCCACTGCCATAAACCATTACTGATACAGAAATGAACCAGTTGACTGCCCAAGGCTACCTGGGAAGTGGTATTCACCCTTTCACTGCTGTAGAGCACAGAAATTGACCCCTTCACCTCAAAAGACCACAAAGAATGTAGACAAAATCTTTCACACTAGACCTTGATGCTGTTTAGTGCTATCTGCAAGAATACTATGGTGCCCTGTATATCTGGCTGTTTTATAAACAAATTTTTAGGACATTATGCCTTAATATTTGATGTAGCATGACAGGAATATGTGTCCTTGTATTACCAGTCACATGGGGCTGGTAAATGCACATGTGCTTTGTAAGAGTTTGCTATGGAATTCAACCTTTCTGAGCTATACCTCTTCATCACTGCCTTCTTTCTAACATATAGGATTTAAGCTTTAGGCTATGTCCACACGCAGTAGAAACAACGGCCATTCTGCATCAATGGTCATTGTTTAAAGCTTCCCACGGGCGCAGTTAATGAACATGATCATTAATTCCGGCCTTAGGTAGCATTAAACGGTAGCAGAACGGCCGTTGTTTATAGTGCGTATGAACATAGCATTAGGATGAAACATGGATGGAGGCACTAGGAAACAGGCACAGGCACAGTGAAGGGCAAAATTATAATGGAAAGATTTGCACAGTTTCTGTATTTTCCACTCACATGGACTCACACGACCTAAAAAAATTACTTTGTGGGAACATAGCTGTAATCAATTAAGGATGTTACTCTATACTGTGTGTGCACTCCTGTTCAATATCAATTTGACCTCAATGGAGTACATTATTATATTGAAAATCCGGCCATATTTTTACCTCAAAATGACCTCATATTTTACCTTTATTTTACGGTGTGTGAACAATAATATCTGCAAAAAGTGTTTGATAAGCCCATAATTATGACATCTGTGCAGTACTATCACATTTATGAATTTATTTATTTTTTTCATTTCAATTTTTATTTATTCATGATAAAAAATAACATATAGAATGCGCTCAAAAACATATGTGCTCCTAAAAAAAGTTGGAATGTGAAAAGACAAAAACAAGCAATTAAGAGGTCAGGACAATAGAATAAATAGCTATTTATCAGGGATTAAAACAAAACAATATGGTGGAATCATCTTTGGAATTTGATGTGGCTGGATTTGATATGAATACTTTTGGTGGATGCTTTAAGACTTCTATCCTGCCATCACTTTGAGAATTGCTATTCACTCACTTTCCTTTTATCAATTTGATAATAAGGTCAGGCAAATATTTGATGTTTGATGAAGTGTTTTGACCTTTCAACTAATACATTTAAATTAAACTTTGAAGAGCAGCTCTTGCTTGAAAAGGTGAGGGTGAATATTATTTGTAGTCACAAGATATTTACATAAGTGGGTTCATAAAGCACAATTCAGTATGAAAATACATTATATTGTGTGTATAACTATGTCAATATAACATGTATACTATGTGTAATCAAATGTGTATTTTTTAACCCTATTTAAAACATTACTTTTGTACCTGCCTGTTATAATAATAATAGCACTGCAAAAGACAAAAGTAAAAACCTTTCACATATATTTCATTTATCTTGTTTACATTAGGGCTATGTTGACATATAGTATTTCCGACAGTCTTTTGGTCAGTCTTTTTTCAACCAAAACCAGGATTGGGTTGAGAACACGGATAGGCTATGTTCACACAATGTTTTTTCTGCTTCGTTTAAAATTATGCATGTCATTTTGAGTCTAAAATAACGGACATCATTTAGCTGTCTGGCCTCCCCTTAGTGCAATGACAGCTGCTGGTACATTATTCTAGTTTGGTTTACTAATTGGCCTTTGGGGGTACTATGGCGCTAATAAAAAAAAAATCAATCATAAACATAGTTTCTACACTTACCATCCCTCCTGAGTCTGTCTCTGTTTGAATTTCCTGCTGTTTGCAGGTCCCTGAAGCTCCAGTTGGTGTCTTCAATTTTTTCTTCGCTTCCTGGTTTGGGCTTTCCCATTTTGCACTTTGTCTCCTGTGATGTCTAACTGACTTTGTAAAACTGTTAGATGGCTTACATCTTGCTCAGCCAATCAGAGCTGAGCAACCTGTGTCATCTGCCAAAGGTAGGCTGGCTTAACAGGGTCTAGACCCTTCTTCCTCTTAATGATGTCATTGTCAAAAAATGGCTGCCACAGAAAAGCCTGGGGTCAACAGTCATTAGGTAAGAATGAGTTTACTTCACTTCCTGGTGGTGGGTTAAAGGGGGTAAAGATAGGGAAGGGGGGAAGATAGGTGATTGAAGCATATTACAAAGCATATATTATATAACTTTGTAATATGTTTCAATTACTGGGGAAAAGCTTTTAACTGGAGTATCCCTTTAATTGAAAAGTCCATAGAATTTAATAGTAAAAACTGAGAAAGAACAGTAACAAAAGAATTCTTTGTGAAAACAACTAATAAAAAATGTCCGCTGTTTGCAATAGACGTCCGAAAATAATGATCATGTTCAATATTTTGATGTCCACGGTAAAAACGTCCATTATTCAATACATTGTGTGCATTGGACGTCCGTCTTACTATTGCCATAGCAGTCCGGCAATAACGGACATTAAATGTTGGGAGAAAAAATGGTAGGCTCTCAAAAGACAATTGGCATAGATGGATCGGAATAGTATGTATGTTATTTAATCAATGCACGATAGATACCATATATTTCAAGGTTAAAATCTAACTTTATATATAAGTAATAGAGATAAAAATAGAAATAGAAATATAAGATAAAAACTATTACAACATGAAAAAAACAACTATATATATATATATATATATATACAGTATATATACATATACAATTAAACAGCTGCATAAACACTTGTTGTTAATATATCTGTATGTTTGATTAGTTATAGATGTAAAATACTCGTATTGTTATTTCATAATGCAGTACTAGATCATGTATATAAAAGACGTATGTATTAAAAAACAGGATAAAAAGTAAATATTGCCACTCTTGGAGGTGAAAAACGGTGCAGGGCCCTTGCTTTACCGTATATTTTGTTATTAGGTTCCCGTTCACCTGTCTCTTTTTATGTCGCTGTTAAACAAATGCATGAGGAGTTAGGTATATTTGTATGGTGGGTGTCCACCTCTCACCAGTCTCTGCGAATATAGGAGCTCTTGTAAGCGTGATGTCTGTGGCACGGCAGCTAGCGTACTCCGCTCTCTCCGCTGTTGAACTAACTTTTGTATCAGGCTGGTTCAGTATTCAACGTTCCTTCATGCAGATCCAGGTGCACAGGAGGCGTCCCCCCTGTGGTTTTCAGATAAAGTGCTTTGCATAAGGTGCTTTGCATGAGGTGTACGCCTTGCGTATATGTAGATATTCGGGATAGGTGACGGGTATATAGATCTTAGTGGCTAAATAGTATACTGCAACCCTTCAGACGCGTTTCAGGATGTATAGCATATCCTTTCTTCAGTAAGGAATGTTGAAAGGAAGATACGTACATGTTAGAACAGTCCTATATATGTTACCTGCAAACTAGATTAGTTTGAGCACACCATACTATATTCTTTTTCAATAACGGACATTATTTTAAATTTTTATATTGGACGTCTTTTCTCTATTTTTGACGTTGTGTGAACATAGCCAAACTATGCATATCTTTCCAGTATAATTTAGCCCTGTCGGTTCCTTTCCTGGTGTTGGTTTAAAAAAGACAGAAATACTGTGTGTGAACATAGCCTAGTATTGTGCTCTGTTGAAGCCAATAGGAAATTGGCCAGCAGTGCACACACTTTATAAAATAACATCAGTTATTGATTACACCAGTCCAAACAATATAATGTTCATTATTTGCCACCTGCTTTTGCAAAATACTGCTTTTTTTTCAACAGTTCACATAAATATTTACTGTTAAATATTTGAGCAAATACATTCACTTAGCAAACTTGTCTCCTTCTCCTTAAATGGACCCTCTTTCCCTCCCATTATTCAGGGCTCATTGTCTAGGTTAGCAAATACCACTCTGCTCTAAAAGCTGTGGTTGGAATGAAATAGTTACATATAATGTAGATATATAGATGTATTGCACCTTTTTTGCAATAAATAGCAACTTTTTCATCATACTGTATGCTGCTGTGCTGCGGACTTTTGCATCATATGTTTGGGACCCCTTACCAAGGGATTTACTCCGGATAGCACCCGCTGCATTCAATTCGGAAGTGTGGCTTTCTCCTATTTCTATATAGATGTAGATATCTACAATTTAGATATAAATATATATCGATATATGGGGAGATTTATCAAAAGTATACACCACTTTTTTAAGGCATGGGATTTACAGTCTGGCTCTCAGGAGCTTAACCCCCTGGGGACCTGGGGACTAGACTGTTCTCGCACTACACTTGCACCAGCAAGGAACAAGGAAGAGGGTTAAGTGCCCCCTTCCTTGCTGGGACAGATACAGTGGGATCTCTATGTGGGGGGAGGGGGTAAGGGTAGGGACTAGCCACTTACCTGCTGCTACTACCTGCCCAGTTCCCGACAGTCCAGGTACAATTGTGCTGATATAGTTCCCTCGAGCAATGCACATAGCTAGTGCTGCAGCCATGGCATTTACCAGCCATGGCTGCAGCAGTACCGGCCGGGATGAACTTCACTGACACCGACCATTCTGTGACATGGCCGGGTCATACAACGGCCGGTGTCTCATGTAATGTAAACCCGGCCTAAAGCTGTATAGATGCAAAAAGGAAACAAATAATAGTTACTTCTAAAAAAAAATAAAAATAAAAACTTCTGACAAGTCTCTGACATTTTAAACATTTTTTTTCTAATGACTGCCCCTTTAATAAAAACATATACAACTTAATTAATCAATCAATCATTTAATTAAGAAATCAATCAATCAATCAATTGATGGAAATCAACTAGCCATCACAAGAAAATGCTCATTGAGGGTACAAACACACACACAGCGTATACGCAGCAAATACGCAGCAGATTTGATGCTGTGTTCAGTTATTTAGATCTAATCTGCTGCGTACCTGCTGCGTACCTGCTGCGTATATGCTGTGTGTGTTTGTATCCTGAAATAAAGTTCTGAATCTAATTGTGGTGTGAACTCCCACATGGTGTAAACCACTACATCAGGATGTTTTCATCTCAAAGTCCTATTTTCATTCACAGTGTCAATGATAACATGAAACACCAGTCTTCTATGTTACATAAATAATTTCTAACTATTATGAAAAAGCTACAAAAAGACACCTACTTTCAGGATCAATTTATTTTTCGTGTTTAATAACATGAAATAACATAATAATCCCAATTCAGTTTTAAAAGCATTTTTTTTAAGTATCCAAATATTAATAATATTATAAGATATATAAGATGCACTTTTAATTATATAACGCCAAAGCGTTCTTCTTCTGAGTCACATGAGATTGACTATGTATTATGAATGTCTTGATTCACAGATAAATATTTTAATGCAAATAAATAAAGAATGCCAAGTGTTTTCTGAATACATTTTTGCAGCTCATTGCACACAAAAGCTATGAAGATATTTAGTATATCTCTAGTGGATAAAACACAAGCAGGCATTTCAGGATGACACTGATGAGAAGGAAGATTGGAGATTGTCCACTGACTTTATATTTTTAGCAGGGGCAGATTATAAGGAGGGGCAAATCTAGGCGACTGTCTGACGCCAGCTCTTCCATAGGGGCCTATGAAAGTAATTGCAAACATTTCCTACTCACTTAGAAAGATCTAAAAACACATGTAGCTTTTTTTTGTACACTTTCCCTCTCATGCTAAATTTCACGTCCTGTCACCTAAAACTCCCTTCTATAAGGCGTTTCAGTGATATGGAAGTAAAGTCAAAAGCTTTTAGTAGTCCAAAGTGGCTGCATCCTACCCTCAGGTTAAACAATGTTTGAGCATCTCTATATTAATGCTGCCTCCACATACAAAGAAATGTAGGACTGTGATTAACAGTGTTTGAAGCAAGAAGGGATCCAGAGAGGATATAGGGAGTAAAGTTGATCGAACTGTTCAAGAAAAGTTTCAATTAGACAGATAGGAAGTGAGATTAGCGAGGTTAGTCAGATAGGAAGTGAGATTAGTGGGGTATTTAACAAGGTTAGGTTAGCATATTTGCAACAAGCATTTTCCTGTCCATAGACAGCATTGCAGTCACACTAATACTTAGCTTACTAGGCTGCATATTGGATTAGCCAATTTATACATAGGGCCCAAAAGTGTATTTTGGTCTTCTCATATCTGTAATACAGTAATTAAAGGTCCATCTCATTTGTGTACATGCATTTGTTTAGTGATTACAGCTCTATTCCTATAAGCTGAAAAACGTCCTCTGTCCATCACCAAAAATACGAAATACTTGACATCTGTTATACAGTAATTAAAGGTACATCTCATTTGTGTGCATGCATTTGTTTAGTGATTACAGCTCTATTCCTATAAGCTGAAAAACGTCCTCTGTAACCAAATATACGAAATACTTGACATAGCATAGCACGCTTCATAGCAGGTGGGGGCCGGTTGCAATCAGCAGCAGGCACCTCACTGTTAATGACATGCTACAGCGATCGCGCTGCAGCGTGCCATTAACTCCTTAAACGCCGCACCGTTTGAGTGTAAGTGACAGGGGGTGTCCCCTGTCACTTACCGATCGGGACCCCCGCAGTGTGACTGCGGGGGTCCCGATCATTAAAATGGACCACCGGAGGTCTCTCACCTGCCTCTGTGCGGTCCAATCGGCGCTCTGGTCACTGAGCCCAGTGGGGAGACCGGTACTAAGTTTTCACTGTCTAAAAGGTCTCAAACCTGTAAAGCCTGGGCCTTTTTTGATCAAGCCTCTGATTCTCCGACTCAGGTAATATGTCGTATTTGCTGGCAACGCGTCAGTAGAGGAAAAAATGAAAAGTGTTTAAGTACCACGAGCATGAACAGCCACATGCAGGGAAAGCATGAATTGTTGTGAAATAGTTGCTCGGAGAAAAAAGACCGCACAGACCCTGGGCTTCCAACTATTGTGACATCTATTGCCCCCTCCTCCTCCACTTCCAAGCCAAAGCAACCCTCTTCTGCGTTGTGCCGATGCAGCACGACCAAGCACCATCTCCACTCAAAGATACTGTCGGCTGCTCCCCACCGCCACCAACACAGCTAACACCTTCTCCTACCACGAGTGTGACCTGCACGCATAACAGCTGCCAATCCGGCAGCCAGCCTTCTGTGTACCAGGTGTGGAAGCATAAGAAATGCTTTCACCTCAACCATCCCAAAGCCAAAAAACTTTATGTCGGCATTGCCAGGCTGTTAGCTTTGGAAATGTTGCCTTTCCCCCTGGTGGACACAGATGGCTTCGCCCACATTCTGGCCCTGGCACGTCCCCAGTATCATATGCCTTGCAGGCATTTCTTTGCAAGAAAAGCTGTCCCTACCCTGGCCCAGCACATTGCAGAAAATATCTGAAGCGCGTTGGCTGCATTTGTGTCCACCAAGATCCATCTGACTATAGACACATGGACCAGTAAGCACAGTCAAGGTTGTTACATATCCTTGACTGCTCACTGGGTGACTTTGGTGGCTGACACTGCCTCTGGTGCCTCTGGGTCTCCATCGACAGTCTCCAAAACTGCTGGGATGGTGCACAGCCAGGATCCCCAACCTCGACAGGTAGCATCACGGGCTAAGAGAAACCAGGCCGTTCTTAAATTAAATTGTCTTGGAGACCGTCAACACACAGGTCAAGAGCTGTGGAGGGCTCTGTGCACTCAGACCGACCACTGGCTGGGTACTAAGACCCTGGCACCAGGTAAGGTAATTTGCGACAAGAAATCGCCTTGCTGCCCTTAAGATCGGCAGACTTATGCACGTGCCTTGTCTGGTTGCCTATAATCTGGTTGTGCAGAAATTTCTTAAGTGATACCCTGGTGTTCACGGTCTCCTGAAGGCTCGAGGTCTTAGCTCTAACTTCAGACGTTTGCACCAAAAATGGTCAGTCGAGACGATGCGCTTATCAGCATCACTGTTCTGGTGATATTTTTACTGGAACAAGGCACCTAGGCACTTTGCGGTAGCAGGTCTCAGCACTGATGGAGGAGGAAGAGGAGGAGGAAGAGGAGGAGGCAGACACGGAACCTTACTGGAGGATGTAGAGGACCCAACTGTTTCACAGTTGTATACGTCTCCTTTAGGAAATGGTTCTAGGTCGAGGGCGGCTGCAGGACAGCAGTACAGCTCCCACGATAGAGCGCATGAGACTAGCCAGGTGTAACGCCTGGAGTAGTGGATCCACTGGACCATCACTAGTGATGGCACTAACCTCACCAGGGAGCGGAGTCTAAGGGGCCGCTGGTTTTCACCAGAGCCCGCCACAAGGCGGGATGGACTTGCTGCGGCAGGCGACCCCCAGGTCGCTACCCCTGGCTTGGTTGCTAGTGACGGCAGTCGAGGCGTGGCAGGAGCAGTAGGCAGGAGATGGTGCTGGCAGAGGTCTGTAGGCGTAACCGCAGGTGACAGGCTGAACACCGGAGCAATAGTGTAAGAGAGGAGCAGGAACCAGGAACAAGGACTAGGGACCAGGTAGCGGACAGGAATCAGGAACAAGGACTAAGGTCAGGAACAACAGGGAGCTGGGCCAAACGCTATGTAAAGCATGCAGAGGCTCCAACACCTGTAGTGGGGCAGGGCTGGAATTTATAGGAAGTGATTAGTGCAACTTCCAATTAGGGGCGGACTGGCCCTTTAAACCTGAGACAGCCGGCGCGCGCGCCCTAGGAGGCGGGGACGCGCGCGCCAGCCGGCACAGCGGGTGACAGGAGCGGGGTGAGGTAAGGCGCCCCCCGGGGCCGAACTCGTAGCAGCGCCGGGTGCCTGCACATGGACCCCGGCAGCTGCATGGAGAGGTCGCGGCGGGGGCCCGGAGCACGGGACACCGCAGCGGCCGTGACAGTACACCCCCCCCCCCCCTTTGGCCTCCCCCTCTTTCTTGCCTGCAGATGGAGGCAAATCAGTGATGAAGTCCATCCCTATGTGGCGAGGGGATATGGATTTGCGGATGAAACCCTTCTGTAAGTTCTCCTGGATGTAAGAGGACATGGCCTTAGTCTCGGGTACTGAGAGAGGGTACACCCGGCTTTGTGGAGGAGAAGTTCCAGGAAGGAGGTCTATGGGACAATCGTACGCCCGATCAGGTGGTAGAGAGTCCGCCTCCGTGGCAGAGAAGGCATCAGACAAGTCTTGGTATTCCGCCAGTAGGCCGGATAGAGGCTTGGCGGGGTCGGGTGACAACATAGAGTACTTGGGCTGAGGTGACCTCAGACACTGGTTGGAACAGTCCTGACCCCAACTAAGAATTTTCCCGGTTCTCCAGTCCAGCTTAGGGGCATGTAAACGCAGCCAAGGGAGTCCCAGGAGGATGGTGGAAGAAGAATGGGGCAGGACGTAGAAGGAGATCTTTTCCTGATGTGAAGTGCCCACCTGGAGGACTAGAGGTGCGGTCTGGTAGTGCACATGGTCGGTAAGAATCTCGCCCGTGACCGAGGACATAGTCAGGGGTCTGGCTAGTGGGGTCACGGGTAGCCGCCATCTTTGGACCAATGTAGCTGCAATAAAACTGCCTGCTGACCCAGAATCGAGAAAGGCAGTAGTCTGTGAGTTTGTCCTGAGGGTGTCTGGATGGAGACTGGCACAGACAACCTTGGAGAGGTGGCATTCACACTTAGGGAGACCTCTCCCACCGGACCTAGGTGCTGGTGTTTCCCGGACGCTTGAGGATGTTGGGGACATCTCAGCCGAAAGTGATCCGAACCACCGCAGTAGAGGCAGAGATTCAGCTCCAGACGACTAATTCTTTCATCAGGCGAGCCCGTTCCACCTGCATAGGAATCTCAGGAGTCGACTGGGACACCGGAACGTCAGGATTCTGGAAGCCCGGCGCCAGCTGGCGATGGCGACGGGACAGGCTTAGTCGCCGTTCATGCCAGACCTCCTCCTCTCTCTCAGAAAAACGAGTATCGACCCTGGTGTCCAGTAGGATGAGTTCGTTCAGGGAGGTAGGTAGGTCTCGGGCGGAAAGCACGTCTCTCACCCGACTGGACAGGCCCTTCTTGAAGGTGGCTATTAGAGCGGCCTCATTCTAGTCTAATTCTGCCGCCAGGGTGCGGAACTGGATGGCATAGTCACCAACAGAGGAGCTCCCTTGAGAGAGGTTGAGGAGAGCAGTCTCAGCTGAAGAGGCACGGGCAGGTTCCTCAAAGAAGGAGCAAAACTCGGCCAGGAAGGTTCGGAGATTGGCAGCAGCAGGGTCATCTCGGTCCCACAGCGGCGTGGTCCAAGCCAGAGCTCTACCCTCCAATAGGCTGATGATGAAAGCCACTTTAGAGCGCTCGGTGGAAAACTGACTACTTAAAAGTTCAATATGTATGGTGCATTGAGTCAGGAATCCTCTGCACAACTTGGAGTCACCAGCGTATTTGCTTGGAAGAGCCAGTCGAAGTGTAGAAATAGCAGCAGGAGGTGGTGTGCGCTGGGCTGTAGTATGCTGCTGTAAGGCGACAGTGAGTTGCTGGATCTGCTGCGACTTTTGCTGGATTTGTTGAGCCTGTTGGGCGACCACTCGGGCTACGTCACGGATATCAGGCACCTCGCCGGGATCCATGGTTGGAGCCTACTGTAACGCCTGGAGTAGTGGATCCACTGGACCGTCACTAGTGATGGCACTAACCACACCAGGGAGCGGAGTCTAAGGGGCCGCTGGTTTTCACCAGAGCCCGCCGCAAGGCGGGATGGACTTGCTGCGGCAGGCGACCCCCAGGTCGCTACGCCTGGCTTGGTTGCTAGTGACGGCAGGCGAGGCGTGGCAGGAGCAGTAGGCAGGAGATGGTGCTGGCAGAGGTCTGTAGGCGTAACCGCAGGTGACAGGCTGAACACCAGAGCAATAGTGTAAGAGAGGAGCAGGAACCAGGAACAAGGACTAGGGACCAGGTAGCGGACAGGAATCAGGAACAAGGACTAAGGTCAGGAACAACAGGGAGCTGGGCCAAACGCTATGGAAAGCATGCAGAGGCTCCAACACCTGTAGTGGGGCAGGGCTGGAATTTATAGGAAGTGATTAGTGCAACTTCCAATTAGGGGTGGACTGGCCCTTTAAACCTGAGACAGCCAGCGCGCGCGCCCTAGGAGGCGGGGACGCGCGCCAGCCGGCACAGCGGGTGACAGGAGGGGGTGAGGTAAGGCGCCCCCCGGGGCCGAACTTGTAGCAGCGCCGGGTCCCTGCACATGGACCCCGGCAGCTGCATGGAGAGGTCGCGGCGGCGGCCCGGAGCACGGGACGCCGCCACGGCCGTGACACCAGGCCTCTGGTGATGATCTGGAGGAATAAGTGGAGGAGAATGAGGAGACAGGGGTGGACACCACCGGTACTGATTCGCCTTCGCTGGTAAGAAGCACAGATTACAGGAGGAGGAGAAGGAGGAAGAGGATGAAGATCCTGTTAGTGCCCCTCGACCCCAAGGCTTGGGAGATCCCTTTAGCATCTCACACATGAGTGCTTGGATTCTACATTACTTCCAACATGATCCATGCATCAAGGCAATAAAAATGAACAGCGATTACTGGGTGGCAACCCTCCTTGATCGATGTTACAAGACCAAAGTAAGCAATTTCCTTCCACACACAGAAATTGATAGTAGAATGCTGAATTTTGAGACAGTGCTCATTGACCAACTCAAGACATCTTTTGGGTCTCCACATTCTAATGTCTCGGTGGAACATCATCAGCAACGCGGTAGGAGTAGAATCACAAGTAGCTGCAGCAGCAGGCAGTGTGGCAGAACACTACTGAGTGACATTTGTCAATCAATTTTTACCACTTCACCAAGGCCGGCAAGGCAGGGCAGCATTATGACACACAGAGACCGCCTTAAGACCAGGGTCCATGACTATCTGTGCCTTAACAGCGATGTTTTTGGACTTGGTCTTGACTCATTCAACTTCTGGGTGTCCAAACTGGATGAATGGCCTGGGCTTGCACGACACGCCATAGAAGTGTTATCTTGCCCACCAGCCAGCGTTATCTCGAAAAGCACAGCACAGCTGGCGGGGTGATAACTGAGAAACGTATCCGTCTATCCACTGACAAAGTGGATCGTTTCACATTTATAAAAACGAATCAAGCGTGGATCTCTGACCATTTTGTTGCCCCGGTTGCCGATGTCACTGACTAGTAAACTGTAACATGTCTTCTTAAAAAATGTGAAATACACATTTCCTCTACACTACATCTCACGTCTGCTGCTGCTTCTAAAAATTGAATTCTACTGCTGTCCACAGCTAGTGTTCCAAGTGTTAGAGCTGAATGTATTTTGGAAAAATACACCTGTATGAGCTTGATGTGCACTGCATAAACCTCTTTCTCCTCAACCTCTTTGTAGGCCTCCAAATGGTTATATTTTTTAAATGCCTCAATCTCTCCCTCCCTCTGCTACCTAATTTAGTTGACCCGCAACCTCTGTCCTCCCCGCTGGGCTCTTCTCGCTGCTACCAATGGTACCAATTTTTCATGAGTGGGTAAAAAGTCGATTTTTTGTCAGTCTGCATTTCAGAATTTTTTTTTTCAATTAATCTAAACATCTGTTAGATTAATCAATCTCTGGAACAGAGTAGTTGGTGCTTAAATTTTTCTGAGTGGGCAAAAAGCCCATTTTTGTCAGTTTGCATTGCAAAATATATTTTTTTAATTAATCTGAACATCTGAATAGCTGAATAATTTTTTTGAAAAATCAATCTCAACATCTGTTAGATTTATCCTGTGGGTACAGAGCCCATTTTTGACAGTCTGCATTGCAGAACAATTATTTTTTTTTAAATAATCTCTTCATCTGTTAGATGTATCAATGTTTTGTACAGAGGAGTTCCCAAGTATTATTCTCTCATAGACTATAATGGGATTCAATATTTGTTTGAATATACAAATATCGGGAGCTATTCAAATCGAATTTCGAATTATCGAATATTTCACTATTCGCTCATCTGTAGCAGTATTTTATCCCCCCTTTTTTTTCTTTCATTCTTAAAGCCAAATTTCAGGCTATAAGTTGTTCCATGTGTCCAGTTTACTCTTCTGGATGATAATGCTCATTCAGCTGATGATTGGTCCATGTAAAAGTGCCAGAGATGAGCTGATGAGTGAGCAAAAACTCTCTCATTGGCTGATTTGAGCTTTTTGTTTGTTCTAAAAAGAAAATAGTTTGCTTAGTAATTTATAGCTTATCTACACCTTTACTTCATTGGCCCAGGTAATTTGCTAGTCTACTGATTCCTGTAGTGCACTGGTCTCCAATTTTTTTTTTTAATAAAATCTGGCATACTTGTGGCTGGGAACTGAAGTGGGGCAGGTATTCATGCCAGGATGATGCAAATTGATGCACATTGTCATTGGTAAATGGTTATATATCTACCCCACTAATAATGTTGGGAACATTTTATTCTGTGTAACCACTTTACCAGATATTGTAGCGTCAGTGCCCCACTGCCTCAGTACTTCAATATCTCATTTAATTTCTCTATTCCATTGAGTCTCAAGGACTTATTGGGGGTACTTTAGGACTAGGGTTTAGAAACAATGACCTAGAGGAAACACGTTGGGACACACGTGTGGGGGTATTATAAGGGTTGTACAAAGGAATAGTTCAGGGCAGGTGTTGCCCTTGTCAGGGCAAGGGTTCTAACAAATCTTAGGTTAGCTGCACATTTCTCTAGGAGTTGTCAAGGATTATATTTACTTCCCACCTTGCATCTCTGGTGGTTGCCAGTGGTAAGATCAGACTTTTTTTTATGCCTTTGCTAGAAGTGTTCATGCTATTTTAACTTGGTTGTTAGAATATATAAAGGTCTGCAGTTACAGGTACAATTTTCCTAATTTTTCCATCATTATAATGGGAATCCCTGCTTTTTTTTTATCAACTTTCTTTTTATTCAGTTTTGATACATACAAATAGACATAACTTGTATAACTTGATATGTATATGACATGTTGAGATCGCTGAGACATAAAGGAGTTTGTCATAAGGCATCCAGCGGATAACATAACTAACATAACTTTTGGCCCACATAATGTAGGGTGATACATAGGAGGGGTTGGCAGCACTGTTTTCTTCACAGATGCTGCCTACCACATGCAACTTGGGCCTTCAAAGAAAGTTGTTCTCAGACAGAAAAACCTTTTAAATTAACAGTCAAACTTAAATATAGGCTTCCATATAGCAGTAGAGAGTAAGAAGCAGAGGGGTGTGAAAACAGGAGAAGAGGAAAAAGCGAGGAGTAGGTAACGGGCTTAGGGGAGACTGGGATATGGGACAGGGAAGGAAGGGAAGTAGGAGTTAGGAGGGGCGTTCAGTGTTCGGAGACCTCTCATGTGGGTTTGGGGAAAGGGTTGGGAAGGGGGGGCTTACAGGAGGAGTGAAGGGTGTAGGTGGTAACCATGCCTTATAGTGTTGTGAATCTATCCAAGGTTGCCATACTTTCAAGAAAATGTCATGATTTCGGCCTGCCCAACTGGATAGTTCTTTGAATCTGCATATCTGATGTGCCTTTCCAGCTTAGTCCGCTAGGGAAGGGGGAAGCGTTTGTCTCCACTTGAGTAGGATCAATGATTTGGCCGCTGCCAACAGTGTCATGAGGTTTCTCTTGGTTGGTGAGTAGGACACAGAGGGCCTAAGAAGAGAGTGAAAGTGGGATTGGTAACGGAGTGGATGGTGTCTTCTATTTGTTTCTAAAATGGGGAGATGAGTGGACAATTCCACCAAATGCGGGAGTACGTGCCTTTATTGCAGCTGAGAGAAGCAAAGGCAACATGGGAAGTTCAAACAGCCACTTGCTCCTGCCTCTCTCTCTGCCTCAGCTGCGGGGAACACCCTGTAAAGGAGTGGGGATTCCCATGATAATGATGGGAATACCCGTTCTAAATGGGTGTCACCCGCTCCATTATGATGGGAATCCCTGTTTCTTTACAGTAAGTAGAGATGCAAGATGCATCACTACTTACTGCTAGTCTTTACACTCTTCTTGTCGGGCGCTCTGCATGTTACTTATCGAGTGTAAAAACCAATTAAAGACATTTACATTGTTCGCTATGGGAACACACTGCTTGGTTCTCAAACTGCTCGGTGCTGGAAAAGCCTTCAAGAACCAATTGTGTTAGAGAATGGAGGTATTACTGTATGTCTATAGTTACTTTTCTCTCTCTCAAATGCTCCAGCCAATCTTGAACTTTTGTTTCTTTATTAGAGGACTATTGTAAAATCTTTTGATCGCTTTTAAAACTCATTTCAGGTCCAGAAACAGCTGACAAAAATCTTAATTTATCTGGAGATGCTTATCTAGGCTCTGACATGATAGAGAATGGCATTACAAGCTAATAAATATAAATGGAAAATCCTTGAAAAGAAGGGAGGCTTCCCAACTGTGTCGACCTTCCAAAAACTTCAAGATTGCAGAATTGAAATGATCTATTAATTCACAAGACATCATAGAATTTCGTCCATAGGCCTCTGGAGTCTGAACTAAGGTCAATGTTCGTGACTCAATAATAAGACTGGGCAAAACAAGAGAATCTTGGGAGAGTAGGAAGGTGGAATCCACTCACATTCAATATTAACGGGAATGCTGAGGTCAAGTTTGCAAAAAGTTAGTATATACAGTATATATATTTTTTATGGCCAGCTCATGAGACCACACAACTGTCTCTCTTTGACTGCAAAGTCTCCAGCTTATAGCATATTGTAGCCTTTGTCATGTAGCCTTACATGTCATAGTTTTACAAGTAATTGGCCGTTTTTACAATAATGTTTCAGTCATTCAGTATCTGTAGACCTTGGAACCCTGTAACACATTAACAGATATCATAGGTTTCCTGGTGACATCACTCAGCACACACAGCATTGTTCTTATTGCTAGGAAAACCAGTAATGCAGCTGCATTGCTTAACTGGCTGTTTTTAGGATTATAAAGGTCTTGAAAAAAGATTGATCAATAAAAGATGGCATGTGCTACCAACATGCCACTTAAAAACCCCAGTTAATTAAAATATGACACAAAATAAGTTCAAAGAAAAGGATCAATAATAAAAGCTTTTATTAGTATTTAACTGTGTAAAAACTCTAGTATAGTCTTTGGAGGCTGTCTTCTGCAATCACATTGAGTCACATTGGGTCACATTCTGAGTCACATTGGAAGCCAGATGGGGTATAAAGTGCACAGCAATATTCTTCACCAGGCTATAACTAACACTTTAAGGCTAGAGTCACACACAGTAAAATAAAAGCAACATACACTCTGCTATGCTAAGTAATTTTTTATGTCATGCCCAGCACTATGTGTTGTGTGCACAAAGTGGTACAGAATTCTATTTTCTTTCTTTCTTTACTTGTTATAAGTTGCTAACCCTCACCACTAGTGATGAGCGAACATGCTCGTCCGAGCTTGGTACTCGATTGCACATTATGGTACTCGATGGTACGATACTCAAAAAAATCTCATCATCCGTTTCCTGTAAGTTTGGGCGCTATTTTTCAGCCAATAAACATGCAGGAGACTCTTTGGTACATCCTGCGATCACATGGGACCCATAAATGTCGATAGCAGCGATTGGTTGGCCAGATCAGATGACCCTGCCATATAAAAATCACGGCCTGGAGTGCTCGCTTTAGACATATGCTTGAAGAGATTAGGGACAGAGCTCCTGCTGGTCAGGGAGAGCGTTAGGGAGGGAATTAGCGTTCCAGTAGGCAGGGAATACTAGCAAAACAACGAAACAGCCCTTGTAAGGGCTTCAAATTGTTTTTAAATTGTATTACTACAGACTGCTGGCTGGGACTTGCAGTGCAAATACCACATTTTAGCAGAACACTTTGGTGATCAGCTGCTGGCAGAAAGGGAACATTAGGTGTTGCATACAGACCCCTAAGAAGTGCTCAGTACTATTTTATTGAGCCCTCTACTATATTTTTGGATTTCTGTATTTCTTACACAAGGCATATATAAGTTCACTACTGCTTCCACAGTGTAAAGGGGGTGTCACAGAGTGTATAGAGGGGCAGCCACCAACAGATTGTACTGTATTTCACAGCCCCCCCCCCCCCCCAAAACTATTGGGACAACTAGTATATTTCCAGATTTCTGTCTTTCTTACTCAAGCCATATTTAAGTTCACTACTGCTTGCAGAGTGTAAAGGGGGTGTCACAGAGTGTATTGGTGCAGCCACCACTAGATTGTATCTCACAGCCCCCCCCCCTCAAAAAAAAAAAAAACTATTGGGATCACTAGTATATTTCCAGATTTCTGTCTTTCTTACTCAAGCCATATTTAAGTTCACTACTGCTTGCACAGTGTAAAGGGGGTGTCACAGAGTGTATTGGTGCAGCCACCACTAGATTGTATCTCACAGCCCTTGGACATTCTGTCCTCACCCCCATGCTGTGTCAGGCTAAATTTTGGGGTGGTTCATATTCTACCTCTGTTTTTAATGGTTCTCTGTGTTCTCATTGCCATGCTGTGTCAGGCTGAGTTTTTGGGTGGCTTATATGCCTACCTCTGTTTTAACCAGGCTGTTGTCCAGAATTTGGCATAATGGTGCGATTAGGCCGCCTCAGAGGCATCTATACATGCTGCCCCTGCTGTTTCCTGTGCATTTCCATTGTGTTTCCATCATTTTCTGTAGTTGACAGGTTTTCACACGACCTTCCCTCTACCAAACTTGGGTCCCCTGCAAAAATGCTCGAGTTTCCCATTGACTTTAATGGGGTTCGTTACTTGAAATGAGCACTCGGGTATCGGGAGATATTCGTCTTGAGTAACGAGCACCCGAGTATTTTAGTACTCGCTCATCACTACTAACCACCCTTTATTATCCCAGTACCCATTACCACAGGTCCTGGTAAGAACCGGAGGGATAAGTATAAAACAATACCTTCCCAGTGTTGTCTGTGTCAATGGGCGTCTAACCTTTCTGCTTCTGCCTAGGAAACCCAGTGGTAGTAAGCAGTTGGCAGTAAGGCAATGCTATACACAGCAGATTTGGCTTGCTGTAGTTAGGGCAGGGAGTTGATTCCATGGGTCGGATGTGGCAAAGTGCATAGAGCTGTGTATTATACCTGTGTTAGACATGTCATGCTGATGTATCACAGTAACAAACTGTAACGCCAATGTGACCTGTTTAACGCTGGCTACATATGTATGCAACAGCATACAGTATGTGTACAACAGTCAAATGAGAAAGCCAACTCACCCTTGCTCTTGTTCTGGTGCACGGATCTGCACTTGGCTTGTGCATGGCAGTCCAATATAGTAAACAGATGATCCAGCAAACCGGTAAAATAAATATCTTTATTCCAAATCCAAGTTAAAATACAGCAAAATTTGACACCATGATGCAGCACACCACAGGGGTACACGAGACGCGTTTCGAACGCTTGCGTGTTCTTGATCACTAACTTTCATGTGATAAATCCAAATCCAAAAGCTGACACCAAGGGTGAAATGGAAAGGAAAGACTTTTCTTTTTACATGCACTTCTTTGCTTTGGCTTAAAAATTATATAAAAACTACAATTCAAGCAATAATCCATCCTTGTATTAATTTTTCATTATATAGTTATTCCACAAGCAGAACAATGGTATCAAGCTGCCTTGTGTGATTATGTTGTTAAAAATTATATTGTTGAAAAATATTCAAAGACTGACCTCACAGTTTTATTGAAATTTAAGGGTTAATGATTTAAGACTGCCATTGCACAAAACAAAAAGATGCACATTGAATTTTTAATATTAATATACTACAGCTGTCCAGTAGGATCCTTCTAGAAATCCACATACATAACTCTTGAGACCTTCTGCCCAAACAAAGGATAATTCATCCGGACACAAGTTGTGATTCCTCAAGTCGACTACATGATAAATTCATAGAGACAGAGCTTTGCGGGTCCTGCTTTACACAGATCACACAAACACTGACCTATTCCTTTTCTTCCAGAGAACGTAACAACCAAACAGTAAAAGCTTCTGACAGAGTCATGTTTGATGCAAAGCACTTGGCCATATCCTCACTTGAAAGAGAACCAGTATCAGAACAGCACAGATTCAAAGCAACAGGGTTGTATGAAAGCTAACAACTACCTGAATGTCCTGTCTGTTGTAAATATAAAATACTATTTGATTTCAAGTCTTTTCGTCCACAATTCATATTCTACTGTGAACACTGGGGGGAGTAGTATATGACTATAAGCTACTATGTAGGCTCTTTCTTTCCATTCCAAAAGATATATAATCCACCTAATATTTTTCCTGTTTTTTTTTTTTGTTTTTTTTTTTAAATCTTGGAATACATTTATCCCAGGTATCCACATCTTCTGAAAGTACCTACTACTCTTTCAGCAAATGATTGTAAATGTGAGAAGAATCTTTTGCTATTATGATTACATTATAGAAATGACACAAAGCTAAGAGAACATGCTTAGGCTAGGTTCACACGTCAAAAATAGAAAAAAAGCAGACACTTTTGCTATTTAAAAAAAAATGTCCGTTATTGCCATGATTTAACGGACTGAAGTGCAATGCATTGAAGTCAATGGAAAAATGGATGTCCAATGCGCACAATGTATTGAACAACGGATGTTATCGCCGCAGACATAAAAATAATGATCATGACTATTATTTTTGGACGTCTTTTGCAAACAGTGGACGTTTTTATTAGTTGTTCACACACAGTTTTTCTTTTATTTATTATTTTATCTTTGCTGCATCGATCTCTCATAGAAAGCACTGCAGTATAATACACTGATCCATTAGATCAGTTATGGATTGCTTGGGGCTGCTGGAGCCAAAAGCAATCTATTACCGTCATTCAGATGCTGAGGCCCGGCCAGGTAGGAAGAAGGGATCGCCCCTCTGTGATTGCATCATGGGGGAGCAATCTCCCCTATAAACACCAGGGATGGGTCTGTAATGCTAGTTAGATGCAGCTGTCAGCTTTAACAGCTGCATCTAAGTAGCTAATTAGCCGGGTTATAAAGATCAGCCACAGCGCCAGGGCCCTGGCTGTACATAACAGCCTGGTGCCGGGCGCTGTGGAGAGGCCTCTCTGCATCTCCTTAACGGCAGCATGACAAGTATACTCATCATGCATCGTTAAGGAGTAAATATTTAAAGAATACCTGGCACTAGCAAAACTTATGGCATGTAACAGACATATGTCAAAAATTTTAATCGGCCAATCAGGAGAACGAGTGGGGAAAAGACCACACTCCCGTGCGTTCCTCTTCCCGCTGTGTGTCTGTTTGAGACTGGGGTCCAATACTTTAGTTCATGTTTCTGAGCAGACCTACAGCATCAAGAGTTTTTAAGAGGGTCGCTCCCCACGGCTTGGCCCTGCTGCCAGGTGCTAGAGCAATCAAAGAAAACCTTATGCTGCTTCTTCAAGTTCCTAGTACCAATGCTTTGGCCTGCTAAACCAGAAGAGGGGCAACTATCACTAAAGAGGGGACTTAGCTTGTCCACGATCTACAGGCCGCTAGATCATTTGCAGCCTGATGACGCTTCACTTATGCAATGACATAACATTGACCAGTATGTGCAATCTTAGGATTGCATATAAAAGTCCTCTAGGGAGACTTAAAAAGTATAAATAAAAGTAAAAATAAAACAAGTTTTTAAAAATATGACATAACCCCTCCCTCCAAAAAAAAGTTAATAACCCCCATTCCCATTTTAGAAGTAAAATGTAAAACTAAATAAACATATTGGAGATTTATCAAACTGGTGTAAAGTAGAATTGTCTTAGTTGCCCCTAGCAACCTATCAGATTCCACCTTTCATTCCTCACAGATTCTTTAGAAAATGAAAGGCGGAATCTGATTGGTTGCTAAGGGCAACTAAGACAATTCTGCTTTACACCAGTTTGATAAATCTCCCCAATTGAATATTGTAGCATGCGTAATTGTCAGATCTAGTAAAATAGTTAAAATAATATTCTTGCATGGTGAACGGCATTAATGAAAAGCCAGAAAAAAAACAAAGTATTTAAAAATTTTTATCACATTATCTATCAGAAAATAATAAATAAAAAGCTATCAAAAATTCCTGTTTACACAAATATGATACTTATAAAAGCAAGAAATCATGGCACAGCAAATGATGCTCCAACCAACCCTGTAGGTGTAAAAATAAAAGTGCTATGGCTCTTAGAAAGCAAAGAGGAAAAAACAAAAGTGCAAAACTGAAAAATGGTCTGGTCATTAAGGACAAAATAGGCTGCAGAGGCAAGAGGTTAAAAGGGAAATGCTAACAACAACTTCCTCTGAATTTGTTACAAAAAAAGCAAAATATTGTCTGTTTCTTTAACCTCTTAACGAACTCTGATACACCTTTTTATGGCTGCCCAGCAGTCCTTGCATACAAAGCAGGCTCAGGAGCTAAACCTGCGCTATATGCAGGGGGTGACAGCTGACACCTGTCTGCAACAACCGGAAGCAGACTTTGCATGTATATGTATGCACTGTTATAGAAGTCAGAATATGGCGGGGCAGGTTTTGGAGGTTGCCTCTACAGCAGAACCTGGTGTCTCAAGGCACGCAGCTCTGCCAGAACCTGGGGTCACTTCATCTAACGGCCTGGAGATTGACCAGTCCCTATTGAGAGCCAAAGGCTTCTCAGCCAGGGTTTTAGACACTCTATCCCACTCCAGAAGTGAAGCTACGAAGAGGTCATATGCAAGGGTCGGGAGAATCTTCCAGTCCTGGTGTTCTCCTCGACAGATAGACCCCAATACTCCTACCATACCGGAGATATTGGAATTCCTACAAGATGGATTCGACAAGGGATTAGCTCCCAGTACACTTAAGGTTCAGCTAGCGGCGTTGTCAGTACAGCTTCGGAAGAGACTCCTTCAGATCGAGGAAATAAAGGAATTTATAAGAGCAGTATCCAGGCTCCGGCCTAGAATCTGCAGGCCAATAAATCCCTGGGATCTTTCTCTTGTATTAGCAACCTTAGCCAAAGATCCATTTGAGCCTCTTGCGGACATTAACATGAAGTTCCTAACCTTGAAGACTGTGTTCTTGCTAGCGATAACTTCTGCGAAACGCATTGGAGAACTGCAAGCCCTCTCAGTGGCTGAACCTTATACTACCTTCTTGCAGGATAAGGTTCTTCTAAAGTTTTTACCGAACTTTTCACCTAAGTATCCATCATTCTCCAATATCAACCAAATGATCTCCATACCGGTTCTTCCTACAGAATTAACAGCAGAGGATCCAGAACTCGCAAGTTTGGATGTGGTACGGTGTCTAAAGATTTACCTGGAAAGGTCTAAGGGATTCAGGCGGTCTGAGAACCTATTCATATCTTTTTCCGGAAAGAATAGGGGCTTAAAAGCCTCTAAACCGTCAATATCCAGATGGATTTCTGAGAATATAAACCTTGCCTACACGCTCAACGACAAAGAACCACCAGAGTTTACCAAGGCCCATTCGACAAGGGCAGTCGCCACCACCTGGGCGGAAAAAGCTCTTATACCATTAGAACAGATATGCCAGTCGGCCTCCTGGTCCACTCCCAGGACCTTCTTTAGACATTACAGAATGAGAAGTTCAGACTCTTCTAATCCAGACTTCGCCACCTCTGTGGTTAGTTTGGCACATCAGGGAACCCACCCTTGAGGATTTTTTGTACTTGCTAAATCCCCAATTGTGCCGCTGTGGGACGTAAGGGAAGATTACATTTGATGGATAATGTGTTTTCCCTTAGTCCCATCAGCGGCACAACTTCCCTCCCTTCTTAGGATATTTTTTTCCTTTATAATTAACTCACTGCCTTGTGGGCACGCCTCCTCTTATACGGGGGGGAGGAGGAGCTTATATTATTTCATTAAAGTTTGATTTGTCTATTAAATATTCTTTTGTCCTGCCTAAGCTCACAGGGGCAAGAATACCCCAATTGTGCCGCTGATGGGACTAAGGGAAAACACATTATCCATCAAATGTAATCTTCCTAGCTGTAGGAAATTACCAGCAGTTCCTGACAAGTCTGTTTCGGCTGATACCTGCATACATGGTCTCTAGACATAGTGATCTCTTTTACTAACTAATATTTGTATATACTATAATAAGGTTATAAAAGAGTGCCATGCCTACTGACAGATCCTTTTTTTTATTTTAAAGGGTACTGCAATATCTTTTTGCATTTTAAAAGGATGCCCATGGATTACAAATTCATAAAAATCTGGTCCTGCATTCACGAGACATATCCAGTGACCAGTAGTGTAGTCATCATGTGTCTTAGATTCTGTAGGACTGGCAGCTCTGAATTTCTGTAGGTGTTCATTAAACATGCACCTACAACTAAGGTTTAAAAACACAAACTAATCTCATTTGAGAAAAGAGGCTAAAAATATGTAAATCCACATATGATCTTCTTCCAAAAAGCGGCCACTTCAGGCTCACTTTAGGACAGAGCTTTGCTCACAGGCGGTGCACCAGAGCATAGGGACTCCCATTGCATTGCCTGTCCCTTTCCTAGTCCTGAGTCACAATGAAATCACATAATGTGATGCACTGTTAACTTTAAGAAGCAATTAAGTACAAGCCAGAACGCTGTTTGCCGTAGGCTGTCAGTGGGAAGTGGGACTTGCAAAAGAAGCAAAGGCCTCTCTGGAATTGAGAAAATTAGTTAGAACATACGTGTGAGCTGCAGGGAGCATCCATTTTCTTTTCCCTATTATATGATTAATGTAATTTTCAGGGTCTGCTCTGGAGGACATTGTAAATTAAATTTATTTTTTTAACACTTTTGCTACTCTATAGTATTCCTGACAATGGGTTGTATGTTGGTCAATTTAATGAATAGGGCCATGGTACACTGAGAAACATGGGACCCATTATTATATTGCTCATTTTCCCACCTCACACAGTAGGGTCTGGTGTTTATTTAACTCTTTTTTAAGGCATGTGTGCCAATTTCCTTCCCTGTTATATGGTTAACGCTATAACAATCTGAACACAAGTGATGGGATGATTTAAAATTGGCTCAGAAGCAGAGCCTCCATCATACCTCCGACTGCAACAACTGACGTAAGCGATGTTGCTGATGTCAGTTATATACCCACCTAATACTATGATAGCAACATCAACAACAGCATTTAAATACCTCACTGACCTGTCTGCTTAAGATCCGCTGCATCATCAGCACCTCCGCAAAGCTATCGCCTTTACAAGATGTTACCAGCAGAGCTCTGATTTCACTGATAAATGCAATGCTATGCTATGAAATGTACAAAAAAGACCAAGGCACCTTGTCTATTACCTCAGGTAAAGAAGAAGAATGATAGATGCGATACTGCTTACCTATTTGCCCCTTGGGCTTTGTGCGTGTCACCGCTGACCAGATATGGGGAACGTTGAAATGCAGGAGCCAGAGAAATAGTCTCTGTGTAGTTCCAGGAACGTAGGGACTGAAAAGGCTGAATATTCCAATGGACGAGATGCTCCACTGCAAAATGTTTTGTATAGCATTGTATAGGTGCTATACAATAAATACTACAGTTAGCTTCACGTAATTTGTCTGACGGTCTTTGTGGGGCAGCGCTGACCTTTGCTGGTACCTTTCTTTTTAATTTGCATTGTTTAATGCTATGCTATAGAGACTTAAAAATTGCAGAAAAGTAAAAATAGTATTATTAATAAAAAATGCCCCCCCCCCCCCCAATAAAGTTCCAAGTGCTCTCTTTTTCTATTTTACCTTTTCCTAAATATCAATAATGTAAACAAAAGGGCAGAGGTGAACTGCAGCCTTGCCAAATGTTCTTGTGCATGAGGAGGATGGAGAGATAACCAGCTGACAGTTATTGAAGGTGTATGGGCACCCTAAATGGGCATCGTCATAAAAATAAAACATGTAATGAATAGAGGGATAGCCGGCACCACGTATGACACAGACGTGTAAACCACTAAATAGTAGCGCAGGTAGCTTCCACGTTAAAAAAAACAGACCGTTGGAGGTGCTTAACAAAAATGCCGAAAAAACGCACAGTGTAAATACTGGTGAAGAAACAGAAGTTGGCACTCACCGCTTGGGGTCGTGAATATCCTTTATTGGAATAACGTGGTACACTTAGCTGGGAAGGGGGAGGGTGGTGAAGGCAGGTAGCGTCACTGATACAACGAACGTTTTTGCCCTGTGTCGGGCTTCGTCTGGTTGTGAACACGTCAGAGGAAAGGGATGTGCTCTTAAAACTGTTGAAAACAGGCCATACCCATTAAAACCAACTTAACAATGTATGCATAACAAATCAAGGAAGTAATACATCCAGGTCATTCCTCTCATTAAGCCCCAAAGGGCCAACAGCATTTAATTTTGTAATCCATACAGTTTCTCTAAATAATAAATTTCTTAACCAGTCACTGCCGTCATTAGGGGGGTTAACTCTTTCAAGCCTGATGTACTTCAGACATTTAGGGTCATTTGCATGTACCAGACGGACATGTTCTATTAAGCGAGGCACCCCCTTCCCTGTTCTGAGAGAGTAAAAATGTTCTTTAAAACGAACCCACAATGCCCTTTTAGTTTTACCCACATAATAGTTGCTCTTAAGAGGTGCTCTTAAAACAGTTGAAAACAGGCCATACCCATTAAAACCAACTTAACAATGTGTGCATAACACCGACTTATACCAGCTTATACCGGCTTCCCCGAGGTTCCCTAAATGGTACCTGTTGCCCAAAATTCATAAGTCGCAGACCCGAACGCCGAGACATTCTATTGTCTCGGCGATCGGGTCTGTGACTGAAGGGCTATCCCAATATTTAGATTGGGTTCTCCGTCCCCTCCTCCCATTATTTCCAACTTACCTGAAGGATACGAATGATGCCTTAGATGATATCACATGGCTCCCCGGGTATTCCCTTGCGTCCGTGACGTGGAGAGCCTCTACACCCGCATCCCTCATGATGTGGGTGTGGAGGCTATTGACCACTTCCTCGGTTGCACAAATCAGTCCATTCCTTTCAGAAAGTTTATTTGAGAGGCTTTGTTGTATGTTTTGCAAAATATTTGCTTTCTTTACAAAGGAGATTGGTACCGTCAGGAGACCAGCACTGCGATGGGCACGCCGGTCTCCTGTACGTATGCCAATCTCTTTCTATCTTGGTTTGAACACAAATATGTTTTTTCAGCCTAAAAGCCCTTCATCAAACACATTGTTTCTTTTTTCCGTTTTGTTGATGATATTTTTGTTATTTGGAAAGGATCCCCAGAACAATTTACGGAATTTGTTTCTTTTCTTAATACCACTAACCAGGTGAATATGTTTTTTACCTCTTCTTTTGGGGGTCAATCTTTTGGGGGTCGTTTTTAGACGTGAAAATTGATGTCATAGATAATAAGATCTACACCAAGGTTTTTCGTAAAAATACTGCCTCCAATTCTCTATTACATTATTCCACTTCCCACCCCGAAACTGTAAAATAATCTATTCCCTACAGTCAGATGGTCCGCCTCCGCCGCATCAACAACACGGACGAGGCGTTCCATCTACAAGCAGAGGAACTAAAAACGCACCTCCTGAACAGAGGCTACCCTGAGAACATCATAGATACTACATACAAAAAAGCCGCAGCGCGCAGTCGCTCTTCCCTCCGTAAGTCACACAGTCAGACACGTCCTAGTAATTATGATGGAGAAGGAAAAAGGTTCACTTTTGCTTTGCAAACTTCGCCCATGAATCAGCTCATCCGCAATGTCATCTATAAACACTGGTTCCTACTGGAACAAGACACTGATCTCAAGGATGTAGCTGTGAGAAAGCCGATACTCACGTTTAGGAAAAACATGACTATAGGTGATTCCCTTAAAGCCACCTCTCCAAAAATAAAACAAACTTGGTTACAGCGCTCTTTACCAAAGGGCAATAAGAAATGCGGACAATGTCGGTATTGTCCACAATTGCTTACTAAAGCATATATCAAATTGAGAGACCAAGAATGCTTTATAAAAGAGATGATAACGTGCAAGACAACACATGTCATATATGCCATCATCTGTCCCTGCTTCCACTATTATGTGGGTAAAACTAAAAGGGCATTGTGGGTTTGTTTTAAAGAACATCTTTACTCTCTCAGAACAGGGAAGGGGGTGACCCGCTTAATAGAACATGTCCGTCTGGTACATGCAAATGACCCTAAATGTCTAAAGTACATCGGGCTTGAAAGAGTTAACCCCCCCCTAATGACGGCAATGACTGGTTAAGAAATTTATTATTTAGAGAAACTGTATGGATTACGAAATTAAATGCTGTTGGCCCTTTGGGGCTTAATGAGAGGAATGACCTGAACGTATTACTTCCTTGATTTGTTATGCATACATTGTTAAGTTGGTTTTAATGGGTATGGCCTGTTTTCAACAGTTTTAAGAGCACATCCCTTTCCTCTGATGTGTTCACAACCAGATGAAGCCCGACACAGGGTGAAAACGTTCGTTGTATCAGTGACGCTACCTGCCTTCACCACCCTCCCCCTTCCCAGCTAAGTGTACCACGTTATTCCAATAAAGGATATTCACGACCCCAAGCAGTGAGTGCCAACTTCTGTTTCTTCACCAGTATAAAAATAAAACACTTTTAACCTGTCACAGGTACATGTCAAAAGTTTTGATTGGTCAGGGTTTCACCGCTGAGACCCCCACTAAAAGGCTAATGAGCCAGGAGAAGAGTGTGGTAGTACATATCACTCTCCAAGTCACAGCAATTTCTGTGGAGGCAGATCAATATAAATCAATGGGACTGGCTGGATGGAGATGGATGACAGTGGGGAATGCTCCCTGCTTGTTCTCTTGATCAGTGGGGGCCACCCAACAGATTTAACATGCTTGGGGAACTTCTGCATAAATAAATAAATAAATATAAATATATATATATATATATATATATATATATATATATATATATATATATATGTCTTTTCACTTGGATAACAGTTAGTCCTATAACTATATAACCTCCAGAGACATTTACACACATAATACACACGTATAAGCGCTACACTTCTACCTTAGTGGCTTATAAATAAAAATACATGTCCAGGCACTTTACCATTGTTTTCCACTAGATGCTGCTCAAACATAGAAAATGTAAATTGAATTTCATGGAAATATTGTAATTGGCAGAAACTTTTTGTTTGTTAAAAAGGCTTTCCTTAAAGTGAGACCTATACCTATGAGATATTGTTGGCACTTTCTGTAGATGTGACTTAAAGTTATAAGATAGAATGCCCCTTTAAATTCTACTTGTTAATAGGAAAAATGATTTCTAGCACTTTCTATGCACCTATGCACATAAAAAAAAACTCATTTTGTAAATGCATGTTATCTAGTAGTTATAGCTAGAGATGACCGAATCACACCCGCAATGACCGAATCACACCCGCAACAGCGATTTGTTTACAAATTTGCTAAACATGGAGGCCAATAAAATAGTCAATCCTATGGGCCCCAACAAAGAGAGGTGCGAAAATGTAGGGGGAGAAGAACGCCAGAAGAAAGAGTTGGGGTGGAAAGGAGCCAGACAAATCTTTTCAATCTCTGTTCATTTCTTATATGCTAGGTACTGTATTTAGACCACGCTGGTATCTGACGCAGGTGAGCCCAATGATAATGTCTTGAAAAATAGGTTTTGTTTGGCATAGCCAGTCCCCCCGCACCTTGCTACTCATCATGACAGACTTAGGCATATAATGTCTCTTGGAGGCCCAAATAAACCGAAATATGTCTTTTTGGAGAGTTCTAAGTTCAATAAGTGGTACAGGGACAGGTAGTGTTTCAAAATAGTATATTAGTTTGGGTAGGATGGTCATCTTTACAGCTGCTATACGACCTAAGAGGGATTTCTATAGGGTGGACCATTTAGAAAGGAGAGTCCTTAGTTCTCTAAAAAAGACTAGGGAAATTGGCTGAATACAAATACAAAGGAATTAATTGGATCCCTAAGTACTTAAAGGGGTTATCCAGTGCTACAAAACATGGCCACTTTCTTCCAGAGAAAACACGACTTTTGTCCCAGTTCAGGTGCGGTTTGCAAATAAGCTCCATTCACTTCAATGAAAGTGAGCAGAAAAACCCAACCCAAGCTGTGGGGATGTCTCTGGAAGAAAATGGACATGTTTTTGTAGCACTGGATAACCCCTTTAATGGAAGATTTGGTCCACCTAAACCAGGCAAGTTTAAAGGCATAGCCTTAGACTTAGAGGTATTAACTATGTACCCAGAGAGTACCCCATACCAAGTAAGCACTTTATGCAAAGAGGGTAAGTTAACAATGGGTTCAGACAGGGTGAGGAAAACATCATCGGCAAACAACATCATTTTAAACTGTTTGTCTCTCACTGTTGACGCCCTTTATATCTGGACTTTTTCATATTGGTGCTGGCAGGGGTTTTATGCATAGAACAAACAGCAAGGCAGCCCTGCGGAGTGCCATTTAAATCGGTTATCCAGCGCTACAAAAACATGGCTACTTTTCCCCCTACTGTTGTCTCCAGTTCAGGTGCAGTTTGCGATTAAGCTCCATTTACTTCAATGGAACTGAGTTTCAAAACCCCACCCAAACTGGAGACAACATTAGGGGAAAAGTGGCCATGTTTTTGTAGCGCTGGATAACCCCTTTGAGATCGTGTAGGGCTCTGAAAGCATGTGAGGAAATTTAAGAGCCACAGTAGGTCAAGAGTACTGGATTGCAGTCAGAAACGGTCCTACGCTGTATTTTTTAAATCACATATTAGATTAAAGGGGAACTCTAGGTAGAGGTAAAAAAAAAATAAACCTGCTGCAGAAGCATATAGCATTGCTTACCTGTCAAACCCAGTTTTGAAACTACCAAAAATCTGTTTGTTTTGGGGGTCTTCATTCTGTATTTTGTGGTTGTACTTCCTGGTTGCGCAGTTGTACACAGTACTACAGGTTCCAGAATGCATTGCTTTCCCTCGGCTGTTTATCACAGTCCACCACCTTGCCTATTCCCCGCCCAAAACAGTTGCATAACATCTAGACTATGTTCACACACTGCAGTTTCATTGTTACTGAATTAATTGCAGTACTTTATCATTTCATTGTAGTCCCACACAGCGTGCTGTTACTACCTGTAAAACCACACAGCACACTGTTACTACTTGTAATGCTGATATTGGAATAAAGAACTTTAATGTAAATTTAATGTAATTTTTTTTTCTTCTCATCTCCACGCATATATTATGATCAAGCATCTTTTATCTTTGAAGTTGAGCCCCACAATAAAGGCTTTATCCAATATTCTCTTACATGGGACATTCTGTTTGTACTTAGTTTTTTGTCCAGGTGGGATTGGCAGTGCCGGCTCTGATCCTCTGTGCCGTTTAGCATCAGTTATGTTACTCCATATTTTTTCCATATTCTTCAGTACTGCAATGAAGCTCCAACATGTGTGAACATATCCCTTTTTCACTGCAGACTTTTGCAAAATCAGTGAAGTTGCAGCAGTTGCTTCTGTCACTCCTTGCCCGCTCAGGTGTAGGCTGGAGGGGCTGGTCAGAGATGGTGAGATGGGGGGTGGGAGACAAGATCCAACCAAGCCTCCTTTGAAATCAGGTCTTGCCCCCTTTCAAGTCTGCATCATCAGCCTGTGCTCGGCAAACAAATTCAATGTCAGACAGAGGCATGTAATCTGTCTCCTCAGGGGAAAGAGCATTAGGAGCAGGAAACAAAGTGTATTGGCACAGAGGCCAGTTTTCTTTACTTTCTGGAAGTCAATCAACTACCAGTGTGTCAGAACCACACAGATATGGTATATATATATATATATATATATATATATATATAGAGAGAGAGAGAGAGAGAGAGAGAGAGACACCTATATAACTTTTATTGTACTTTTAATAGAAAACATTTCTCCCTTTCCTGAGTTCCCCTGTTCCCCTTTAGGGTAGCTTCACACATACCGGATCCACAGCGGATTTCATGCTGCGAGCTTGCAGCGAAATCCACTGCGGATCCTGGTAGTGTGAAGTGAATGGTTCACATACCTGCAGCAGAATTTTAATTCCGCTGCCAGTATGTGACCGGGCCCCTTTAACCCCCCTCATCCCGTCGCCTGCAGCCCCCGGCCCGCAGCATACATTACCTGCTCGGTGCCGCGACTGTGTGTGAGGCACCCGGCTCCCCTCGCTCCCCATCAGCCAATCAGTGCATGGCAGTACTGATTGGCTGATGGGGACCGACGGGAGCCAGGAGCCTCACACACAGTCGCGGCACCAAGCAGGTAATGTATGCTCCGGGTCGGGGCTGCGGGGGTCACATACCTGTAGCGGAATTTTCATTCCGCTGCCAGTATGTGATCTGGTCCCTTTAACCCCCCCCCCCCATCCCGCCGCCTGCAGTCCACGACCCGCAGCGTCCATTACCTGCTCGGTGCCGTGGCTGTGTGTGAGGCTCCCGGCTCCCCTCAATCCTCATATACCAATCAGTGCACGGCAGCGCTGATTGGCTGATGGGGACCGACAGGAGCCAGGAGCCTCACACACAGCCACGGTGCTGAGCAGGTAATGTATATAGGCAGGGGCTGCGGGTGACTGGATGCGGGGGGGTAAAGGGGCCAGGTCACATATCTGCAGGGGTATGAAAATTCTGCCGCGGGTATGTGACCCCATAGAACTTCACTATACCAGGATCCGCAGTGGATTTCACTGCAAACTCGCAGTGTGAAATCCGCTGTGGATCCGGTACGTGTGAAGCTACTCTTAATGTGTCACTGTCATCATAGAAAACTTTTGACATGTCAAATGTTATATAGATTTGTAATTTACTTCTATTTAAAAATCTCCAGTCTTCTAGTACTTATCAGCTGCGGTAAGTCCTGCAGGGAATGGTGTATTCTCTCCAGTACCACACAGTGTTCTCTGCTGCCACCTCTGTCCATGTCAGGAACTGTTCAGAGCAGCAGCAAATCCCTATAGAAAACCTCTGCTGCTCTGGACAGTTCCTGACGTGGGCAGAGGTGGCAGTAGACAGACCTGTGTCAGACTGGAAGGAATACACCAATTCCTGCAGGACATACAGCAGCTGATAAGTACTGGAAGACTGGAGATTTTTAAATAGAAGTAAATTACAAATCTATATAACTTGAAACCTGGTGAATAACTGAAACCAGGTGATTTGAAAGAAAACGATTTTCGCTGGAGTACCCCTTTATGGATTTAATATTGAGTGGCTTTGGAGTTAAAATTTTCCTGATGTGAAAAATATCCAAAAACATTTGTCAACAAATGGTAAACTGTGTGTAGGCTTTGTAATTGCAGCGGTTGTCCATGTGAGCTTCTTCTCTAGTGCACTGTCAGAAAGTACATATTGGAAAATTATACAAAATAAAAAGAAGCAGGAAACCATATATCTTTCTGTGCTGAACAGATAAGTATAAAATGCTTCATGTTTTTGAAAATACTCAAAGCCAAAAGGTGACTGGTATTTCTTAGGATGTGGTTCATTTTAATGCGTTATTGCACAGATAAAATAGTTGAATGTGAAAAAGACTTTTCAATGAAATAGCATAATGTAATGACTTTCTGCTATCTGATAATACTTTTCTATGGATATTTTTGATTATAATGTGTTATTTGCGAATCAGCATTAATGAGCATATTAAGTCTCTGCCTTTCACTTTTTGTTCAGGATCTGTTAATAATACATTACATTTACATTAATCTAGGTATAACATCTAAATTTACATGATATGGTCTTTCACTCATACCTAAGGAATATGTCAGGTTCTCATAAATAAATTGGAATAATATAGGACTGCAGCTGGTTTTGAATCTCTTGGTATGTGATTATTGTTAATAGGGAAGGAGGGGATGAATGGAACCATGTGATTTGCCCTGGCTCTCATTGTCTGTGCCTTCCACTCCTGTACATTGACATTCAGCCTTCTGTTCTTCCATAGAGAAGGTTTCCAAGCTGCCTGCAGGCACTGCCAAGGGCTAAAAATACTCAATTCAACTTGATTAGGTGGTTGAGTACCAGCTTCCACATTGATTCCATACCTGCTTGTGTCAGTAACTTTGCCTCTGCTGTGGAGATTTTCATGACTAAGGCTTACCACCTACAGTGTATCAGTGGGCAATGTCTGATCTCAGATTTGTACAAACTTTTTTTTATAGTTTAAGCTATGGGATCTTAATACTACCAAGACCAAGTGAATTCCATTTATGTCACTTAACAGTAACTGTCCCGTTCAGTTAAAGCATTAAAAATACTGTATTTATAATGAGCTTAAAGGGGTTTTCCTATCTCATTAAATGATAACATATTGCTTCACTTATGAGGCACCCCCTTTATTCTCAAGATTGATGGTGTTGTAGACACTTATGGTGAACAGGATATATAAAAGGAGGAAAAAGATGGATGTTAATAAAAAGCGTTTTGACATCAATATAATACCAATAAAACTATAGATCAGAAAAATGAGCCCCCAACCAGCCTTGTAGGTGGAAAAATAAAAGCGTTATGGCTTTCAGAAGGAGAGGAGGAACACTGGTTTAATGTGACCTGGACACCCGTGCATCAATGACCTTTGGTCATGAGCAGGTGGATATCCAAAATTCAGTCCTACCTTCTTACTTGGCAGTCCCTGCCTATCTCTTTTAAGCAGATCTAGTTAAGGTGTCCAGCTTTACAAAACTGCTTTACTATTTACAAACAAATCCTATAGGGTATGTTCACACTGAGCAAATGTGGTGGATTCCCACCTTCCTCAGTGTCAAACAGTTTCTCTATTGGGAGGGCTTGCACACCTCCGCTCTCCTCCGCTCTCTGCTCAAAAATTAACATGTTAATGTTTTGAGCGGAAAGTGGACGCGGACGAGCTCTCCCATAAAGACACCTTTTGACACTGAGGCGGACAGGATTCCGCCACATTTTCTCAGTGTGAACATACCCTTAAACCTCAGGTCTATGTTCCCACAAGGTACTAAAGATTGTAAACAATGTAAAACCAAAGCCAGAATTAGGGTATGTTCACACTGAGTAATTCTGGCGAAATTTTCAGCTGTGTGGAATCCCGCCTGTCTCAGTGTGTCATAGCCTGTCTATGGGAGAGCACATGCTCTTCTGTTGCTGCTGTTCTCCGCTCAAAGAAGTGACATGTCTGAATGTGCGCCTGAATTACTCAGTGTGAACATACCCTTAATGTTCATGATAATTAATTCTGGACAGTATTTTACAACAACAGCCACTGTTTGTGATCTTTTGTACGTCGTAAGAACATAGCCTACATGCCAACATGCAGATCTATTTACTCTTATTTCGGCATTTAATAAATGCATTTCAGTCTAGGTCTATTTTGGCCCAGTGATCAAACACTCTGTGCTCCTTTAAGATACGATTATCTCACGAGTCTCGTGTTTGGAATGAAAACGCGTGGGTCTCAGTGGACCCCAACATGGAGTCCCTCATTTTGGTGATACTTATTATTTATACTCCTTTTTTCATCTGATGACCGATTTTTGTCTGGTGTCTGTAATAGCTCATTTTTCTCCACATAAATTTTTTGTGATATAACAATAATATATTTTGTACTATTTTCTGGGCTGCTAGCAGTGTTTTGGGGGGGACTCTTGCACCTCATATATGCTAAAGCAACACTTGAGTGGTTTAAGGTGAAACGTGCAAAAGTGTTGGAATGACCTATGCTGCGTTTACACAGAACGATTATCATTCAAATTTTCGCACTAACAATCACATTTTAGCGATAATCATTCTAAATAAACACAGCACACGATCAAGCGACGAACGAAAAATCATTCATTTTGATCTTTCAACATGTTCTCAAATCGTCGTTCATCATTCGCTAAAAATTTGCAGATCGCTTCGTGTAAAGAATCTTTCAAAGATTCACCCTATGTAAAAGATGGGCTTAAGTGATCTTAAAAACGATCGCAATAACGATTTTCTTACGAATATTCTTACGATTTTACTAGCGATTTATTCGTCTAAATGTTGATCGTTATAAAAACCAAATCGTTGTTTAAAAATCGTTAAACGATCGATTGGGTGAATTATCGCTTCGTGTAAACACAGCACTAGTCAAAGCCCGGTCCTTATTCTAATTGAGAATCTGTGGGCAGACTTGATGATTGCTGTTCACCAATGAAAACTATCTTGAAGGAGTTGGAGCAGTTTTGTCTTGAGGAATGGGCAAAAATCCCATTGGCAAGATGTGGCAAACTCATAGAAACTTATAAAAGAAAAAAGAGAAACATGTGGAGAAGACTACAATAATATTAGGTACTATTCAAACAATTTATATAAAATAACAAAGATAAAACACATAAAGACAATGTTATTAGATAGATAAAACTTTTTAAAACTCAAGTGTCCAAGAATGTCCTTAACAAGCATAAACGTGATTGCCTGCTTGTCATTTCTTTTGCTGTGAAAGATGATATTACTCACTGTTTGTTGCGCTATCCAGCCGGATAGGTGATTAATATGAACAAATATAGTTCCTGAGAACAGAGCCAACAGACTGTTTAGCCAAAGCTGGATGGTTATCAGCGTGTGATCTTCCTGTGCACATGATGTCCGCCGTTTGCAGGTGATTGGCCGCTCTTAGACTTAGGAGAATTCCCAGCAGAGATGTAGCAGGATCGCAGTTAGAATTAGCTTGTAGGGGTATGATGGGAGTAGTTGTCCACCAAATTGTGCTAGATGCATTTTGGAAAGCCTCTTTCCATCTTCAGTAGCGAAATGGTTAATCCACTCTGAAAGCACCTTGGAATGTCCTGCGGGCCTGTACCTCTAAGTGTTGGGTGGGACACTTAGAGGTAACCAACGCTTAGAGGTACAGGCCCGCAGGACATTCCAAGGTGCTTTCAGAGTGGATTAACTATTTCACCCCTGAAGATGGAAAGAGGCTTTCCAAAATTCATCTAGCACAATTTGGTGGACAACTACTCCTGACCTTAGGGGGTAAAAAACAAACATGTTGAAAGACTAACAATTAGGATAGCAACAATCTGCTGCCACCGCTCCCACAGCTTCCCGTACTTACCCAGTCGCTGTCACTGTCAGTAATAGCGCCGGCAGTGAGCGGGGAACAAGGAGCAAGCCAGTGCTTATCTGACAGGTTGGCCCTTACTTGCTCCCACTTATTGCCCCGAGTAATAAGGGCTTAAATCACTTGATATAACTGTTTATTCTGCCTCTGATTGGGAATCGGGATCCAAGCCTTTAGCTACACTCCATCTTGGCGAGTAACCGAGATAGGCATTACAGATCCATCTGATACATGTGAAGAGGTTTTAGGCATTCTTTTAATACTATTCCATTACTCAGTTAACACTTGTATGTGTTTTTATAGGTACTTGCCAGCTAACACTATCAGCAAAATGTTGTGAATGATGCATACAGTATGCTGTATATCTATATGTCCTCTGTTAATGCAGCAAATTGTTCATTCAGTATCTTTAACAATGCCTATAATGAATTTATTTTCTAACCTATGTAAATCTGAGATATCTTAATTCTGTGCACATGTTTAATAACAAGCTTACAGGATCATGCTGTTGTATATCTTTTTCTTTCTAGAGAATTTTACATTTTTTTCAGGTGCTTAACTAGAAAAAAATATCACACACTCACATGCTGGCACATCTTAAAGTAAGCATGCTCCCAGCTGAGATTTCAGCCTGTAGCAGATATGATTACAAGGTAATAGTGTTAAGAGGCTTCTCTGTATCTGCTGGACCCATGATGATAACCTCAGGGTTAGGCTGTGTGTCTGACAAATAAGAGTCTATTGTGCCTTTTGCCTTATAGCGATGTAGCAGACATATTCATATACAAGAGGCTTCTGCCATGGATTTCATTCATTTGCCCTTTGCTGGTCCGTTGTACTTATAAATTTATCTGTTCAAGTCCAGCCCGTACAACCAATAACAAAGCATTTAATCTTTAAACTACTCGTATTCTTTACCCTAGGGCGACTGAGCCCAATTTGGATAAGGCAATGTCAGAAGAAAGAGTATAAAGGGGTTTTCTTTGAACTGTCCCTTCTATTGTTTCACTTCAAAGACAAAAAAAAAAATCTGTGAATTTCCACAGCTTATACAACGTTTCAAATGCACTTTTGCTTTTGCAGGAAGACATATTTAATACCTGATTTTGCTCATTGGCTTCATTTTTTTTTATTCTTTATTTTTTATTTCCATTTGCCCATAAACAAAATTGTGAAATTGAGTTCGATCAATAGGCCCATCATAATATGGAATCCCTCAAATACCTAAAAAAAAAAGTAAATTAGAAAACTGTTTGGAAGCCTCTGTAAATGAGTTCCATTCTTTTCTTGATCTGAATTTGTGGAAAAAGTGGAGTAAGAGTACAAACACCACCCATAGATGATTGTCGAGACAAAAAGACCTCCTGGTCTATCTAGTTTGTCCTTACATTATTTCCTTTGTTAATATCTTAGGATAGATATATCTTTATCCCAGACATATCTGAATTTACTTACTGTAGATTTACCAACCATATCTGCTGGAAGTCTATTCCAAGTACCTACTACTTTATTTCTTTATAAAATAGTATTTTCTCATGTTAAAAACACTGTTATTCGGATGGTCATAATCAATTATGGTCGTTATTCTATACGGTGTGTGAACTGCCATCCAATTTCCCATTTACTTCAATAAATCGCATTATATATTATATGGCCATATTTTAATTAGAAATTAGTGAACTGAACTTCCCAAACCGAGATTTGCTACGCATGTTGCAAAAAGGTAGGTTTATTCACTAACCAAATTTTGGCATAGTTTGTACAAACCCAATCCGTAATCCCTTCCAGCTGGCCAACCAGCTGCAAGCCACCCCCCTGCAACATCATACTTCCTCCTTCACTTTATATACAGGAGCGCACCAGCAGCCGCCAGTCAGCTCCTGTACAGTGAACTGAACACACACAAGTACATTAGGTAGAAAGGGATAGGGAGAGGCAGGGAGATGAAGTTAGAGAGAAGGTTGATTTGTAGAGATGAGCGAACCTCGAGCATGCTCAAGTCCATCCGAACCCGAGCGTGCGGCATTTGATTAGCTGGGGCTGCTGAAGTTGGATAAAGCTCTAAGGTTGTCTGGAAAACATGGATACAGCCAATGACTATATCCATGTTTTCCACATAGCATTAGGGCTTTATCCAACTTCAGCAGCCACCGCTAATCAAATGCCGAACAATCTGGTTCGGATGGACTTGAGCATGCTCTAGGTTCGCCCATCTCTATTGATTAGGTATCAGGGACAGATAGAGGAAAGTGTGAGAAAAGTAATTGTGTAAGCTGTGTAGAATTGAAACTGCTCATGTGCTCTCACTTTGTGTGTCAGTAAACACTGTCAACGGCTGTCCAAAGATCTCCGAGGCAAATGTAACTGGATCTGGCAGCATAATAAGTGATCATCAGTGATCCATCATTACAAGGTAAATTTAAGCCTATGAATCACCTGTCAGGTTAGATATTGAGTTCTTCAATTAAACCTTGCCTGGCAGCATAAAAACTGTCATTGTGCGTCAGTCATCTATTGTGACACCAAAGAGAACAAGGCTGTCTTGCCACAGTGTGAAGAGGCTCACTTTCATTGAGATAAACCAAGCCCGGATAACACCGGATTTTAATGCCCCCATCCTTAGTTTTAATGCCCCCATCCTTAGTTTTTAAATAGTGGTTATCATTAACCATTAAATGATGGCCATCCACTCAATTTCAACACTGTGTGAACATAGCCTTTCCGTGTTTTCAATCCACTCCTGGCTTTGGTTGCAAAATTCTGATCAAAAATACAGTATGGGAACATAGCCTAGTTATGTAATTGACATCATTTTATTCATTCCATTATATGCATCTGCTTTCATAATATAAAGTACAGTATAGTTTATTTAGCATAGATATTAAATTAAAGGGGTTTATGCTTTTGACATTCCCATTGTATTAGGGTCCCCCGAATTTTGGTATTTAAAGGAATTTACATTGCAATCAGCAATCATCTTCAAACAAATTAAGCAGCAAATATTTGATTTCTCTGCAGCGCCACCACAGGAGACACCAAGCATTACATGGCCCTCAATAAAATCAGGAGTACACATCAAAATCTGCAAAAAATACTCTATGCATGAATCTGGTTTTAGAAATGATGATGATGATTGTTTTTCTGATAATTTATGTTATGATAAGATTGCTATATTGTAGATGTAGAAATAAGCTGTAGGAAAAGCTGCAACTCTTGACATTAATTATACCTGTTCAAATGCCATGAGATTCATTCAGAATGACCGGCTCTCTCAATTGTTAAAAGAGTCTCTCTCATCGTTACTTAGATTTATATTGTATTGGCCAGGAAACATCAAAGCCATAATGTCTTCACATATTCTATCTGAGCAAAGAGGAAAGAGATGCTCTAACATTCTGGCTTTATTAAAGTTCCTAATGTTGATTCTTATAATGAAAAATGCACAAAAGTAATATGTTTGATGAATAGCTAATAACACTTCAGTGCGGAGAAGAAGCATTAATTTTGCTTTAGTATCATGGAAAGCTAATGCATTCAACAGCTGTGTCTGAATAAGTTAGTTTAGCAGACTTAATAGAGATTCACGAGGCTTAGAAATAATATATCGTACATTTGCAAGGCCACATTGTGTTTGGAAGAAGTGAGTCACCAATGTTAGCTCAAAGATGCATCTGAAGGTTATGACAGTTTCCTAGATTTGTATTTATCTACACAAAATATTAAAGAAAATCAAATTTTATTTGGCTTTACATTTCATTTTGTTTATTCATATTGTTTTTTGAGTGCTTATTCACATTGTTTATCATATTTTACAACAGTGATCCCCAACCAGCGGCTTTGGAACTACACTTGGTTCACAAACCTATCTTGTTTTCTTCATCAGAAACCCAGAAGTAATTATAATCATATTCACTGGCAATTTGCAATATTGCTGACATATACTAATCACCAAACAATGGCAATTTTAATGTTATACTAGTCTGAAGTTGCACAGCTTTGTGGTCAAATGCTAAAGGTCCTATTACACAAAGTGATTCTTGGCCGTATTTGGCTGATGCCATTACGGCCATTAATCCCTTAGTGTAAAAAAGGACAATGATTGGCCGACATGCATGATGTCGGCTGATCGTTGTCTTTCAACAACCGCCACTATCTTCTATGGGGTGCCCGGATGATCTAGCAATCCCCCAGGCAAACCCCACACCCCACCCCTGCAGCTCCCCATGGTCCTCCTGGCTCTTACCCACTCACTGCTGACAAATGTAATAGCACCAGCAGCGAGCGGGGAACAGGGAGCAAGCGAGCACTGACCTGACAGGTTGGCACTCGTTTGCTCCTCTTAATCACCCTGTGTAATAGGGGCTTAACATATGCTGAAGAGTGTACCATTAGTGTGATGTTCTATACATCAAAGCTAGCACTTGCAATGCAGAAGTTTACTAAGCCTAGCATTTCAAACATAAGTAAATCGTGACTAATTTGTTAAGGGGTACATACTAGAGATGAGCAAACCTCGATCACACTGAGGTTTGTCCGAACCTGAGCGTGTGTAATTTGATTACTGAAACAGCTGTATGTGGATGGATACCTGGCCTTGGTTTTTCCCTTGTCATTACAATGACTTATAGGGCCACTTAATATGGTGGTTTTGGTGGTTTTCTTACAGGAGCTGGGTCCTTCCCGGAGGGATATCTGGCTAGTCCTGTGTTTCAAGACTCTTTGATGAGGCTCCACGGGCTCTTCTGTTGCATATTCATGGTGGCTAAAGAAGTTGGATGATGTCCTAGGTCTGCCTGGAAATACCCATTTTCCCCGACTCCTTATAGCTGCATCCAACTTCTTCAGCCACCATAATCAAATGCCGAACTTTCGGGTTTGGACTAACTGATCGTGCTCGAGGTTCGCTCACCTCTAGTTACGCGTCTTTGGCTCATCTTCTGGATGTCTGTGAAGGCCATAGCTAATTGTGCTAAACCCTGACCACTCTGCATCAATTCTATAAAATTTAACAGGCCGTATTAGAGAATTTAAATCACATTTTACAAGAGGCATTCTCTTCTACGTCTATGCTGACTTTGCCTTAGACACTTGAAACACAATGATCATATGTACACTGTGGAGTGGATAGACAGTATTGCAATTCATGTTGGATCAAGCATATTCCATGTGGCATTGGACATTCCCCTTTTGCTGTGTGAATGCCCTTTGTCTTTAAAACAGCATCAGTTCTTTTAGGTACACTTGCACACAATTTTATTGGGAACTTGGAAGGGAGGTTGTTCCAAACATATTGGTGAACTATCCACAGATCTTCTGTGGATATAGGTTTGTCCATGCCCTTATGGCTGTTAATATAATACTAGACAAACTTGGTGATGTTGAGATCAGGGCTCTGAGGGGGCCATATAATCACTTTCAACACTCCTTGTTTTTTACATTGAAGACACTAGCTATATGTTTGACTGTACGATTATCTTTAATTAGAACAGTAAATCAGTAGATATAGAACATATTCTCACATTCTAGCAACCCTGACTATAGATAGCAGTAATAAGAAGTGGCACTCCAATTAATATATACAAAGAAAGGAGGCCTTATGTTCAGACAACATATCAACTCCTCTTGGCAGTCTTTTTCAAGCAAACAATAAGCCCTCAAAATACTGTTAGTGACATTACCATATGTCATAATTGACATCCCAGAAAAGAAAATAAGCCGACTCTACATAAATACATACAATACATACATACAGTGCATACATAGGTAGTTGAATGAGGCGGCACTCCGGTATAAAGTGAAATTACTAAAGTTTTATTCACCCATCAATGTGCAACGTTTCACATTGATTGAAATGTTGCACATTGATGGGTGAATATAACTTTAGTAATTTCACTTTATAATGGAGTGCCGCCTCGTTCAACTACTTGTGGATTTGGAAGCCTGAGTTTCTGAGTTTGTGCACCCACCTGAGCCTTGAGCCAACACAGTGCCATCCTGCAACTTCTTATTTGCTACATACATACATACATACATACATACATACATACAATAGTGTGTTAGAATTAGTGTGATAAAATTAGCATACAATAACATCATGTGTACATAGTGCAAAACGAAATCACCTCCAAGCATCATGTAAAATGTACAAAGATTCTTAGAACAATGCAGTCTGCAATTCCTCTATTATTCCACCTGTAAATGTATGAATGTAATATGTGTGTGTTTACACAGTCTGACATTGACTGCACTGATTGAAGTAGAATTGTAACACAGAAAGGAGCAGCACAACACAGAATTCTAAGATGCTTCATTATTGTTATTTTATGAGGAATACCGTCACCTACTAACACAGACAGGTCAGGGAAGCTGACAGATGTTTTTCAGTTTTTGCTCTTACAAATTGTCTTAAACCCTTTATCTGTGTTATTACCACAAAGATAAATAGGACTAAACAAATGCATTATGAAATACAATAGGTCTGCACAGGAGCTATATACACAACACTGACATTTTAATGACTATATAATGCCAAGTTTGCATATTTATTTTTTTAGATATGTTGGTGCAATACAATTACTGGTTGTAAAGGAGAATTTGCATATTTGTAGCCAAAAAAAACAAAGTTCAGGCAACCAATGCGTTACATTCTACTCTATGTTTAAACATGTGAAATAGTGAAGTTAAAAGAGATAAGTTCATGCTTTTATAAATTCTACATGACTTTATCCTCAAGAATGAATAACAAACCACCAGAGAAATGGCTGCCAGTTACTGTATACTGTAAAATAATTGACTATATTAGGAACAGTACTGAATAAGTTACCAATCGTAACTATCAATTTCATTTTTTTAAAGATGTATCAATGGCACAAAATCAACATTTACAAATATCCAACAAAGGTTTTCTCATACTATCAGATAAAGAAATTGGAATAGAAACCCTATGCCAGTGGACAGAGATGTCAGACAGTTGTTGATGATTATCAAAACTACAATAGTTAATGCTTTGTAGGTTACAAAAAAAAAAAAAACACAAAATTCCTTAGCTGGCGGTTAAAAGGGATGTCTCATCTTATGCCCCAGAGGTCATAAAATTAAAAAAAAAATTCTGTACGTTCTAATTACCTGAAAATTATGCTAATAATTTCTCTAATCACATGACAACATCCAACCATCCATCATACACAATTATTTGCATACGTGCTGATGGAGCTCCCCATACACCATCATTACAAATCGATTGCAAAAGAGCTAACAATCACGATTAAAATCATTAAATTGGTGTATACGCTTCAGAGACCACAGAGAAAATTAACTTCCCACCAACCTAATTTTTTTTTTCTGAACATGAAATAATGATTTTCTGCCAGTATAATTACAAAGCCAACATCTGATCAAGGCAGCATCCAGAGAGGATTATCAAATGCTTGCGTATTAGACCTCATTACCAGCTTGAGTGCAAAATTATTACATCTTGTAATTGGATGGTGAGATTTATATACAGATCAGAGCCATTTCTGTAAGACTGTAATTACAAGCTTCGTTGGTTAGCTACTTATCACTCAGCGCAGAAGAGAGCAAAATAATCAACAGAAAAATACATTTCATTACCCCGTAACCCTATCACAAGGAGAACCACTGTAACATCCATGTCTGCATTAGAGAGAACAGCTAAATTCTAAGATGAAACTATTTATTATGATCCCTTTAAGTGGAAGCTCTTTTTTTTTTTTTTTTGCTTAACCCTTAACGCACTATTTGTTCATGCTGCATAAGCAAATCATTAATTTTCTAGACAATTAGGCTCAATCTAGTAATTATATGAGTAACTGAGTGAAATAAATATGCTACTTCAACAACGTCCCAGCTATTAAAGACACACTACATGTGCATTAACCTAGAGTAGCTAGGAAAAGCACTAAAGCCCTGAGGATGGTTTTCAGCATCTTTAGATGCTTGACTTAATCCTCAAACTATGATTGGGAGCTGCAGTATTTTACATGCATTGCTGTCTTTCTTTCTTGTTTTTATAATTGTGTAAATACAAAAGGTGTAAAAAGTTTTCTCAATAGTCTAAATCTTACATTCCACTTAACTCCCACCAACTACGCTTTCATACACCAAGCTCACTTTTAACCCTTTTACCCTTTAAGGACATGGCCCATTTTCGTTTTTACGTTTTCGGTTTTTCCTCCTTGTGTTTAAAAGGTCATAGCACTTGCATTTTTCCACCTAGAAACCCACATGAGCCCCTATTTTTTGCGTCACTAATTGTACTTTGCAATTACAGGCTGAATTTTTGCATAAAGTACACTGCGAAACCAGAAAAAAATTCAAAGTGTGGTGAAATTGAAAAAAAAACGCATTTCTTTTATTTGGGGGAAATGTGTTTTTACGCCATTCGCTCTGGGGTAAAACTGACTTGTTATGCATGTTCCTCAAGTCGTTACGATTAAAACGATATATAACATGTATAACTTATATTGTATCTGATGGCCTGTAAAAAATTCAAACCGTTGTTAACCAATATACGTTCCTTAAAATCGCTCCATTCCCAGGCTTATAGCGCCTTATCCTTTGGTCTATGGGGCTGTGCGAGGTGTCATTTTTTGCGCCATGATGTGATCTTTCTATCGGTACCTTGATTGCCCATATACGTCTTTTTGATCGCTTTTTATTACATTTTTTCTGGATTTGATGCGACCAAAAATGCGCAATTTTGCACTTTGGGATTTTTTTGCGCTGACGCCGTTTGCCGTACGAGATCAGGAATGTGATTAATTAATAGTTCGGGCGATTACGCACGCGGCGATACCAAACATGTTTATTTATTTATTTATTTGTTTACTTTTATTTAAAACCTGGGAAAAGGGGGGTGATTCAGACTTTTATTAGGGGAGGGGGCATTTTACTATTAACAACACTTTATTATTTTTTTTTACACATATACTAGAAGCCCCCCTGGGGGACTTCTAGTATATACACTTGGATCTCTCATTGAGATCTCTGCAGCATAGATATGCTGCAGAGATCCATGAGATCGGCACTCGTTTGCTTTCGGCTGCTGCAGCCGAAAACGAACGAGTGCCGAGCCGAGGACGGCGCCATCTTGGACGCGTCCCCGGCCGGCATCAGTAACGGAGATCGCTCCTCCGGGACAAGGTCCCGGAGGAGCGATCTCCCCCACTAGACACCAGGGAAACGTTGCCTCCGGTAATCGGAGGCAGCTGTCAACTTTGACAGCTGCCTCCGATTAGCTAATTAGCGGGCACGGCGATCAGACCATGCCAGCTAATAGCAGCGGTCCCGGGCTACTCGCGGCACCCGGGATCGCGGCACTTCAAAGCGGGGCCGCCGCGCGGCCCCGCTTTGAAGTGCAAGTGCGGACATATGACGTACCGGTACGTCATATGTCCTTAAGAGGTTAAGGACAGGGGCAATTTTTATTTTTGCTATTTTGTTTTTTCCTCCTTGTGCATAAAAGGCCATAGCAGTTGCATTTTTTCACCTAGAAACCCACATAAGCCTTTATTTTTTGTGCCACTAATTGTACTTTGCAATGACAGGCTCAATTTTTGCATAAAGTACACTGCAAAAGCAGGAAAAAATTCAATGTGTGGTGAAATTGAAAAAAAAACACATTTTGTGCTTTTAGTGGATATGTGTTTTTACACCGTTCGCCCTGGGGTAAAACTGACTTGTTATATATGTTCCACAAGTCGTTAGGATTAAAACGATATGTAACATGTATAACTTTTCTTGTATCTGATGGCCTGTAAAAAATTAAAACCATTGTTTACAAATATACGTTCCTTAAAATCGCTCCATTCCCAGGCTAATAGCGCTTTTATTCTTTGGTCTATGGGGCTGTGGGAGGTGTCATTTTTTGCGCCATGATGTATTCTTTCTATCGGTACCTTGATTGCGCATATACGACTTTTTGATCGCTTTTTATTAACATTTTTCTGGATTTGATGCGACCAAAAATGCGCAATTTTGCACTTTGGGATTTTTTAGCGCTTACGCAGTTTACCGTACGAGATCAGGAATGTGATTAATTAATAGTTTGTTTATTTATTTATTTATTTACTTTTATTAATAACCTGGGAAAAGGGGGGTGATTCAGACTTTTATTAGGGGAGGGGGCTTTTTATTAACAACAACACTTTTTTTTTTACTTTTACACTTATACTAGAAGCCCCCCTAGGGGACTTCTAGTGTAAGTGCTTTGATCTCTCATAGAGATCTCTGCAGCATAGATATGCTGCAGAGATCCATAAGATAGGCACTCGTTTACTTACGGCTGCTGCAGCCAGAAGTAAACGAGTGCCGAGGCGGGGACGGCGCCATCTTGGAGTGGTCCCCGGCCGGCTTCAGAAACGGAGATCGCTCCTCCGGGACAACGTCCCGGAGGAGCGATCTCCCCACTAGACACCAGGGATGACGCTGCAAACGGTAATCGGATGCGGCTGTCAATTTTGACAGCTGCATCCGATTACTGTATTAGCGGGCACGGCGATCGGACTGTGCCCGCTAATACCTGCGGTCCCAGGCTACAAGCGGCACCCGGGACTGCGCTCTGGACGTCCTTACCGACCGCAGGGCGTAAATATACGCCCACGGTCGTTAAGGGGTTAAGTTCCAGTATTCAATAACAGTTTTAGATATTGTACGTACAGTTTTAACTCCCTATGTAGGGAACTGCATGTTTCTACTTCTCAAGATTGATTTAAATTATATATTAATAAAATACCTTACCTTAAATATATCTACTTGGTTGGAAGTGCAAAGAAAGTGAGTTTACTCATTTTTTTTATTTTTTTTTATGGCAAAAAAGGGACCTACTTACCTAAAAAAAATAATAATTAATGCAGAAAATGCCTTCCATCTGGAGATCTACCTAATGGTGGAACTTTCCTTTGTTGGGACTTAAATACCTTACTGTAAATATAGGCAGCTACTTGCTCCTCACTTATTCTCATAGGCTTTATACGTGCAGCCTGCAATACAATAGGACTGCCTCAAGACATTTGCCACCAGAGCAAAAGAGTAAGATAACCCTGCCTGTTAGGGCCCGTTCACACAGCGCAAAACAGTCTCTTGTCTTTGAGTCGAGAGCAACGGAGAGCGGAGATGCACAAGCTATCACATCGAGATAGTGAGGCAGGTGGGCTTCTATGCGGAGTCCGCAGCACTGGTTCCGCTCAGAATTTCCACCTGTTTAGCTCAGTGTGAAAGTGCAAATAAAAGTGAGATTATTTTTTTTTCTGTTTTATGGCAAGGGGGGCCTACCTAATGGAAAATAATAATAATAATAATAATAATAATAATAATAATAATAATAATAATAATAATAATAATGTGCCTACTATCTGGGGTTCTAGCTGCTAGGGGAACCTACTATTAGGGGGCAAATTACCTGCTTAAAGGAGGAGCCTAATGGAAAAAAAATACCTAATAGGGGCATATACCTACCTACTGGGAGACTAATCTGCTTATTGGGAAAACTAAATAAAGATGACTGCCTTCTTGTACCCACAATGAATGATGAGCATTATGTTGCATGCTAGCTGGGAGTAACAGTGCGCTGTTGTAATGTCACATGGCAGGGTAGTGCCACTACAGAAGTTTTCTGGTTCTCTGTCTGTGAACTAAATTTTATATAACAAAAAAGGAAAATAAGGAAAAAGGAAACAAAAAACAATGTGTAATGTATCTGTATTAGATTGAGAGTATCAGTAACTGCAAAAATCACTGTTAGTAATCATTTTCCTTGACTAAGCTGGCGTACTTCCCCTGTCACACGCGTTTCGAGGGGAGGAAAGCTTTTTCTCATGCGAGCCTTTATTTACATGCATCTTAAGAAAAATTTAAAAAAAATCAAGTAAAATTACAACTTACTGTAAGTTATTACTAGAGTTAATGTTACTCATGATCTAATGCGGAACTGTATTGCTGGGAAACATATAGATTCATTATACATAGGGTCAGGGCCGTTTCTAGGTAATTTGGACTACAGGGCGAATCTTGCTAAAAGCGCCCCCCCCCCCAAAAAAAAAAAAAAAGTAATTCCGTGACTTACAGGTGACGTCTTCTTGGATCTGAGGCGTCACTTCTCTTTTCCTCTCCTTCTGGCCCAGACCTCCATGATGATTTCTTTCAGCTACTATTCATCTCTTCTGAACCTGCCAGACAAACATCTTAGGCTCCGCACTTTTACAACAACTTCCACTTTTTTGTGTCATGTGCAGTGAAGTCAGTAGGTATGTGGGTTGCCCCCTGTATGTAGGATCCCCTGCTGTGCCCCCATATAGTAATAATCCCCCCTGTGCTTCCCCCCATAGTAATAATCCCCCCTGCGCTCCCCCATAGTAATAATCCCCCTGTGCTCTATCCCCATAGTAATAATCCCCCTGTGCTCTATCCCCATAGTAATAATCCCCCCGTGCTCTATCCCCATAGTAATAATCCCCCCTGTGCTTTCCCCTATAGTTATAATCCCCCCCTGTGCCCCCACATAGAAATAATCCCCTCTTTGTCCCCCAATAGTAATAATCCCCCAGTGCTCCCCCCCCATAGTAATAATTCCCCCTGTGCTCCCCCTATAGTAATAATCCCCCCAGTGGTCCCCTTATAGTAATAATCCCCCATGTGCTCCCCCCCATAGTACTAATCCCCCTATGCAGTACAGATAGTAATAGCCCCATACAGGATAGCCTTCCCCCGTGTAGACCCCCATGGTATAGACCCACTGTGTAGCCCCCCATAGTAATGCTCTCCCCTCGTGTAGACCCCCAAAGTATAGCCTAGCCCCCCAAAGTATATCCCTCCCCCCAAGGAGCCCCCATAGTATAGCCCTCCCCCTGAGTAGCCCCCATAGTATAGAAAAGCATATAACAGGGCACTTACCTCTGAGAGACAGACATTACTTACCCCGAAACCTAAAAGGGAAGATGAGAGCCACAGCAGAATAATAGGCACATATGACGGCCAATCACAAGAAGTCAGAAACATCATATCCAGATACTGGCACATACTACTGAAAGACCTTGACATATCCACAATGGTAGCCGCTACACCACAGATAACATACAGAAAGGGACGTAGCCTGAAAGATAGACTCACCAACAGCTACCTAGCCCCCATTAAAAGGGCGGGGACATGGCTAGATAGACAGACACCGGGGATGTTCAAATGTGGTCACTGCTCCATGTGTAGATATATCAACCAAAGCAAGGTAGTCAAAAGTGCTGTCACAGGGATCTCCTACCCCATCAATGAATTCATTAACTGCTCCACGAAGGGGGTGATCTATGTACTTACCTCTTCATGTCCACGTAACTACGTTGGCAAAACGATCAGACCCCTGAGAGAGAGGATGAGGGAACATGTAGGTGACGTCACACATGGCAGGGATACCCCGGTAGGGCTACATTGTAAAGAGATGCATAATTGTGACCTGAGACAAATCTCTTTCCAGGTCCTTGAAGTGGTGAAAACAAATGTGAGAGGCGGTGACTGGGAGAACCTCATCCTGCGGAAAGAAGCAGAATGGACTTACAAATTCCGTGCTCTCAAACCACAAGGACTCAATGACTACATCCAATACAGCAGCTTCATATAGGCTGAATTGGACACTCACCAGATGAACATATGAACTGACTGATTGGATGGCATCTGAGACTATGTGCCTGCTGATATATTTAGCACTGACTCGTTCACGGCAATGTGGGCCAGGGTGGATGCTTACTACCTGTCCAACAGTCCTGTGGATGGCAATTGTCATGCTGCCCCTCAGCTGGGACCATGATACTATTTTTTGGGGGGTGGCTAGCGTACTGTCTCACTACTCGGTCCTAGGAAATACATGATCTGACAGCCGCCGTGCTGTCCTCTCAGGTGGAGCCAGCAAGTTTAACGTTGACAGTCGCCGTACTGTCTTAATGCTTGGCACTATCTGTGTATACCATAGCAGCCGCCATGCTGTTTTATCAGCTTGAGCCAGTATGCTAACTTGGACAGTCGCCGTACTGTCCTAATGCTTGATATTATCTGAGTCTATTACAGCAGCCGCCGTGCTGCCCTGCAAGTTTAGCCAGCATTCTAACGTTGACAGCCGCTGTACTGTCTTAATGCCTGGCACCATCTATGTATATATGCTTTAGCAGCCGCCATGCTGCCTGGGCGCATGGTGCTACTCACCGTTTGTGGCAGTCGCCGTGATGTGCCATGGTCTGGCACCAGGCGCCCTATGTGTGGTCAACCGCCGTGTTGTTCTATAGTTGGGCATCTGCATCAGTAAAGATGGTGGCTACCTGTATGCAGTATATATGCAGCCGCTGTGCTGCCCGAAGGAGAACCATTAACACTATCTTAGGCTGACACTTATTGGACATAGTTTCTCATGACTTTGTTGTTGTTGTGGTTTTTGTTGTTTGAGGTCACTCACTAGTGATGAGACTGAGTGCCTCTCTAGTTGACAATATGCTGACGTGCCGAACAGGGCATTGCACACTCCGTGTGTTGCTATGGTCTGAGTATGCACATCACTAACCTTCACTAGAACATACTATCCACTATGCTGTATCAAGCCGGGAACGGGGCGGAGTTCCCCACGATCCCCATCACACATCACCAGCTTGAGCACACCTTCTCACTCTGCATACTATGACGTCACGAACACGTGACCGGGGTAACCCGGAAGTCTGTGACGCACGAGCGGGGCGGGGCTGAGGCGTGCTGAGCATTTAAATCTGTGCCGCGGGCATGTATCTGCGGCCGCTATCAGAGCCATAGAGATACAATAAGACTACACTCCATCTACACCGCTCCTGATGAATGCGAACCGCAGGAAACGCGTTGAGCGTAAGGAGTCTTGGACTGGCCTAAGGACTGGTAATAAATGCTGCTAAAGGACTACTGAATCACGGTAAAACCCTGCATCATTTACCTGCTGGCATCGGACTTACTGTTATCGGCCTAAGGATGAGCATTATGGGACCTGTAGTCCTGTCACTGTGAGAGATTATACATATACCAGCCCTACGGGTCATGTCATTATTTCACACAAGGGTATAGTGCAGCACCAAAACGTGCACATTTATCTTCGCAGTACTATACACTGTAAATAAATTTCACTTGTTTCAGCAAGAAGTTTTCATTTTCCACATTTGTTTTGTCTTTGATGAACTTGATGAAAACCAATAAAGTATTTATGAAATAGCAATAGCCCCATAGTATAGTTCTCCCCCTGACTATCCCCCCATAGTATAGCTCTCCCCCCGAGTAGCCCCCCCATCCAAATAGCCCCCCATAGTATAGCCCTCCCCCATGTAGCCTCCCCTCCATGTAGCCTTCCATACTATTGGCCCCATTGTAGCCCCCACATTCTAGCAGTTATGAGAAGGAAAAAAAAATACACTCACCTCTCCTGGATCCTGCGGCAGTATCTCCCTCTGTCTGGCAGCTGATCTTGTAAGTTCAGTGAGCTTCCGGCACAGGCAGCCTGTCACACACCTGCCCGGAAGCTCACTGCTGTAGCCCCGCAGCGCCCGGACTTCTCTCCTCGGCGGCGGTCATGTGATCACGTCACATGTCCACTGCCAAACAGAAGAGAGAAGTCCAGGCGCTGCGGGGCTACAGCAGTGAGCTTCCGGGCAGGTGTGTGACAGGCTGCCTGTGCCGGAAGCTCACTGTACTGGATCCGGCTGCCTGGAGGGCTCACTGTACTGGATCCGGCTGCCTGTGCCGGGGGGCGCACGCCGGGCGGGGTGGCGGCGATCTGGGCAGCTGATGGGGCGGGCGGCCGGGCGGCCAGTGCCCCCTAGCTGTCAGCGCCCCGTGCGGCCGCCCGGCCGCCCGCCACTAAAAACGGCCCTGCATAGGGTGGTGCAACTAACCTGGTGAGCCCTTGTGTGATCAGCAATGCTTTTGTTAGTGTAGCTCATTCAGTGAAGCTCAGGAATGAGATCTCTAGACTAGTAATGAGCGAGTTCGCGCTGTTGAGCATAGTGCTCAATTGAGCTTGGGGTACTCTGGGTGCTTTTTAAATATTTGCACTACTGTACTGACACAGCACAGATATTTAAACAGTTAGGAGCTCCTTGAGGTCCAAAACTATTTGAATACAAATCAAGTAAAACAATATAAAGCAGCCAGCCTGTCTGTGTTCCTTATGATGCCCACAGTCTCCTGCTCTGTGACAGCCCACTCAGCCAATCACTGGCTGCGGCATGACAGCACAATGATTGTCTGAGTGGGCTGAGAGTGAGTCGGGGACCGGAGCTGGCACCAGAGGACATTGGGGGGGAGCACAGACAGGTAAGTGTAGCTAGTATCATTAAATGCCTGCATCCAGAGGAGTTTTAATGTGTCTTGCAGTAACCTTTTACATTTTGACGTTTTAATTTTTGTATATTTCATTTAAACATTCCTGCAAGGGACAAAATATACAAAAGTTGTAATGTAATAGGTCAACCAGGCACCCTGGGTAAATGCTCAAGTCTCTCATTGCTTTCAATGGGGCTTGTTACTTGAGTCAAGCACTCAGGCATTAAAAAATGCAAGCATTTAACTGCTCAAGCAACACTACTCTAGACACTAGGATTCTGTGGAACAACTTTAACACTTTTTCCAACAGCCTCTGTGTAACAATTCGGGCAAAATCCTAGTGTTAGTGTATGCAGCTTTGCGTTACTAGTGGAGTTGTTGCTATGCACTTAATTTAGACGCGAATGGGTCCCCATACTGAATTGTACTGTACTGAAAATAACTTTTGATTACATTAAAGCCTGCTACGCAGAAAAGAAAGTTGAGACTTGTAGCCAACAACTGACTCTTAACAATGAAAAGCAAAGATGTCCAGCAAATTTTTTTTTATTCAAGTATTGTATTGCCCCGGAAAAGATATACAAATCACCAATATACACTTATTACAGGAAATGCTTATAAAGTGCTTTTTTCCCCTGCACTTACTACTGCATCAAGTCTTCATTTCCGGCTAAAATGGTTATGTCACAACCCGACTCCCAGAGCTGTGCGGGCTGTGGCTGCTGGAGAGGATGATGGCAGGGGGACACTGAGGGACACAGGGCACTGGAGGGACACTGAGCATCCCTCTACCATCATCTTCTCCTAAACCTGCTGACAGTTTATTAAGTCCATGTTAAAAGCATACAAATGGAAATCGACATCCATAAAACAATTCCTATGCGTTTCCGAGCTCTGCTCTTTAGTCATGGCATAACATTGTGAAAAATGTTATCAAACACCTGGGTCCAATACCATTCCCACATTGGGGGTTGAGCAATACTCCTCCCATTGAACATGACAAACATGGTTAATAGGTAAACATATAAATAAATTCACATTCAGAAAACAAAAAATGTAACAAAAGAGAATGTAATATTCATGTCAATAACTTACTGTAAGACTACTGGGCGTATAAGACGACCCCCAACTTTTCCAGTTAAAATAGAGAGTTTGGGCTATACTCGCTGTATAAGACTACCCCTCTTTCAAGGGGTACTACCCCTGTTTTTCTGGGCACAGCGTCACTCTACCGCATCTCTTTTTTCCATACCCCGGACACCTACAGCTTGCTCTGCCCTTCATACGGTCACTGCATACAGCGGGAATGTGGCCCTTGTAAGTGAATTTGCGGCGCCGCTAAGGAATTCCGGTTGGAGTGTATACTATGTGGATTCCATAGAAGGTACCACTATGTAAGTTCCGTAGTAATCACGGCCCTTGAGACAACGGCCGTGATTACTACAGAACTTACGTAGTGGAAACATGGCCTTATAAGATAAAAAAGTTAAGGACCTCACTTCTTTTATTTACCATAAGTTCTTGCAATCTTAAACCTCCCTACTTTCCTTTCTGATTTCTTGCTACCCACTGCCTAAGCTTAACTGGGTTTAATTCATGAGATTATTTTATACTCATTTTCTACTAGAATAATGGCCATTTTGACAGTTCTTTAATATTCTTTTCCCATTTAGTGAGCCTTGTTTACACACAGACATCTTATATACTTACTGAGATCATAAGGCAATTTTTTAACTATTATTATTATTATTATTATTATTATTATTATTATTATTATTATTATTAATAATAATAATAAATATTGCCTTTGATGAGTTAATTTTAACTATATTTCTTATATTTCTTTCATTCATGAACAGTAAGTCTTGTAGATTTGACATAGCTATAAAAAGAAATTCCCAAAATATACCTCATTTAGGAATGTTCTCAGTTAGTTTTTAGAAATATATGTCCTATAAGATGTCCTTTAACCACTTCACGTCCCATGACGTACCTTGTATGTCATAGTGGCGCGAGGGGTGTTCAGAGAGCGGTTGCGCTGGGAATGGCGCCTCTATTAGTCGACACGGTCCCATCACTGCGCTGGCTGATTAAGCATTTAAATGCAGGTGTCAAACTTGACAGCAGCATTTAAATGCTGTGTCCCTGGTGTCTAGTGGGACAGATCTCTCCCCCCCCCACCCCCGCGCAATGTGATTGCAGGGGGGAGATTCGTTCTTCTACCCCGGCCGGGCCTCTCAGCTGCATTAGCCCGCAGCAATGTATCACTGATCTAATGGATCAGTGCTGTGTATATACAGAGCACTGATACCCATGAAAGATCAATGCTGTGTGTGTATAGAAGTCTCCCAAGTGTAAAAAAAAGGAAGGATTTTTTTGTTAATAAAAAAAAACCCTTCCCTAATCACATATTAAAATATCACATTATCGCTCCGTGGAATAGAGAGAACAATCAGCTGATGATCGTGTCATGGGCTGATCGTTCATTTAGGGCCAGACCTAAAATCATCGTTCCCCCACCGCGCATCGCTACGGTAGAATAGCGGTGCGTGGCGGGCGACCGACGACTACAAGCAGCAGCAGCATAATCATACATTACCTGTCAGGTCTTCTCCGCGCTGTCTTCATCCCCGGGTCCTGCGCTCTCTATCTTCAGAATGGCCGATCAGCTGACGGAGCGCTCAGCCAATCACAGGCCGCGGCGGTCCCGGCCTGAGTGTGGCCTGTCAGCTGACCGGCCATTCTGAAGATAAAGCGCGCGGGACCCGGGGATGAAGACAGCGCGGAGAAGACCTGACAGGTAATGTATGATACTGCAAGGGCTGCAAGGACATCAGTAACGATGTCCTTTCAGCCCTCGCTCAACGATCATCGGGCCGTGGAATAGGCCCAGTAAACGAGCAGCGATCTAGCAGATCGCCGCTCGTTTACATCGTTGATTGGGCCCTCCTCGGCCCGTGGAATAGGACCCTTAGGACAAAAAAATTCCAAAGTGCAAAATTGTGCATGTTTGGTCAAATCCAATCCAGAAAAAATTGTAATAAAAAGTGATCAAAAAGTTGGATATACGCAACCAATATACCGATAGAAAGTACAGATCATGGCACAAAAAATGACATCTGACACTGCCCCATAGACCAAAAAATAAAAGCATTACAATGATGGTAGAGCAATTTTAAACACATTTATTTTTTTTTATTTTTTTTTAAAGGTTTCAATTTTTTAAAAGCCATCAGATAAAATAAAAGTGATACAAGTTGAATATTGTTGTAATCATACTGATGTGAGGAACATTGAGAATATGTCAGCTTTACTATAGGGCGAATGGTGTAAACACAAAATTCCCTGAAATGAAAACAAATTCCTTTTTTTTTTTTCAATTTGACAGTGCAAAAGATTTTTTTTCAGCTGCACAGCTTGTTTTATGGGAAAATGAAGTCTGTCATGGCAAAGTACAATTGGTGTCGCAAAAATAAGGGCTCATGTGGGTCTGTAGGTGAAAAAATGCAAGCCTTATGGTCTTTTAAACATAAAGCAGTAAAAGCAAAAGTGCAAAAGCAAAAATTGGCTCTATCCTTAAGGGGTTAAAGCGACTCTGCACCCACAATCTGACCCCCCCCCCCCCCTCCAAACCGCTTGTACCTTCAAATAGCTGCTTTTAATCCAAGATCTGTCCTGGGGTCAGTTCGGCAGCTGATGCAGTTATTGTCCTAAAAACAACTTATAACAATCCAGCTCATGTGCAGTGTTTACACAGCTGATGAAAAGGAGAAATTGTTCTAGGAGCATTCCTAATGATGAAAAGGGCAGGGAGGGGGTATGGAGGGGTGTCGCAATCCCAGGTCATGGGTACTCTAGACCACGCCAATTTAACACAGGGCTGAAAGTTTAACAGTTGTTCTTTAGGACAATAACTGCATTACCTGCTGAACAGACCCCAGGACAGATCTTGGATTAAAAGCAGCTATCTGATAGTACAAGTGGTTTGGGGCGGGCAGATTGTGGGTACAGAGTCATTTTAAGGTGTGTCATATTTTTACAATTATAAAGGAAAGTCTAGTTTAAATATTGTTAAACTAAGAATAGTTTATTGCTTCCATAAATATATATATATATATATATATATATATATATATATATACACACAAACACACAGGTAACAGTTAAAATTGTTGTTTTATTGATGTTATTTATTGTAATTGAATATAATACATATAGTTTGCATTTTATGTATTTTTATACCCTATACCTAGGAGAAAATCAAAATCAAGCGTACCATAGAAGGACATATAGAGTGTCCCAGGTGACCTAAATGGATTAACAAAGTCATTGATTAACATTAGAGATGAGTGAATACTATTCGATCGAACAGGTATTCGATCGAATAGTACGCTATTCGAGGTATTCGACCGTGTTCAAATATCCGTGCTGTAAACGCTGTAAAAATTCGATTCGCCCTCACACATCCCCTGGCGCTTTTTTCCAGCCAATAAACATGCAGGGGGTATGAACAGGTACTAGGCGTAGGCAGGACTTTAAAAGAAAAACTTTAACTGTGATTGGCTGGCTAAACCATTTGAGCTTCTGAATATAAGAATACTGATTTGAGATTCGTGTCACTTTCTGGTTGGAACTAGAGAGGGACAGTCTGTAAAGCAGGGAGAGGAAAGTTTTAGGTGAAGTTACAGTAGGTAGGAAGGGACCCTCAAAAGCCCTTGTTAGGGCTGAAACTATATAAAAACAGACATTTACAAGCTGTTGTGAGACAGGCAGTGTATACACACACTGTATAAGCTGTTGTGAGACAGGCAGTGTATACACACACTGTATAAGCTGTTGTGAGACAGGCAGTGTATACACACACTGTATAAGCTGTTGTGAGACAGGCAGTGTATACACACACTGTATAAGCAGTTGTGAGACAGGCAGTGTATACACACACTGTATAAGCTGTTGTGAGACAGGCAGTGTATACACACACTGTATAAGCAGTTGTGAGACAGGCAGTGTATCTACACTGTATAAGCTGTTGTGAGACTGTCAGTGTGTACACACACTGTATAAGCAGTTGTGAGACAGGCAGTGTATCTACACTGTATAAGCTGTTGTGAGACAGGCAGTGTATCTACACTGTATAAGCTGTTGTGAGACTGGCAGTGTATCTACACTGTATAAGCTGTTGTGAGACAGGCAGTGTATATACATACACTGTATAAGCTGTTGTGAGACTGGCAGTGTATCTACACTGTATAAGCTGTTGTGAGACTGGCAGTGTATCTACACTGTATAAGCAGTTGTGAGACAGGCAGTGCGTCTACACTGTATAAGCTGTTGTGAGACAGGCAGTGTATACACACACTGTATAAGCAGTTGTGAGACAGGCAGTGTATACACACTGTATAAACAGTTGTGAGACAGGCAGTGTGTCTACACTGTATAAGCTGTTGTGAGACAGGCAGTGTATACACACACTGTATAAGCAGTTGTGAGACAGGCAGTGTATACACACTGTATAAACAGTTGTGAGACAGGCAGTGTGTCTACACTGTATAAGCTGTTGTGAGACAGGCAGTGTATACACACACTGTATAAGCAGTTGTGGGACAGGCAGTGTGTATACACAGTTATCTCGATTTGCTCAGTCTGCATTCACTAAAGGCGCCGATCAGCCCTTTATTTCTATTGTTGTAAAAACAATTCTATATCAAGTATACGGCTGTAAACATTGTGTGGGATAATACAGCTGTTATCTTGACTCTAGAGATTTGGGCAGTCTGCGTCCACTGAAGGCGCCGATCAGCCCTTTATTTCTATTGTTGTAAAATCAATTCTATATCAAGTATACGGCTGTATACATTGTGTGGGATAATATGGCTGTTATCTCGACACTAGAGATTTACGCAGCCTGCGTCCACTAAAGGCGCCTTTCAGCCTTTTATTTCTATTGTTGTAAAATCAATTCTATATCAAGTATACGGCTGTATACATTGTGTGGGATAATATAGCTGTTATCTTGCCTCTACAGATTTGCACAGTGTTTGTCCAGGGAAGGGGCTGACCAGTTTCTATTGTTGTAAAAACAATTCTATTTCCGGTATACGGCTGTATACAGTGTGTGGAATAAATTAAAGACTATCTGGTACAGCTAAATTGTATACTATTAAAAAAAAGTTAAAGGGCTACTACAATGCGTAGGGCAAAGCGAAGAGGACAGGGACACAGAAATGCTGCTGGGGTTTCCAGGCGCGGTGAAGTGATTGAGGATACAGCGTGGTTTTCAGAGGGACGTCCAGTATCGCACGCATCAAAATCTGGACCAGCAACCTTAAGTCGTGAGGAGTGACGATGAGGAGACCCAATTGCCATTAAGCCAAACAATTGACATGCCCAGTGTGCAGGAGGAGCAGCTGAATGAGGAGATAGAGGATGAGGGGCTGGCCGATGAAGAGAACAACCCGACCTGACCTCTATCTATCCATCTCTTAGCATCTATCTCTCTATCTATATCCTATCTATCTATCTATCTATCTATCTATCTATCTATCTATCTATCTATCTATCTCCCAGCATCCATCTATCTATCTATCTATCTATCTATCTATCTATCTATCTAAGCCTCAGTCTGGAGTGCACTTTAAGTACTGGTGTAGAAGTGCCAGCAACGGAGATTGGATAAAATGTCTCCTCTTCAATAAAATTCAAGAAGTTGCAGCACATCCAAATCGTGCAAAATCCGTGTATTTATTTCATGGTAACAAAATTAGCCAGTGCAACGTTTCAGTCTCAAACGAAACAAAGCGAGACTGAAACGTTGCACTGGCTAATTTTGTTACCATGAAATAAATACACGGATTTTGCACGATTTGGATGTGCTGCGTATCTATCTATCTATCTATCTCCTATCTATCTATCTATCTATCTATCTATCTATCTATCTATCTATCTATCTATCTGTGTATATAAAATAGTGGGTGGCAAAATCCAGCACACCCAACCCTTATCTCTACCTACTTTATCTGTTGGACAGTTGGGAGGCTGCCATATACCCGGCTGGGACACGGAGCGGCCGGGCTCTGAAAGGTTCATCCCGGATGATCTTCAGCGCTGCAGAGTTCTGATTCTGGCGCATCAGTGCACACCCGCATCAGAACTCTCCGCAGCACACTATGAAGCATGTGGCCAGAGCCAGGTGCTCCATAGCGTGCACTGACAGGGTTTTTTTGGCGCCGCGAGAGATCCCGGCCGGAGCGTATATGATGTGTATACACTCTGGCCGGGATCCCTTCAGCCTGCAGCACTACATAAGTTCCGTGGAAATCACGGCCGTTGTAACAATGGCCGTGATTTCCATGGAACTTACGTAGTGTGACCATAGCCTAAGGGGAGATAAAAGAGGGAGAAAACACACTGGAGGTGGCACTGTTGGGGCACAGATAGGACACATTGTATGTTGCTGTTTAGGGGGTAGATGAATAAAAGTACCATGCTGCACTGAGCTCTGCACAGGGGAGGGGGGCAAAGTTATTGGCAGAAACCAATAAACTTAGAACCAGTTCAGTGAAGCTGCTGCCTGTACAGAGGTGTACAGGAGGGGCTCTCTGTACTTCCCCTCACTCAGTCTGCCCTCTACCACCTACAGCACACAGCAGCAGCCTGACAGACACACAGATGATGATGATCACTCACTGTCAGCTGCTGCTGCTCCTCTTCAGTCAGCCATACACCTTCTGGCAGCCATCCAGTAGCAGGATCCCTTGGCTCCTCTCCTCACATGGCTGCCCCTCCTCCTCTCCTCACACACAGCACTATGCAGAGCAGTGTGTAGCTGAGGGGGCGGAGCTACAGCTGCCGTGCAACATGTGAGGAAACAGGAGGAGAGGAGAGAGCAGAAATCCCCAGCCAGAGGCAGCATCAGACGTGTTAAGGCTGTCTGCAAAAGCAATAGCTTCTACAGACAGCATTAACCATCTGGGACCTCAGTGGGCCCCTGCCTGAGTAGGCCCAGGGGCCACTGCCCCCCTTGCCCCTCCCTAATTTCGCTTCTGGATGCAGCACTGGCATGGGGAGATGTCAGCAGGCTGTGCTCAAGTTTATCAGCCTGGGTGATAAGAAGAACAGAGCCCCAGAGGTCAAGGATGCCATCTTGCAGCAGGCAAAAATTTGTCTGTCACCTTTTCAGCTGGGACCAGGTATGGTCGTGTGTGATAATCAGTGGCGGATTATAATGTGGGCGGTTTGGGCGGCCGCCTGGGGCCCGAGGCTCCGGGGGGCCCATGCCACGCCGCCCACATTATAATGCACTCTTGAGACCGCAAGCATTGTTTCGCTTGCGGCCACAAGAGTCTCCGGCTGCCTCCGGCTGAGCGCGGCTGCCGGGGGTGTCCGTCCTCTCCCCGGCAGCGTGCGCATCACACAGCTCCTAGTGCCGCCTGGGGCCCTGACTTCCGGTACTGGGAGCGCACGTACCGGAAGTCAGGGCCCAGGCGGCACTAGGAGCTGTGTGATGCGCGCGCTGCCGGGGAGAGGACGGGACACCCCCGGCAGCCGCGCTCAGCCGGAGACTGCAGAAGGAGAGAGGATCGACGGGGGAACGCGGGGTAGGTGAGTTGTATTTTGTTATTTTTGTGTTATTTACTGACTGGGGGGGACCATCTATAAAGGGGGGAAAGAGGGGGACCATCTATAAGGGGGGAGAGGGGGACCATCTATAAAGGGAGGGGGGAGAGGGGGACCATCTATAAAGGGAGGGGGGAGAGGGGGACCATCTATAAGGGGGGGGGAAGAGGGGGGCCATCTATAAGGGAGGGGGAGAGGGGGATCATCCATAACGGGGGAAAGAGGGGGACCATCTATAAGGGGGGAGAGGGGGACCATCTATAAAGGGAGGGGGGAGGGGGAAACCATCTATAAGGGGGGGCAGAGGGGGACCATCTATAAGGGAGGGGGAGAGGGGGACCATCTATAAAGGGAGGGGGGAGAGGGGGACCATCTATAAAGGGAGGGGGGAGAGGGGGACCATCTATAAGGGGGGGGAAGAGGGGGGCCATCTATAAGGGAGGGGGAGAGGGGGATCATCCATAACGGGGGAAAGAGGGGGACCATCTATAAGGGGGGAGAGGGGGACCATCTATAAAGGGAGGGGGGAGGGGGAAACCATCTATAAGGGGGGGCAGAGGGGGACCATCTATAAGGGAGGGGGAGAGGGGGACCATCTATAAAGGGAGGGGGGAGAGGGGGACCATCTATAAGGAGGAAGGGAAGAGGGGGACCATCTATAAGGGAGGGGAGAGGGGAACCATCTATAACGGAGGAAAGAGGGGGAACCTATAAGGGAGGGGGGAGAGGGGGACCATCTATAAAGGGGGAAAGAGGGGGACCATCTATAAAGGGGGGGAAGAGGGGGACCATCTATAAGGGGGGAGAGGGGGACCATCTATAAAGGGAGGGGGGAACCATCTATAAGGGGGGGCAGAGGAGGACCATCAATAAGGGAGGGGGAGAGGGGGACCATCTATAAAGGGAGGGGGGAGAGGGGGACCATCTATAACGGGGGAAAGAGGGGGATCATCTATAAAGGGGGGAAAGAGGGGGATCATCTATAAAGGGAGGGGGGAGAGGGGGACCATCTATAAGGGAGGGGGGAGAGGGGGACCATCTATAAGGGGGCACAGAGGGGGACCATCAATAAGGGAGGGGGGAGAGGGGGACCATCTATAAGGGAGGGGGGAGAGGGGGACCATCTATAAGGGAGGGGGGAGAGGGGGACCATCTATAAGGGAGGGGGGAGAGGGGGACCATCTATAAGGGAGGGGGGAGAGGGGGACCATCTATAAGGGAGGGGGGAGAGGGGGACCATCTATAAGGGGGGAAAGAGGGGGACCATCTATAAGGGGGGAAAGAGGGGGACCATCTATAAAGGGGGAAAGAGGGGGACCATCTATAAAGGGGGAAAGAGGGGGACCATCTAAAGAAGGGAACCATCTATAGAGGGGGAAAGAGGGGGACAATCTATAGAGGGGGAAAGAGGGAGACCATCTATAAAGGGGACCATCGCCTATAGGGTTAGCACCCTCCTCTCCTGACATCCTCTGTGCTGCTGGGATCTCCCCTATAGATCAGCACCCTCCTCTCCTGACATCCTCTGTGCTGCTCGGACCTCTCCTATAGATCAGCACCCTCCTCTCCTGACATCCTCTGTGCTGCTGTGACCTCCCCTATAGATCAGCACCCTCTTCTCCTGACATCCTCTGTGCTGCTCGGACCTCTCCTATAAGATCAGCACCCTCCTCTCCTGACATCCTCTGTGCTGCTGTGACCTTGGGGCAACATCAGGGGACCAGGTGAGGTGGCAATATGTTTATTGGGGGCAGTGGAGGTGGGGTGGGCAATGATTACTGGGGGTAGCAGCAAGGGACCAAACATTATGTTTATTGGGGCCAGCAGGGAGGGGAGGCAGGCAGTGTTTATTGGGGACAGTGGGGGGGGGGGGGGGCAGTAGCAGATTATAATGTGGGCGAATTGACTGGGGGGGGGCAGGTTGGGTGGACAACCAGGGGCCCAGGGTACATTTAATCCGCCACTGGTGATAATGGCTGTAATTTGGTGGCAGCTCTGGATCTTGGAGATCTCCAACACGTTCCATGCCTGGCCCAAGTTTTTAATTTGGTGGTGCAGCACTTTTAAAAGACCTGCCCTGACCTGCCGGAGCTACTGGTGACAATGTGTCGCCTGTGGGCCCACTTTTGGAAGTCCACCGTCGTGGCTGCAAGCCTTAATAAGTTTCAAAAACACCTACATTTGTGTGATGTCACCACTCGCTGGGATTCCACATATCATATGTTTTCCAGGGTGTGTGAGCAGCAGAGAGCTCTCATGGAATACCAGCTACAAAACCCACGGGTGCCTTCAACTCAGCTCCCTCAGTTTTCCAACCATGACTGGCCATGGATGGCAGACTTATGTGAAGTTTTAAGGCTAGTCAAGGAGTCCACCAAGAGGGTCAGCTGCTACGATGCCATAGTGAGCGTAACCATCCCACTCCTATGCGTCATTAAAGAATCCCTCATCGCCATCAGGGAGAATGCCTTGCACACAGCGGAGGCCAGGATAGGAGGAGATGTGACGGAGCTAGAAAGTCACACTACAATACTGTCAGCATCTCAGGGTCAATTCCTGGAGGAAGAAGAGGAGGAGGCTGTTGGCCACACTGTCTGTGACGCTAGCGGTGCAGTTGTGTGTGTCCCATTGGTCCAGCGAGGATGGGACGAAGAGGAGGGAGAGGAGGAAGAGGAGGAGGAAATGTTGAGCGATACTTCTGGTGGGGGCAGCGATGTGATGCCAATTTACAGCCTAGCACACATGACTGAATTTATGTTGGGCTACTTTGCGAGGGACAAATGCGTTGTCCACATAATGCGGAGCAAAAATTATTGGGTTTTCGCAATGCTGGACCCCCGGTATAAAGATAATGTCTCTTCATTCATTCCAGTAGAGGAGAGGACCACGATACTACTGGAGTATCAGAGAGAACTGCTGCAGAATATGATGGAGATATTCCCACCTTCCATTGCTGGCAGCAGAGAAGAGAGTTCCTCCCAAAGCCAGACAACATCAATCAGGTCCACGGCTGCCAGGGGAACACTCTCCAAAGTATGGGACATGTTCATGGCACCCCCTTGCCAAAGTACCATCAGTGTAGGGCCTAGTACGAGCAGGAGGGACAAGTATCTGCGGATGTTCCGGGAGTACCTGTCCTCCCCGATCCCTCGGCGCCCTACACGCATTGGGTCTCCAAGTTGGACTTGTGGCTGGAACTCTTACTTTACACCTTGGAGGTGTTGGCCTGCCCTGCCACCAGATTTCTGTCCGAAAGTGTCTTTAGGGCAGCTGGGTGCATCATCACAGATAGGTGCAACAGCCTGTCAACTGACAGTGCTGACCGGCTCATCAAAATGAACGCCCAGTGGATAGAATTGTAAAGTGCAGCGGAGAATTGTAAAGTGCTGCGATATCTGTTGGCGCTATATAAATAAAAATTATTATTATTATTATAATTTGCTTCTACACAAGTTGAAAGCCTCGAGAAATGAAGTCGCATGTTTCAGCTCTTGGTCATTTCCTCCTTCTTCTCCACTGCCATAGCAATGGGCCATTTAAAAAAAAAAAAAAAAAAAACAAGGCTCACCTGAAGGGCCATGTTCACAATTTTTTTAACGTCTCACCTGGTGGGCCTAATTTTTTTGAAGGCTCACTTCATAGGCCTCTATACAATTTTTTTGACGGCCCACCTCATGGGCCAAAGTTCATTGGCCTCCATACAATTTTTTTGAGGGCTCACCTCATGGGCCAAAGTTCATAGGCCTCTATACAATTTTTGGAGGGCTCACCTCATTGGCCTAAAGCTAATTTTTCAAGGGCTAACCTCTTGGGCCTCAAGCTAATTTTTCGAGGGCTAACCTCATGGGCCTTAAGCAAATACTCACCTCACAGGCCTTGTGAGAAGATACTATTTGTCATTTTAGAGGACAGATATGTGTCATTGAGATGCCTGGTCTTGGTGAAGTGTAGCTTTAGACAGTAACTGTAGGTTATTTCCCCCTTAATAAATGCATCAGCTGTTTCCACAGCTAATCCGGGTCCGGCTTTACTAGAGCAGTCAAAGCTACGGGTGGGACGACTGCTCCCACGTATTCCAGGCTTTTCCATTGCCTCTAAAAATAAAAGGACTGCTGTTTGGCTAAACAGCATGGGAAGAGAAGCTCTATTGCCGTTTAAAGTAATCCCCACACCAACTTTGCTTTTTGTCATTTAAATGGCTGCATGATAATTTTTTCTTTTTTGCTCAATATTTGGCTTTCTGTCCACGCTAATGTAGAGGAAATAAGTTTTCCCAGTAATTTTTCCATTATACAAAGCGGTTATATTGTGTTTGGAGTCTATAATTGATAGTCTGTGATAGTGGCGTAATACTGAAAGTGGATATATATATATATGCAATATATTCATGTGTGCAATTCACTTCACTGGCTGGGCAATATATAACTATGCAAACAATTGTATTTCACAAGTGTACTGAATAAACAAGAAACAAACATACGCTAATATTACGCACCACCTAATAAGAACCGCTAGACCAAAAGGTACCCTTGTACTTTACGTTCATGTACCCTGGTATGATTCCCCTGCTGTCCCATATGCATTCCAGAGGTGCTGGAATTATTTACTGAGGTTTCATTGTGCACTTGGTGACCTCCTAGTGGTTGAATCTTGATTTCCAAGTCCCAAGGATTTTTCTCTCATAGACTATAATGGGAATCGATATTCGATCGAATAGCGGGAGCCATTCGAATCGAATCCAATCGAACCGAATATTTCACTATTCACTCATCTCTAGTTAACATAGATTTTATAAAAAATACAAAAGACAATCTTAACATATGTCTTTTAGTTAAACATTGACTGATATCATTGATAAATTACCTCTACAAGCCACATCTGAGAACATCAGTGCCAAAAAATCTACAGTATTATAAGTTCCTGAATAATCTCTCCCTCCAGGCAAATCTCAGACATATTATTTAAAATCTGTAATTTGTTTCAAGTAAAAGAATCGCCAAATCCACAATGAAAACACAATTTGAATTATATGTTAATATTTTAAACAGGATTTCTTAATGCACATCAAATATTAAGTGACACAGCTCAACCAACATGAATTATTTAGTTTACTTTCCACTAATTGATCTTGCTTGTATTGGCCCTGGTTTGTATATTATTTGAGCAGAATGCCACAACAAAGTGTCCGTTAAAATGTATTCATTTGTCTCTAGGCTCTCTTATTGTCCCCACCCATTTTTATTGGTTGGAAGTATTTTTTTTCTTCTAAATTTCCAGTCTGGATCTTTAACCCCTTCACGTGAGCCATACAGCTATATCCGTTCCTACTGCCAATGCTCTGTGCAGTAGAAATGTATATATGTTGGGAGCCTGGAGGTGTTTTAATGTGCACAGGGCTGCTTTAGTTAGATCAGCCCTGCACACATTATTGTCCCAGTAGCTGGGGATAATGACAGGCAGTGGTCTTTTCCAGCAGGAACCTATGTGCCCACCAATGACAAGTCAGTGGAAATGGTTATGGTGCATTACAAGGAACAGTATGGCTTTCTTCCATACTTGTAGACGTTGCATGGGGACCTTTACTCATAGCCACATAAAAGGGGAACCAGATAAAAAAACTTGTTTTCTATTAAAAGTACATTAAAAGTTAAATATATGTGTCTATACAATGTATTACCGTATCTGTGCGGTTCTGCCACACTGGTAGCTGATAGAAACCCAGGAAGTGAAAAAAATGGCCCCTGTGTAAATCCACATTGTCTTCTGCTCCTTCTGCTATCCCCCCTTAGGAGACAAATCTTCCATGCCTCTGTCTCACATTGTGTGTGTTTGCTGAGGACAGGCTGATGATGCAGACAGGGGGCAGAGCGTAAAGTCTCAGGAGGCTTGGCTGGATCCCCCAATGCCCTGAGTGATTCACCATCTCTGACCAGCCAGAAGCAGGTGTTGCACTGATTTCTCTAATTGTGCAGAAGTGTGCAGTGAAATTAGGGCTGTGGTCTCACATGTTGAAGTGTCATTGCAGTACTGCAGTGTATTCACAAAAATGATGCAGTGACACAAGTAAATGATGCTAAACGGCAGAGAGGATCAGAGCCTTATTGTGGGGCTCAACTTCAAAGATAACAGATGCTTGATCATAATATGTGTGGGGAAATGAAAAGAAAAAAATTCAAAAAAGTTCTTTACTTTATTCCAATATCACTGTTACAGGTAGAGAATACAACATACTGTGTGGTGTTACAGGTAGAGAATACAGTGTGCTTTGTGGTGTTACAGGTAGAGAATACAGCATGCTGTGTGGTGTTACAGGTAGAGAATACAGCGTGCTGTGTGGTGTTACAGGGAGAGGGTACAGTGTGCTATGTTACAGGTAGAGAATACAGTGTGCTGTGTGGTGTTACAAGTAGAGAATACTGTGTGCTGAATGGGTGGAACCACTATGAAATCATAAATTACTGCAAATAATTCAGTAACACAATGAAACTGCAATGTGTGAACACAGCCTAGATGTTCTGCAACAGCTTTGGGCGGGGAATGGGCAGGGTGGAGGACTGTGATGAACAGCTGAGGGAAAGCATTGCATTCTGGAACCTGTAGTACTGTGCTTTTTTATGATTAAATTTTGTTTTATTGATTTTCAAATTTTACAAAAATTGACATTAATAAGGTATATACCTTATACTCATGATACAAAGCAAACACATAAACAATTATAAGCAATACTGTAAGCCCCCCCCCCCTGACATCTGATTCTCTATATTAGCCTGTTACTGTATATATCACTAATTCTCAGTATGTTTTACCTTAATTTTTATGTCTCTTATGCTAACTTCTATTGGGGTTAAGCCAAGAATAGTACCTGCACCATTTTTGCCAATGTTTATGGGATTTTATAATCCCATTAGTTCCTACAGCTATTGCAGTTTCCATCTTATAATTGTGTTGTACCTTAGCTATAACCTTTAGTGTAGATGGTATTTCACTAGATTTCCATCTTCTAGCTATGCTGCTTCTTGCTGCCATTAATACATGCAGCAATATTACCGTGTCTTGGAGTGAAATGTTCTCTGTATCCATTGAAATCAATGCCAAACCTGGACCCCAGTTTGGTGGGTAACCAAGTATACTTCGTATGAGGTCCTCCATTTGGGACCAGAATATCTTAATAAAATGGCATGACAATGGGACACATTAAAGGACAACTCCCGCGCTAAGGAAAAAAACCAAAAACCAATCAGAAACCTAGCTTTTATACTTATCATCCCTCCTGAGCTGTCACTGTTTGAATTTCCCACCGTCTGTGTACCTTCTGATTTCTAGTCTTGTTCTTCATTTCTTCCTTGCTTCCTGGTTTCAGCTTCCCATGATGCACTTTGGCTGCTGTGACAAGCCAGCCCCCTGCTGTGACAAAGCAAGTGCCTGCCCCTCCTTCACTACAACTCCCATCATACACTAAACATGACCCCCTCTCTGGCTCTCTTCAGTCAGGCTGCTATACACACACACTGAAGCTGCACACACATACTGTCACCTCACTGTAGTGTACATTCTGCAGGATGGCCGTCCCTAATTAGGTCAGGGCAGCAGGGGAGAGATAAGACGCCTGTGTAGCTGACATGCCGGGAGTGAGGAGAAAGATAAGCAAGTGACATCACTCACTCACTCACTCACTGAGTCCACTCGGCAGCAGGAGGGAGTATGGGGGAGGGGGTCCTGTAGCTGGTTATGTGCCGAGTCAGTCACGAGTCATTATTGAGTTGCAGAATGACAGATGGCTTACAGTTGCTCAGCCAATGGGAGCTGAGCAAGCCTAGTCACCTGACCAGGCAGGGAAGGGGGAGGCTGGTGTCACAGGAGCTAGCCCAGCCCTCCTGCTGATGACTCATCGTCACTAGAAGGAGCTGAGAGAGCAGCCTGGTGACGACAGTAATTAGGTATGAAGGAGTTTCTTACACTTCCTGGTGGGGGGTGGAGGGGGGGAAAGACAGGGAAGGAGGACAGACAGGTGATTGAAGTATATTACAGTGTTATATAACTTTGTAATGTGCTTCAATTACTGGGAAAAAGTTTTTCATGGGAGTTGTCCTTTAACCTCTTAAGGACCCATGACGTACCGGCACGTCATGGATCACTGTCACTTAAGGACCCATGACGTACCGGTACGTCAGCCCTTTAAACGGGCGCCGCGGCCGGCCGGGTCCCGATCGGGGGAGATAGCCTGCTATAATACATAGCAGGCCATCTCTCCCTGTCGGCATGGAGGGTTGTTAACCCCCCCCATGCCGACGATCGCCGCTATTGGCTGATAAGCCCATAGCGGCGATCGGAACCTTTCCGGGCCATCGGTGGCCCGATGACCCGGAAAAAAATGGCGGTCGGTGATGTCTGAGGACGGCACCGACCGCCATTACTGTAAAAAGTAATGGTGGTCACGGTACCACCGTCCCGATCGCCGTGAACGGCTGGCCAGCCGGCCGGCCGTTCACGGCGATCAAAGTCCCCACAAGTAATAAATACCTGCTCCGGACCCCTCAGCTAGGTAGCTGAGGGGTCCGGAGCAGGTATTTGTACATTACTCACCTGTCCCGGGGTCCTGATCGGCGTCTTCCGGGTTCCCGGCGTCCTCTTCATCTTGTCGGGACTTCGGCTTCTTCCGTGAGTCCCGATCGGCTTTTTCCGGCTCCAGCGTCGTCTTTTTTCGTATTTTTCCGGCTCCAGCGTCGTCTATTTTCGGATCTTGCGCTCTGCTGCCCCCTAGCGGCTGATAAGTGTAATACACGTATCAGCCACTACAGGGATGTTCAGAATGTAGTAAAAAAAAAATTTTTTTTCCCAATTTTTTTTTTTTTTCTATTTTCCGCACCCTATCGCCGCTGAGTGTTGATCAGCATCGCACGAAAGTGCGCTGCTAATCAGCAACTCCTCCTTTTTGGCGTAGGGTGGGTTTTTTTTTATATCCTACTGCCACGGTCTGCTGATAAGTGCCGAACATAAGTGCGGCATTCATCAGCAACACCATTTTTGGCGTAGGTTTTTTTTGTATACTTACTGTAAAAAACACGTAAAAAAACACTACATTACACCACACTACATTGAATAAAGTTTTACACTACACCACTACATACCCCATATACCAATCTCCATATAAAGATGGCCCCCAGGGTGTTTTCGGTATCGGACGCATACATTATTATTGCCTCCGACACCGAAACAGCCAGTGAGGATGAATGGGGGGTCCTTTGTTCCTCCATTCATCCTCATCCTCCTCATCATCCAGTGACGTGTCTGGGAGTAGCGTAGCGTACGCTGCCCCCCAGACACGTCTTTTCCGCCAGTACCGTCCCAATAAGAGATGACGGTATGGCGTGAAATTCTACAAACTCTGTGAGAGTACCTCAGGGTACACTTACAGATTTAGGGTACGTGCACACTGCGGAATGGCGAAGGATAACCCTTCGTGCATTCCGCAGCTGGCACCCGCCGGCGGACTGATGCAGGGGCGCGTCTCCGCCCGTGTCATAGACTCTATCCTATGCATGGGCGGATTCCATCATCCGTCATTCCATCAACACGTTGGACGCAGAGCGGAATCCGCCCGTGCATAGAATGGAGTCTACGACACGGACGGAGACGTGCGCCTGCATCAGTCCGCCGGCGGGTGCCAACTGCGGAATGCACAAAGGGTTATCCTTCGCGATTCCGCAGTGTGCACGTACCCTTAGAGTGTATGAAGGAAGGGACACTCGAATCCAGCCCCCAGATGCCCACTCCCCCCCCCCATCCTCGGAGTTAGTGGGGACATCGTCCGGAAACTGATCTTCCCACTGCTGGATAAAGGTCACCACCTGTACGGGGATAACTTTTATACCAGCACCCCCTCTTCCGGTCCCTCGCTGCCCGAGCTACTGTAGCTTGCGGCACGATCCGAACATATCAGAAGCAGTAATAGAACCCTAATATTTAGCAGCGATGGAGCGGACCCAGCGCTTCTGGATATGAGGGACCCCGTATCGCACCAGGACAACATTTTCCAGGTGACGTCCCCCACACTGGAGAAAGGGAGACCCCAGAAGAAGTGCAGAGTGTGGGGTAACAGGGGGATCAGGAAGGACAACATTTTCCAGTGTGACACCTGTCCTGATCACCCCGGCCTCTGTATACTGGATCGCTCCAAGGCGCACCACACGTCACTGGGGTTCTACGTTATCTAAATTCTGTCCCTTATTCCTATTTCAGGGGTCACGTTGATCCAGGGATTATTCTGATCGCCATTATGGAGTCGGGAAGGAATTTTTCCCAGTGATGAGGCTACTGTCGTCTGCCTCACGAGGGGTTTTTGCCTTCCTCTGGATCAACACAGGTTGAGTTTGATGGACACCTGTCCTTTCCAACCTTATAAACTAATAATTGCCCTAATACCCCCAAATAAATTAGAATTGTCCCTTTTCCCCAGCTAAATAGGTATGGCCGCCATTCCCATTAGAGGATGCCATGATGCAATTACAAAGCCTCTGTGCGGCCAGGACAGTAGAAACCCCCCACAAGTGACCCCATTCAGGAAACTACACCCCATAAGGAATCTAACAAGTGGGGCAGCGGGTATATGGCCCCCTGGTGACGGCCACATTTGGGACGTGAAAATGAAAAAAATGGTATTTTTTATTTTCACGGCACATGTTCTACACATGTGCCCATCACTAGTGGGGTCCATATGCTCACTGCACCCCTTGTTAGATTCCTTATGGGGTTTAGTTTCCAGAATTGGGTCACTTGTCGGGGGTTTCTACTGTTCTGGCAGCACAGGAGCTTTGTAATTGCGACATGGCCTCCATCCCCCATTCCAGCCTCTAAATGGCGCTCTGTCCTTTTGGTGACTTGCCCTGTGCCCATATGGCAAATTATGTCCACATGTGGGGTATTTTCGTACTCAGGGGAAACTACCCTACACGTTTTGTGTTCATTTTTTTTTTAACCCCTTGTGGAAATGGAAAAAAATCAAGGCTAGACCAACATTTAGTGTAATTTTTTTTTTAATTTTTACTCTAAATCATTGATCTTGTCTTGATTTTTTCATTTTCACAAGGGGTTAAAAGATAAAAAAAAAACACAATGTGTAGAGCAATTTCCCCTGAGTACGGAAATACCCCACATGTGGACATAAAGCGCCATGCGGGTGCAGGGTAAGCCTCCAAAGGGAAGGTGCGCCATTTGGTTTTTGAAGGCTGGATTTGGATGGAATGGATTTCGAGGGGCCATGTTGCATTCAAAAGGCCCCTGTGTTGCCAAGACAGTTAAACCCCCCACAAGTGACCCTATTATGGAAACTACACCCCTCAAGGAATGTAACAAGGGGTGTAGTCAGCATATGGACCCCACTGGTGACGGGCACAAATGTGGAACAATGTGGCGTGAAAATGAAATATTAAATTTTTTACACTATAATGTTGGTCTAGCCTTGAATTTATCATTTTCACAAGGGGTTAAAAGAGAAAAAAAAACACAAAATGTGTAGAGCAATTTCCCCAGAGTCCGTAAATACCCCACATCTGGACATAAAGCGCCATGTGGGTGCAGGGCAAGCCTCCGAAGGGAAGGAGCGCCATTTGGATTTTAGAGGTTGGATTTGGCTAGAATGGATGATGAACGCCATGTCGCATTTACAGAGCCCTTGTGCTGCCAAAACACTGTAAACCCCCCACAAGTGACCCCATTCTGGAAACTACACCCCTCAAGGAATCTAACAAGGGGTGCAGTGAGGATATGGACCCCTGGATGACGGGCACATTTGTGCCATGAAAGTGAAAAAATGAAAATTTTCACTTTCACGTCACATTTTTCCACATTTGTGCCCATCACCAGTGGGGTCCATATGCTCACTGAACCCCTTGTTAGATTCCTTGAGGGGTGTAGTTTCCAGAATGGGGTCACTTGTGGGGGGTTTCCAGTGTCTTGGCAGCACGAGGGCTCTGTAAATGCGACATGGCCCTTGAAATCCATTCCAGTGAAATCCAGCTTCCAAAAGCCAATTGGCGCTCCTTCCCTTTGGAGGCTCGTCCTGCGCCCGCTGGGCACTTTATGTCCACATGTGGGGTATTTCCGTACTCGGGAGAAACTGCGCTACATGTTTTGTGTTTTTTTTTTCCTTTTATCCCTTTGTGAAAATGAAAAATTGAAGGCTAGAACAACGTTTTAGTGTAAAAAATACTTTAGTCTTTTTTCAAGCCATATTGTTTGGAAAATCTGTGAAGCACCTGTGGGGTCCAGATGCTCACCGCACCCCTTGTTACATTCCTTGAGGGGTGTAGTTTTCTAAATGGTGTTCCTTTAGGGGTGTTTTTTAGGTTTTGGCACCCCAGAGCCTCTGCCAACCTGAAGTGGTACAGTCAAAAATGACCAAAAATAACGGAGCCATTGAAATTCACTAGGCGCTCCCTTATATCTGAGGCTTGTGGTTGCGTCAAATAGCGCAATAGGGCCACATATGGGGTATTTCTATAAACTGCAGAAACGGGGCAATCAATATTGGGGTGCATTTCTCTGGTAATAGGTTTATAATTATGAAAAATATTGGATTACAATAAAATCTCTGCACAGAAAATTAAAATTTTCAAATTTCTTACACACTTAGCTTTTATTTCTGTGACTCCCCTAAAGGGTTAAAAAACTTTCTGGATGTGCTTTTGCAGAGTTTAGGGGGTGCAGTTTCTGAAATGGGGTGCTTCGTGAGGCTTTCTAACACACAGTCCCCTCAAATACACTTTAAACCTGAACAGTTCCCTAAAAATATCTGATTTTGAAATTTTACTGAAAATTTGGAAATTTGCTGCTAATGTTTTAAGCTTTCTATTGTCTAAAAATAATGAAATATAGTTTAATAAATGCCGCCAACATAAAGTAGACATGTTGCTAATGCTATTTAATATATAATTTATGTGGTATAACCATTTTCTGTATAAGCAGAAAAGTTTTAAAGTTGGAAAAATGCATTTTTTAACAATTTTTCACGCTATTTTGGGTTTTTTCATAAAGATTCGTTATAAGTATCGACTCCAATTTACAAGAAATGTGAAGTACAATATGTCACGAGAAAACAATCTCAGAATCAGCCGGATAGGTAAAAGCATCCCGAAGTTATTAATGAATAAAGTGACACTGGTCAAATTCATAAAATTTGCTCCGGTCCTTAAGGCCATTTCAGGCCCGGTCCTTAAGGGGTTAAATATTATTCCATCTAGAGTTTTGCATTGTATTGGACACCTAGAAGCATCCCGCAAATTATTATACCGTTGGTATAGGACACCATATACTGTAAGTTAGCAAAAATTTTTCCAAATAGGTCCCTGGTATGTTGAAGGTGCCATGAGAGTAATGGCACTCTGCTTCATATGTGGTGGGAAGTTTCTTTTTTTTAACCTCTACCTGGAATTCCCCTTTAAAGGTTAAAAGGGTTGGCCACTTTATTGTAAAATAATTCAGTGTACAGTGTTAGTAACTATACTCTCTGTATATACTGACAGCAGCTCTCTCTGTACCAGACTCCCCCTCCTCCAGGCTGTGCTGTCCTGCTCTTTGGTGTTTATGTCCATAAAATGGCCGACATGGAGGAGCATGTGACCAAGGCCATGTTCAATCTCTGCATGAGTGATTCACCATCTTTGACTGGCCAGAAGCAGGTGTTGCACTGATTTCTCTAATTGTCCAGAAGTGTGCAGTGAAATTAAGGCTGTGGTTACACATGTTGGAGTGTCATTGCAGTACTGCAGCGTATTCACAAAAATGATGCAGTAACACAAGTAAATGATGCTAAACGGCAGAGAGGATCAGAGCCTTATTGTGGGGCTCAACTTCAAAGATAACAGATGCTTGATCATGTGCGTGGAAATGACAAGAAAAAAAAATTCAAAAAAGTTCTTTACTTTATTCCAATATCAATGTTACAGGTAGAGAATACAGCGTACTGTGTGGTGCTACAGGTAAAGAATACAGCGTGCTGTGTGGTGTTACAGGTAGAGAATACAGTGTGCTGTGTGGTGTTACAGGTAGAGAATACAGCACTGTGTGGTGTTACAGGTAGAGAATACAGCATGCTGTGTGGTGGCCGACATGGAGGAGCATATGACCAAAGCCATGGTCATTCTCTGTATGAATCCGGCTGTTCCGTGACCCGGCCGGGTCACAATACGGCCAGTGTCAGAGAAGATCAGGTTTTCTGTGGCCGCTAGGGGTCCCGCCCGGGGTGTAAACTGTGTGTATACACTCCGTCCGGTATTCCCTTAGCCTGCAGCACAATGTGGGTAAAGGATTAATCATGGCTGTGTTGCAAATCGGCAACAACGACTGTGATTGATAATTTACTTACATTGTGTGAACATGGCCTAATACTGTAAACTGAACTATTTTACTATAAAGTGGCCAACCCCTTTAACCCCTTAACGACATCGGGCATAAACTACGCCCTCGCGCCCTGGTACTTGGCACATCAGGGCGTAAATTTACGCCCGATGTTTCCCCGATCGCTGCGTGTTCGCACACAGCGATCGGGGAAGATGGCCTGCTATAAATCATAGCAGGCCATCTTAGCTTCACGGCACGGGGGGTGGTTAACACCCCCCGTGCTTACGATCGCAGCTATAGGCTGATCAATTCAGATCAGCCAATAGCGGCGATCGGAACCTTTCCGGGTCATCGATGACCCGATGACCCGGAAAAAAATGGCGGTCGGTGCTGTCCGAGGACGGCACCGACCGCCATTACTGTAAAAGGTAAAGGTGGTCACCGTGCCACCGGCTCGATCGCCGTGAACGGCCAGCCGGCCGTTCCCGGTGATCGGGCCGGTGGCACGGCGATCAGAGTCCCACAAAATAAAAAATACCTGCCCTGGACCCCTCAGCTAGGTAGCTGAGGGGTCCAGAGCAGGTATTTGTACATTACTCACCTGTCCCGGGGTCCTGATCAGCGTCTTCCGGGTTTGCGGCGTCCTCCGTCTTTCCGGCGAGTCTTCGGATCTTTCCGGCGGTCCCCGTCGTCTTCTTTCGGCTATTTTCGGCTCCAGCCTCGTCATTTTCCGGATTTTGCGCTCTGCTGCCCTCTAGCGGCTGATATGTGTAATACACTTATCAGCAGCTACAGGGATGTTCAGAATGTAGAAAAAGGTTTTTTTTTTTTCCAATTTTTTTTTTTTCTATTTTCCGCACCCTATCGCCGCTGAGTGTTGATCAGCATCGCACGAAAGTGCGCTGCTAATCAGCAACTCCTCCTTTTTGGCGTAGGGTGTTTTTTTTTTATATTCTACTGCCACGGTCTGCTGATAAGTGCCGCGCATAAGTGCGGCATTTATCAGCAATTCCTTTGTTGGCGTAGGGTTTTTTTTTATACTTACTGTAAAAAAAACACGTAAAAAACACTACATTACACCACACTACATTGAATAAAGTTTGACACTACAACACTACATACCCCATATACTAGTCCTCGTATAAAGATGGCCCCCAGGGTGTTTTCGGCGTCAGAGGGATACGTTATTATTGCCTCCGACACCGAAACAGCCAGTGAGGATGAATGAGGGGATCCTTCTTTCCTCCATTCATCCTCATCATCCTCATCATCCTGTGACGTGTCTGGGGGTAGCGTAGCGTACGCTGCCCCCCAGACACGTCTTTTCCGCCAGTACCGTCCCAATAAGAGATCACGGTATGGTGTGAAATTCTCCAAACTCTGTGAGCGTACCTCAGGGTACTCTTACAGATTTAGGGTACGTGCACACTGCGGAATGGTGAAGGATAACCCTTCGTGCATTCCGCAGCTGGCACCAGCCGGTGGACTGATGTGGGCGCATGTCTCTACCCGTGTCATAGACTCCATTCTATGCACGGGCGGATTCCGTCGTCCATCCAAAGAATGAATACGTTGGACGGAGAGCGGAATCCGCCCGCGCATAGAATGGAGTCTATGACACGGACGGAGACGTGCGCCTGCATCAGTCCGCCAGCGGGTGCCAACTGCGGAATGCACGAAGGGTTATCTGTCGCGATTCCGCAGTGTGCACGTACCCTTAGAGTGTATGTAGGAAGGGACACCCGAATCCAGCCCCCAGATGCCCCCTCCCCCCCCCCATTCTCGGAACAAGTGGAAAGATCGTCCGGGAACTGATCTTCCCACTGCTGGATAAAGGTCGCCACCTGTACGGGGATAACTTTTATACCAGCACCCCCCTCTTCTGGTCCCTCGCTGCCCGAGCTACTGTACCTTGCGGCACGATCCGAAAATATCAGAAGCAGTAATAGAGCCCTAATATTTAGCAGCCATGGAGCGGACCCAGCGCTTCTGGATATGTGGGACCCCGTATCGCACCAGGACAACATTTTCCAGGTGACGTCCCCCACACTGGAGAAAGGGAGACCCCAGAAAAAGTGCAGAGTGTGGCGTAACAGGGGGATCAGGAAGGACACCATTTTCTAGTGTGACACCTGTCCTGATCCACCCGACCTCTGCATACTGGAAAGCTTCAAGGCGCACCACACGTCATTGGGGTTCTACATTTTCTAAATTCTGTCCCTTATTCCTATTTCAGGGGTCACATTGATCCGGGGATTATTCTGATCGCCATTATGGAGTCGGGAAGGAATTTTTTCCCTGTGATGAGGCTACTGTCGTCTGCCTCACGAGGGTTTTTTGCCTTCCTCTGGATCAACACAGGTTGAATCTGTCATTTCCAACCTTATAAACTAATAATTGCCCTAATACCCCCAAAATAAATTAGAATTGTCCCTTTTTCCCAGCTAAGTAGGTATGGCCGCTATTCCCATTAGAGGATGCCATGATGCAATTACAAAGCCTCTGTGCGGCCAGGACAGTAGAAACCCCCCACAAGTGACCCTATTCTGGAAACTACACCCGATAAGGAATCTAACAAGGGGGGCAGCGGGGATATGGCCCCCTGGTGACGGCCACATTTGGGATGTGAAAATGAAAAAAATGGTATTTTTTATTTTCTCGGCACATGTTCTACGTAAGTGACTGTCACCAGTGGGGTCCATATCCTCACTGCACCCCTTGTTAGATTCCTTATGGGGTGTTGTTTCCAGAATGGGGTCACTTGTGGGGGGGTTTCTACTGTCCTGGCAGCACAGGAGCTTTGTAATTGCGACATGGCCTCCATCCTCCATTCCAGCCTCTAAATGGCGTTCTGTCCCTTTGGTGGCTTGCCCTGTGCCCATATGGCACATTATGCCCACATATGGGGTATTTTCGTACTCAGTGGAAACTACCCTGCACGTTTTGTGTTCATTTTCTTTTTTAACCCCTTGTTATCAAGGCTAGACCAACATTTAGTGTAATTTTTGTAAAATTTTTACTCTAAATCATTAATCTTGTCATGATTTTTTCATTTTCACAAGGGGCTAAAAGATAAAAAAAAAACAATAAATGTGTAGAGCAATTTCCCCTGAGTACGGAAATACCCCACATGTGGACATAAAGCGCCATGCGGATGCAGGGTAAGCCTCCGAAGGGAAGGAGCGCCATTTCGTTTTTGAAGGCTGGATTTGGATGGAATGGATTTCGAGGGGCCATGTTGCATTCAAAAGGCCTCTGTGTTGCCAAGACAGTTGAAACCCCCCACAAGTGACCCCATTATGGAAACTACACCCCTCAAGGAATGTAACAAGAGGTGTAGTGAGCATATGGACCCCACTGGTGACGGGCACAAATGTGGAACAATGTGGCGTGAAAATGAAATATTACATTTTTTACACTATAATGTTGGTTTAGCCTTGAATTTATCATTTTCACAAGGGGTTAAAAGAGAAAAAAACACACAATATGTGTAGAGCAATTTCCCCCGAGTCCGTAAATACCCCACATGTGGACATAAAGTGCCATGTGGGCGCAGGACAAGCCTCCGAAGGGAAGGAGTGCCATTTGGATTTTGGAGGTTGGATTTGGCTAGAATGGATGATGAACGCCATGTCGCATTTACAGAGCCCTCGTGCTGCCAAAACACTGGAAACCCCCCACAAGTGACCCCATTCTGGAAACTGCACCCTTCAAGGAATCTAACAAGGGGTGCAGTGAGGATATGGACCCCTTGATGACGGGCAATTTTTTTACTTTTACGCCACATTGTTCCACATTTGTGCCCGTCACCAGTGGGGTCCATATGCTCACTGTGCCCCTTGTTAGATTCCTTGAGGGGTGTAGTTTCCAGAATGGGGTCACTTGTGGGGGGTTTCCAGTGTCTTGGCAGCACGAGGACTCTGTAAATGCGACATGGCCCTTGAAATCCTTTCCAGTGAAATTTAGCTTCCAAAAGCCAATTGGCGCTCCTTCCCTTTGGAGGCTCGTCCTGCGCCCCCTTGGCACTTTATCGCCACATGTGGGGTATTTCCGTACTCAGGAGAAACTGCGCTACACATTTTAGGTCTTTTTTTCCCTCTTATCCCTTTAAGAAAATGAAAAATTGAAGGCTAGAACAACGTTTTAGTGTAAAAAATAAATTTTTCTTTTTTCATGCCATATTGTTCGGAAAATCTGTGAAGCACCTGTGGGGTCCAGATGCTCACCGCACCCCTTGTTACATTCCTTGAGGGGTGTAGTTTTCTAAATGGTGTCCCTTTAGGGGTGTTTTTTAGGTTTTGGCACCCCAGAGCCTCTGCCAACCTGAAGTGGTACAGTCAAAAATGACCAAAAATAACGGAGCCATTGAAATTCACTAGGCGCTCCCTTATATCTGAGGCTTGTGGTTGCGTCAAATAGCGCAATAGGGCCACATATGGGGTATTTCTATAAACTGCAGAAACGGGGCAATAATTATTGGGGTGCACTTCTCTGGTAATAGGTTTATAATTATGAAAAATATTGGATTACAATAAAATCTCTGCACAGAAAATTAAAATTTTCAAATTACTTACACACTTAGCTTTTATTTCTGTGACTCCCCTAAAGGGTTAAAACACTTTCTGGATATGCTTTTGCAGAGTGTGGGGGGTGAAGTTTCTGAAATGGGGTGCTTTGTGGGGCTTTCTAACATACAGGCCCCTCAAATACACTTCAAACCTGAACAGGTCCCTAAAAATATCTGATTTTGAAATTTTACTGAAAATTTGGAAATTTGCTGCTAATGTTTTAAGCTTCCTATTGTCTAAAAAAAATGAAAGATCGTTTAATAAATACCGCCAACATAAAGTAGACATGTTGGTAATGCTATTTAATATATAATTTATGTGGTATAACCACTTTCTGTATACGCAAAAAAGTTTCAAAGTTGAAAAAATGCAGTTTTTCACATTTTTTCACATTATTTGGGGTTTTTTCATAAAGATTCGTTATGAGTATCGACTCCAATTTACCAGAAATGTAAAGTACAATATGTCACAAGAAAACAATCTTAGAATCAGCCGGATATGTAAAAGCATCCCGAAGTTATTAATGAATAAAGTGACACTGGTCATATTCATAAAATTTATCTCTGTCATTAAGGCCATTTCAGGCTCTGTCCTTAAGGGGTTAAGCATGGTCCCATGATCTATATTAAAAACAAACATTACTGTTCCATGGAGATGAGCAAAGCAGTTGGAAATTTGTTTTGCAAGCTTTGCGAATTTTGGTGTCAAATGCATTTATATCCCCTTAACGTCCGCGGGCGTAAGTGTACGCCCCCAAAACCCGTGCCTTAAGGCAAATGGGCGTACATTTACGCCCGCGGTTTCCCCGATCACTGCTTGTACACACGCAGCGATCGGGGAAGATGGCCTGCTATAATGTATAGCAGACCATCGCTGCTTGTGGGCACGGGGGGTGATTAACCCCCCCCACCCCGTGCTGACGATCGGCGCTATTGGCTGATCAATTCAGATCAGCCAATAGCGGCGATCTGCAGATTTCCGGGTAATCGGTGACCTGATGGCCCGGAAAGCAATGGCGGTCGGTGCGTCCGAGAATGGCACCGACCGCCATTACTGTTAAAAGTAATGGTGGCTTTGGTGCCACGCCGGCCGATCACGGCGATATAAGTACCCCAAGAAAGGGTTAAATACCTGCTGTGGACACCTCAGCTAGGTAGCTGAGGTGTCCACAGCAGGTATTGACACATACTCACCTGATCCAGCGTCCCGATAGGGTCTTCTGGGTCCCGATCGCGTCCTCTTCTTCCTTGGCGCCTTCGGCTTTTTACGGGAGTCTCCTTCGGCAATCATCGGCTCAAGCGTTGTCAAACTTCGGCCTTTTCCGGAATTTGCGTTCTACTGCCCCCTAGCGGCTGATAAGTGTATATAATACACATATCAGTAGCTATAGGGTTAAAGAAAGTTGTTGTTTTTTTTTTCCCTATTTTTTTTATTTTATTTTCCGCACCCTATCGCCGCTGAGTTCTAATCAGCATCGCAAGTAAGTGAGCAGCTGATCAGCAACTCCTCCTTTTTGGCGTTGGGTGTTTTTTTCCTATATCCTACAGCCACGGCATTGCGGCATTTATCGGCAACTCCTTTCTTGGCGTATGTTTTTTTTTTTTTATACTTAATGTTAAAAAAACATGTAAAAAACACCATTACACTACACGGAATAAAGTTTTACATACCCCATATACCAATCCCCATATAAAAATGGCCCCCAGGGTGTTTTCGGCGTCGGACACATACGTTATTATTACCTCCGACACCAAAACAGCCAGTGAGGACGATCCTTTTTTCCTCCATTCATCCTTATCCTCATCATCCAGTGACGTGTCTGGGGGTAGCGTAGTGTACGCTGCCCCCCAGACATGTCTTTTCCGCCAATACCATCCCAATAGGAGATGACGGTATGGCATGAAATTCTACAAACTCGGTGAGCGCACCTCAGGGTACACTTACAGATTTAGGGTATGTGCACACTGCGGAATGGCGAAGGAATTCGTCCATCCAAAGAATGAACATGTTCATTTTTTTGACGGAGGACGGAATCTGCCTGTACATAGAATGGAGTCTATGACATTTGCGGAGACGCGAGCCTGCATCAATCCGCCGACGGGTGCCAGCTGCGGAATGCACAAAGGGTTATTCTTCGCCATTCCACAGTGTGCACGTACCCTTAGAGCGTATGAAGGAAGGGACACCCGAATCAGCCCCCAGATGCCCCACCCCCATCCTCAGAGTTAGTGGGAAGATCATTTGGGACCTGATCTTCCCACTGCTGGATAAAGGTTACCACCCGTACGGGGATAACTTTTATACCAGCACCCCCTCTTCCGGTCCCTCCCTGCCCGAGCTACTGTAGCTTGTGGCACGATCCGAAAATATCAGAAGCAGTAATAGGGCCCTAATATTTAGCAGCCATGGAGCGGACCTAGCGCTTCTGTATATGAAGGACCCCGTATCGCACCAGGGCAACATTTTCCAGGTGACGTCCTGCACACAGGAGAACGGGAGACCCCAGAAGAAGTGCAGTGTGGGGAGTAACAGGGGGATCAGGAAGGACACCATATTCCAGTGTGACACCTGTCCTGATCACCCCGACCTCTGCATACTGGATCGCTTCAAGGCGTACCACACGTCATTGGAGTTCTACATTATCTAAATTCTTCCCCGTATTCCTATTTCAGGGGTCACATTTATCCGGGGATTATTCTGATTGCCATTATGGAGTCTGGAAGGAATTTTTTCCCTGTGATGAAGCTATTGTCGTCTGCCTTACGTGGGTTTTTTGCCTTCCTCTGGATCAACACAGGTTGAATTTGATGGACACCTGTCCTTTTCAACCTTATAAACTAATAATTAGCCTAATACCCCCAAATAAATTAGAATTGTCCCTTTTCCCCAGCTAAATAGGCATGGCCGCGATTCCCATTAGAGACTTGCCATAATGCAATTACAAAGCTCCTGTGCGGCCAGGACAGTAGAAACCCCACACAAGTGACCCCATTATGGAAACTACACCCCGTACGGAATCTAACAAGGGGGGCAGCCGGGATATAGGCCGCTGGTGACGGACACATTTGTGCCGTAAAAATAAAAAAAATTGGATTTTTTTTGCCACACCACATGTTCTACATATGTGCCCGTCACCAGTGGGGTCCATTTGCTGACTGCACCCCTTCTTAGATTCCTTGTGGGGTGTAGATTCCAGAATGGGGTCACATGTGGGGGGTTTCTACTGTCCTGGCAGCACAGGAGCTTTGTAATTGCGACATGGCCTCCATCCTCCATTCCAGCCTCTAAATGGCGCTCTGTCCCTTTGGTGGCATGCCCTGTGCCCATATGGCACATTATGTCCACATGTAGGGTATTTTCGTACTCAGGGGAATTTACCCTACACGTTTTGCATTCATTTCCTTTTTTAACCCCTTGTGGAAATGGAAAAAATCAAGGCTAGAATAACAGTTAGAGTAAAAAAAAAAAAAAAAAAAAAAAAATTGTACTAAATCATTGATCTTGTCTTGATTCTTTCATTTTAAGGGGTTAAAAGATTAAAAAAAAAAAAAAACACAAAATGTGTAGAGTAATTTCCCCTGAGTGAGGAAATACTCCACATGTGGACTTAAGGGGACATACGGGTGCAGGGCAAGCCTCCGAAGGGAAGGAGTGCCATTTGGATTTTAGAGGCTGAATTTGGCTAGAATGGATGATGAACGCCATGCCGCATTTACAGATTCCTTGTGCTGCCAAAACACTAGAAACCTCCAAAAGTGACCCCATTCTGGAAACTACACCCCTCAAGGAATCTAACAAGGGATTCAATGAGGATATGGACCACTTGATAACGGGCACATTTGTGCCGTTAAAGTGAAAAAATGAAAATTTTCCCTTTCATGTCACATTGTTCCACATTTGTGCCCGTCACCAGTGGGGTCCATTTGCTCACTGCACCTCTTGTTAGATTCCTAGAGGGGTGTAGTTTCCAGAATGGGGTCACTTGTGGGGGTTTTCCAGTGTTTTGGCAGCACGAGGGCTCTGTAAATGCGACATGACCCTTGAAATCCATTCCAGTAAAATCCAGCTTGCAAAGGCCAATTGGCGCTCCTTCCCTTTGAAGGCTCGTCCTGCGCCCACTTGGCACTTTATGTTCACATGTGGGGTATTTCCATACTCGGAAGAAACTGCGCTACACGGTTTTTGTTTTTTTATTCCTTTTATCCCTTTGTGAAAATGAAAAATTGAAGGCTAGAACAACGTTTTAGTGTAAAAAATAAATTTTTCTTTTTTCACGCCACATTGTTCTGAAAATCTGTAAAGCACCTGTGGGGTCCAAATGCTCACCGCACCCCTTGTTACATTCCTCAAGGGGTTTAGTTTTCTAAATGGTGTCCCTTTAGGGGTATTGTTTATGTTTTGGCACCCCAGAGCCTCTGCCAACCTGAAGTGGTACAGTCAAAAATGACCAAATATAACGGAGGCGTTGAAATTCACAAGGCGCTCCTTTATATCTGAGGCTTGTGGTTGCATCAAATAGCGTAATAGGGCCACATATGGGGTATTTCTATAAACTTCAGAAACTGGGCAATCAATATTGGGGTGCATTTCTCTGGTAATAGGTTTATCATTATGAAAGATATTGGATTACATTAAAATCTCTGCACAGAAAATTAAAATTTTCAAATTTCTTACACACTTAGCTTTTATTTCTGTGACTCTCCTAAAGGGTTAAAAAACTTTCTGGATATGCTTTTGCAGAGTGTGGGGGGTGCAGTTTCTGAAATGGGGTGCTTTGTGGGACTTTCTAACATACAGGCCCCTCAAATACACTTTAAACCCGAACAGGTCCCTAAAAATCTGATTTTGAAATTTTACTGAAAATTTGGAAATTTTCTGCTAATGTTTTAAGCTTTCTATTGTCTAAAAAAAGTGAAAGATAGCTTAATAAATGCCGCCAACATAAACTAGACATGTTGCTAATGCAATTTAATATATAATTTATGTGGTATAACCATTTTCTGAATAAGCAGAAAAGTTTCAAATTTGTAAAAATGCAATTTTTCACAATTTTTCATGTTATTTTTTTTTTTTTTTCATAAAGATTCGTTATAAGTATCGACTCCAATTTACCAGAAATGTAAAGTACCATATGTCACGAGAAAACAATCTCAGAATCAGCCGAATAGGTAAAAGAATCCCGAAGTTATTAACCCCTTAGTGACCGCCGATACGGCTTTTTACGGCGGTCACTAAGGGTCCTTATTCTGCTGCCATCAGCTTTTTACGGCGATGGCAGAGAATAAGGCTGCGGGGCCGGGACGGCCCCCACCCGATCCCCCCAGCTACCGGAGGTAGCTGAGGGGTTGGGGCAGTGTGCGGGGTCCGTCCCGCCCCCCCCTAAACCGACGATCGCCGCTATTCACGTTATAGCGGCGGCCGTCGGTAAAGGGGATTACCGTTGCCGCCACCACCTTTCATGATGAAATAAGTGTCCCCCAGACCTCAGATCAGCCCCCCCTAGTAGGACGATCACTAACCCCCCTTCCCCTGGCGGCCATCATTTCCAAGATGGCCGCCGCCATCGCTGTGAACCGACTAATGTCGGAAAATGAATGAAAGCCCCATGCTCTCCGCCCCCGGAGGTAGTGGAGAGCATGGGACAGTCATCGGAACCCCCCCTGTGGGGTCCCGGTACAAGCGATCACTGATCGCTTGTACCATGTGCTCCCGGCACTTTTTATCCCCTGTCACCATGAATGATTGGTGACAGGGGATAAAAAGTTATGTCCCCCACCCCCCAAGTCGCTGCCTCTGACCACGCCACGATGCCTCTGACCACTGCACGTTGCCTCTGACCACCACACGTCGCCTCTGACCACGCCACGCGCCTCTGACCACCACACGTCGCCTCTGACCACCACACGTCGCCTCTGACCACGCCACAGCGCCTCTGACCACGCCACGGCGCCTCTGAGCTCCCCAAATTGCCAATGACCCCCTCCAGATTGCGGTGCCCATGCCAGATTACAGGTACCCACCCCAGATTGCCTATAAGAACTTCAGTTTATCCGTAACCACCCCAGATTGTCTGTAAGAAATGCAGGTTGCCCGTAACCACCCCAGATTGTCTGTAAGCACTGCAGGTTGCCCGTAACCACCCCACGTTTCCCGTAACCACCCCAGATTGTCTATAAGCACAGCAGGTTGCCCGTAACCAGCCCACGTTGCCCGTAACCAGCCCACGTTGCTTGTAACCACCCCACGTTGCCTGTAACCACCCCACGCTGCCGTAACCACAGAAGGTTGCCCGTGACCACCACACATTGCCCATAACCACCACACGTTGCCCGTAACCACCCCACGTTGCCTGTAACCACCCCAGGTTGCCGTAACCACAGCAGGTTGCCCGTGACCACCCCATGTTGTCCGTAACCACCCCAGATTACCTGTAACCACCTCAGGTTGCCCATAACCACCCCAGGCTGTCCGTAACCACCCCACATTACCTGAAATCTAATTTTTTTTTATTTTATTTTAGTAACTGCGCTATTCTAATAACCATTACTAGCTGCGGTTTTGCTCCAGTAAATTGGCGCTCCTTCCCTTCTGAGCAACGCTGTGTGCCCATACAGTGCTTTATGCCCACATATGGGGTACCGTTGTACTCAGAAGAATCTGCGTTACAGATTTTTGGGTACGTTTTCTCTCCTGTTCCTCGTCAAATTGAGAAATTTCAAACTAAACCAACATATTATTGGAAAAATTCGAGTTTTTCATTTTTACTGGCCAATTTTGAATACTTTCCTCTAATACCTGTGTGGTAAAAATGGTCACCACACCCCAAGATGAATTCTTTGAGGGGTGCACTTTCCAAAATGGGGTGACTTTTGGGGGGAATCTATTCTGCTGACACTACAGGGGCTCTGCAAACGCACCTGGCGCTCAGAAACTTCTTCAGAAAAATCTGCACTGAAAATGCTAATTGGCGCTCCTTCCCTTCTGAGCCCGGCTGTGTGCCCATGCAGTGGTTTATGCCCACATATGGGGTGATATTCTACTCAGGAGAACCTGCTTTACATATATTGGGGTGACATTTCTCTCCTGTTCCTCGTGAAATTGAGAAATTTCAAACTAAAGGAACATATTATTGGAAAAATTCGAGTTTTTCATTTTTACTGTCTACTTTTAAATACATTCCTCTAATAACTGTGGGGTCAAAATGCTCACCACACCCCAAAATGAATTCTTTGAGGGGTGCACTTTCCAAAATGGAGTGACTTATTGGGAGATTTTACTCTATGGACACTACAGGGGCACTGCAAACGCACCTGGCGCTCGGAAACTTCTTCAGCAAAATCTGCATTGAAAAAGCTAATTGGCGCTCCTTTCCTTTTGAGCCCTCCTGTGTGCCCATGCAGTAGTTTATGCCCACATATGAGGTAGCTTTTCACTTAGGAGAACCTGCATTACAAATATTGGGGTACTTTTTTCCTCTTGTTCCTCATAAAATTGAGAAATTTCTAACTAAAAGAACATAATATTGGAAAAATTTGAGTTTTTCATTTTTACTGTCTACTTTTGAATACTTTCCTCTAATACCTGTTGGGTCAAAATGGTCACCACACACCAAGATGAATACTTTGAGGGGTGCACTTTCCAAATTGGGGTGACTTATGGCGAGATTTTACTCTGATGGCACTACAGGGGCACTGCAAACGCACCTGGCGCTCGGAAACTTCTGCAGCAAAATCTGCATTGAAAAAGCTAATTGGCGCTCCTTCCCTTCTGAGCCCTCCTGTGTGCCCATACAGTGGTTTACGCCCACATATGGGGTACCGTTCTACTCACGAGAACCTGTGTTACAAATTTTGGGGTACTTTTTTCCTCTTGTTCCTTAGTGAAATTGAGAAATTTCAAACTAAACGAACATATTATTGGAAGAATTCGAGTTTTTCATTTTTACTGTCTTCTTTTGAATACTTTCCTGTTATACCTGTGGGGTCAAAATGGTCACAACACACCAAGATGAATTCTTTGAGGGGTGCGGTTTCCAAAATGGGGTGACTTATGGGGGGTTTTCTCTCTGCTGACACTACAGGGGCACTGCAAACGCACCTAGGGCTCAGAAACTTCTTCAGCAAAATTTGCATTGGAAAAGCTAATTGGCGCTCCTTCCCTTCTGAGCCCCGCTGTGTGCCCATACAGTGGTTTACGCCCACATATGGGGTACTGTTGTACTCAAGAGAACCTGCATTACAAATTTTGGGGTGCTTTTTCTCTCATGTTCCTTTTGAAAATGAGAAACTTTAATCTAAACGTATATATTATTGGAAAATTTTAATTTTTCATTTTTTTTTACTGCCTAATTGTGAATACTTTCCTCCAGCCCCTGTAGGGTTAAAATGCTCATTATACCCCTAGATTAATTCTTTAAGGTGTGTAGTTTCCAAAATGGGGTCACTTATGGGGGTTTTCAGGATACCAGACTTCTAAATCCATTTAAAAAAAGAACTGGTCCCTAAAAAAATCAGTTTTGGAAACTTTCACGAAAATATGATAATTTGCTGATAAATTTCTACGCCCCATAATACCCTAAAAAAAGTAAAATATGTTTACCAAATTATGCCAGAATAAAGAAGACATATTGGTAATGTGACTTAGTAACTAATTTATGTGCTACGACGTTCTTTTTTTAGAAGCAGAGAATTTCAAAGTTCATAAAATGCTAATTTTTAAAATTTTTCATGATATTTTGAGGTTTTTCACAAAAAACACACAAAGTAGTGACCAAATTTTGCCACTAACATAAAGTGCCATATGTGACGCAAAAACAGTCTCAGAATCGCTAGCATACGTTAAAGCATCACTGAGCTATAAGAGCATAAAGTGAGACAGGTCAGATTTTGAAAAATGAGCCTGGTCATTAAAGGACAACTCCCGCGGGACCCCAAAAAAAAAAAAAACACAGACACACAGACACCATACTCACCATCTCTCCGGTGACGATCGCCACTCGATTCGCCCGCCGTCCGCCTCTCCGTCGCCGCCGTCCGCCATCCAGCGATGTCTCCGACTTCGGGGTCCAGGGGATGGAAAAGGCTGCCAGTGCGCTTGCGCACCGGCAGCCTTTTCATTGGCTAGAGCGCATCACATGGCTTCCAGCAAGCTCAGCCAATCAGGGCTGAGCAAGCTGGAAGCCATGTGATGCGCTCCAGCCAATGAAAAGGCGCATGTGCACCAGCAGCCTTTTCATCCCCATTCACTTTGCATGAAGACGCCGAGGAGGAAGAAGACCCGGACCGCCCCTCGGCTCTGACGTCGTCGTCACCAGATGCCGCCCCGGAGAAGAGGACCGTGACGATCGTAATAGGTAATGTATACATTCTTTAACTTCCGGGGTGGGGGGTCGGGGGTCCGAAAGTGGGGGAAGGGGGCCAGGCCGGGTATTTAACCACATTACAAAGTTATATAACTTTGTAATGTGTGTTAAATGAGCAAAAAATTTTTTGTGGGAGTTGTCCTTTAAGGCCCAAACTAGCTGCAGCATGAAGGGGTTAATGAATAAAGTGACACAGGTCATATTCATAAAATTTGCCTCGGTCCTTAAGGCCATTTTAGGCCCGGTCCTTAAGGGGATATTCTTGAATTGAATCTTTACAAATTTTAATAAAACAGTCAAACTATATATATATATATATATATATATATATATATATATATATATATACCATATATCAGTAAATAACTGCCATTATTTCAATATAACAGACGTTGTTTTAAAATAACAGCAAATATTTGGCAGCCATCCACTCAATTTCAACATTGTGTGAACAGAGCCTTTCTGTGTTTTTAATCCACTCCTGGTTTTGGTAGCAATATAAGGACCACAATACTGACTGAAATACTGTATACGTAGTGTGAACCCAGCCTGATCATGCTGCGTTTACACGGAACGATTATCGTGCAAATTCGCACGATAACGATTGAATTCGAACGATAGTTGTACGTGTAAATGCTGCAAACGATCAAGCGACGAGTGATAAATCGTTCATTTTGACCTTTCAACAAGTTCTCAAATCGTCATTGATCGTTTGCAAAAAATTTGCAGATCGTTCTGTGTAAACAGTCGTTCACCGATTTACCCTATGTGAGAGATGGGCTTAAGCGATCGCAAAACGATCGCAAAACGAATTTTCTGTACGATATATCGTACCGTCTTTCAGTAGCTGTAGATTGGCTTCAGTGTCCTGGGTGACACTCCACTCTCCTTCACTTGTCCCGTCATGGAGCTTATCCTTCTGAGAGCCTTCCAAACAGCTTTCTGAATGGCCCTCCTTGAATATGGGATATAACTATGATGCCCAGGTCAGGGGCGGGCTTATAATGTCAACAGGGACGCTCCCCGTTTCTGATAGGGCAGTATGGAGGGGGAAGAGGTTCCTATCTTAACCCCTTGAGGACAGAGCCAACTTGCATTTTTGCACTTCCGTTTTTTTCCTCTTTGTGCTTAAAAGGCCGTAGCACTTGCATTTTTTCACCTAGAGACCCACATAAGCCCTTATTTTTTGTGCCACTAATTGTACTTTGCAATGACAGACTGAATTTTTTCATAAAGTACAACCCAAAAATTTTTTAATGTGTGGTGAAATTCAAAAAAAAACAAAAAAACACAGTTTTTTGTTTATTTGGGGGGTATGTGTTTTTGCACCGTTTGCCCTGGGGTAAAACTGACTTGTTATATATGTTCCTCAAGTCGTTACGATTAAAACAATATGTAACATGTATAACCTTTATATTATGAGATGGCTTGTAAAAAATTCAAACCATTCCCAGGCTTATAGCTCTTTTATCCTTTTGTGTATGGGGCAGTGTGAGGTGTCATTTTTTGCGCCATGCTGTGTTATTTCTATCGGTACTTTGATTGCGCATATTCGACTTTTTGATCGCTTTTTATTACAATTTTTCTGTATTTGATGCAACCAAATTTGCACGTTGGGATTTTTTTGCGCTTATGCCGTTTACCGTGCGAGATCAGGAATGTAATAAATTAATAGTTCGGGCGATTATGCACGCAGCGATACATATTTATTTATTTTTATTTATAACATGGGAAAAGGGGGGTGATTCAAACTTTTATTAGGGGAGTGTTTTTTCTTACTAATATTAACACTTTTTTTTTCTTTTACACTTATACTAGAAGCCCCCCTAGGGGACTTCTAGTTTAAGCACTCTGATCTCTCATTGATCTATGCTGTATATAGTAATACAGCATAGATCGATGAGATAGGCACTCGATTTCCTTCGGCTGCTACATTTTTTCAATATAACAGCCGTTGTTTTAAAATAACAGCAAATATTTGGCATTAAATGGCAGCCATCCACTCAATTTCAACATTGTGTGAACAGAGCCTTTCTGTGTTTTCAATCCACTCCTGGTTTTGGTTGCAAAATGAGGACCACAATACTGACTGAAATATATGTAGTGTGAACCCAGCCTATAACCTGTTGTGAGACAGCCAGTGTATACACAAGCAGTTGTGAGACAGGCAGTGTATACACACACTGTATAAGCAGTTGTGAGAAAGGCAGTGTGTCTACACTGTATAAGCTGTTGTGAGACAGGCAGTGTATATACATACACTGTATAAGCTGTTGTGAGACAGGCAGTGTGTCTACACTGTATAAGCTGTTGTGAGACAGGCAGTGTATACACACACACTGTATAAGCAGTTGTGAGACAGGCAGTGTGTATACACTGTATAAGCTGTTGTGAGACAGGCAGTGTATATACACACTGTATAAGCTGTTGTGAGACAGGCAGTGTGTATACACAGTCTGTATACCCACTAATAGTATATATAGCTGTATACTGTGTGTGTGGCATAATAGCTATTATCTTGCTACTACAGATTTGCTCAGTCTGCGTCCAGTGAAGGCGACGAAAAGCCCTTTATTTCTATTGTTGTAAAAACAATTCTATGTCCGTATACGGCTGTATACTGTAATTGTGGGATAATCTCTTTTATCTTGCTAAAAAAAGATTTGCGCAGCGTGTGTCCAGTGAAGGCGCTGACCAGCCCTTTATTTCTATTGTTGTGAAAACAATTCTATATCCGGTATACAGCTGTATACTGTAATTGTGGGATAATACCTTTTATCTTGCTACTACAGATTTGCGCAGTCTGCGTCCATTGCAGGCAATGACCAGCCCTTTATTTCTATTGTTGTAAAAAGAATTCTATATCTGGTATACGGCTGTATACTGTAATTGTGGGATAATAACTTTTATCTTGGTAGCACAGATCTGTGCATGCTGCGTCCAGTGAAGACGCTAACCAGCCCTTTATTTTAATTGCTTTAAAAACAATTCTATATCCGGTATACAGCTGTAGGCTATGTTCACACAGCGTAAAAGTGCGGCCGTTGTTGCCATTAACAACGGACGTACTTTGTGTGCCTAGGCATGCTGCATATTCTTCTATGGGATTCCGGCCAGTGAGTATACACATACTATACTATACATGTCAGTTTTCTGCGGCTGCAATTCATTGAATTCAGTTTACACAAAGAAGCGAGCGCCTCCGGCCGCTTGCTTCATTGTGTGCTATGAGTTTTGATGCGGGCGGGCGGCCGGTACTGAACATGGCCGTATACTGTCCAGTAAAGGTGCTGACCAGCCCTTTATTTCTATTGTTGTAAAAAAAACTCTGTATCCGGTATACGGCTGTATACTGTAATTATGGGATAAATTAAAAACTATCTGGTACAGCTAAATTGTATTGAAAAAAGTGAAATGACTAGTACAATGTGTAGCGCAAAGTGAAGAGGACACACACATCCACCATCCCTGGTTTTATAGGACAGTTGTGCAGGGGGCGGGGTACACAACTGTCAAGGCCCGATCAGCGTGACCAAGTATTTACGATGGATGGCGGAGAGTGCTTTCAGTCATTTATCCACTTACTCCAGTCTCGAGGCTAGCCAAGAGTCGGACTCTCATGTCTCAAAACCTGCAGAATTAGTCCATAGTCATCCCACCCTTACCCACTCTGAGGAGCTCTTTTTGGGTCCTTTTCCCCAATTGGACAGTGTTCAAATACTTGATGAATCCCAGGAGCTACCTGAGGATTTTATCTGTAGCGATGCACAAAATCTGGAGCATTCGCCATGTCCAGTTGATTTTGCTGTTGTTTACCGGCAACCTCAAGTCATAAGGACTGAAGATAAGGAGACCCAATTGCCGCTAAGCCAAACAGTTGACATGCCCAGTGTGCAGGAGGAGCAGAAGAGTGAGGAGATAGAGGAGGAGGGGCTGGACGATGAAGCGAATGATCTGACCTGGCAAGGGGTGCTGTCCAGTGGGAAAAGTAGTGGAGGTGGGGAGGGCCGCGCAGCACCAAAAAAAAGTGCAAAGAGACAGAGGGATGTCCAGAGGTAGAGGACAGACAAGTCAGCGAAGGTAGGACAGAGTCACCAGGCCCTAATCTTTTCCCCGAAGCAGCCAGTCACGCCAAGCTCCCCTCTTGAGGTCCCGCAGTTCTTTGGTGTGGAGGTTTTTTAACTTGAGCAGGCCGTGCTCAAGCTGATTAGGCTGGGTGATAAGAAGCACAGCGCCCCAGAGGTAAAGGATGCCAGCAAGCAGAAATTTGTCTGTCACCATTGCAGCTGGGACCAGGCTGTAACTTGGTGGCAGCTCTGGAGCTTGGACAACTGCAACATGTTCCATGCCTGGCCCATGTTTTTAATTTGGTGGTGCAGTGCTTTGTAAAGAGCTACCCCAACCTGCCGGAGCTACTGGTGAAAGGGCGGCGCCTGTGTGCCCATTTTCTGAAGTCCACCGTCGTGTCTGCTCGCCTTAAAAAGCTACAAAAACACCTGCATTTGCCCGGATACCGGCTGTTGTGTGATGTCACCACTCGCTAGAATTCTACTTATCATATGTTGTCCAGGGTGTGTGAGCAACAGAGAGCTCTCATGGCATACCAGCTCCAAAACCCATGGGTGCCTTCAACTCAGCTCCCTCAGTTTGCCAACCATGAGTGACCATGGATGGCAGACTTATGCGATGTTTTGAGGATATTCAAGGAGTCCACCAAGAGGGTCTGCTGCGACGATGCCTTAGTGAGTGTAACCATCCCACTCCTATGCGTCGTTAAAGAATCCCTCATCGCCATCAGGGAGAACGCCTTGCATGCACAGGAGGCCGAGATAAAAGGAGACGTAACAAAACTAGACAGTCACACTACACTCCTTTCAGCTTCTCGGTGTCGATTCCTGGAGGGAGAAGAGGAGGAGGAGTAGGTGGAGGAGGCTGTTGGCCTCGCTGTCGGCGAGGCTAGCGGTGCACTTGTGTGCTTCCCATTGGTCCAGCGAGGATGGGGCTAGGAGGAGGGAGAGGAGGAGGAAATGTTGAGCGATCCTTCTGGTGGAGCCAGCGAAGTGATGCCAATTCACAGCCTGGCACACATGGCTAAATTTATGTTGGGGTGGTTTGCAAGGAACAAACGCATTTTCCACATAATGGGGAGCAGAAAATACTGGGTTTTCGCAATGCTGGACCCCTTGTTATAAAGACAATGTCTCCTTGTTCATTCCAGTAGAGGAGAGGACCACCAGACTTCTGGAGTATCAGAGAGAACTGCTGCAGAATATGATTTAGATATTCCCACCTTCCATTGCTGGTGGCAGAGAAGAGAGTTCCTCCCAAAGCCGGACAACATCCATCAGGTCCACGGACATCAGGGGAACACTCTCCAAAGTATGGGACACGTTCATGGTACGCCCTCGCCAAAGTACCATCACTGCAGGGCTTAGTACAAACAGGAGGGACAAGTATTGGCTGTTGTTGCGGGAGTACCTGGCCGACCAAAACCCTGTCCTCCCCCATCCCTCGGCGACCTACACGTATTGGGTCTCCAAGTTGGACACGTGGCTCAAACTCTCATTATACACCTTGGAGGTGATAGCCTGCCCTGCCGCCAGCGTTATGTCTGAAAGAATCTTTAGCGCAGCTGGGGAGTATCATCACAGATAAGCACAGCCGCCTGTCAACTGACAGTGCTGACCGACTGACGCTCATCAAAATGAACGCCCAGTGGATAGACACAGACTTTGCTTCTCCACCAGTTGAAAGCCTCGAGAAGTAAAGTCGCATGTTTCAGCTTTAGGTCATTTCCTCCTCCTCCTCCTCCTCCACTACCATTGAAATGAGCCATTTAAAAAAAATTATCAAGGCTCACCTGAAGGGCCATGTTCACAATTTTTTAAGTTTTATAGGCCTCTATACAATTTTTTGGAGGGCTCACCTCATGGGCCTAAGTTCATAGGCCTCTATACAATTTTTTCAGTGGCTTGACTCATGGGCCTAAGTTCATAAGCCTCTATACAATTTTTCTGAGGGCTCACTTCATAGGCCTCTGTACAATTTTTTTGAGGGCTCACCTCATGGGCCTCAAGCTTATTTTTCGAGGATTAACCTCATGGGCCTCAAGCTTATTTTTCAAGGGATCACCTCATGGGCCTTGTGAGAAGATACTATTTGTCATTTTAAAGGACAGATACGTGTCACCGAGGTGCCTGGCCTTGGTGAAGTGAACCGGTAGCTTTAGACAGTAAGTGTGGGTTATTGACACTTTTAATAAATGCATCAGCTGTTTCCACAGCTGATCCGGGTCCGGCTTTACTAGAGCAGTCAAAGCGACGGGTGGGACGACTGCTCCCACTTATTCCAGGCTTTTCCATTGCCTCAAAAATGAAAGGACTGTTGTTTGGCTAAACAGCATGGGGAGAGAGACTCTATTGCAGTTTAAAGTAATCCTCACACCAACTTTGTCCACTTAGTCCACACTAATGTAGAGGAAATAAGTTGTCCAAGTATTTTTTCCATTATACAAAGTGGTTTTATTGTGTTTGGAGTCTATAGTCGATAGTCTGTGTTAGTGGCCTAATATTGAAAATGGATATATATATATATATATATATATATATATATATATATATATACAGTGGTGCCTTGGATTACGAGCATAATTTGTTCTGGGACTGTGCTTGTAATCCAAATCCACTCTTAAACCAAAGCAAATTTTCCCCTAAGAAATCTTAGAAATGCAGACAATTGGTTCAATACCCCCAAAATAATGATTTATTATTCTGAATAACATGTAAAACTAATGAAACAAATATTTAGAAACAGCAGAACATGTGATATTATAAGTTACTGTACAGTAATGGAGAGGATGGGAAACACAAGGACTGACAGAGACTACAGGGAGCATGAGGGAATAAGCAGGACATATGTGGGCACATACACGCAGCACTCTCTGTTCGGGGAGAGAGGGGATACAGCTATGAAGAGATTACCTCCACAGTCCTGTCCCCTGATGCAAGCTCCAGCCTGAAGTGGATCTGCTATGATTTGGAAGGTGGGGGAGACTTCCTGGGTCAGAGTACAGTACTGTAGACCCCGCTATGCAGACCATGACCCTCCTCCACTTGCGCTCCCACCCACTACAGGGAGCTCTTAAACCAAAGCAATGCTCTTAAACCAAGTCACAATTTTGAAAGACTGTGAGCTCTTAAACCATATATATATATATACATGTGAGCAATTCACATCACTGGCTGGGCAATATATAACTCTGCAAACAATTGTATTTTACAAGTGTGCTGAATAAACAAAAAACAACATACACTAATATTACACACCATCTAATACGTACGCATGTACCACTACACCAATAGGTACACTTCTATTTTACGTTCATGTACCCAGGCATGCTTCCCCTGCTGTCCCATATGCATTCCAGTGCATTCCAGGTGTTGGCATCATTTCCTGAGGTTTCATTGTGCACTTGGTGACCTCCTAGTGGTCGAATCTTGATTTCCAGGTCCCAACGATTTTTCTCCCATAGACTATAATGGGATTCGTTATTCGTTCAAATAGTCAAATATCGGGAGCCATTCGAATCGAATCAAAACGAATATTTCACTATTTGCTCATCTCTAGTAAGTATATGATACTGCTCAGGGGACACAGTTTGTGTATTTGTGCATATATATATATATATATATATATATATATATATATATATATACCCAAATGGCATATTTGGCAAAATTAGGAGCATAACTGGCTAGAAAAATGGACATACATACATAACAGCAAAACCTGGGGCACATCTGGCTACTTGGGAGGGGAATACTTGGCTATATGAGGGCATAGCCTGGGGCACATCTGGCTACTTGGGAGAGGGGGTTACCTGGCTACATGGGGGCATAGCCTGGGGCATATCTGATGGCAAAGGGGCACATTTGGCTACAAAGGGAGGAATATCTGGCTACGGTGGTGGTGGGGGCATACTTGGCTGCAAGGAGGTATAACCTGGAGCATAGCTGGTACATGGGGGCATACTTGGCTACAAGGGGGCACTACCCATGAGTGTAGTAAATGGACCAATCCCTGATCTTTAGAGCCTTTAGTCTTTAGAGATCTGTTGATCCTGTGTAGAGAAAAAAAAGTAAATTAAGCGCAGTAACTTGCCCAATAGCCTTGTCTTAAAAAGCATAGTCAACTAACATAATGAAATATAATGAAAATGAGATATAACAAATTATCAGGTGTATTAAAGGTTATAGATATGTTTGGCATATATGTCAGGCGCAGTTATAGCTAACAAAGGCACAAAGTTAAGACATTTGCATTCATATTATATGCTAATCACTGTTTAGTTTATACACTGAATATTATATAGACTGCACCCCAATGGAAATGCTGGAGGTTCTTTTGACAATATTGCCAAACTAGATAATAATTAATCCCTGCATGCTGTATATTAGCTCAGTCATTTCATGATATCTTAACTGACAGCATATTTGGAGCAATATTTATAACAAGTAGCAGATTTGCAAGGCTCCTTTGTAATATTTCCGATTGTGAAGACTTTCATAAGTATGTTTCACACCTAATGAGTGTGCACACTTCATAAATTCAATGCCATTTTTATCATTTAATAAAACTGGAAGTCCTTATTCATTTTCCTGACAAAAAAACATCTAGCCTTGGTAAAAATTCATTAAATAAGCATAAAAAATTCATTAAACAAGAGAATTGCATTCTTGGATGCTTTGATGCAAATGCCCTTTAAGCAAAGTAAAAACTCCATTTTGAGTTAACCTTTTGTTTTCTAATATTTTTGGATAGACAGAAGAAATGAAAATTACTTAACAAACTTCATGTTTAATGCTCTGGTATTAAAATGAAAATACATACTAATGCAGAATGACAACTGTATTTCAATTGTTCAAAATAAAGCTGTGGAATATTTACAAGGTATGCTTCAAAACTAACACCATGGTATTACTCACTGCTGAAATATTCATTAGTTTAAGTCATGTTAAAGCTGAAATATATGTCTAACCACAGTCTGGTCACTGAATAAGGGTGGCACAGACAAAGCCAAGGGAGGGCAGACAATGCTAATTATGCAACTAGGAGGCTTTGAAGAAGATCTACTTATTGCCATAGTGATCCAAATACTCAGCAATGAGAGACTTTCGATAGCTTCATCAAGAAGGAAGAAAAAGAAAACATCTTTCTGGTCAGGAAAAAACACTGTAGACATTGTGCATGACATATAAAGTCAGGAACAGGAAAAGCCATAATGATCTACCACAAGAACCCTAAATTTCTACCCATGCTCCGTTCCCTTATTTTTATGCTTACTTCAACAATGCTAATACATATATGATGCTGCAAATAAAGCAGCATAGAGCCTTGTGTCACCCTCTCAAAAATTGGGGGCAAAAGGGGCAAATAAAAGGCAGACATGTCTGCGTCCTGAGCAAGGGATTGCCCAGCAGTGCCCACACCTAACAAAGGGTAGGACACAGTGGTGTCACTGGAAGATATTCATTGAGGAGCAGGCCTTCATTCCACCTAGTTGGGTGCTTCACTTATATGTGGCACTGGCAACCTATTATGGTGGTCAGCTTGGTAGTGGTGGCTCCCAGGTAATCCTTGCATGGCACAACCTGCAAAAGACTATTTGTTTGTCTGAAATTTCTTGAAAATAATGCCAGACCAAAGAAGACCTCTACCTCTGTGAGCAGGTGCTCTAGGGAACAGTTGTGAAACCACTTGGTATGGCCTACCCTCTCCCTCTAGCCACCCCACTGCCCCCTACAGAATGTGATGTTGCTGCAGATTCCTTCCCCTCTGAAATGCTGTGTCCAGTCAACTCACCAACTACCAAGGTTTAGCTGGTCATTTCGTGGTCCACCCCCTCCTCTTCCAGATCCTCCCTTTGATTATCCTCTTTTCTTGCTGACCTAAAAGCAACATCACTGACAGACATTACTTGCTGGTCCCTACAATCATCACTAACCTGAAACAACGGAAAGTGAATGCTTGTGGCATCTTTGGCGACTCAGGGGAGCCAGGTAGACTTAGCTAGGGCAAGATGTTGTGTAACGCTGAGGCACTTGTCACAGTGGCCAGGAGTGGTATGTGCCCACACCTGGGTATACCAACACGCACTTTTTTTTTAAATAGAATAGTTCTTTAGTGCAGGTGTAGGTGTAAGAAATCACAGAAATAAGACAGTTTCTTACTGGAGGAATAGTAATATTTAGTTGAAGTAGCTGGTTTGAGGAGGAGAAGAGTGGGCTTAAATTTACTTCAGGGTTATTAGGGGCCCTACCTAGACCCTAAGGTACTCAGCAGTGGGGGCTTTAGAGAATGAGTACCTATACACCTGGTTATGAATTTCTACCTAATGCTGCCTATGGGCAAAGAGTGACATAGAACCCGGAACATAGGCCCCACCTTGTGGGTAGAGCTAGCCATCAGTGGGACCCCTAAGAAAACCTAGCAAGAGCAGCAGAGTTTTTGGCTATCTGCATTTCCCTAGCAACTGACTGAAGATCATGTCTTAGTTATCAGGACTAGGATAGAGAGTAGCCACCCAGCATAGGTACAGTTATCCCTTTTTGGGCCCTTTTTACCTCAGCTTCACTCTGTGTGGGTTCTTAGCCAGACAAATTCAAAATGGAGTAGCTTGAGAGGAAATAAAGATAAATCTTATTGCATAAAGTCCCACACAGGGGGCCTGGCCTCAGCCAGGCCCTTGAAGAAAACCACAGCAGGAGTTCCCTCTGGTGCACACCTTCTTCAGAGAAATCCTGACTGGAACTTCCTACACTAGTTTTTCCTTAAGGTATATATTAGCCTGTGATTGGACAGATACAAACTGGAAGGCCCTCACTCTGATCTGTGATTGGTGGAATAGTGTGAGGTACCCAACTTTAAGATTGCTTAGGGGAAATCACTCCATACAACAGTGGCATAGATAAGGTAAACATTACAGTTAGACAGTAAACCCTTCAGGTATTTTTCCTCAGCTATGCTAAGCAGTATTTAAAACACAGAAACATCTAGTGGTGGGAGTGCAGAATGCACCCTAAGTCTCAGAGTAATTGACATATATATATAATTACTGAATGACACATGCTAAACAGCAGTGGAACATCCGCTCTGGGACACTGCACATTGGTGAACCCGATGTTCTCCAGTGCCTCCTGAACCAGGGAGAGGGACCTGATAAGAGTTCCTGGAAAGATTTCCATTGTGGAATCATTCAAAATTTAAGACTGTGTGGTGGAAAACTGACCGACCTTGTTATCTGCCATCCAAACCAACACCTGTTTACTCTACTGTGGATTCAACAGTGGCATCCTGCTCATCCCTGCTAACTAGGAGAGGTGGACAGGGATCCTGCATATACAGTGTTCCTATTCTCCCCCTGCAGCAGCCTCTGTTTCACCACTGCCAGGCCCATGGTCTCTGTCCGTACCTTCTTCACCATGCCCACGTCCTTGTACCTTTCCTCTAGTCTTACCCATGTTTTGTGAGAAGATTGTACCCAGTATTCCAAGGCGTATACTCACTGAGCAGCACCACTACACTAAAAAACTATCAGACTGCTTACACTGTATAATACTGGTACTATTGTTACGAAGAGAGTAACAGTAACAACCCCCAAGTTAGGCTGTGTTCATACTACACTTTTTTTCAAACGGATGAAAACACTGATGCATTTGTATCATCCGAAAAAAATCATAAAAAAAAAATGGATCAAAAACGCATCCGTTTTTTTTGTTTGTTTGTTTTTTAAGGTACACAAAACCTTGGTCGACCACATTTTTGTGTATGTTAAAAGAAAGGACACACATATGCATCCATTTTTAAAAAAAGTAGTGTGAACCCAGCCTTAACCTACTAATCTTTTTTATGTCTTCATGAAATTTTGTTAATTATTAAGAGAAACAACAAGTTGTTGAAAAGTTGACATTTATTTTTGCTCTTGATGGGCAATCATATTTTGTAAATGTCCACATAAAAATGTCCAGTTTGGTGATCTCCATAAAATGGTACTTAATCCTATAAAATGCTTTTTCAGCATTACCAGATAGGAAAAGTGATAGAAAAATTCAGGATGCTGAAACAATCATTTCATTTTTAATTGTATTATCATGCTCCATTTGGCCTCTTTAGTTGGAGTACAGCCAACTCTTACGAAGCAGCTTGAAAACTTCATCTTCTCCGAGGGCATTTTCTGTTTCCGGGTGTACTATTTAGTTATTAATTAATTAAGTTATTTATTTATTTACATACTTAATTTAATAGTGCTGTACCAAGATTGTCATCTTATTCCCCCCCCCCCCCCCCCAGATACTATATTTGACTTTAAGGGTATACTCACACGGGCAACACATAAATAATTTTGAACGCAGATATACTGTATATTGATTTTCTGTGTGCCAATATAGGGGGTACCTTGCTACCTACAGGGGGCCCAAAAGGGGGACATGCAAACTTTGTGTCTGATGGAAGCCGCACAGTATGGAAGCCGTACATGCAAATATACTATCATAATGTATGTTTAAACTACTCTACCACAGTATCATCCCCAGGAATTAAAGAGCAATCTCTGTTCTCTGTTCCATGACAGTAAAAGAAGAAAGAACTCAGTCCAGCATACGTTTAAAATGAGCAGCATCATTTGGAGAGGATCCATTGTAGTCATGGGGGACTTTTGAAGCCAAAATGATTACTTCATTTCATTTAACATCTCTATTGTTGGATTTTAGCCTTCCCCAGGCCCCGGAATCCAGAAATATAGACCTAGAAGATCCTCAGAGACATTATACTGATGGCAAGAGAAAAATGCCTCTGTAATAATTTAAATAAAAAAAGTGAGCCTTTTGTGATTATTAATTCAAAACTAAGATTGTGCACAATGTTTTATTGATACCTCTAAACATGCTTTTAGGTTGGGCACACAATACTGTATGTAGTACTGTCTACAAAAATGGCACTGGACTATTTATCTGGAGGATGTCTTGGATTTTAAAAAGGATTTTCTTTTTCACAACAGCCCCACAGGTTGTGGGTAGCACTGCATCTCATCTTCTTTCAAGAGACCAGCCTGCAATACTATGCCTATAAGTTATGGCCAGGCAGATAGCAAAATTATGGAACAACAAGGAGGGCAGCAGCAGCTCCAATTTACCCATATAGGTCTCACTCTTTCTATATCTGCTGGTAATGCCTATGAAATGGCAGTAGCTCAAGCGGAGTGAGCAGTGATAGTAATCACTGCTTGCTGGGCATAGGCTATGGCACACCATCATAGTGACAGGCAGCTCTCCCTCAGGATACTGTATATTCTACTAAGAATATATCATACACAGGGGTGACCTTGCTCTAATACTGATGTCAGAACAAGGTATCAGAACCAAGTTTATAAACAAAAAAGCATACATTTATTTTAATGAAGTTTTACAATGTAATTTAACTTCACTTAAGAATCACTTTATTTCTCTGCTCCTGTCAGTGCTGCTGCACAGAACTTCATATACTGTACTGCTAAACACTGGAGCAAAATTCTAGCAGGTCAGACATAAGCACTCAACCTTAACAGGGCCTCTGATGCTTTTTAGTTTTCCTCTAAATATTGTTTTGCTTGCATTTATGTGAATATAAATTTGTTAATTACAAAAAAGGAAACACTCCACAATGGCCAGTTTAACTTTGAACGCTCTCAAAAGAATGATCTTTAAAGCCAGCAATAAATCATCTCCGTCTCATAGTTGCACTGCATTTTAATGGTTGATCAATACAATATTTTTCCATAAAACATTAGCTTTGAAATCTATTCTATTTCTATCTAATTTAACAGCATTTCATTTTTTGGGGTCTTTTCAACGAGTTTCTGTCCCTATAAACAATGGTGCACAGCTATTTTTCATTCTTTACATTTCAGAGGATAAGACTGTTTGTCAGTAGTACACATAATACATGGACTTTCTTTCCCTTACTTTTTTGATGATCATGGCACAGCACATACTGCTCTCTGCTATACCATGATATGGTGCTGGTATATCTGCACTGGACTGCACAGGTTGACACAGTGCTGAGCTGATGATTTATTTACACAGTGCAATACAAGATAGCATATGGAAGAAGCAGGGCTTACTGATGCACTGGGTTTTCATGTTTCTATGTGGGCAGAAACTAAAGAAACATCAGTAACAGGATTAGAGCAGTTCTTGTTGCTGCTGCTTCTAATAAGCTAAATTGAGGAGGGCATACATCATTGTGGACATACAGCAGTCAATACACTGATATTCATTCAAGGGACAACTTTATGGATGGTCAGATATGAAAGGGAAGCCTTGATTTACCTTGAGGAACAGTGTAGGTAATTTTCAGGAGGCTGGCTCAGCATGCAGGTACACAGCCCACACTTTCTCAGAATCCCCACCTCCTGCATACAGCACATGGTAAACCTTCCTTACACTGCTGTTAAAAGTGAAATCATTACTTGAACAGTCTCTAAATCCAAGCGCTTAAGTGACTTCCACAAGTTTACTGGTGTGACCTTCCTTAAAATATCTTCAGCAAACATATTTCTTGAATGGTTCCCCCTTAGCTCTGAAGTTTATTATAGTTGGCATTAAAGATGGATGATTGCTGGATACCCATGTCATAGCTAACTCCTCTTCCTCAGCACTTAGGTTTTGACTCTGATATTGGATATTGACAATATTTGCCAAAAAATGAGCTGGAGTCAGTGCTTGTCCGATTCGTTTGTTTACTGCTTGTAATTTAATTCTGTCCATGTGTAGTTCTGTTTTTAAGTATTCACTCAGTTCCTTCCAAATTTCAACAGCATCTGCAATAAAACAGCTATTTTTCTGTATTTTGTTTAAAGCTTGAGAGATGGGTTTCAGGAAGCTCAGCATATGTTCAACATTTCTCTTAAGCCCATTGTTGAGGATTTTGGCCGTGACAGTGCCATCTATTTTATCTCGATTTTCTTCACAAAGTGTCATCAGAATAGGCCAGTTTTTGATATACTGCTCAAAACAGTCCACCACAGAGTTCCATCTAACATCTTGTGGGAGCGTTAGCTTGGTTCCACCCGTCCTTTTCAGAGCTGCTGCAGCAAAATGATTTTTACGGAAGTATTTAGCAATTTCAACAACATTAGCCTTTATTTCTGGAACACTTAAGTCTTTGGCTAAGAGGTGCAGCAAATGAGCACTGCAAGCATATGTTATTAGTAGCTTTGTATTCCCTCCCTGCTCTTCTAAATCTCTTCTCATCTTGGATTGTCAGCGTTGTCAGTGACCAAACTGCGTACTAGACATTTGAATTTTTGTTCACATGTGGTTATATTGAAGCTTTTACTGCCACTTCTTGTAAGTATTCTGCTATGTGTGCATTTCCTGACGTATAAGTTGTTTGTCCAAGGAAGACTTTTTCCTTCTTCTGTTGTTATACAAGCACATACAATAGGATCATTGTGGACATTACTCCACCCATTAATACTTAGGTTAAAAATTTTACCCTCCAGAGCTGTTGCACATTGCTCCATTTCTCTGTCATACACTTGATCCAGCAGTTTCCCTGCAACATCAGCTCTGCTGGGTGGACTGTATCCTGGTCTCAGTGACTGAACCATATTAATGAAATGTGGGTTCTCAGTAAGAGTTCGTTGCATAAATAAACTGGTCAATTTTTTCATCAATTAACTCTTTTTCTAATCTGCTAGTTCTTATCACAAACCTATCTATGGTGGTTCCAGGAGGTAAAGGTTTTTTCTTCCTTTTGGGTGATGGTGATATGTGGCTGTGGGTGTCTGATGATGATTCTGCTGCTAATGAAGCGCTATCCTGGGTGGATAACTCTAAAACTGTAGAACAGGATGATGGTGATCTTGGAGGTGGATAGTTTCCAGAATCCATGAATTCCCCTAAACAAAAAAAGTCAATGCTGTTATTTTATTGTTTATACAATTTCTGCTTATTGTACACAACACATCACTGCCCCTGCCCCAAAAGGAATATTTGTTTTTCTTCATCATAACTGTACCAAATGACAGTAACATGCAGTAATAATAAGAAATATAATTTTTCTCACACATGACAGTTCAGTCTTTAGAAATAGGATTAAATAAAAATGTTTACCAACCTAAAGATCCTGCCTGTTCAGAAGTGTTTCTTTGGTCATCTTCATTACCGCACTTCTCATGATGTTGCCTCATTCGCGCCACCAGGCCTTGCATCTTTTTGTTGCATCGTTTGCATTTTGCATGCATGCCTGCCTTACCGATAGGCGAAGGAGCTTCATTAAAATATTCCCAAACTGGGTCTCTTTTACGGCCTGCTGCCATTATAAGGAAAGAATGTAATAAACCTCAGATCGTAAACACAAACAGATCCAGACTTGTCTGTCTGTGGCTATGCTGCAGTATTGTGCTCAAAGTTTCACTTTCATTTTCTTGTCTGCTTGCCCTTCCTCCTCCTCACACTTAGATTCACATTCTTCTTGTGTTGTGCAGATCTATTGCACACCAAACAATCAGAAACATATTGTCTAACTTCTTGGACTTGGCACTGAAGGGGTTGATTCTGTATTCATAGGTTTGTAGAACAATAGGATTAAGGTCTTTTTCTCAACTCTGTTCATGTTGTAACATTTTTGCTGTAAAGAAGAGGCTGGGACCTCTGCGAAGTCAAATTCAGTTTTGAGAACTGCGTAAGTAAAGCGAGCGTCTGTGATAATATAGGAGAGAAACTGCCCACTAATCCCACAGAAACCTCTGGAAGAGCATGGCATTGTGAATGTTACACATATACAGCCTTTATTCTACTGAGTTAAACAACTCAGCTTTATCTTATGATGGAAGAACCTTTGGATGGTAAAATATTTTCCTCAAAGCAGTTTATTGTAAAAAAAAATCCGATTTAATATAAAAAAAATCTGATTTAAATTTAAAAAATCCAATTTTTTTTTTTTTTAAACATTGATTTTTATCCACCCTGTTTAGCACTGACTGACACTGACTGACTGTGACGGACACTAACATACTGACTGACACTGACAGCTCAGTCTTCTCCTTATTCCTCTCTGTCTGGCTGATCTCATCTCCACACTATAAGGTAGAGAACCTTCAGGTCATGTGATCAGCTCCTTCGCCCTTTTCTCTCTCTCTATGCAGGTCCTGCTCCTTTCTCCTGTGTCTTCTGATGTTCAGACTGCTCATCCTGCACTATAGTGAGCAAGCTGAACATTAGAACACTGGGCCCCTCTCCCTCTCTGGGCCCCTAGAGTCACTGTGGCCCCCGGCACTTGCCCGGGAAAGTCTGGTGCTGGTGCTGGTCCTGGTATCAAATTTGTATTGTAAATTGTATCAAAAGGCTTGTTTTTTCATTTTACAGTGGTCCCTCAACATACAATATTAATTGGTTCCAGGACGACCATTGTATGTTGAAACCATTGTATGTTGAGACCAAAACTCTATGGAAAACTGGTAATTGGTTCTAAATTCCCCAAAATGAGAAATAAAATGAAAATATAAAGGAAAATAAGCAGCTAACTAATATGGATGCAGCAAGTCCTTATATACAACAGTCAGAAAGAGCTACAAGATACTCTAAATTACCTTCTATGTAAAGGACTAGAGTATTTTCAGGGTTTTAAACGGATCACACCCAGAAATATAAAATGAAGCCGCTATCACCTGGTGCCCAAAGGCGCAATTCATCCTGGCACAGGTAAAGAGCAATACAGGACATCACAATATACTGTTGAGAGGAGATACCAGACAGCCAACCAGTGCATGCACTTCACTAATACTGGGATTTAACCAGTAAAATGGCCGCTTTTATTGGTCGATCAGCTAGGTTTTTTTACATGTTCTGCAGATCCTGACTGTAGCATTGTATGTTGAGTCTGGTCTCAAGTTAGGATGGTCCAGAAAGGAACAATGTACAGTACTGTATGTTGAAAATATTGTATGTTGAGGCCATTGTAAGTTGAGGAATCACTGTATACTGCACGGTACTTAACTCCTTAAGGACACATTGGATGTTGGCCTTAAGGACCAGGCCAATTTTTTTTTTTTCCTCCTTGCCTTTTAAGTGCCATAGCACTTTTATTTTTCAACCTACAGGGCTGTTTAATTTGTACCATATTTGTGTAGATGAGATGTTTTGATAGCTTTTTATTATTTATTATATTTAATCCCTTCATGACTGAAGGTCATTGAGGCACAGATGTCCAGGTCACAATGAAGCAGTCTTCTCCTTCTCCTTCTGGTGTTTATTTCCTCGTTTTATTTACAAGCAGAAACAATATTGTTATATTTTAATAGATCGGACAATTTTGCACGCTACGATATATAATATGTTTTTTTATTTATTTTTTTACGTATTTTTATAATAGTAAAGGAAGTAATTTAAACTTTTATTGGGGTTTATTTTATAGGGTTTTTCAAAATATTTTTTTACAATTTTTACACATTTTTTACACAGATAAATATGCAATCATTGCATTGCATATACTGATCAATGCTAATCCAGTGCTATCGGCGATCTTCTCATAGCGCCTGCTTGAGGGCATCAGAAGATGGCTAATCAGAAGAAGGCCATTAGAAGATAGCCAATCAGACAGGACGGAGGTAAGGTGTTCTCCTTCACCTATCATTGTAAGTGATTGGGAATGACTTATTTAAACGCCGTGATCGCTATAGATTGCAGCTTTTAAGCTGGAGCTGTGTGACCGTGCCTGCCTGTTATTACTTTCGGTGCCAGGGACACTGCTGTGTGCAGGACCTCTCACATTGGAGCGGCCCCACACACATTAATACCCCTTTATAGCCACAAATGTATGTATACAATCCAGCTGCACAGGGCATATATATATATATATATATATATATATATATTTTACTAGATTACAAAGTATCAAGCTGGAATGCCCCCGCACTTTCCCTACTATATATATCCATGCTTGATTAATAGTCAACTGCAAGCGGAACCCTAAGCAAGAATAGGGATGGGAGGGGAAGTGAGGAGGCAATCCAGCTTGTAGCACTTCATGGTTTTAAAAAAGCTTTTTGACACTTTTCCCCAGAGAAAAATAGTATTTGCCATGTTCTACAAGAATGTGTCTCCTTGCACAGCAAGCTATCTAATAGTGCCAGTAATTTGGAACATGTATTGAAGCTGACAGATTCACTTAAGGGGTATGTTCGCACAACGTAAGTTCCGTACTAATCATGGCCGTTGTTGCAACGGCCTTGATTGCTGTGGAACTTATGTTGTGCTGAAGGCTGAGGGAATCCCAGCCGGAGTGTATACACATGGTATACACTCCGGCCAGGATCCCTGGCGGTGGCGCAAGAAACTGACATGTCAGTTCACAATGGAGCGTGCGGCTTTGTGCGCCCACATCAGAACTCACCGGCGCTAGTGATTTTCTCTGAGGCCGGCCAATACCCAGTCTCTTACAAAATGTGAACATGGCCTCAAGGGGTATTTCAACTTAAAACTAACTTGTCCACCGGATAGGGGACAAGTAAGAGATCACAGGGGGGTCCAACCTCTGTACTCCCCCAGCTGTCTCGATGTTGGCCACTGACTCATTTGTTTTGTACAGGCTGTATTCATGTTTTCCAGGGCTGCCTGGGGCTGCATCCAACTCTTTAAGCCACAGGTATTCAAATTCTGCTCAGGTTCAGACAAACCTGAACGTGTTCAAGGTTCTTTCATCTTTACATGATAAGCCCACAATCTTATTCACGACAGATGCAGCACCTTAGCCTTTTTAATACTGTGTTAGGCTGGGTTCACACTATGTATATTTGAGGCTGTATTTGGTCCTCATGTCAGGTCCTCATAGAAACCAAAACCAGGAGTGAATTAAAAACACAGAAAGGCTCTGTCCACACAATGTTGAAATTGAGTGGATGGCCGCCATATAACAGTAAATAACTTCCATTATTTCAATACAACAGCCGTTGTTTTAAAATAACAGCAAATATTTGCCATTAAATGACGTCCATGCACTCAATTACAACATTATGTGAACAGAACCTTTCTGTGTTTTCAATACACTCCTTGTTTTGGTTGCTATACAGCCTCAAATATACAGCCTCAAATATACGTAGTGTGAACATAGCCTTATAATACAACTTTAATAAAGTTATATTATTTTGTAATATGAGTTCAATTAAATAAATAAAATAAGTGTATACTTTTTCTTTATATATTCACTTCCATTGAGTGGCAGCAGTAAGGGGCACGCTTAATAGGAGGTGGGGGCTTGCTGCAATCAGTAGCCAGGCCCTCACCGTTAATGACAGGCTGCAGCGATCGCACTGCAGCGTGTTATTTACCCCTTAAATGCTGCGGCGTTAAAGTGTAAGTGACAGGGGTAGCCCCTGTCACTTACCGATTGGGACCCCCGAAGTGTGACTGCGGTGGTCTGATCGTTTTACTGGTCTGCCGGAGGTCGCTTACCTTCCTTCGTGTGTATTTATATAAATATCCCAAAGCCCCTCCCCAATAAAAGTTAAAACCACCCCCTTTCCCATTATACAAATAAAACATATAAAAATAAATAAATAAACATATTATATACCGTAGCGTGCGTAATTGTCCAATCTATTAAAATATAACAATCTTCTTCGTGAATGGCGAACGGCATTTAAACGGCATTCTTTATATTTAAAGAAGTGATCAAAATGTCCAACCTACACAAATATGGTATTAATAGAAACTAGAGATCACGGCGCAAAAAATGACACCCCATACAGCCCTGTAGGTGAAAAACTAAAACTGTTTTAAGCGTCACAATAGGACCATTTTATTAATAATTGATTGCAAAAAAAAATTTTATTAAAAAACTAGATTTGCATTTCCAGGGAAATACATAGTGCTTGAAAAGAGCTCCCCTTTACCAGTGACTTCCAGAGCGCCCCTTTACCAGTGACTTCCCTTTAAGAGAAACTTTTAACCCTGGGTGCCGTCCCTTTAAGAGCGACTTGGCTCCCGTCCCTTTAGGAGCGACTTGGGTCGCTGTAAGAGCTCTTAAAGGGACCCAGGTCGCTCTTAAATAGACCCATTTTGCTCTTAAAAGGACCCGTTTCGCTCTTAAAGGGACCCATTTAGCTCTTAAAGGGACCCATTTCGCTCTTAAAGGGACCAAGGTCGCTCTTAAAGGGACCCAATTTGCTCTTAAAGGGACATATTTTGCTCTTAAAGGGACCCAGGTTGCTCTTAAAGGGACCCATTTTGCTCTTAAAGGGACCCAGATCGCTCTTAAAGGGACCCAGGTCGCTTTAAAAGGCACCCATTTTGCTTTCAAAGGGACCCAGGCCGCTCTTAAAGGGACCCAGGTAGCTCTTAAAGGGACCCATTTTGCTCTTAAAGGGACATATTTCGCTCTTAAAAGGGACCCAGGTCGCTCTTAAAAAGGACCAATTTTGCTCTTAAAGGGACATATTTTGCTCTTAAAGGGACATATTTCGCTCTTAATGGGACCCAGGTCGCTCTTAAAGAGACCCAGGTTGCTCTTAAAGGGACCCAGGTTGCTCTTAAAGGGACCAAGGTCGCTCTTAAAGGGACCCAGGTCGCTCTTAAAGGGACCCAATTTGCTCTTAAAGGGACATATTTTTCTCTTAAAGGGACCCATTTTGCTCTTAAAGGGACCCATTTTGCTGTTAAAGGGATATATTTCGCTCTTAAAGGGACCCAGGTCGCTCTTAAAGGGACCCATTTTGCTCTTAAAGGGATATATTTCGTTCTTAAAGGGACCGCTCTGAGAGGGACCCAGGTCGCTCTTAAAGGGACCCAGGTCGCTCTTAAAGGGACCAATTTCACTCTTAAAGGAACCCATTTCGCTCTTAAAGGGACCAATTTCACTCTTAAAGGGACCCATTTCGCTCTTAAAGGGACATATTTCGCTCTTGAAGGGACATATTTTGCTCTTAAAAGGACCCAGGTCGCTCATAAAGGGACCCAGGTCGCTCTTAAAAGGACCCGGGTCGCTCTTAAAGGGACCCAGGTCGCTCTAGCGACATTGGTCTCTTTAAGAGCGACATGCGTCCCGTCCGTTTAAGAGCAACTTGGGTCCCGTCCCTTTAAGAGCGACTTGGATCCCTTTAAGAGCTACATGGGACCCTTTAAGAGCGACTTGGGTCCCGTCCCTTTAAGAGCGAATTGGGTCCCGTCCCTTAAAGAGCGACTTGGGTCCCTTTAAGAACGACTTGGGTCCCTTTAAGGGCGACCTGGGTTCCTTTAAGAGCGATCTGGGTACTTATAATGGTAAAGATCATTGCTTGGTTACCATGACAACCTTACTCATGTCAGTGAGACAAAATCGTTAAGGACCTTCCATGTATTACATCTTCTATTGGCCAATAGTGGACATGTGACTGTGGATGGTGTGAGACATTGCCTGACGAGACCTTAGAGTTCCTATTGGCTGCTATATCTCAGCTATTTGCATATGTGCTGTGATTGGCTGTTAGCGGTTAGAGTGTGGCCATTATTTGCAATGGGCCATTATTTTCTATGGGAAATTAGGGGTCTTTAAACGTAAATTTCTTAAAAACGACAAATCTCATCGAAACGAAAAATAGATAGCACACCACACACCACCGAGGGCTTCGAAACGCAGTTTGAACGGAGTCTGTGTGTAAAGCGGTTCGGGCTGTATTACGCGCAGAAAAATAGCTGGAAGAAGAAGAAGAAATGGAAGAAGAAGAAGAATACGGATTACAATATAGTGCTTTTCAAGCACTATAAAAATATATAACATTAGAAAATCTGTGTAAACCTGCATATGGTTTTGTTCGGGCTGACCTATAGAATAATGGTATCATGTCGCTTTTACTATATAGTGCATTACGTAGACACATATTGCATTCTATTTTTACGATTACACCAATTTATATTTCAAAAATAATATTTTTGGGGTTCTATCATACATGTTATGGTACAATGAAAGACGCCTTTACAAAGTACAACTACTCCTGTAAAAAACAAGCCCTTGCATGGCCCTTTAGATCTTAGAATGGGAGAAGGAAAACACAAAAACGCAAAAATGAAAATTTGCGCCGTCCTCTGGGTCATTTTGTGCTTGGTCCTCAAACGGTAAAGTAATATATAACTTTTGACAGTCTTTTAAAAAGTAATTTAAGAAACAATAAGACAGGGTGCACATTATTTCTGCCATGTGGTGCATTTCAGCATCTTTTGATACTCTTTTTTACATTTTGTCAGATGTTTTTCAAATTTGTTTTGCTACAGCAAATGCTATTATGTTACTGGAAAACTAGCTGTTGCTTAGGACAAAAATCACTCAAAAACGTGTATGTGGCTTTCAATCAGCTAGTTAAATGTATGCATATACTGTACCTTAGACTAATGTCAGCCAACTGTCCAAAGTGTATGGCAGCCTCCCGACTCTTCATCGACAGATTTTCACTGCCACACACTATTTTTCTAGGATGGATAAGCCAGTGCCAGAGCTGTCTGGCTGCACCTTACCCCTCCACATAAAGAATATGTATCTGAACATATTGGCTGAAACAACTGACAGTTCAGCTGACAGTTATTAAAAATGTATGTCCGCCTTAAAGGAGTACTCCGGGCAAAATATATTTTTAAATATGTTATTACATAAGCAAAGTTAGACAAATCCCTAATATACACAAATTATGGGAAATGCACATATAGAGCTATTTCCCTCAATTTAGTAGATCAGGCAGGATCACTTCCTCTAAAAAAAGTGATGTCACATTTCAAAGTATATGTTCCGTCAGGGTCCAGCAGGCGGCGCATGTATGTTGGTGTATGCATTTATGTGTAGATGAATCAGTCCCTTTTCCCTCCTTGTGCTGCCCAGTGATCTAATGTACCCCCTCTCTCCATCCCATCCCGCTGCCTGTTTCCATCCTATTAGACCTGCTACCGGTACCAGGCAGCGTGGTGAGCGCTCCCCCAACTATCTCTGAGCTTACCCAGCCACCCCGTCCTGTGCAGGAGTGCTCACCCGCCACTCGCTCCCGGCGGGGTGAGCGCTTCTGCACCTCCCCCTCTAGCCGCCGGTCCCATCAGCTGCAGGTATCTGAGGGAGGACGGGCACATGCATAGGGAGGAGGTGCAGGAGTGCTCACCGCACCACGACCGGGCAGCAGGAGAGTGCTCCTGCATGGGACCAGGCAGCTCAGAGGACAGGACATTTTTAAAAATACATTTGCCCGGAGTACCCCGGGGTATATTTACGCCCTGATGCCGGTAAGGACGTTCAGAGCGGGGCCGCGCGGCGACCCCGCTCTGAACCGCGGCGGCCCCGGGTGCCGCTTGTAGCCCGGGACCGCCAGTATTAGCGGGCATGGTCCGATCGCCGTGCCCGCTAATACAGTAATCAGATGCAGCTGTCAAACATGACAGCTGCATCCGATTACCGGATTCAGCTGTTCCCTGGTGTCTAGTGTATGTGGCTTTCAATCAGCTAGTTAAATGTATGCATATACTGTACCTTAGACTAATGTCAGCCAACTGTCCAAAGTGTATGGCAGCCTCCCGACTCTTCATCGACAGATTTTCACTGCCACACACTATTTTTCTAGGATGGATAAGCCAGTGCCAGAGCTGTCTGGCTGCACCTTACCCCTCCACATAAAGAATATGTATCTGAACATATTGGCTGAAACAACTGACAGTTCAGCTGACAGTTATTAAAAATGTATGTCTGCCTTAAAGGAGTACTCCGGGCAAAATATATTTTTAAATATGTTATTACATAAGCAAAGTTAGACAAATCCCTAATATACACAAATTATGGGAAATGCACATATAGAGCTATTTCCCTCAATTTAGTAGATCAGGCAGGATCACTTCCTCTAAAAAAAGTGATGTCACATTTCAAAGTATATGTTCCGTCAGGGTCCAGCAGGCGGCGCATGTATGTTGGTGTATGCATTTATGTGTAGATGAATCAGTCCCTTTTCCCTCCTTGTGCTGCCCAGTGATCTAATGTACCCCCTCTCTCCATCCCATCCCGCTGCCTGTTTCCATCCTATTAGACCTGCTACCGGTACCAGGCAGCGTGGTGAGCGCTCCCCCAACTATCTCTGAGCTTACCCAGCCACCCCGTCCTGTGCAGGAGTGCTCACCCGCCACTCGCTCCCGGCGGGGTGAGCGCTTCTGCACCTCCCCCTCTAGCCGCCGGTCCCATCAGCTGCAGGTATCTGAGGGAGGACGGGCACATGCATAGGGAGGAGGTGCAGGAGTGCTCACCGCACCACGACCGGGCAGCAGGAGAGTGCTCCTGCATGGGACCAGGCAGCTCAGAGGACAGGACATTTTTAAAAATACATTTGCCCGGAGTACCCCGGGGTATATTTACGCCCTGATGTCGGTAAGGACGTTCAGAGCGGGGCCGCGCGGCGACCCCGCTCTGAACCGCGGCGGCCCCGGGTGCCGCTTGTAGCCCGGGACCGCCAGTATTAGCGGGCATGGTCCGATCGCCGTGCCCGCTAATACAGTAATCAGATGCAGCTGTCAAACATGACAGCTGCATCCGATTACCGGATTCAGCTGTTCCCTGGTGTCTAGTGGCGGAGATCGCTCCCCCGGGATTTTATCCGGGAGGAGCGATCTCCGTTTCTGAAGCCGGCCGGGGACCGCTCCAAGATGGCGCCGTCCCCGACTCGGCACTCGTTTACTTCCGGCTGCAGCAGCCGGAAGTAAACGAGTGCCTATCTCATGGATCTCTGCAGCATATCTATGCTGCAGAGATCTCAATGAGAGATCAAAGCACTTATTCTAGAAGTCCCCCAGGGGGGCTTCTAGTATAAGTGTTAAAGTAAAAAAAAAAGTGTTGTTAATAGTAAAAAGCCCCCTCCCCTAATAAAAGTCTGAATCACCCCCCTTTTCCCAGGTTATAAATAAAAGTAAATAAATAAACAAACATGTTTGCTATCGCCGCGTGCGTAATCGCCCGAACTATTAATTAATCACATTCCTGATCTCGCACGGTAAATGGCGTCAGCGCAAAAAAATCCCAAAGTGCAAAATTGTGCATTTTTGGTCGCATCAAATCCAGAAAAATTGTAATAAAAAGCGATCAAAAAGTCATATATGCGCAATCAAGGTACTGATAGAAAGAACACATCATGGCGCAAAAAATGACACCTCACACAGCCCCATAGACCAAAGGATAAAAGCGCTATAAGCCTGGGAATGGAGCGATTTTAAGTGACGTATATTTGTTGACAATGGTTTAAATTTTTTACAGGCCATACGATACAATATAAGTTATACATGTTAAATATCGTTTTAATCGTAACGACTTGAGGAACATATATAACAAGTCAGTTTTACCCCAGGGCGAATGGCGTAAAAACACATTTCCCCCAAATAAACAAAATGCTTTTTTTTTTTCAATTTCACCACACTTTGATTTTTTTTCTGGTTTCGCAGTGTACTTTATGCAAAAATTCAGCCTGTCATTGCAAAGTACAATTAGTGACGCAAAAAATAAGGGCTCATGTGGGTTTCTAGGTGGAAAAATGCAAGTGCTATGGCCTTTTAAGCACAAGGAGGAAAAAACTAAAACGCAAAAATCTAAATTGGCTCTGTCCTTAAGGGGTTAAAGGCATGGTTGAAAACTATACTCCCTTTATTGGGTGTGGTTTTTGTTTACATGCAGTCGGAAGCTCCTCCTAAAAAATAAAAATTGAACAGACCAGTGAAAAGCTGTATCTCGTAATTAGTGATGAGCGACCATGTTTGTAAATGTTCGTATGTTCATGCAAACATGACACAAACTGTTTGTGTTCGCCAGTCACAAACAATTTGTTCGATGTTCGGAATGGTTATAACGATTACTTTCTAACATATTCGAACTTGAAACACGAACACGAAACGATAATCGGCCATATCCAGCCAATATTGGACATTACGGCCAATAATCGTCTTGTGTAATAGAAGACAACAATCAGCCGACATTGACGATGTCGGCTGTTTGTTGCTGTTATTTGTCTTTCAACATGTTGAAAGACAAACATCTAATATAGCAGCGAAATGCTGCCGTCGTTCCGTGGAACAGGAACTGCGGCAGCAGTCTCTTCTATCTGCTATGGGCTGCCAGGACGATCTAGGGATCACTCGGGCATACCCCCCCGGAGCTCCCCGCGGCCCACCCTGCACTCAACAGCTCGCTGCAGACGCATGTAATAGCGTTGGCAACAAGCAGGGCTGACATCGCTCGTTTGCTCCTCTCCATCGCCCTGTGTAATAGGGGCTTTAGGCATAGATCTCCCTTCTCATTGTTCAATTAAGATTATCAACAAAGCAGATTGTTGCAGACCTGCAGCTAAATGTAATTTTCAAGATTGTTATATTTATTTCAGCACAGTTTTTTTGTCTTCTTTTATTCTATTTAGAAAGCAATATGTCAAGTTCTATATCATATACCTGCTAAGAGTGCAACGTGACTGATGTGAAATTCAGCCTTCAATGTTTCTTTCATATTTTATTGCCTTCCCTCAAATACCACTGAACACCTATTATAACTTCATTGGCTGTTCCACTTCTTAGCTGTATTTCTTCCTTCGCCACTATGATATATGCAGTGCCTTCACTTACAGTTCTCTACCACCCTCTTCAGAAAATCCAACCAACTGCAGCTGAACTCCTTTCACCATCACAAAACAATTGTGGATTCAATGATTAACACTTCCAAGCGTACAGAACTGTAGCGTGTATAATGATTCAATCCAGCTCTGCTAACAGTACACATAAACCCCTGATTTAAAGGGGTCATAAACGTAACATATGCATTTTTTTACTTAGTGGATGTTTTTGAATTTCACAGTTTAAGCCAAATTAAATATAAAAAAAAAAATTTAAAAACGAAACATTATACCAAATATGTGCAAAAAGTCTAAGGGCCCTTTAATTTATTTTTTTGTTTTACATTTTGTTCAATAAAAGGCATTTTGCTAAAATAAGAAAACATTTTTCCCCATTATGTTGCATATAATAATAATGAGAATGCAAAAACTGAATTTTAGAATTTTTTGTAAAAATTATTAAAAAGAGATTTCAGATCCTTTGCTGTGACACTTAAGATTAACTCTGGTGCCTCCCTCTCTTGATCATTTCTGAGACGTTTCTACTGTATGCCTTGATTGAAGTCACCTGTGGGTTAATTCAGTTGATTAGACACAATTTGGATAGACACAGATCCGAAGAGGGGTATGAAATATTTTCTGCTACACTAAAAGTTCCTATTAACACAGTGGCCCACATAATTCGTAATTTAAGAAGTTTGGAGCAACCAGGATTCTTCCTAGAGTTGGCTGCCCTACCAAACTAAGTAATCAGGAGAGAAAGACCATAGAAGGAGAGGTGACTAAGATCCCAAGGGCCCCTCTGACTGGCTCCAAAGATATTGTGTGCATCTGGGGGAAACGCCCAAAATGTCAACCACTGTAGCAGAATCCAATCTAGTAGTTAACGCAAAGGGGCCAGAAGAAAGCCTGTCCCCTTGAACAGAGAAAAATACAGACATAGTTACATAGTTACATAGTTAATACGGTTGAAAAAAGACTCATGTCCATCAAGTTCAACCAAGGAGGGGATGGATACAGGGAAGGGGGAGGGGTGATAAGTTCTATACATATGCATTTATATTATTTTGCTCTAAGAACTTGTCTAGCCCTGTTTTGAAGCCCTCTACTGTTGTTGCTGTGACATGTTCTCAATGAAAACCTAAACTAAAGTGCTCTGGACAGAATAGCCCAATGGTTCACTTTTTAACAAGACAGCGACCCTGAGCACACAGCCAAGACAACACAGTGGCTTAGGGACAACAATGTTACCTTACTAGCTTTATTCAGAGCCAAACTCGATAGAGGAGTTTAAGTATCCTCTAGGTTTTTACTATACAAGAGAATACTAAGCCACTTCCACAAGAGTGGCTCTGATAAAGGTAACAACTGTCCACGTAGGCCAGTTAGTGCCAGTGCCAAACCCCTAGGGTGCGGCCAAAGGATGGTGCAACAGCCTTGTGGTAACAGGAGACACAAAATAGTTCAGTGTGTATAAAAGCAGGAAGAAGATCCACTAGATGGCACTGGTTTGCAGCATGAAACTCCACCTGACAAAGGTTAAACAGTTCCAAGGTAATTTACAAATTTGTATAACTTTTTGATGCCAGTTGATTTAAAAATAAATTAATAATATACCCCATTAAGCTTGATTCAAGCAACACTCATGGCCGCAGCTCCTGTAGTGGCTACCAGCAACTAGAATTGGACATATGCAATTGTACATTATACATGATGATCTAATAAGTTTTTATTTACCATAAAAAAATGTGAAAAAAGAGCTTCATGGTGCAGACAAGTAAGATGGAGACTTTCACCTTGATGGGTTGTGCAGTATATAGAGGCACAACACACCATAATGTTTGTGTCACATTAAAGGAGAAGCATTTTCTAAAAGTCGTCAGCCTGCAGGGGGAGGGAGGAAATTGATAAAGTAGGAACCTCTCCCTGTGCCCGTGGTGAGTGGCTGGAGCGGGGGGATATGCCTGTCCTGGCTGATGGACTGGCCGCTGAGCCAATTAGTGACTGAAGCAGCATCCTGCCCCAGTCACTTACTGGCTAAGCAGCCAGTCCATCAGCAGGGTCGCGACGTGGACACCCCGGAGATCCCGGAGCTAGAGGCCCAGCAGGCGTTCCTGCTGCTCACTGCGGGCACGGGGGGAGGTAAGTTGTTACTTGTAATCAGTTTTCCCCCTCTCCCTGCCATATTTTAGAAATTACATGACTTCTCCTTTAAATAATACAATATCAGACCATAATAACTTCTGTGTGTTTTGAAGAGAATTGCCAATAACCTACATGGGTATCTCTGGGCACAGCTCTCAAAAATAGGGTATAATGTAGGAATGGATTAATGATAATTCCTAAGCAGAATGATTTTTAAAGTGGTTATCCAGGATAAGAAAAAAAACAGCTACTTTCTTGCAAAAATAGTGATACCCCTGTACCAAGGTTGTGGATGGTTTTGCAACACAGCTCCATTCACTTCAAAGGAACTGATTTGCAAAACCAAATGAAAAGGGAGGATAGGAGAGGTGTTGTTTCTAGAAGGATCAGACATTTTTTTACTTTAATAATTTATTCCATAAAAAAACAACGTTACAAAGCCATTCCAGCTTCTTTTTCAAGTGTTATCTTAAAAGTTTTCAACCCCCCAATAAAAAAAATAAAAACTATTTAACAAATAGTACAAATAAAAGCTACAAGCCATCCCAGAGATAAACAAGCCCCCAAAAGTTGAAAAAAAAGAAAAAAAAAAAAACTTATGCTCTTATAATGCAGCAACACAAATGTAATTTTTTTTTCATAAAACATGATTTATTGCATAAGAATGGTACATTGTTAAAAAAAAAAATATATATATATGTATATATAACAAATTTGTATTGGTATTGCTGCATTCGCATTGAAAGAATAAGATGGCGCTATTTTTTTACCACATTGTGAAATGTATAAAATGATGGTGAATTACCCCAGGGATTGGTAAACCTAGGGCTGTAGCACTGCCCCCAGAGCAATGAACTGCTAAATTAACATATTGGTAAAACTGAGGATTTCAATAAAATGGGGCTAAAAATCTGAAAATGAAGGTAAGAAAACTACCCTCTTCCTCAGTGTCTCCTGCTCCATGGGAACATAAAAGCAGGTTAGATTCTTTTCTACACCGGGACAAGTAGACTAAACAGGCTGGCAATGTACTGGGGGATGATTTACAGTGCAGAACTATAGATGGCATGGTGGGAGCAGTAACAACATCACAGCAAGTCAGGGGTTAAATCATATAAGCTGTTCTGATCTATGCAATGTACTACTGCTGCTGATAATGATGATGATGACAAGCTAAAGAGAGGTGGAGAAGAGAATACAGCAAGGAAGAGATTACACTACAAAAGCAGCCTTGGTCTAAGGATGACCTGCTGCTGATAATGATGACAAGCTGCCCAAGGGATTGATGCCCAAAACTGTGTGTGGTCAAAGATAAAAAGGAGCCTCGGCTTGTATTTACACAGTCTAAGCTCTCTCCTGCACTTAGGACTATCTAAGTCCCACCTACACTTCCTGTGTTCCATCTTGGTGTTTTTTTTACTAGGGAGGGACCTAGTCTAATAAAAAGTAAAGAACTGCAAATTCAGTACAAGTGAAACCTCTAGTGGATGAAACTTTCGAGTCTGGGGTAATGCTTGCACACTGCTACTCCATTTCTTGTCTAAAGGAACATTACATGCATGTGACCCCCATTTTATTCTGGGACCACTCAGAACCCCATTTTTAAGATTACATTGGGCCTCTATAATCTGATATGGTTATTTTTTAGAGGGTTAATTTCTTCTGTTGACTGTGTGGCTTACATGTTAGAAGAAGTGGCAAAATCATTGTATTATGTCTCACAGACTCTCACATATATGACTCTATGATGTTATAAATTAAAGCTGGTGTATATCAGAGAAAATGTAACCAAATTTACTTAAAAGCACAGAAAAGGGCCCATACTTACCGTTTACTGCTGTACGGGTAGGTTAAAAATGGCATCACATTTGAAAACATTTTTGATTCATCTTTGTACTATTAGGCCAGGTTCACATGCTGTATATCAGCAGCTGTTCTGTGACACGGCCATGTCACTGAACAACCGCTGTCTGTGAAGTTCATCTCACAGGATGAACTGAATTTCTTTTTAATTGGAATGTGTGTGCATTCGAGTGTGCCCGCATTCCAATTACCTATAGCAGACAATGTAAGGTGTGGCCGGAGCCGCACTTTACATTGCCTGCACTGTAAGTTTTGACATTACTGCAACTACGGCCATTGTTTAATTAATTTATACATTGTGTGAACTTCCATGAAGTGGTCTGCAGCATCGGTGGTGCTGGACTGGGGTTTTATGCTGTGCTGTATCAGAGGTTAAATTATAAGACATAGAGAAATATCAGTCACGTCAAGGCTCTGGCACATGAGGATGCCCAAATGCCCTTTTTGTCTATTAACATAGATCAGTGTTATAAATGGCATATGGTAGGTGGGGAGGGGGTGCTGTCACCTTCTTTACATTGCCGCCTACAATCTTGATGTCATACAGTATTATGCCCTTTTAGTAAGATTGTCTATTAAAACATCCATCCTACATAGATATCCAGAAAGAAAACATGATGTACAATAGTCATTCCTACTGTCACTGTATGGATGCACACTATACACATTGTAACTTTTGGTGTAAAATAGTTAAAATATACTATACTATACTATACTATACTAAAATATAAATATACTATACTATACTAAAACCAGCTGGAAAAATCATCCTAAAGTAGTAGATTTCTATCCCCCTGTCTACTGAGTGCCCCTTCCTTTCTGTACAATGCGTAAAACAAGGACATTTTCATTACTTAATTGAGGCAATTACCTAGCAGTGGTATTAGGCAGATTGGTCTCTTGGCAGTCATCAATCACTCCACAACTGACCTGTCAAAATCAAAGCAAAATGTCAGGTAGGGCAACTTTTATGTTTTATAAGGGAAGCAGATAACTTTTCTTAATTAATTAAGCTAGAAGTTATTGTGCCCATGTAAGGTGTCATTGTTCTAGGATGTGCTCGGAAATACTCTATGGGTCAGCCATAGGGCTGGAATTACACCAGCTTTTAAGGCAGTTTTTGATGTTGTTTTATGAGCCACAGCTAGAAATGGACCCAAACTGCATGCGTAAAGCACCCTAAGGCAATGTTCACATACTGTAATACAACAGTCGTTATTTAACAATGGCCGTTGTATTACAGAGCAGTATCTGCCCCATTTTTACATGTTCCTGCAGTCATATCAGCCGCAGGAACATTACTGAATGGTTATTTAAATTGGCACCTTTATGTGCAATACATTGTGAGCACAACAGCTGCTGTTCCCCATAGGGTTCAACACAGTGTATTCTTTTTTTTTTAACAAGAATGGCCATTGTAATAATCTGCAACAATGGTCATTCTTGTCAAAAAAGAATGCACTGTATAATCATAGCCTAAATGTATCTACATTAATAACTTTTGTTCTTGCATCTGCCATAGGTAAATATTGCAAATTACAACATTTGAATTCACTTCTTAAAAGGTTTTTCCCAACTTCTAAAGGTTTCCACTATCCACGTATTCATTGGAGCCATGAAGACAGCTAAATCAGCTTATCCAGCACTACAAAGACATGGCCACTTTCTTCAAGAGACAGCCCCTCTCTTGTCTCCAGCTTAGGCAGGGTTTTGCTGCTCAGTTCCATTGAAGTGAATGAAGCTTAATTGCAGACCGCACCTAAACTGGAGACGAGTCGTGTTGTCTCTGAAAGAAAGGGGGCATCTTTTTGTAGCACTGGATAACCCCTTTAAGTTAGCTCTAGCAGCTCTAACTGAGAATAAATGGGGCAGTGGTTTGAATGCACAACCCACTGCTCCATTCTAACAGGAGACTTAGGTTCCGATTGTCAAGAATGCAGCTGGTTCCAGTGGTCAGACCATGTGTGATCAAATAGTTATCCCTTTCCCTTTGAAAGTTGGGAAAGACCCTCTAAAGAGCAGCAATTGTTTTGTTCCTTAGGGCCAGGACAATATTTATGTTTTTGTCTTTTCGCTTTCTGGAACTTATACATTTATTGTCTCGATTGGTTTTGTTGTGGATGAACTAAATATTGGCTATATTATTTATAGTTTTTTTAATTGATGGCTGTTAAAATGAATTTATTTTATGAGGAATACAGATTAACTACTATTGGCATACTGTTGGGACTTCATCCATAATTCACAGCCGTTTTATGGATGTATTCCCATACACTTCTGTGAAAAAGGCCTTAGAGTGCAAGCAGGCTTATGATTGGAGTTACACTCCTGAGGCTCTGTTCAGACTTCATTTTATGCATTCATAGGAAGTATATATCAGCAGTATTCCTCTATGTATACCTCTAACACAAACCTCCAACCAATATGGTCATACAGTAGATACAATGGGCATAGTCTTCCATTATGAAAGCAAACATATTCCACATTTTGTTTATTTTTGTACTTTGTGTCCTTTTGCATAGTAAAATGCTTCCCTATACAGCATGTCAACTGGTTATATATTTTTTATGGCTGTGTGCTATTTGTACTAGGCGAAAAGTAAGGAAGTCTCAATAAACTTAAGTTTATTTTAAGAAAAGCTTCTTTTATAGTTATTTTGGTCCTATCCAAATATGTTTAGGTTATATATGTTGTTATCTTTAGTATTTGTATGGGTTTATTGTGTGTTCATATTTTTCTGCGTGCTTCATCTTTTTTTAACTGAACATAGATGAATATTTCATGAGGGAATAAAGCAATATAGTAGCATTATTTGCAGACAATGCCATGCCTAGGACAAATTAATTATAGTGAATATACAACCAGTACTGATGAAGATCTGTGAATGCCAAATCACATGTGTCAAATAAAACATTTCCACCTTGGAGGGAGGGCATTTAACATTGAATATTACTAAGTCTATTATTAAGTCTACATTAATTTTACTAGACTAGGATTAAGTACAGATAAGATTTTGAAGCTGTTTAAATGTTTCTTTACAAACCATGTAGGTTTATTGATTGGATCCCTAAAAAGTAGACTACAACTGGTAATGAAGATGCATGAAGAATGTCAGATACATTTTGCCACAATGCACAGCAATTGGGTTAACCAATGGGTTAAAATAACATGTAACAATTTTGCACTGTATCTTGAAAGATGCAGAATATGATTGGGATCCTATCCTGTCCTGGGCTTTGGGATTACTGTGACGTAATTTTCCTCCTCTTCCATGGATGAATGCTAAAGAACTATGGATAAGCAAATAATACAACAAGCTGTCTTCATATCTAGCAAGATTTATTCCTCTTTTTTTAACTCTTGTCTTCTAAACTCATCTTTCCTGATTTATTATTCAGACAGGAAGCCTAACCTCTTTGTAGCATTGTCCTGCAAGCTGAAGATGCTGTTCTTGTTAAGTGCAATCATATATAATTAAGTAAAAAGCCTGGGCTTGGGATGTGCATCTGATTCCGCCTTGGTTGCGACTCATCTGCGGGTAAACTATTGTCTATGGTAATAAAAAAATCAGGAGCAGAGATGTCATTTTCTCAGTTTGGATATCCATACAATGGCAACTCTCAGGTAAGTGACAGCACTGCCCTCTCAGTCATTCTATTGCACAGCAGCTCTGCATGAAAAGGAATAAGAATTCTATTGTTTTCTTTTTTTTTATAAAGTTTTATGTATTCATTTAGATTAGTGTCATGTTGTAAATTGTATATTATGTAACAGATAAGAACAACTGTAAAGTGTAACTTATAACTAATATATATCAATTTGTAATTTTAATTTTCCTCCCACATTTGTAAGTCGGGATCATTTATAAAGTGACCCAGATCTTGCACATAGTATTAAAGAGAAAAGATAACTGTTACTAGGAATTAATGTGCCCAATCTTACTAAGGATTTTCAGTAACATCTGGTATACGTTACAGCTCGTGGATTTTCAATGCACTTTTTGTCATTATTTTTTATTGCATATAGTATCCTTCATTATCTTTATTATTTCAACGTATTGTATTTTTGATTGCAGTTTTTGGTTTCTGCAAATCCAAGTACAATGTGTTATGATTCCTCAGTATCTAGATCTCTGCCTGAGGTCTCTACTACTTCAGCCCAGACTCCTACAATCTGCTGTCCTTCTTATGAAAATAGACTACTGGTCAGCACAAGGACTGATCTGAGTGCAGCTCTCGGAGTCTATAACCCTCAGTATACCACAGCCAGTTCAGGCTACACTAGTTACCTCCCTTGCAGCTCTGACCCAACGTCCCTATATTCTACTTTGGTAAGTAAAATTGAATATCATAACACAATTCTTTACGACAGTTGCCGTGCTGTCATAGAACAGATAGATATAATGGATTGATAACATGATGATGATTGATGATGATGGGATGGTAATGGGAAGATAGATAGATAGATAGATAGATAGATAGATAAATAGATAGATAGATAGATAATTTGATGATAGATAGATAGATAGATAGATAGATAGATAGATAGATAGATAGATAATGTGCTGATAGATAGATAGATAGATAGATAGATAGATAGATAGATAGGAGATAGATAGATAGATAGATAGATAGGAGATAGATAGATAGATAGATAATGTGCTGATAGATAGATAGATAGATAGATAGATAGATAGATAGATAGAAGATAGATAGATAGATAATGTGGTGATAGAATAATAGTCATGCACCTAATTAAAAATGAACATATCCAATTTTGCAGGATAAGTTAGTTATTACTTTCCTGTTATATTTTCTAAATTAACCCTTGAAAGGTATTTAAAGTTAATATATTGTTAAAAAGAAAAGGTTGTTAAACTTGATGCCTAACAGCCTATAAGATATTATTGCTACATAAGGATTGCTCATGTTATAGATAATTCCTTTCAACTACTGTATATATGTACATGTATATATATTGTAGACCTCACAGTATGAAATGAAGGATGGCACCAACTCTCTGCATCCAGGGATAGCTCAGCCTGCTGCATACTATCCATATGATCACTCCTTGGGGCAGTACCAGTACGACAGGTAACATTCTCTTTGATCAATAAGAATAACTAATGTTCTCTCTGTGATGCTGCAACAGACATCAAACCCCACCATTTCCAAGGGACTATCGCTACATTTCATGAATCCCAAAGCAAGCTTATAATAGAGAAAAATGTTTGTAATCTTATCAACTAGGCGAGACCTCTTACATTGTAGAATGCTAATGTAGAATTACATTACAGAATTACAGAATCTATCTATCTATCTATCTATCTATCATCTATCTATCTATCTATCTATCTATCTATCATCTATCTGTCTATTATTTATTATCTATCTATTATCTATCTATCACCTATTTATCTTTCTATCTATTATCTATATATCTATCAATTGTCTATCTCCTATCTATCTATCTATATATCTATCAATTGTCTATCTCCTATCTATCTATCTATCTTCTATCTATCTATCTATCTATCTATCTATCATCTATCTATCTATATCCATCTATCTGACGATTTTAATTAAAAATAAACACAAATTTTTCTATACTATATAAATGATACATGTAGCAGGACAGTAAAATAAGTATGTATTCATAATAAATTAATCCTAAATCAGGCCCGCATTAACAAACACAACACTTTCCTGCCCTGGTATCACTATAATGGAAAGTCTACATAGCATGCCAAAGTAAAAAAAAAAAAAAAAAAATTTAAACTTTTCAGGTAATTAAATAAATTGTGTACCCTTTTACATGGTATATATGGCATACATAGGTATAAAACTGCAAACAGCAGAGTCATACATCCTGAGATTATATTCATGTGGACTAGTTCTTTAAAGAACCCACTGGCATCATATGCGTCAGTGTCCACTAGATGGTGTGCAAAGACTGCAAAATGATTGAAACTCACAGAGAACTTCCTTCATCTGCCAGCTCTGAGCTCTACTTAATAAATAGGATGTGTCTAGAAATAATATATCATGAAGAGTCAGGAAGAGCTAAGCAGACAGCTATTAAAATCTTTTTTTAAATTCTTAGCAATTTCATCCCCGCAGCAGATCTCCCAGAGGATCCAGAAGATCAGGCAGGTCCCAAATAATTTTACAATCTCTCCACAGCAGGGGGGAACACTCATCTGCAATTGGTCAGTGATTCAACTTAAATTTTAGATAGTATAATAACATTTCTTAAAACAAAAAATTATAGCATCCAATCTTATAATTCTGCATTGTGCTGTTCCTCTGTTATTCCTTCTGGAAAGTTATAAATAAATTGACAATTTGGTGCCCCTATACCCCTTGATACTGTTCTGTACTGGCAATGTCATTCAAATGTAACAGTAAACTGCAAACTATACAATTAGTAAACAGCAAACTATACTTTCTTCTGTATAAGAAATTGTAAGTCTATGTGCATACTTCGTTGTTTTTAAGAAAAGACACTGATTGTAATTAAATCAGCGTCCGTTCTTTTCTGTAGGGGCAGTATTGCATTGAATTCAATGCAATGCCGCCCGCTGTGGTCCAACATTATTAGTTATTTTAACACCTGTTCTTTAGAACGGGTGTTAAAATAATGAACATGCCTATTATTTCCGGAAGCTGTTCACAAAATTTTTTCAGACGCTGTTCACACATTGTAAAGTGCAGCCGGTGACCGTACTTTACATTGTAGTAAATGTTTAATTGATTTGCGGCTAAACCCACCAGAACCCGCAAGTCAATTGTAAAAAAAATAATGTTCCTGCAGCTAATACACCATTATCGGCTGCAGGAACGTGCCAAACACCGCCCGGCAGCCGGCAGTATTACACTGTCCCTTGCTATGCATCGGACGGGGTTATACGATATGTGAACATAGCCTAAATGTGTGTTCTACTAAATGGTGCTTCAGTGCATTATTTTAATTTGACATCTGATGAAACTTTTTCTTATAACCATTTATATTAATGGATCATTTCCTGCTTTCTTCAGTGTTCTGCAAGCATTTCTTGTTTAGTCCAAATGAAATATACTTACGCCACAAAAACTACAGTAAACACGTTGACAAATCTGCTTACGTGTATATATTAGTGTCTGTTTAAAAAAAAAAAATACATATATTTATGTAGAATTCTTTAAACTTCGGCTAGATTTTTTATTTTAAAGGGAATCTCTAAGCTTCAAATCAGGTTCCAAACTGCTGACACTGTTAGATAGCAGTTAGGGCAAGAAGACACACGGTACCTTTCATATATCCATCTTTGCTTCCAGAACATAGAAAGAGGTTTTCATTCAACGGTGCAAGGTATCAAAGAGGCTTTCCCAAGCCCCTGACTGCTTCAGGCTAGAACCCCTCCTCACTCCCCCTCTCATCCCAATCCCGACTTGATTGACAGATGGAAGCAAAGCCCTGACTGCCAACCAAGCAGGGATATGTAGATCAAAAGGGGAGTAAAAAGGTGTTACAACCTTCAACACTTTAGTAGCTTGGAAAAAAAATATCTTTGATACCTTGCACAGAAGAAAAAAAGCATTTTCTTCTATATGGAAGTATAGACAAATATATGAAAAGTACCACATGTCTTCTCGACCTAACAGCTGTTTTATTACTCTAATGTAATTGAAACTGAAAATAAAAATGAAGCAACTCTCTAATAGACTTTGATTAAAGGGGTGTATCAGCAAAAACAAACAAACAAACATTTTCTTTCAAATCATCTGGTTCCAAAAAGTTGCAGAGATTTACAACTTACTTCTATTAAAAAGTCTTTCAGTACTTATCAACTGCTGTATGTCCTGCAGGAAGCGATGTATTCTTTCCAGTCTGGAGAACATGAGTGGTTTTCTATGGTGATTTTCTACTGCTCTGGACAGTTCCTGCCATGGATAGAGGTGTCAGCAGAGAGCACTGTGTCAGGGTGGAGAGATAACACCATTTCCTGCAAAACCTACAGCAGCTGATAAGTACTTAAAGACTTAAGAATTTTTAATAGAAATAAATTACAAATCTCTGGCACCAATTGATTTGAAAGAAAAAAACTTTTCGGTGAACAACCCTTTGAAGTATTGGCAGATGACTACAGTTAAATGTAGTTAAATGTGTCTCAGGGATAACAGACAAATCCTGTATTGTCTGATCCCACAGGCATATTTCTTGTCTAGTTTCTACATTGTCTTCTATGCAAATTGGTCAGATGTGCTTTTGCTGTAATATTTTCACTGAAGATTTAATTTTTGATGGCAGTTCCATGACAATAAATCTGAAAGAGTTTCCTAAATATTTATGTGTTGAAAGGTTCGGAACCCTTGATTTTACTGTCTCCACAAGACGAAAAAATGCAACCAGAGAAACCACAAGCACCCTTAAGACTTGGTTATATGAGCATCGAAAAAATCCCTATCCAACAAAAGGCGAAAAAATTATGTTGGCAATTATTACAAAGATGACTCTCACGCAAGTGTCTACTTGGTTTGCAAATGCCAGAAGGCGGTTAAAAAAGGAAAATAAGATGACCTGGTCACCAAAAAATAAACCTGCCGATGAAAGTAAAGAAGAAAAAATTGAGGCAGATGACTACAGATCAGAGGGTAACATTCCAGGTAATTTAAACATTTCCAGTCACTTAGTAAAATATAATTCAAAATAAAATAAAGTACACTACTGATGAAATACATATTAATCAAATACAGATCTGTATTTTTAAGCCTCTCCATAGTCTATAATGCATGTAATTCATCTGCAAAAGAGATCAAAAGTAACACATGCTAAATTTTTAAAACTAAATGTGCAAGCCCCTTTGTGATGTGAGCTCCTCCCCCTTACACTTTATATAGATGATTTAATGGAGGCGGGCAGTCTGTGTGTGTAGTGAAGAGTAGGTGAAAGCAGACAGAGCAGAGAGAAGAACAGAGAGATAGGCACAGAAAAGAGAGGATGGATGGATTGGGTGAATGACAGGTTGCTGCGGGATTGCAGCTGTCTGTCATTATCTCCAGCTCCCGGGACACTGATGTGTGCGGGGCTGCTCTCACTGCAGTGGTCCCACACACATCAAACCCCTCTCACAGTCAGGAACATACATATGCTGCATGGGGTATGTCCTAGAAAGCTGAATTATTAACTCATTTTATGTGAGAGCTACTTTTCTTAAAAGCAGAGAATTAAACAATATTTGTAAGTTTTTTACAAATAATCACTACATAATAATAATCAGTACAATATGTCAATAAATGACGTTTCCTTCATTTTTCAAATACTAAAAATGTAAACAACAAAAATTAACATATTTCATATTACAACATGCAGAATTGTCAGAACTATTAAAAAATATGGTTATTGATTCTGCATGGTGAATGATGTATACAGAAAAAAATGAAGAATCAAACATTTTTTTAAAGTACCATGTAAACCAAAATGATACTGAAACAAAGTACAAATCACAAAAAAATTCTACAGTCAGATACATACAGTACATTATAATTATGTTATTACGTTTTAGTTTTTATTTCATCCCATACTTATTTTTTCAGCTTTCCTGTAGATTTTATGTTGAAATTTAAAGTCACTGCCATAACCATGTACAATTGGTCCCACAGAAAACAAGCCGATATGGCTCTGTATATGCAGAATTTAAAAACTTATACCTTTTGAAGGGTAAGGGGGGGGATTCAAAAATGAAATTTCATAGCATCCTCAAGGGATTAATGTAATTTTTATCTATGCTCTTCAACACATTTGTTAACAATTAATCAAAAGTTTGCCTCAAGTTTGTGTGTAAATGGAAATGGATCAAGTACGGCATTTGCTTGCTCTACCTGTCAATTATCAACACATGAAAAATGATCTAAGCTTACAGGTGGATTGGTGGCTATTGGAAAAACCAAGTGTTTAACCAACAGCATATTTGTATGGCCTGTTTTACATAGAATATATTAAGCACATGGGACATGGTACCATGATTTTTTTTACTTTCAAATCAACTAGTGCCAGACAGTGTCGGAGATTTGTAACTGACTTCTATTAAAAAAATGTCACATCTTCCAGTACTTATCAGCTGCTGTATGCTCTACAGGAAGTGGTTATTCTTTCTATTCTGACACAATGCTCTCCGCTGCCACCTCTGTCAATGACAGGAACTATTCAGAGCAGTAGCAAATTCCCATAGAACACCTCTCTTGCTCTCCAGACTGCACTTACTGCACGACATACAGCTGATAAGCACTGGAAGACTTTTTAATATGAGTAACTTACAAATCTCTGGCACTTTCAGGCACAAGCTTATATGAAAGAAAACATTTTTTGCTGAACTACCCCTTTAACCACGACATAGATAAATACAGTGGTCCTGTTATGTTGTTATGTTTTGTATATGCTGGTTAAGTTCTCATACTCACTTTTTTCTAGAGGGAAAAATATGCAAAAATGAGAGTGAACTGACACAAAGTAATCTGGAAGACACTGAAGAAGAGCCTAACAGGTTACAGAGTGTAGAGAAGAACATTGAAAGCCATCATGATCTGGCCACATCCAGCCTGTTTGGTTCAGGAAATAATGAAAACATTTTGACCCAAAATTACAATGCAGCCACCAATCAATCTAATAAAGAAAATACAGAAGACCTTTTGGGACTAATGGTGGGGAAGAAAAGCTTCCAAGGATACAGTGAACAAATAGTAAGTTGTGAGAATGCAGAAAAACCTAGAATATGGTCTTTGGCTCACACAGCAGGGGCCACTATTACTGTGGACACTGAAAGTGGTGATAGTAGGTCAGTGAGCCCAGACTGTCTCTTTTTGAGAAGAAGACACTCTACCCATGGCTTGTGCAGTGAGACAAGGTCCTTGCATAGTATAAAGACTCAAACTCACACCGAATGTTCTTTTGAAGAAATGTCTCAGTCAGCTAAGGTTTATAGAACTTCAACATTCAACTTACAGTCTTTCCAACTCAGCTGTCCATACCCTGTTTTGGGAGAATCATGTGATTATTCCTCTGGAGTGGAAGGTATCTACTCTTCTGTGTTACTGTAAAAACTATTAAAACTCCCCTGACATGTTTATTTTACTAAATGTATGTATTTACCATAAAATAACAATTTCTTAGAACCTATTGTTGTGCCAGGACGACCCTATTGATGGGACAATTTTCTAGACCTATGGAGAGATCATTGTTAAGGGATGGGGAGGCTGAGATCTCCCGATCCCACCCTGTCTGTCTTCTAGTTTCAGTTTTCACTTAAAGGATTACTTAAAAGGTTACTTAAAAGGGGTATAGTCATCACAATAACTGTATGTAAACTAGTAGGTCATTAAAGGTATGGAATGTTGCAATTAGTCCTATGTACCTTTTAAGCTGTGTCTCTCTGCTAGGCACTCTGAGCTGTCTGTCATGTTTACAGCTGGCTGTCTATGTTCCCGACCACCTCTCTGTGTTATCAGGGGTGAACAGGCTGATGACTTGCTCCCTCACTGCTCTGCAGGGAGCAGGGCTCCCCTGCCTGCCCACCTTACCTTCAGTAATCTATCTTCACGTTGACGGCTCCCAGGCTCTTGGAGCTGTCAGGACAGGACTTGGCATAGCAGAGCCCAACACAGCAGAGTGCAGAGCAGAGGAGCACATTGATGCCAGGCAGAACAGTCAAAGACTGTGGAAGTGCCTGCACTCCACCCAACGCAGGAAGTAAAAGCAGTTTGGCAAGTTTGAGAGCTGAGAATAACCCTTTAAAACCTAAAGTGACATATGGAAAATGCTACATAAAAAAAAACAAGATTTACTATTGAAAATGCACCCGAATTTTGGTGCACTTTGCACACAAAAAATGGTGTACATGCTTTGCACTGTATTTGCTATGTGTTTTCAGACAATTTTGAAAATGAAAAATAAAAATGGCACAGAGGTGTCATATATCACCTTGTAAGGTAGGACAATGTGCAGGGCACCATTTCAACAATCATTTGGAATATCCTTCCTAAGAATGACTATGGTAAATTCTAAAAAAAATAGCTGAAATTTTTTATTTAAAATACAGATGTTTTTAATACATTTTAAGGCTATGTTCACATGCACTACAAACAAAGGCCGCTCCGCGTGAACAGCCGTTGTTTAATGCTATCTACAGCTGGAATTAAAGGAGAAGTCCGGCAAAATTTTTTAATAAAGTATTGTATTTCCCCCCAAAGTTAAACAAACACTAATATATACTTATTACAGGAAATGCACATTAAGTTCTTTTTTCCCTGCACTTACTACTGCATCAAGGCTTCACTTTCTGGATAAAATGGTCATGTCATGACCCGACTCCCAGAGCTGTGCGGGCTGTGGCTGCTGGAGAGGATAATGGCAGGGGGACGCTGAGGGACACAGGGCACTGGGGGGACACTGAGCATCCCTCTGCCATCATCCTCTCCAGCAGCCACAGCCCGCACAGCTCTGGGAGTCGGGTCGTGACATCACCATGTTATCCAGGAAGTGAAGCCTTGATGCAGTAGTAAGTGCAGGGAAAAAAGCACTTTATATGCATTTCCCATAATAAGTGTATATTGGGGATTTGTATAACTTTTGGGGCACAATACAATACTTTAATAAAAATTTTTGCTGGACTTCTTTAATGATCATGATCAGTAATTCCAGCCGTAGGTAACGTTAAACTACAGCTGCTCGTGGTGGACCGGCCGTCGGTTGTATAGTGTTTGTCAACATAGCCTTGATGTACTTTATTAATGGCTTTGGTCCCCTTCTGGGTTAAAAATTGGCCGGCCCTCTATTCCTGTTGCTGTGCATTGTATGTACATAGCAGAAATGCAGGCGTTAGCATAGCTGTATTATCATCTCACTGCATCCTTTGTAAATAGTGTAAATATCTCGAACCAATGAATGCTGTACCCAATGCTAGAGACAGACAGCACCAGGTAAAGCATAGATTAAAGTTACTTGTCCTCTTCCCTTCCTGTGACAAACTCTCTCTCCTTAGGGTACTATTACACGGAACAATAATCGGCCCAAATCGGCCCGATTAGGCCGATAATCGCTCCATGTAATAAAGACAACGATCAGCCGATGATCGTTGTCATTGGCTGATCGTTGATATAGGTTAGAACCTATAATTGTCGGGCGCCGATCGCGCACCGCTACGTGTGATAGCAGTGTGCGGCCAGAGACAGACGATATACATTACCTATCCACGCTCCAGGGTTGCTGCTGCGCTCTGCTTCGCCCCGGGTCCCGCGTGCTCTAGCTTCAGAGCGGCCTGTCTGAGCTGACAGGCCGCTCAGCCAATCGCAGGCCGGCTGATCGGCTGAGTGGCCTGTCAGCTGACAGGCCGCTCTGAAGCAAGAGTGCGCGGGACTCGGGGAGAAGAAGACCGCAGCAACAGCCCTGGAGCGTGGATAGGTAAAGTATACCATTTAAGCAAGGTCTGCAAGGACATCGGTAACGATGTCCTTGCAGCCCTTGTTAAACGATTATCGGGCCGTGTATTAGGCCCAGTAAACGAGTGCCGATCTAGCAGAGTTGTTATCCGGCCCCTATCGGCCGGTCTAATAGTACACTTAGAATCAGCAACTTGGCCCTCTCCTGAATGTCCTTACATCTAACAAACCAAACGTTTAGTTTCACCCGCACACAAGCCTCCACATCCTGTCTCTGTTGGTGTCATTTAATTTTCTGTCCTGAGAGCTCAAAGAATCCAATTGCCTTCAGTACCACATTAACCTAGATGACATTCAAATTTACCTCTGTGACCCAGATATAATATCCATACAATTCAGATTTCTATAATCCAACTATCAATCAGCTATATTGACCTTCATTTTTTAAACTCAACATTGACAAAAATCTGGCATTTTTCCACATCCTTGTCTGTGACTCTGCTGCCCAGTAAGAACATCATTCTCCTTGTTCTTTCTTAGCCTTTCCCCTCTGCTAATCTCCTAACTGGCCACCCATTTCAAAACATTATTATTTTCCTTTCATGCAGTACATGCAGTACATCTCTGAGCTAATTTTCAAACATTTCTGAAAATATCTCCAAACCTAGCAAGACCTTCTTTGTTCTACTCTAGTCTGCTCCTTACACAGCCATCTCCAGGATATTGCCTGTGCATCCTTCACATTGTGAGGCTAGATAAAACTCTTCCTCACCTTTAGAACCTTCAAAAGCAACCTAAGGCCCCGTTCCCACTGAGCAAAACTAGCGGAATTCCGCTGCGGAATTGTCCGCCGCGGAATGCCGTTAGCCTCCCGCTCATAATGGGAGTCTATGGGAGATGCGCGCTCCTGCCCTGTCCGCGCTGAAGAATGAACCATTCACATTAATATAGCGACTTTGCATATAGCCATGTATGTGACCAGCGATGCTAGGTCACTGCCAGTCACTTGTACAATTGTATGCAAACAGCATAGAGTGCCACATACATTTTTGAAGGGGTTTTCTCACCTACAGAAATTCAGCTAGGAACTGCTTTCAATTTCTGGTTCCTGGTACAGTTAGAAAAACACTAAAGGGGTATTTTTACCTGCTACGTGAAGGAGGGATTCCTATCAACCTGCTTATGCTGTATTCACAAATACTTCAAAATATTGCAATTTTGCCAGAATTTTAGCCGATTTACAATAAAACTCTGCTATGAAAAAGAAGTGTGCGTATTATGGCATAGAGTAATGTTTCCCAAACTTTTTTCACTCCAGGGCACCCCTACCAGATAGTGTTCTACAAAATACAAAAAAAAAAAAAAACACGTAATTCATTGACTCACTGGTGACATCTTTCTTTGATCTGATCACTTTCCCTTTTTTTCTCCATCTGGCCCAGACGACCATGATGATTTCTTCCAGCTACAATTTATCTCTTCAGAACCTGCCAGACAAACATCTTACGCTCTGATCTTTTCCAGCAACTTCCTTCTCTTTTTTCCACCCGTAGGGTCCCAAACTGTAATAATTCTGCTGCTTGGTGTCATGTTCAGTAAAGTGAGCAGGTATGTGGGTAGCTGCCTGTATGAAGAATCCACTGTTGTGCGCAATATGGTAATAATGTCCCCAGCTGTACCCTCCATATAGTAATTACGCTTCCTGCTTTGCCCCATATAGTAATAATGCCTCCGCCTCCTGCTGTGCCCCCTACAGTAATAATACCCCCTGCTCTGTCCTCCATAAAGTAATATTGCCCCCTACTGTGCCCTCCATATAGTAATAATGCCACCTACTGTGCCCTCACATAGCAATAATGTCCCATGCTGTTCCCCTATATAGTAATAATACTCCCTGTTGTGCCCTCCATATAGTCATAATGCCTCCTGCTGGGCACCTACATATAGTAATAATGCCCCCTGCTGTGCACTCCACATAGTTATAATGCCCCCTGCCCTGCTGTGCCCCCATAGTATATGTCCCATGCTCTGCTGTGCCCTCATAGTATATGCCCCCTGCTCTGCTGTGCCCCCATAGTATATGTTCCTGTGGTGACCCCCGGAGGTGTTGTGTTGGAGGATAGTCCGTCACTTGCTAAATGGTGGGGTGTGACACCACTCTGGTGGTGGATGGCTGAGATACAGCCGGACCTGAGGATGTTATTCTGTGACGCCAGTGCCAGTTGGGGACACAGGTGTCATGGCATGCCTGCTTTTATTTTGTAAGGCAGGTTGTACCCTTTTTCCCTGTGGACAGTGTCCTGCCAGGATGCTACAGGGTCCCTTGGGACAATATTATGGTTGGCCTGAGTGATGTAGTGACCCTCCCAGACTATCGCAACTGCCACCCACAGAAAAGGGAAGTGTTCCAAGGCTATAGTGTACACTGTGTTGGTGCTAGATGAAGAATCTTAAAGTCCTTTTACCTCAAGTAAGCTTGTTTTTACTTGAAATATACTTGTGTGCAGCAAGTTATACAGCTGTGACTTGACAGTATACGTCTCTCTTGATAAAGTACTTGAAAATACCCTTGATAATACTTGTGGACGAACACTTGACAATACAACAGCTAGATCTGTGACGGGAAGGTAGCAAGGAGAATAGTGCTGACTGAGTGGCTGAGAGTCCCAACCCAAGTAGTACTGTGCTCTGCCGGGATGTTGGAGGCTGAGGTAGAAGAATACTTAGAAGAAGAATAAAATCCTTGTACCTGTGTATCAACCTTTGGGTCTTCACACTACCTAATGCCCACTAGATTTGGCTGAACCATCCTAGGGTGTGACACAAGGCCCAGACCTTGTTACCTGGGGTGAGTGGAATGCTGAGGGTTCCTTGCTGACAACCGCTCTACGAGATAGAGTTCCTAGGTTTTGAGCAACTTTGCTCGATCAGTTCCTTGCTTACTGCTGTCTGTGGATAATTTCTTGCTCTGTGACACTCCTAGTCCACAGCGTGGGTTGAGGTGATCTCTGACTCTTGAAAGGGGATTAAAACTGCATAGTGTTGTGTAGCGTTTCTGAGAAGAAAACTGTTAGAGGTGTCCTATCTGACATCCTACCCATACGAGGTTCTGACTAAGACTGACTTGCTCTTCCTGTCTCCCACGTGACTTTCTTCCTCAGCGTAACTAACGTTCACTATGAGTGGGTGAAGAGTGCAATAGAAGAAGTAAAGAGAAAGATGATAGGAGAGAAGAAGAACAGATTCCCATAGGTTCACAGATCCATGTGACATGCGAACGAACAAAAACCTTTTACATACTTCAGCTGTGCAGCTTCTAAACACATACTTCTATAACAGCGACATCTAGTGGCGAAACTTTATTACTACTTTCATCACCACATAAGTACAATAAGCACAGGCTTTTACGAAGGATGTATATAATAGTAACACCCGTGGTTGGACATCACACTACTGCACTGCTGTGCCACCATAATACATACCCCCTACTGTAATGTGACCCCATAGTATATGCTCCTGCTCTGATGTGCCTCTATAGTATATGTGCCCAAACCTCATACTCACCTGATCTGGGCAGGGGCAGGTCTTCTCTCTGTCAGCCGTGACAGATCCTCCAGCAGATGCAATGATGTCACATCACTGCACTGGCTAGAGAGATCAAGCCTAGTATGAGAGTGCTGCAGACTGAGGTTCAGGATCTCACTGAGTAGAACTGCACTAATGGATTAAAACTTTCTTTGCTGAGTGAGGTCCAAGAAATCTTTGCTCAGCTCGTTGAGGTCGTGTGTGTGTGTGGAGGGGGGGTGTTAGAGTGGTGTTTGGCTGCTATCCTGAGTGAACTTTATTGATCGGCACTGAGTAAGGTGGGGGCGGATAGGGTTTTGTGCTAACTGCCCCCTGGACCTTGACAGGACACTCCCAATGGGCCCTTTCCCCTTGGTGGGTTCCGGGCTCCCTGGTGGCCTAGTCTAAGCCTGCCAGCAAGCAGCTGGCTTTTCTGGTTGCTGATTGTCAGACCCTCATCGATTTGATATTGATGACCTTTCTTGAGGATAACACAACATTACATTTTGCATGCAAAGACCTTTAAGTGTAATGAAACATAGTAAAAAAAAACTAATACTGAGTTGATTATTGTGTATTTGTCTTTTTTTTAGTTCTTGAGATAGTTACACGCCCCTTTAAGTGAATGAGAGTAACAGAAAACCAGTTGTTTCATCTAAACTTTTTTTTTAGGTTGAAGTGTCATGGAAGCCAAGGCAAGACACATACTTTTTCTACATCAGCCATCTGATGAAATGACAGTTCTGACTTTTTTCTGATTGTAGGGAATGAGAGATCAATGAAGACAAGTAAAGATGTTTCAGAATACAGACAAACCAGTTTTATGGAAGACAATGACTTGCTAAGGACAGCATTCAGACCAGTTATGAGGAGGTGAGGAGAAGTAATATATTTTCAGTAGTTTTTTATTGAGTACATTTTGTAATCAATTTCCTCTAATAAATGAATATACAGTGGTACCTTGGTTTAAGAGTAACTTGGATTAAGAGTGTTTTGGTTTAAGAGCTCACAGTCTTTCAAAATTGTGACTTGGCGTAAGAGCTAATGCTTTGGTTTAAGAGCTCCCTGTTCTGGGTGGGAGTGCAAGTGGAGGAGGGGCATGGTCTGCATAGCGGGGTCTACAGCACTGTACTCTGACCCAGGAAGTCTCCCTTACCTTCCAAATCATAGCAGATCCACTTCAGGCTGGGGCTTGCATCAGGGGACAGGACTGTGGAGGTAATCTCTCCATAGCTGTAACCCCTCTCTCTCCGGACAGAGAGTGCTGCATGTATGTGCCCACATATGCCCTGCTCATTCCTTCATGCTCCCTGCAGTCTCTGTCAGCCCTTGTGTTTCCCATCCTCTCCATTCCTGTACAGTAACTTATAATATCACATATTCTGCTGTTTCTGAATGTTTGTTTTATTTGTTTTATTCAGAATAATAAATCATTATTTTTTTTATTTTTTTTTTGGGGGGGGGGTGGAACCAATTGTCTGCATATCAGTGATTTCTTATAGGAAAAATTGCTTTGGTATAAGAGTGGATTTGGATTACAAGCACGGTCCCGGAACGAATTACACAGTGGTGCCTTGGATTCCGTGCATAATTCGTTCAGGGACTGTGCTTGTAATTATTATAGAATACCATTTTGACAGTGTGTGAACATGGCCTAATACTTTTTCATGTTTATTTCTTTAAGATTCATTCACCAGACCTGAAGATGCAGGAGGTTAGAAGGAAAAGAAATGTGTGTCAAATAGAAGAATTGCTCCTTCATGTCTAAAATTGTCTAAGAAATTATATGTCAAAACATTTTTCTTTCTACAATCCATCATTGTGCCATAACCATGATGAGGTGCTCACTAACTGAGCTGTTCTGTTGATTGTAGCAGTTTATGTTTAGATTGGTTTAAATAAATTCTATAGCATTGTTGTCTTGTTTTCTAAGCAACTGATGTTTAATCGGTGGCCGGGAGCTGCATTTTGTGTTTATATTCCAGGTCTGTGGTCCCCAGGAGAAGGCAAATTCATATTGTGTAGCTGCATGAGCATTGATATACATTAGGTGCTCTTCAAAACCATAGAAAAAAGCAGATATAGGGGCACTGCGGTATCTGCATAGATGCAAAACTGCATATTTGCTTTCTTTATCTATCTAAGGTTATATTACTACAAATATAGCTGTGCAAAAAAAAGGCATGTATGTGTCTGCCACTTGACCTTGCTTGGCTAATTTTTATTTGTAACTATTTGATGGACTTAATCCTGCACTGAGAATATGTAGGGTTGACCGCCTTTGCATTAGGTAACAAATTGTCCAGCTAATTTATATTATATATATATATATATATATATATATATATATATATATATATTATTTTTTTTTAATTTAAAGGAAATCTGTCAACTGCAATTTAAATTCAAAACTGCTCATAACTGATAGGTTAAGAAGCTGAAGAGGCTTTCTCGAGCTCTCCCCTCCATAGCAGGGGAGAAAGGAGGCATTCCAGCCTGCAACTATTCAGGACCTAAAAATGGCATAAAAATAAAAATGACGCAAAAGCCATAATTACTTGATACTAAAAAGATAAAGAACTATGGGTGGGCTATTTATTTATGTAAAATGGTGGGCTAATGGTGGACTACTACTTTAAATGCCTCTTTCAGGTCCATTGCATTATAATATTTTGCCTATGTTACAAGTTTGAAGTTAATGATATGAAAATATTACTGTTGTTAAAGTTGTGTTAATTTATGTTAATTAGTTGATAATTAATGCATCATTATCATATAGATTACAGGCTTTTCTGATAAGTACAATTTCAGCTAAACATCTTGCCTCTATATTTATTAGATATGTGTGAGTTTGATATTTGCTAACAGTCTTAATTTTGCCTGGACAATCCTGCCTACCAGGCCCTAAAGGGGCAGCCTCAATGAAAACTCCACTCTAATAGTGGGAGTTTCGGGGGTGTCCACAGGCATTTTGGATGTGTTACCAGGAGGTAGGACCCAAATGTCCTGGTTTTGGCTTTCAACATGTTAGTAACTATGGATTTGCTTTGGCTTTTATGTTTGTTTGTTTGTTTATTTATTAATATATTTATTTAACACCAATTTGTTCTGCTTTAAAACCATTTACGCTTTTGCATGATTTTTTTTATTCCATTTTGTTTGTCATAAATACACTATACTGGGCTATAAACACTAAACTGTGTTATAAAATCCTGGTACTTAATAAAATAGACTTTTCGTCCCCACCTGACAGTTCATCCTTTCTGGTTTATTATTTTTCAGCAATGTCTAAATTATTCGGTTTGTGGTTTTAAGAGCACTGTTATACAGTCTGGAATAACAATGTTAAATAAGCTCTATTAAAGTCTCCAGCCTGTAAAACGTAACTGAAATTTGAGAATAGAAACTATGAATATGTACTGTGTCTGCTTGCTCCATCCCCCATCGAGTGTTTTGGGAAGGGGTTCTAAAAAGATGGCCCCTGTGTCAGCCTGGTGAACTACTACCATGCCATACCACTGTCTGGTGGTTCTCTGTATTGCCTACTTAGAGTGTAACATTTTCATGGGCTGGTGATGTGAGTGTTGTCTCCTGGACACAAGAGAACACAAGAGATAGCTGAAGAGTGTTAAAGGTAAGTTGTGACAATGGCAATATTTCTGGTATTTCCCTGTTTACAGTATTGATAACTTATTACAGGAATACACATCATGTTAGCCCCCTAATGCAACTGAATATATTTGTTTTAGATTACTTTTTCAGCCACCTGTTATCAAATGCCGAGACTTGCGGGTTCGGACAGACCTGAGCATGCACCTATCTCTAATATTGATCAAAGCTCCTTAAAGTGGCCCTGTCAGTTTAACCCCATTGCATTGTGGTGCTGGTAAAGGGGTATAGAGAGGGGTCACAACTTGACTCATCTATATACTGGGCGGCCCTCGGCTGCTATCAGTAGTTGAAGGCCACAGTTAGAAGCCAGCATGGAGCAATCCTCCATGCTGGCTTCTTAAAGGGAATTTGTTACTAGGTTTATGCTGCTTTAAATGAGGGCAGCATAAACTATTGACAGAAATACTGAACGGTGTATTAGTCTGGTGAACAAAAAAATAGATGCACATCTCACCCATGTGTAATACTTCTCAGCGACATTAAAAACCAACATCAGAAGTTAGTACATTATTTGATCAAACAATTTTGCCTCATGTACCACATGCAGGTCTTCTGAAACACATAAGTTCCTCCTATTCTAACAATGATGCTTTGTCGGTCGGCAACCACCAACATCGTAAAGCCAGGGCCCACAGTGGGGCAGCCCAGCAGTCCAGCAACCCCAATGTTGCAGGACAAAGCCCCTAGGCTCGGGCCGCACCACCCCACAGACACAGCAAGCAGAGGCAATGACCACCAGCCATCACCAACCACTTGTTCTCCAGACTTGTACATTTTTGTATTCTGTCCCCCCTTTTTGTGGTTTTGCACTCCAACCAATAAGACCCTTATGTTACCAATTAGCAGGAGGCAGTCTACTTGGTAAGTACCTTCACAGTCTAGCTGGGAGCACATGGAGTGAGCTTTCAGGCATGTTTACACTTGTTATTGGTTGGTGGCCATTGCCTCTGCTTGCTGTGTCTGCAGGGAGGTGCGGCCCTGGGGGCTTGGTTCTGCGACATTGGGGTTACTACCCCCCCTCCCGGTGCACTGGCTTTGCGGTGGTGGTGGCCATGCGGTGGTCCGTGTACCCATACAGATGAACTGTGTCCTCTACAACAAAGGGGTGTGCTGATTCTCACTTTCACTATTGTTCAAAGCTATACTTACTTGGAACCCAAGTCCACTCTCTGAAAGCAGCTCTTTTGTTGTGTGCTGGTTGAAAAAAAGAGGCTAAATACAGGAAGCCCTGTGTTTCCCAGGTAATCTATGTGCTCACAGAGAAGGCAGTTATTTCATTTGATTTTATTTCAACCCGCACAAGACTAAAAAGCTGCCTTCAGGAGACTGGACCTGAATACAGATAAGTATAGCTTTGTTTTAACGCATGATAACTAAAAAAATATTGAATGTAAATTGCAAAGATGTTTTATATCACATGTACTGTTAATTAAGATTTTGAAAGTAAACAAATGACAGTGACACTTTAAATGTTTATATTAAACTGCAGAACACTGACATAATAAAGGTACATGAGACCTCCCCACCCTCGACCCTGTTTGAATCAATCAGTAGGTTAGTATTGAACAGTGTAGAGTGTTATTCTACTTTCTTCCATATCTCCCCTAATTCCAAATTGTAAGCTGGATGTTGACAGATCACAGCATATGACAGCACATAGAAATCTACTGATTGTGTACTCTACCACAGCATATATGTCACAGGTAGGGTCCTAACTCCATAGGTTAGAAACAGCCTGATTTGTGATTTCTGTACCATATAGCAGTGATATCATGATTACAGGTAAAAATCTATAGTAAAAGCTAAAGCAATATCCCTGCGAATAAGGCAGTTCAGTGGTTGACTCAAACAAGAGAAATTTAGACATTAGTTGAACATCAAACTGAAGATGTAAGAGTAAGCAGCTTAGTGCAGCCGCATTAGAAATCTCCTTAATCGGAAAACATTGTTACCCAGTTAGGAGACTTTAATGGCAATAATCAACCATGGTGAATGTATTTGGTGTGTGCAGACAACAATGCAATGGCTTATAGGGAAATACAAGTGGGGTTTGTGGGGTTTACAAGTGACCCCAAGGTTAAATGGAAAGCATTGAAAGTAAGCTCGAGAAGCTTTTAAACTGCAGTAAAACTCAGAAGACAAATTACAAGTAATTTCTACTTACAGTATACAATATTTTAATCTTTTTCATAGTCATATATTGGATCTGAAAAAGCAATGCCCCCATCTGCCGCAAAAGATGTCCTACTCCATGAATTTGTCAATTACATGATCTATTGTCATACTGTCACTAGAGAATCCCACTGATCTAGACCCATTACTGCTTAACCTGTTTAAATGATGCAGAAACTTGATTTCATAATACTTTCTCTTTATTTGCAGATACACAAAGATCTGTAGTGTTGTAAATAGTATACAGAATATGGTATACATATTCACACAGAGTGACCTAGATAAACTGTCCAAATGGGCAGAAAAATAATAGTGAAGCTCGAGAAAGGTTAGTGGTCTCTCTGCTTGTCAATCATCCCTGCAGTGTGCGTTGACAGGCAGACTAGTCACAGCTCACTGTCCAGATCACTAGTTGCCACCCCTCTTCCATCCTCACGCAGTGGAATAAAAATATATTTTCCTGCTTTAAAGCTACCACCGCAGACACGGCTGGTGGTTTCAGGGAGCAGCCCAGTAGAGCTATACTGTGCATCAGGGAACCATGTCAGCACAATCGTGCTGATTGGTTCCTTTTAATCCGTGTGACTGTTCTGTTGACTCCTGGTAAAAGTTGTCTGAAACCAAATGGATGGCCACTAAGGTAAAGTACTGCTAAGAGGTCCTCGAAAATTTTTACCCTCTCGGACTAGTAGAAGTGTAACACTGGTCTTCTTAAATGCCATAAAAAGAAATGTCTCTCAGGCCAGGGCAAAGCTGGTATGCTGGGTTTTGTAGAAAATCCTTTTTTGGTGCCACGTCACCCTGGGAAAACTCTGGGAACTAACTCCACCCCAGCTTCTTGCACTCCATCTCTTTCTCTCTCTCTCTCTCTCTCTCTCTCTCTTGCTCTCTCTCTACTTTAGACTAGATCACCTCATACTCAAAACTCCTATTATTTAACTACGTTAGATGTAGGTTAGGTACTCGAAAGCACTCAATACTCAAACCAATGCCAAGCAGTGCTCGAATAAATTCACTTGTAGTCTGTTCATTAACAGGAAGAGCTGCTGAAGCAGGAAAAGAAGTAGTGTAGGCTTAGTGTACTCACCCGGTACAGGCCCCTAAGTCTTATTGCACCTAAGTAGGGTAGCTTTCTCAGGCTCACACAAGTGGGATGAGGTATCCACTGCAGCTAGTGTTTTTCCCACTAGGTGTCACTATTGTGTAAAAATTACTCTCTGCACAGCTAAAGTCTTCCAAGGGTTACTTGCCATGTGTCACATGTTGCCTTTCTGGCCACCTACAGGTGCAGGTGCTTTCCATCCTTTCTTTAGCTTATCTTCTTCGCTCTCTCTCTTCACACACAGTCCCACTAATCACAGACAGGGTTAGATACGCCCCTGTAGTTAGGACTTAGTTCCTGGTGGGAGGAGTCACATGAGTTCAGTTAGTGAGTTGGAGTTGGCTGTAGTCAGTCTAACAGGGACGCAACTAGACAAGTCAGTTCTTATCATGTTATCAGCACTAGAACCGCTATGCATTGCTAAATCTGGTGATGCGGCAGAGGGGGGCGGGCACGAGGGACGGATGGAGCGGTTTGGCCGGCCGGCCGCCCGAAGATAACATCATTGTCACAAGATGCCGGACGGGGGTCGACACGAATCAGGTGAGTATAGTGCATCACACTTCCATGGTGGCGTGGGTGGAGGGGAACACGGGGAAGGGGGCCATTCACATACATAACATACATTACAAAGTTGTATAACTTTGTAATGTGTGTTATTTTGTGAATAACTGTTTAGCGCCGCACTACCCCTTTAATGTGCTGTTGCCGTGCCAACTGTCCGGGGTGGGTCTCATACCATTTCAGACTACCGTGACAAGTGACCCTAGACCCACTCAGCTATCACATCAATGTAACAGCTGACCCGGCAAAGGGAACAACAACTAACTCCCTGTGTAACCTGGCATGGCGCACTGCATTAGTATGGTTAGTCAGGTAGACAATTAGGTTGAACAAACACCCAATGGTCATTTTAAGGACTAGTAGTCTGTCAGTGTGACAAAAAAATAAAATAAATAAAAAAAATTCCATACTAGTATTCTATGGAATAGTATACTGGAATATAGCTAGTAATAGTCAGTTATCCACAACTATCTAAAATTCCTTAACAAGACTAGTAGTCTTTCAGTGTGACTGATTAAAAAAGCACACTCTATTCAATATACCACTATTCTTCATAATAGTATACTAGTATATTACCTAGTAATACTATCCATATTATATTATCTAGTAATAGTTATTCACAACCATCAAACAGACCAGAAAAAAAACATCTGCCATACAGTATAGTACCAATATTATACTGTGTAACCAGTGTCTAGTGGTTGTGACTATGGTGAGTATACACCATTGTATACTGTGCTACACTTTTTTGCTGACAGTAATATATGCACTACCTCTAAACATTGAAAACAGATGTTTTTCTGACTACTGTTTTCCCTTTCTGGAATTTTTTTTTTTTTAAATCATCTGCCATACAGTGTAGTACTAGTATTATACAGTCTAATCAGTGTCATAGTGCGACAGTCTAGTGGTGGTGAGTATACGCTATTGTATACTGTGCTACACTTTTTTCCTGACAGTAGTATACACACTACCACCGAACAGTCGTTTTTCTGACTAGTGTTATTCCTTACTGGAAAACAGACCCCCCCAAAATCATCTGTCATACAGTATAGTAATAGTATTATACAGTAAGAGTGTGACACTGTCTAGTGGTGAGGACTTAGCATTTTAAAGGGGAAGGGATCTGCAGCACTGGCTGCAGGAGGCAGTGGTGTCGGGCCATACCAAGTGGTCTGGCAATATTCCCTGGAGCATCCGCTCGCGTAGGATGAGGTCTCCCGCCATCTGGCTTTATTTTGAGGAAAGTGCAGAAGACAAATGATTTGTCTTCTGCAAACTGTGCTGTGCAGAGATCAGCAGGGGAGACATCACTATCAGGCTGACCACCACCAGCATGCGACAGAATGTCAACAAAGCACCCAAAGAGCTGAGATAAAGGCTGGGCTCCTTAATGAGCACCTGAGGGTGACACCGCTGTCTCCTCTTGCACCTGCCCTCCACCGCCACAATTTTTGAGGTCACAACAGGCTCTGGCCCCCAACATTTTTGATAGGGTCACAACAGGCCCTTGCCCACAATTTTTAAAAGGGACACAATAGGCCCTTACCTAAGGATGGTCACAACAGGATCTCCCACAATTTTTAGAAGGGTCACCACCAGGATCTCAACAACAATTATAAGGTGGGTCGCCACCAGGCTTTTACACACAATGTTTACATATGCATAAGGCCTTCCTTTATATGTAATGAAGGGTGCATGGGACTGCCCTTTTCCTTCATTTTTTTGGCAACCCTTGCACTTTGGGCATTGATTTGATGAGTCTACGAGCCAGTAGGTGTAGTTTCATTTCCCGCTCGTCTACAGCCTAAATGGCTGTCAGAGATGACGGGAACTAAGGTGAGAGATGGGCCAGTTTTTAAGTGGTGCAGGCAGATTTTTTTTAAGATCTATGAGTACAGACTTGTCATTTTTCAGCTAAAATAATTTACACAGTGGAGACAAACTACCAATACTTCTAGAACAGACCAGGAGAACTGACCATATTTAACCATCTTAGTGGATCCTACAAGTTAGCAAGTGTATTAATTTATTAAAACAAAGCCGGCCTGGGACCTGTGTGGTGTAAAGTGTGAGCATAGGCTGCAAAGCGGTCATTTGTTGTCCGCACGGGAATTCTGTAGAGGTTCTTATTAAGAGCCCAGCTTTGTTATGTGCCCACAACATCATACATTCATAGTTTAAAGCAGACAACCTATTTAAATTTACTGTTTGAGAGACATATACTAACCAATCCTTCATGGGCCCTCTTTGATTTAATTACCATTTGGTGACGGCTAACGTTTTAGAACTGGTTTGCACAAAAGTCAGTGCTTTTTTCGCAACGTATGCTGGGTGCATGTTTAATAAATCCCCCCTAGTTTTTTTTTAGTTTATTTAGAAGTATAGGAAAGCATAATGACACTGTCCTACCTAGGCAGAACAGGCAGGTAGACTTACCAGTCCCAGTATTAAACAGTCTTTTTGAATCAACTTAAGAAAATATGTTTCCACCTTGGACCATTAACTTGGTCTTGTTATTATATCTACTCAATATGGACATCACAAGAGCTAGAGTCTGGTTTCTGATGTATTGACAGTAGTTTGAAGCCCCTTGGTCCTCATGTGGCATTGTGACCAAAAAGAGCTTCATAGAGTTGCATCTAGTTAAACACCATAGTAATAGAGTTGATACTATAGAGTCACTTCTTTGTTATCCTATGTGTATCAGTAATACAACATAGAAGAGGTCTGGCCTAATTTAGTGTTTCTTTTCAGTTCCATTTGGCTTTAAAAAATTCTTATGCAGGGTCATCTAATCTTTTTGTCCACAGTTAATAGGACAGATAAAATCCCATCTCTAACAAAGCATTCAGCATCTGAAAAAGAGAACACTCTATTATTTTTTTTATTGTCCTGTAATTAGTACATGTAAACACTATACTTCCCTTCTATTGTCTCCTCTTTGGTTAACCAGTATGAGACATGACCAGCAGTGTACTACTGATGTAGGCATCTCATTATGTGGTGGGAAATTTACAAAACAAACTTTGTATGCTGGTCGACTGGAGTTCAAATGTTAATGGGAAGGTAGTGTACACACTTCATTACATCTATTTAAAGAACGCAGCTCAACATGTTTTCATTATTCAACATCATGTATTCTACAACCTTAGGAATTTCTGGACCATTGATGTTCTGTTAATTACTTCTGACAATGACAATTTTGAGTTGTATAGCAAGAACAGAAAAAGATGGCATTGTGAATAATACAAAGACTACAAAATCTTCCCAAAATCATAATGTGCCCTTTGATTGACCCATTTACTGGTGCCATCATATATCTCAGTGCACTTCTGTTGGCAGTTGGATGATTAGGGCTTGCCCCAATGACCTACATTCCATTATGAAATCATAAATCAGTAATTTGGCATTCATAAATCTGCCTCTTGCAATGATAAATAACTTAGCAAGTTTTTGTATGTTTGATCTTGAGTTACTTAAAGGTTTACAAATTTCTATTTGTGAGAATGAAATAGTTTCTATTAGAATTAACTAGCTCAGGACACATTATATGTATATGTAAATTTCATCAATAAGGCTAAGTATTTTTTTTCCATCCAAGACCTTTTTGCATCCAAGATCTTTGATATTTTATTCTGTGTAACAATGATATATGTATAAAAAAAATTATTAATTTGCCATTGCTACACGTGATTTTGGAGTTTGTTCAGTTACTAATTTTGGGCGATCTGCTGGGGGTAGTCAGACTTGATGGGGTTAATTCAATCTCCTAGAGCCATTTCTTAACATATTAGTTTAGAATCAATCCAAGCTCCTATTTTTAATCAAAACAGTATTCAGAATATGATTCCTAAAGATTATATTTTGCTAGATTTGCGATACATATCTGGTCTGTATGACAGATTGCATTCGCACTTGAGCTGCCTGGATAATCTAAAGTCAGTTGACCTTTAATAAAGGGGAGGAAAATGCCATCCTTAAAAGAGGCACAGCAGGTCACCTTAATATGCTTCTATCCTTAAAAATACACCAAGGAGTTTAAGCATTGCTTTAATCATTTTTGAAAAAATAATCTGCAAGGAACAAACAGATATGTGTCTATATTAAATATGAATGTAATCTTTGTGTTTCACTAATGTTGTCTTGGGCAAACACAGATGGCAAAAGCTGGTAGCTACAAATTACATTTTAGGAAGATACAAATAGAAAAACTAAAGTTAACATTTCAGCACCTTTCATTACCTGTGTACAGGAATGTGATCTAATTTAACATGGAATTTATTTTCTTATTTAACATATATATAAATTATTAAGAACCTGCTGATAGTTAACGGTAGTCCACTACCTCTTCTATCCAGCGCCGATCTTGTGTTCCTTCTAAGTCCTATATTTTTTTAACAATATGTAAATTAGCTCCTCTGTGCATTTGGGGCATTCCTCAGCCCCCCAGTGCACTGGTCAGTCTGTCTGAGGCCTCTGATGCTTACACCTACCTATGTATATTCAAGAATACATAAGCAGGCCGATCTTCTGGCATACTGGAATATGCATCAATAAGCATGACTGTAGGAGGTGATGGGCATAAGAACGGTGCATTGGGGGGTCAAGAAATGCCCCCAGTACACTTAAGGAGCTTATTTACATATTCTTATTCTTATATAATTTCTCAGAAATGGTGGGACAGATTACAAGAGCTGTGCTGGATGGAGGAGATGGGGCTTCCCAGGAACTAACAGCAGGTTTATATAAATAAACCTGCTGATAGTTTTCCTTTAATGTTGAGTTGTACATGTACTAAAACAACTAGTAAAGACTCTCTTTACAGGGACATTATCATATGGGGTAGTTATGACATATTCACAGTATGCACAGGATAGGGCATAACTAAGAGATTGTGGGGTCTGACTGCTGAGGCCCCCTGCAATCTGGATTATGGGGACACAAAATCCCTGCTGTATGGAGCTGTGGGCTGTGCGGCACAACTATGGAGCCACCAGAGAGCCATTTTGACAGCTCTATAGAGAAAGAATGGAGTCGGAGACTGCAAAAACAGCCAACAACTCTATTAAACGAGAATTTCAGGGTCTCTGCACTTGAGATTGTGGGGCACTCCAGCAGTGTGAACTTTTACCTAATATCTTGGCTAGGTTAACTCCTTGGTCCTGCAGCCAGTTTTAGTTAGGATTAAAAATGGGTGAATTTACAGTAAGTTCAGGTTTGCTTGATCACAGACATTAGGCATTTGACACAGGACTGCCACCAACAAATTTGGTGCCTAAATAAAGAAGGTGTCAAATAGTTATCCTGGAAACTATTGGCCTGTAAGTTTAACAAGTGAATATTTTTTTTAAGAGATGCCATACTAGAGTACCTTAAAGAGGTATTCCAGGCAAACATTAAAAAACAGAAGGTCATACATCCTGAAGTTATACTTAACCATTCCAGCGCTGCCAACGTTGTAGCGCCACCACTCATAGTAACCAGCTGGTCTCCTGTATCACTAGCTTGTCTCCTGTGACAATTTCTTAGCTTGCTTTCAACTGCTTACTGATATGGGGTTTTCCAGACAAAAACAGAAAGTTTTCTCACACTTGCCTTTTAATTCTGCCTGGGTAACTCCATGGCAGAAAACACAGCTAATGCTAAAAAAAAAAAAAAAAGATGTTTTGTTTTTAGTTTTTTTCTCTCTTTATTCTAATTTTTTCTTTCCTTTTTCTTACAGAAAGAAGACCTGGGAAACTTCAGGAAGACTTTTTTTAATTAAAAGGGATAACGTTGGGTTTATTTTTTTTAGCCTACCTGTGTAATTTTTTTTATTTACATGTGGCTTAATAGTGGAAGCTGTGTGGTGCGCAGTGTCCATTACTAAACTGAGGTACTAAACTTAGTACTCACCACTACAAGGGTACTGGGAAGAGCCAAGTAGCAGCAGGCGCCGACTGTCAAAATTGGCAGTCCCATCCTGGTGTTGTAAGGCTATTACTACTGCATCTGTATCTGCCTGGTTATGAAAAATAGGGGGGATTCACGCTTTTATTTCCACCCTTAAATAAAACACATTTGCATGGTCCCCAACTGCTGGTACCCCACACACAAAAAATCTTCTTGAACTAAGCCCCTCACTCTACACCAGATCCCTCTTTAACCCTTTTTATTAAACAAAAAATAGATATTCTTTCTCTATCGTCTTCCTAACTTAATCCATGTCTTTTTCCTGTAAAAAGAAGAAAAACGAATGTATCCAGCAGTCTGTGCTTACAATGGGGTTTCCCAAGCAAAAACTGGAGGTTTTGGCACAGTATGCAACAAAATTTTTTGCTTTTTCTTGTGAATTCCTAGCACGAAGCAGTTGAGAGTAAGCTACAGTAACATGTTGCTTTGAAGTCTCTAAATTTTGTTTATTTTCACTGCCACCTCCAGAACATTGCTCTACACTAGATTATCTATCCACACAGCAAATCAGCAAAAGTTGCTGTATTCACTGCCTTACCCTTTGTGGCATTGTTTAACACAAGGCAGCATGCTATAAACACACCTTTTTCCTTCTTAAGGGTGCGTTCACACCTACAGGATCTGCAGCAGATCTGCAGCAGATTTGATGCTGTGTTCAGTTATTTAAATGAAATCTGCTGCAGAAAATCAGCTGCAGATCCTGTAGGTGTGAACGCACCATAAATGTACCATATTTTCCAGCGTATAAGATGACTGGGCGTATAAGACGACTCCTGACTTTTAAGAAAATTTTCAGGAGTTCGTCTTATACCCTGGAAAATGTTAACCCCTGCCTGACTGCAGCAGGGTTTACTAGCTGGAGAGCCCTGCTGCAGTCAGGCAGGAGTTAACTGAAGTTGAAAAAAGAAAACAGCAATCAACTCAGCTGTCACTCGTCTCCTATCATGTTCCCAGCGCAGGCAGTGTGATGCAGAGACACTGCCTGTGCCCGAGGTGCTCAAAGCTCTCCTAGCAGCCGAACGTCTCATGGGAGAAGTTTGGAGGCGCTTGACTGCTGGGAGAGCTTCGGGAGAATGGCAGAGGCTTGCGGGACTTCCGGCGCCTCTGCCATTCTCCCAAAGCTCCCCGGGCAGCCGAGCATCTCATCAGAGAAGGTCAGAGACGCTTGGCTGCCAGGAGAGCTTCTGGGATTTTCGGCGCCTCTGTCCCAAAGCTCTCCCAGCAGCCGATCATCTCCGATCTTCTCTGATGAGATGCGCGGGAGAGCTATGAGGACATCTGGCACTGGAAACATGATGGGAGATGCCTGGCTTATGCTGAAGGATAAAATCCAACCAATCCAAGACAATAAAGGATGATAAGTTGATAAGGAGCTGGGGACAATACCACATTGAAAATTTAAGGTAATATCCAGGAAAAAAAAGGCACATCTACCGTGTTTCCCCCAAAATAACACAGTGTCTTATATTAACCCCTTAAGGTCAAAGCCAATTTTCGTTTTTGCGCTTTTGATTGTACTTTTGTACTTTTTGATTTCGGGGAGTTTTGCATTTACGCCGTTCACCCTATGGTAAAACTGACTGGTTATGCATGTTCCTCAAGTTGTTACGATTACAATGATATGTAACATGTATGACTTTTATATTATGTGATGGCCTGTAAAAAATTCAAACCATTGTTAACAAATATATGTTCCTTAAAATCGCTCCATTCCCAGGCTTATAGCGCTTTTATCCTTTGGTCTATGGGGCTGGGGTGTGAGGTGTCATTTTTTGCGCCATGATGCGTTCTTTCTATCGATACCTTGACTGCGCATATACGACTTTTTGATCGCTTTTTATTACATTTTTTCTGGATTTGATGCGACCAAAAATGCGCAATTTTGCACTTTGGCATTTTTTTTGCGCTGATGCCATTTACCGTGCGAGATCAGGAATGTGATAAATTAATAGTTCGGGCGATTACGTGCGATACCAAATATGTTTATTTTTTTGTTTATTTATTAATTTATATTTATAAAATGGGAAAAGGGGGGTGATTTGGACTTTTATTAGGGGAGGGGATTTTTTATTAATTAAAACATATTTTTACTTTTTTTTTTACATAAACTAGAAGCCCCCCTGGGGAACTTGTATATAGACAGCACTGATCTCTCATAGAGATTAATGCTGTGTATATACACAGCAAAGATCATTGTAATCGGTGATAGATTGCTATGGCCTGCTGCAGGCCATAGCAATCTATTGCCGAGCCGGGATCAGCGTCATTCCGACGCTGAGACCCGGGCCGGCCAGAAGAACGGATCTCCCCCCGCGATCGCATCGCGGGGGGGGGAGGGAGATCCGTGCCACTAGACACCAGGGATGTGCAATACAAAGCACTTTAATGCAGCTGTCAGGTTTGACAGCTGCATTGAAGTGCTTAATTAGCCGGCGCGACAACGGGACCCGCGCCGGCTAATAGAGGCACTGCCCAGCTGCAGATTGCAGCCAGGAGCGGCGCCGTGCAGAGCGGGGTCCCGGCGGGACCCCGCTCTGAACAACCCCCGCGGCACCATGACGTACCAGGTACGTCATGGGACGCTAAGGGGTTAAAGAAGTACTCCGGCGCCCACCCCCCAATAAAAAAAAAAAAACACAGACACACACAGCATATATACTTACCATCCCTCCAGTACTGATCACTGTTTGAATCTCCCACTGGCCGCGTCCCCGTCATCTTCGTCCGCCATCCTCAGATCTCCCTCACTTCCCCGTTGCGGAGCAGAGAATGGGAGAGAAAAGGCTGCTGGTGCACATGCCCATTGGCAGCCTTTTTATTGGCTGGAGCGCATTACATGGCTTCCAGTTTGCTCAGCCCATCAGGGCTGAGCAAGCTGGAAGTCATATAATGCGCTCCAGCCAATGAAAAGGCTGCTGGTGCGCAAGTGCACCAGCAGCCTTTTCTCTCCCATTCTCTGCTGTGGAAGACAGCGAAGAGGAAGAAGACCAGGCCCACCCCCTACTCTGATGACATTGACCCGAGATGGCAACCGGGAGAAGAGGATGGGGTCGACAGTTATTTGGTATGTATACTTCCGGGTGAAGGGGGCCAGACCGCTTATTAACACACATTACAAAGTTATTTAACTTTGTAATGTGTGTTAATTAAGCGTAAAAGTAAATTGCCAAAGTATTCATTTAATTGTTGCTCCCAAAGAGGCACTACGGGGGAGATTTATCAAACTGGAGTAATGTAGAATTGTCTTAGTTGCCCCTAGCATCACATGCCTCCTTTCATTTTTCAAAGAATGTGTAAGGAGAAGGTGAATTCTGATTGGTTGCTAGGGGCAACTAAGACTATTCTACTTTACAGCAATTTGATAAAACTCGCCCTATGTCTTATTTTCAGGGGATGTCTTATTTTTCCATGGAGAATTCACGCTTATTGTTGAACAAAAAAGGGAATATTTATTATATACTGTACAGTAGTTGTCATCACAAACCAGCATAACCAGACATAACCCTGGTGGCGGCGGGGGTCTTAGATTTGGGGGATGCCCTATTTTCGTGGGAAGCCTTATTTTAAGCTATCCTGTATTTTCGGGAAGACAGCACCAGCCCTGTCCTCGGGTTGTGTGTAGTATTACAATTTAACTCCATTCACTTCAATGGAACTAAGCTGCAAGCACCAGACAAACTGAGGACAACACTGGTGCAAAAAATATTAAAGCCAGTTCTATTGGTGATTACATCATATTAGTAAGTTTAATGTCTTGGGGTGTTAATTTTATTTTTAAATAAATTCTGCTACCAGAATACCCCTTTAACTGTTAGTATGAATTATAAATTAGAGAAATGTAATAATTTCTAAAAGATTAGGTGGTTGCATATTCAGATTACACAAAGGTTTTTTTTTGTGGTCTGATGATGAAAACGCATACACTAGATCTAAGCAAAATAATATTTTTTTTTCTTATCAGGGCTATAAGCAATGTTGCTTGTTTAGATGCCTTGGAGGTATGAAAGTGTACACATTCTTACATGAGAATCAAACAAGAGTTTCACCTGTTAGTCTGTACCATTAATATTCATTAATAAGTAAAAAATAAGTAGAGTATCAATGAAGGTATGGCCTTGTTCTCTTAACAATGACTTGTGTGTACTGTTCTGTATCTGCTCTGTAACTTTGTACCATTAATAATGCAGGTTTGGCCTAAAGCACATACATGATAATTTGATTGCTAAAAGGATAAAATATGCTGCATACTGTAAAAGCAAGTCAGATGTTACTTTTACTGTCTGACAACAAAGGAGTACATAAAAGCTATTCATTAATGTTAATAATTAGAACAGTGTGCTATGTGAATTGCCCTGTGGTGCAGCATCTGTGGAAACACTATACCTTACCAAGTGCCACATCAGTGTTATTACTCACACGATCAATGTGATTGATCGCATACAGTAATTACTTATGTCATATAGGATACTGTGGCTCATGTAATATTCCAAATGTTTACAATTTTAATTAATCTTTCAAAAATGATGATAAGATGAATGTTAATGTTACATGTTAAGCAGTAAAAGTTTTCCAGCAGAACATTGTTAGATCACTACTCTGCCTTACTTCAATTACTTCTTCCCATTTAACATCATAGAGGCAGCTCTTCCCCATGTAAGGGTGCGTGCACACTGAGAAATTCTTGCGGATTCCACAAGGAATTGAAGAGGAAAGATTTCAGCGGGTACGAGCAACGGAATCCGCCTGAACTTCTCAGCGTGGATACTGTAGTGTGAACCTGCCCCTATTCTGCTCTGGCAGAAAAGGTGCAGAACTTAAGCCCAATTTGAGCAGGATGCAAGCGGAATTCAAGCAGAATTCAAGCCCCATTGACGTCTATAGGATTCCTCTAAACATGTCAATTTTTTGGGTGGAAAACAGATACACGACGGAATTTTCCTGATGGAAATTCTGCCATGTGAACGAATGAGCGGAAAGCCCATTCAACACAATAGAAAAAAGAAATGTTCATTTTTTGGGGGCGGAATTTCGAGCACACATTTTGCAGCAGAATCCGCTCGAAATTCTATGAGAATTGCTCAGTGTGCATGCACCTTTAGGATCTCACAGATTAGTCTGCTTCTAATGTTGAAACATTCAGTGCAGTTCCTCTTTCACCATTAAAGTGACTCTATACCCATAATCTGCCCACCCCAAACCGCTTGTACCTTTAGATAGCTGCTTTTAATCCAAGATCTGTCCTGGGGTCCGTTCGGCAGGGGATGCAGTTATTGTCCTAAAAAGCAACTTTTAAACTTGCAGCCCTGTGTCAAACTGGAGTGGCCTGGAGTGTCTGTGCATTAGGCTGACACACCCTCTCTGTCCCTCCTCCCCACCCTCTTCATTATTAGGAATGCCCCAGGCAGATATTAACCTATTCCTTACCTGTGTCAGCACTGCACATGGGCTGGATCGTTAAGGCACCTGCGGAGTGTTCACTGCAGAGGAATAGGAAAAATCCTGCCAGTGGCATTCCTAAAGATGAAGATGGTGGGGTGGAGGGACAGAGGGGTGGTGCAAAGTTAGGGCACAGATACTCTAGGCCACGGTAGTTTGGCACAGGGCTGTAATAGAAAAGTTGTTCTTCAGGGCAATAACTGCATCACTTGCCGAACGGACCCCAGTACAGATATTGGATTAAAATCAGCTATCCGAAGGTACAAGTGGTCTGGGGGGGGGGGGGGGGGTCAGATTGTCACTTTAATGGTAAAAGAGGGACTGCACTGAATGTTTCAACATTAGAAGCAGACTAATCTGTGTAACTCTTAAGGTGCGTGCACACTGAGCAATCCTAGTTGGGTCTAAAACCTGGGACTCCTGGCTCATGCATATAATCTAACATGTTTTGGAAAAACCTTCACCTTGCCCCATGCCAAGGAGGAATCAGAATGAAAAACAATAGAAGAAAAGATTTTAAAAATTAACAGTCTTTGGAGATAGGTTTTACATTTGCTCCATAGCATCAGTCTAGGACCTTTTAGGGCTTCAATCTGGGCAGAGGAACTAGTACCTACCCAGCTACCTCTTCTTCAGAGGACTTGCACCACAGATTTGCCATTGCACATTAAGGTTAGTAGAGACCAGTTAAATAATATACCCCAGGAAGAAACTGTGGGACTAATGAACACAGACACAATCAAGAATAGAGAACTGCAAGTACCAGAAACCCTGACATCTATACTCTACCTAAAGAGGGACCCCTCCTCCAGTCATCCTATATAATTACATTCTACAGAAACTGTGCCTCCATTTTCTGTGAAAGAGGTATATTCAAGTAAAGTAAAACAAATGGTAATTTGTAAATTTAGTCCTTTATTCTGACATCACACACGTAAAAGGGAGGGAGATGAATGCAGGTCGTCTAGGGGCAGTCCCCTGTCACTTACCGATCGGGACCCCCGCAGTGTGACTGGGGGGGGGGGTCCTGATCGGTGTATCGGACCGCCGGAGGTCTCTTACCTTCCTCTGTGCAGTCCGATCGGCTTTCTGCTTATTAAGTCTGCCACAGGCAGGCTCAATAAGCAGAAGCCTATAACACTGATCAATGCTATGCCTATGGTATAGCATTGTACAGTGCATGCAATCTGAGGAGTGCACGTAAAAGTCCCCCAGGGGGACTTAAAATGTGTAAAAAAAAAAAAAAAGTAAAAAAGTTTTTAGAAGTACCCCAAAGCCCCTCCCCCAATAAAAGTTAAAATCACCCCCTTTCCCATTATATAAATAAAACATATAAAAATAAATAAATAAACCTATTATATACCGTAGCGTCCGATCTATTAAAATATAACAGTCGTCATTGCAAACAGCGAACATCGAAAGGAGTAAATGAAAAGAGGGGAAATAGCGCCAGGATTACTTATTTTTTTGTTTTATTATACTGTATATTAAAAAAATGTATTAAAAAGTGATCGAAACGTTTGATCTATACCAATATGGTATTATTAAAAACTAGAGATCATAGCGCAAAAAATGACACCCCATACAGCCCTGTAAGTGAAAAACTAAAACCAGTATAAGTGTCACAATAGGGCCACTTTATTAATAATTAATTGCAAAAAAAACTTTAATAAGAAAAAATATATAACATTAGAGAATCTGTGTAAACCTGCATACGGTTGTGTTCAGGCTGACCTATAGAATAATGGTATCATGTCCGTTCTACCGTATAGTGCATTACGTAGACACAGGAACCCCCCCAAACGTTACCATATTGCATTCTTTTTTAGGATTTCACCAATTTAGATCTTCATAAATAATATTTTTGAGTTTCCATCATACATGTTATGGTAAAATGAAAGATGCCATTACAAAGTATAACTACTCCTGTAAAAAAACAAGCCCCCACATGACCTTGTAGATAGAAAAATAAGTGCTAGAGCTCTTAGAAGGGGAGGAGGAAAAAAACGAAAACACAAAAATGAAAATTTGCGCGGTCCACTGGGTCATTTTGGGCTAGGTCCTCAAGGGGTTAAACTAGGTTGCATCAGGTGAACTATCGTGTGCTCAGACCCTTCCCTCATTCGGACATCCATTTCCGCAGGCCTTGTAATCTACATTGCCATTATTTTTCTGTGTCTTGGTGAGAGGGGGGAATTATTACGTGGACTGGGTAGGGGTTGGTTGTTATTGCTAGCCTTGATCTACATTATCCTGCTCTCTACGTGTGTAGTTGCCATAGCCCTAATGCCATGTTTAAACATTCCTTAAGAATTCTCAATAAGATTATCAGCAGTGACATCAATAAAAGTTGTGATGTCACCATTGTGACACCATCACTCCCTATAGCGTATTAGGGGACATACCATGCCTCTAGCCTAGGTCACCCTACTACCTGTGTGGCGGTTGCTCAACCAGTCACTTGCTAGATGGTACTGTGGTGCTTGGTCGTTGGAATATATCTCAGCCGGCTAGGAGGTTGTTGTGATGCCAGTGCTAACTCGGCACACAGATGTGATGGTATACCTGCTTGTTGTGTGTGGCTGGCTTTACCCTTCTTCAGTGGTCGGTGACCTACCGGGTTCTGATGGGTCTCTTGGGCGCTTATCACAGTGATCCGGAGTGGAGTTATGACCCACCCAGACTGTCGGTACTGCCACCCACAGAAAGGGGAAATGACCCAAGGGGTCCCAGTAGAATAAACTTTCCTTTACTAGCAAGTCTCTGGTAATACAGGATAAATATTGACTGTGGAGGTACAGACTTGCGTTCACTAGAGATACTGAGGTAGTGAGTAGAATAGCAGTTCTGACTTAGTTACGTGCTGAGAAGAGTAGAGAGTATAGAGTAGTGGAGAGAAATTTGTCTTGAGAGTCCCAACCCAATGTAGCACTGTGCTCTGCCGGAACTTTAGAAGAAGAAGGATACTTGAGAAGAATACTTGAGAGAAGAAGAATACTTGTGCCAGTGTTTTGACCTTTTTTGCTATACCACCTTTTGCCCTGCAGTGTTGGGGTACCCATCCTATCAGGATGACACAAGCACAAGTCCTTGTTACCTGAGTTGAGCTAAGTGTCTGAATTTTACGGTGTCATAGATAAAGTATGTACGCTCATGGCTGCTTTACTCTACCCGGATCAGTTCCTCTGCTTTAGGATACTGTCCTGCACTGTGTTGAGATGTTAACGGCGTGGGTTGTGGTAATCCCTGACTTGTCCTCTCTGTAGGTGTTTAGCACTGCATTGTAGGTAGAGGTGTTGCTCCATACATGTCTGTCTACTACCACACTCCAGATTAGACTGACTAGACTATCCCCTGGGGGTTGTGTTGTGTAAGAACAGAGTGCACAGAAGAGAAGAGCACAGAGATAGATAGAGAAAGAACAGCATCTCTCATTGGCGCACAGAATCATAAGATACAGTACATACTCCATCAAGTGAGTGAGTCTATTTTCCACTACTCACCATTCATGTGTTTGAGGTAATACACTAGGAAGCGCCCCACTCTTTTGTTTCCATTCAAGATACAATACAGTATCCCTTACATGACTACAGCTGTGCAACATATATACATGAATATACAGTACATAGTAACATCTAGAGGCAAAACATACAATACTCATCACCACTTTGCTTTTGAAGTACCAGGCTTTTGAAAGGGGTGTTCAAAGTAGGACCACCTGTGGTGGGATACCACACCTGCAGCAGTCTCTAAGAAAATCTAAAAACTGTGGGTATGTGAGCTTAAAGTGTAACTACCATTTTAAAAAAACTTCTGCCATGTCATAACAACATGTCAAAAGTTTATATTGGTTGGGGTCCGGCTGCTAAGAACCCTGCTGATCGCTAGAACAAAGGGGCTGTCATGCGGGGGAGCACGCACTCTGTCCCTTCATCTCTGCTACAGGGAAGTGAATTCTGTAGACTGCTCATATTAGCATCCATGCGATGCCTTGAGAAAGCACCAGAGGGCATTAAAATTATCATAGGCTAGGAGGGAGTCCTCTATGTTTCTGTCAAGCGTGTTTATAAATAAATGTGTTTTTTTAAGGTGAGTGCCGCTGAAGATTCTCTTTGAGTTATGTGTGACCACTTCATACTGAGTACAAGATGCTGGGAAAGTTGGGTGACCTCCATCATACCGATTACAAGATGCAGGGAAAGCTGGTTGACCTCCAACATACTAATTACAGGATGCTGGGAAAGCTGGGTGACCTCCATCATACTGAATATAAGATGCTAGGAAAGCTGGTCGACCACATCATACTGAGTAGAGGATGCTGGAAAACTGAGTGACCTCTATCATACTGACTACAAGATGCTGGGAAAGCTGGATGACCTCCACCATACTGACTACAAGATGCTGGGAAAGCTAGGTGACCGCCATCATACTAAAGACAGGATGCTAAGAAAGCTGGGTGACTACATCATACTGACTACAAGATGCTGAAAAGCTTGGTGACCTATATTATACAAAATGCTGTATACTATGTCACAAGACCCTAAACAGTACATGTGTAGTATACCAGAGCGCACTTCCTGCAGCTGGGCTTAGGATGGCATCTGTCCACAAGTGATATTTTGTATGTTTTATAAGGTAACATGTTCCTATGTAAAATGTTTTATGTATTTCTCTGTACCAGGTAAACTGGCAGGCAGAGAATGGGTTACATGCCTTAGGGCCAGTTCACACTGAGCAAACACGGAGCAATCCTGCCGCGCTCAGTGTCCTGCTTTGAATGAATGGGAGAGCGCGTGCTCGTCCGCTTCCTCTCCTCTCTGCTCAAAGAATGAACATGTTAGTTCTTTGAGCGGAGAGTGGCGGCAGCGGACAGACGCGCGCTCTCCCATTCACTCAAAGCAGGCGCCGTGTTTGCTCAGTGTGAACTGGCCCTTACAAAGCACACACCACACAAACTGTTAGGGAACAGTGACACCTACAGTCCTTAGTGGGAACTGTTTCGGTAGAGTAAGAAGTCCCCAGAACTTACTAGTAAGTGGGCAGAGCCAGAGTAGGCTAATATGCTCCATATAAAAGGTTTGCACATGCACAGAATAGCTAAGAAAAGTTGAGTAGCTGTTGAGGAGACCAGAACACACAGAGCAAGTTAATGAGAGGAAAGCTGCTGAAAGAGGGGAACAATGAGAAAGTGAGATTACAAGCTAAGCAGCAAGAGAACAGCTGGAGGTAAGATTCAAAGAGAGACTTTGAGAGAAAGTTTGTCAGGTGCACCTTCTATAGTCAGGAAAGGGCCTGCCCTGCACATTTACAGTCAGTGGGAATCCTCAGATCAGGAACCCAAGTGGATGGACTTGAGTCAGGGGCGGAACTACCGCCGTAGCAGCTGCTACAGGGCCCCTAACATCAGGGGGCCCGAGGCCTCGGCCCCCCAAAGATGACCGCCTGCAACACCCGGCGGCCGAGCGGGCCTCCCAGGTGTTCAGTGTTCTGACTGACAGCGCGAGAAGCCATAGGCTTTCTCGCCCTGTCAATCATTCTTGTGACCGCAAGCAAGCGTTCTGCTTGCGATCACAAGAGTGTCCCGCCCGATGAGCAGCTCTTTGGTGAAGTCCTGGCAGCGTCATCCCTGAGCACTCAGTGTGCTGGGACTACCGGTTTGTGTTCTTAGTACTGGAAGTCCCAGCCGCCGCAGCGCACACTGAGTGCTCAGCAATGACGCTGCCAGGACTTCACCAGAGGGCTGCTCATCAGGCGGAGGCAGAGAGAAGAGGAGACCGGCGACCGACGGGGGAGCGTGTGGTTAGGTGAGTTATGTGTTTGTTTGTTTTTTTAATCAGAGGGGCAACACTGGGGGCCATGTGGGGACTAGGGGTGCACAATACTGGGGGCTATGTGGGGACTAGGGGTGCACAATACTGGGGGCTATGTGGGGACTAGGGGTGCACAATACTGGGGGCTATTTTGGGACTAGGGGTGCACAATACTGGGGGCTATGTGGGGACTAGGGGTGCACAATATTGGGGGCTATGTGGGGATTATGGGTGCACAATACTGGGGGCTATGTGGGGACTAGGGGTGCACAATTTTGGGGGCTATGTGGGGACTAGGGGTGCACAATATTGGGGGCTATGTGGGGACTAGGGGTGCACAATACTGGGGGCTATGTGGGGACTAGGGGTGCACAATACTGGGGGCTATGTGGGGACTAGGGGTGCACAATACTGGAGGCTATGTGGGGACTAGGGGTGCACAATACTGGGGGCTATGTGGGGAAGGGGATGCACAATACTGGGGGCTATGTGGGGAAGGGGATGCACAATACTGGGGGCTATGTGGGGACTGGGGATGCACAATACTGGAGGCTATATGGGGACTGGGGATGCACAATACTGGGGGCTATATGGGGACTGTGGATGCACAATACTGGGGGCTATATGGGGGATGGGAATGCACAACACTGGGGGCTACCCATAGGGGAGATGCACAACACTGGGGGCTACCTATAGGGGAGATGCACAACACTGGGGGCTACCTATATGGGGGATGGACAACACTGGGGGCTACCTATATGGGGGGTGGACAACACTGGGGGCTACCTATATGCGGGACGGGGATGGACAACACTGGGGGCTACCTTTATGGGGAATGTGGGCCATCTAAAAGGGGAACTACACAAAGGGGCCATATATGAAGGGGACTAGGGGGCATCTATAAGGGGAACTACACTGGGGGTGGACTACACAGAGGGGTCATCTAAGAGGACTACACAGAGGGGACCATATACTGTACGGCAGGGATAGGGAACCTTGTCTCTCCAGCTATTGCAAAACTACAGCTTTATTTTTGACTGTCCACACATGATGGGAGTTGTAGTTTTGCAGAAGCTGGAGAGCCGAGATTCCCTACCCCTGATATAGGTGATGCACTACTATAAATGAATTACACAGAGGGGGATCTCTACTATAGTAGATGCACATGGGGCCATCTATATGAAGGACTGAACAAGGGGCAATCTATAAGCTGTCTACACAGAGCCTAATTTGTCTGTCTGGCAGATTCTGTGGATTCGTGGCTTGGAGAAGTTCTTATAATGGCCCAGGGCAGATGGAGAAGAAAATGAAAAGGAAACAACTCTAATGAGAGAAGACGTCCCCTGTGAGTCACTTAATATAACTGCAGTGTAATTTATATGGTGTACAGAACCTGTGTAGAGCTGGGTGTGTTGATGGCATAGTGGTTGGTCGAGGAGGGGGGGCCCCAATCAAAAGTTTGCTATGGGGCCCAGCCATTTCTAGTTACGCCCCTGACTTGAGTGTTTGGAGTAACAGAGTTAACATTGGCCTCTGTACCGCCTCTTTCTGAATTCGGTGGGGAAGATTTATTAGGACCCCTGGATACTTCTAGGACCCGAAAGTTGTGGCTTACGGCCCGGCCTAGATACTTAAAGCAGAAAGCTCCCTAGCTGACAGGGAGGGAAACAGACTCATGCACCATTGGGAAGAGGTCCACAAGATCACAGTGCTCACCAGTGTCCCACACGTACTGACAGACCAAGGTCTGAGGCAGACCATCTCTCCTTACACCACCACTCTCCACAAAGCACAGTAACCACAGTAGGCCATTAGTCTTAACAACTGTAAGCAACTGGACTGTACAAGAGCCTGCAAGGTTATCAGTAAAGGAGTTATTGTTATACTGCCTCCCTCCTTGTCTCCCTGTTGTCTGGTCCACCTGCACCACACCATCATCAAGGGCCATATTGCCAGACAGCAATATTTGGGGTTGGCCCCAGGGGAACTACAGGTCTTCACCACCGACCACCTTACACACAGGTGCAGCCCCCCTAAAATAAACCTCTGTAGTGGCCCACAGGGGAGAGAGAGACAGGGATGCACCAGAGAGTAACCTGTTCCTGTAAAAAGTGGAAATGTCAACACAATGGAGCCCTTCAAGAGAATACATATCCCTGATGACTCTCATCCATTACTCACAGCTAAAAAATAATGAAAGACAACAGGTAAATACTCATAAATCACTGAAAAATATGGCATTCCTGTTAAAATTGAACTTTTAAATAAATCTAATTAAAAATACAACTGTGTCAAGACAGTACAAAGACTGTATCACCTCCAGCTGATACAGAGGCTGAAGGAAAAAAATAATCCCACATTATCCTGAAAAGACGCTTGATACATGGGGGCAATAAAGAAAACTAAATGTCACTTGTTTTAACACACATGGGAGGACATTTATCAAACGTCCGCCCGAGCCGTATGCCAGGGAGAAGGTGCAGATTCGCCCATTCTTCCTGGCATACGCCCTGCTCACCCGATGGGCCCGGTGGGCTGTGGGAGGTTTGGGGGAGGGGGGCGTGACAAGGCAGGGTCTCATTTACCATGATTTACGCCATGATCAAAATCTGTAGACTTCATACGCTGGGCACAGGTTCGGACGGCCGGATTCACTAAGAGGCGTGAGGGGGGCCTAATATAATACAGTACGCCGGTCTTCATAAATACCCCCCCATGGTCTACACTCCCCCTACCTGTCCCTCTTTCAAAACACAAGGCCATAAAGGTTTATAAATGTTATAAAGATTTCTCCCCACCACCTACTCCGCCAGACAATTAAAGCGCCTCAAAGTGTTTCCTCTCCTCTAATGGTGGTTTTATACGGAACGATTTATCGTTCGAATTTGCACGATAACAATCGAATTCGAACGATAATTGTTCGTTCAAACACAGCGAACGATCAAGTGACGAGCGAGAAATCGTTCATTTTGATCTTATAACAAGTTCTCAAATCGTCGTTGATCGTATGCAAAAAATTCGCTGATCGTTCCGTGCAAACATTCTTTCAACAATTTCACCTATGTGTGAGATAGGCTTAAGCGATCGCAAAACGATCGCATAACGATTTTTCCGTACTATGTATCGTTCCGTCTAAACGCTGATCAAAACATTGTTCATTCAAAATCGTGCGATCGGGCGAATTATCGCTCCGTGTAAAACCACCATTAGTCACCAAAAGGGGTTCATCAGGAGGCTATATCATCTCCCAGGGTATGGACAGGGCCGTATTAACAGCTGCTACTGCCCTAGGCACTACACCTGAAGACGCCCCATCTTCACTCACCAAGTAGCTTTAGAATTTTCTAGTTTCTGAACATCATATTGAAATTTGATCAGTCTAAGGCCACGTTCCCACATTTACTGTACGCCCCCACATGCAGCCAAAACCAGACCCTCATGCAGTAACCAATAGGTGTATAGCCGATAATACTGGTAACAGTACATGAATACTGGGGAAGAAATGGGAACGTGGTTTCGGTCACGTGCATTTCTCTACATGTAGAAACATTGTCTAAATTGCGTTTTTCATGGTTTTTAACGAAGGGTGCATTCATACATAAAGGATCTGCAGCAGATCTGCGGCACATTTGTTGGCGCAGATTTGATTTGCTTTGAATCTGCGCCATCAAATCTGCTGCAGATCCTGTATGTGTGAATGCACCCTAAAACATAAACAAATTTCCACATTGAATCAATGATTAGAGCCTTCTTCATATTGTTTGACGGAATTCTCACCACAGGATTGGTAATAGCTCCAGGTGTCACATTTAACTCCGCCACACCAGACCTGAACAATACCACCATAATGTGACTGGATAAGGGTCCATTTACACAGAAAGATTATCTGACAGATTATCTGCCAAAGATTTGAAGCCAAAGCCAGGAACAGACCATAAACAGAGATCAGATAAAAAAGAAAAGCCTAAAATGTATCCTCTTTTCAAATCCAGTCCTGGTTTTGGCTGCAAATCTTTGGCAAATAATCTGTCAGATAATCTTTCTGTGTAAACGCACCATAATGCTACGTTTAACGAATTCGAACGATAATCGTACGTGTAAACGCAGCGAACGATCGATAAATCGTTCATTTTGATCTTTTAACATGTTCTTAAATCGCCGTTCGCAACAAATTCGCCGATCGTTCCGTGTAAACAGTCGTTCACTGATTTTACCTATGTGTGAGATAGGCTTAAGCGATCGCAAAACGAATTTTCTGTACGATATATCGTTCCATCTAAACGCCGATCGTTATAAAAAAAATAGCATTACACCGCGATATCAGACCTGACCGGACCACAGGTGCCTAGTGGTAAATATGGCCCTGGGTATGGATGGTAACCCTAGTTGGGGATATGGCACCACAGATGATCAGCAGCACCTGAATTGACACAACGGGCTAGTATCTAACTTGTCCAAACACAGCTAAGCATTGTTGATTTGAAAAATGAACAACGCTAAGGCATACTGTGAAAGAGATGTTACCTGCTGTATTAGGATTTCTGCATGGATTAGATAAATACTAGCCTATTGTGTCAGTTCAGGTGTCTATGTTGCAGGGTTCCAGACTAGGGGAATGATATAGCCTTCTGTCTTAGGGCCCTTTTACACGGAAAGATTATCTGACAGATTATCTGCCAAAGATTTGCAGCCAAAGCCAGGAATGGACTATAAACAGAGATCAGGTAATAAAGGAAAGCCTGCGATTTCTCCTCTTTTCAAATCCATTCCTGGTTTTGGCTTCAAATCTTTGGCAGATAATCTGTCAGATAATCTTTCCGTGTAAAAGGGCCCTTACGCTGCGTATTTACTGCTGCGATACGCAGCAGATACGCAGCAGATTAGATCTAAATAACTGAACACAGCATTGAATCTGCTGCATATCTGCTGCGCATACGCTGTGTGTTTGTACCCTTAGGGTACAAACACACACGGCTTATATGCTGCGTATTTACTGCTGTGATACGCAGCAGATACGCAGCAGATACACAGCAGATTAGATCTAAATAACTGAACACAGTATCAAATCTGCTGCGTATCTGCTGTGTGTGTTTGTACCCTAAGGCTATGTTCACACTATGTATGTGTGCGGCTGTATTTTTTATGCGGCTGGAAATGTGCGGCTGAAACTACGGCCGTGGGAAAAAATAGACATGCGGCTGAAAACATACGGTCATTTACTTGGAAATCTGGTTCAACTAAAAATAACAAATAAAATCTAAAGAAAGTGATGCAAACAACTCTGGATGCATCTGGGAAAGCAGGGCAACAGTTTACACGAATCGCTATTACCGGGGTTTGCGATCCTCTGCAGTAATGCCGATGCCTCTCATGGTTAATATATTGAATTAATAAAACACATTTTCGTTGTAATAAAGTCCCTTTCATTGTTCAATAATTAAATTTAAACGAATCCATCATTTTGCAATTAAATATACTGTTAAAATAAATATATATATATAAATAAATGTATATTTATATATATATTTATTTATTGACAGTATATTTAATTGCACAATGATGGATTCGTTTAAATTTAATTATTGAACAACGAAACTGATTTTATTTAAACGAAAATGTGTTTTATTAATTAAATATTAATTAGTACAGGAAGCTCCAGTAAGCCGTTAATTCATATTGCCGGCAATAGAGCATTCTGTACTAATCATCACTTTACTTTAATTAAAACATCAAATGTTTCTTCTAATTATGTTATGACAATAGCATTATTAGAAGAAACATTTAGAATTATATGTGCGCTCAGCTGATTGGCTGATCGGCTGAGCGCACATATAATTAGCGGGTCCACAGCACAGTGACTTCATTGTGCTGAGGACCAGCGAAGAGGACACATCGGGGTGAGTATAAAGATCTCCCCACCCCCTCCCCTGCACTGCACCCCTCCCAGCAAGGAAGGGGAGTCACTTAACCCCTTCCTTGCTGGGATGGTTGCAGTCTGACATCAGTCTGGCCCCCAAGGGGTTAAGGGGGATGCAATACATCCTCCCTTAACCTCTTGGGGGCCAGACTGTAAGCAGCGATCTGTAAAGATGCTGCATACTGTAAGGAGCACAACACCGCTCACAATGATGGGTGTTGTGCTCCTGTTTGTGTGTTTTTTGTGTGTTTCTCCCTTTTTGTTTTTCAGATATCGGTATCCTGGGGATTACGTTGGATTCCGTGGACTACGTCGATGACCAGCGGTTGTTTGTTGTTTTTTTTAAATAAAATGGTCAATTTTCGATTAAATAAATTCAGTTTCGTTGTTCAATAATTTAATTCTAACGAATCCATCATTGTGCAATTAAATATACTGTCAAAAAATAAATATATATATATAAATATACATTTATTTATATATATATATTTATTTTAACAGTATATTTAATTGCAAAATGATGGATTCGTTAGAATTAAATTATTGAACAACGAAAGGGACTTTATTACAAAGAAAATGTGTTTTATTAATTTAATATATTAACTATTAGAGGCATCGGCATTCGGCATCATTGCCGGCTATTTTTGAAGTACTCCGTACGGACCGCCTGTCAATCCACGGCCGCATGTCCAGCCGCAAACAATGGTCTTGTTCATTTTTTACAGGTCCGTTTACGATCGGGCCGTAGATTCATACATAGTGTGCACTGTGCAGCCGTATATCCTATACTTTCCAGCGTACGCATGAACCACCAAAAATACTGCCGCACAATTACAGCCGCAAATACAGCCGCACACTTACATAGTCTGAACTTGGCCTTATGGTGCGTTTACACAGGCAGATTTATCTGAAAGATTTTGGAAGCCAAAGCCAGGAATGGATTCGAAAAGAGGAGAAATCTCAGTCTTTCCTTTTTGACTTGTTCTCTGTTTATTGTCTGTTCCTGGTTTTGGCTTCAAAGATCTGTCAGATAAATCTGCCTGTGTAAACGCACCATAATAGGGTAACTTCACACGTACCGTATCGCTGCGTTTTTAACGGTGCGTCTTTAACGCTGCGTTTTTGGTGCGATTTTTACATGCGAGTTTTGATTTTCACATGAAAATCATGTAAAAATCAAAACGCGCATGTAAAAAACACAGCAAAAACGCACCGTTAAAGACGCACCGTTAAAAACGCAGCGATACGGTACATGTGAAGATACCCTTAGGCTATGCTCAGTCCGGCCACATTTCGTACGCCGACGTACATGTGCGGCTGAAACTACGGGCGTGGGAAAAATCGACATGTGGCCGGATGCGTACGAACCACGAACATACGCCCGTAGTTTATTTACTTGGAAATCTTTGCCCAGCCCAATAAAACTCACAGAACCTTTTGGATCGCAAAATCAAGTTCAATTTGGCTGAAATAAGTACTCCGTACGGGACCGCATGGAAATCCACGGCCGTGAGTTGGAACATTTCCGTCCCATTTTTCACGGCGCCACATACGAGCCGACCGTAAGCTCATACATAGTGTGCATTGTGCGGGCGTATATCGTATACTTTCAAGCGAACGCATCAACCTCAAAACTACGTGCGTATATATTTGCAGTTCGCACTACGGCCGGACTCATACGCAGTGTGAACATAGCCTTAGAGGGGGGAAACATGTTAAAACGCTTTTTTTCTCTACCGGAGCAGGTGATGTGAAGAAATCCTAATACCCTCACTGCTCCTTGGCCTCTTGCTCTGATGATCATGTGTTTTGGAAGAGAGAAAGCTAGGGGGAGTGTAGACCATGTGTATTGAAATAGATGACATTTAGGACTTTTTTGCTCCCATGTATCAAGCGTCTTTTAATTTTTTAAGTACACTAAACATTTACTGTGGGATTATTTTTTCCTAGAGCCTCTGTATCACCTGGAGGTGGCTGCTTTAGCCCAGAAGAAGTCTAACTGTGGGTAACCACAGGTCCTCCCGTATATACTAATCCAGTGTCCAAACAAGGACCATTAGATGGCGATTTTGTGGCACAGTTGTTGTATTGTCTTTTTGTGACACAGTTGTTGTGTTGTCTTGACAGGGTTGTATTTTTAATTTGATTCCATTAAAAGTAAAATTTTACAAGGAACGTCATCTTTTGTGGTGACTAATCATCCATGGAGTCATCAGCAGTTAAAGTGATGTCACTACCTCTATTAGTCTTCTAAAGTGTTATGAGTTGCCAGGTTATGTTGTGGTAAGGTACACAAAATGATCCACCAGATTACTTGTCAGATACTGTACATACAGTGAGGAGTAACATGGCTCTCAAACAAAATCTATAGGGCTCCAATAAGCCCCCACTAAGATCAAAACAATGTTTTCTTGGCTTCCATTAACCCTTTATGCATTAGCACGTGTTATTTTAACTGTATAGGATAGAACAAAAGAAGACTATAATATGTATACCACTTACATATTTTTTTACAATGAATGTCAAAAGGCAATTTATGTCACTGTATGCCAGTACAGATGCATGCCTTGGGGCTTCTGTCTAAGGTATATGTCATGATTCTAAAGCCTTTTAAATATATACATAGAAAGGCTATAGTGTAATGTGCAGGGAAGCCTTATAGGAAATTCTACCTTCATAAACACCACCATCTAGTGAGTTTCATACAGTATATACTTGGATTGGCTTACTACTTGCATATATCTTGTATTACATTACCACCTAGTGGTCAGTTTTAATAATACACTCAAGGATGATTGTCCACAAACTCCCAGTAAAATGTATGCTTGGAACAACTTTATGTTTTTTGAACAAAGATATGATAAGATTGTTTTCACAGGACAGGCTCCCAAGAAACTTACTAGTGAAAAAGAAAGTAAAGCAGGAAATAAGAGAGGAATAAGAGGTGGAGGGCCAGAGGATGGCTAGGACGCTAACCCAGGGCCGGGACAAGGAATTTTGGTGCCCTAGGCGGAGAAGGCAAATGGCGCCCCCCCCCCCCCCCTTCAGATTCAGAGCTTCCCACACAGTATAATGTACTGAATGTGCACCCACACTGTATTAAGGTCCCCAATACATACGGTAGTTCTCTTATAACCCTCCTACCACCATAGTGATTACATATTACATGAATACTGCTCTGAACAAAACAGGAAGATATCACGAATGATGCCATTACATAATACTGCCACACCATGACCGCTATCACTACAACCCTATAACAGAGTGCACTTACATCCATTCTCTTCACTGCACTCTTGTGGCAGCGTTTTACTCTCCCCATCACATAACAGAGCACTCACACACCCCTGACCCTGCATAACATCGCATAACAGTGCACCCACACACCCCTGACCCTGCAGAACATCGCATAACAGTGCACTCACACACCCCTGACCCTGCAGAACATTGCATAACAGTGCACCCACACACACCTGACCCTGCAGAACATTGCATAACAGTGCACCCACACACACCTGACCCTGCAGAACATTGCATAACAGTGCACCCACACACCCTGACCCTGCAGAACATTGCATAACAGTGCACCCACACACCCTGACCCTGCAGAATATCGCATAACAGTGCACCCACACACCCTGACCCTGCAGAACATTGCATAACAACGCACCTGCACACCCCTGACCCTGCAGAACATTGCATAACAACGCACCTGCACACCCCTGACCTGCAGAACATCGCACCCAGGTACCCCTTACCTGCAGAACATTAGACCCACAGACCCCTGACCTGCAGAACATCACACCCACACACCCCTGACCTGCAGAACATCACACCCACACACCCCTGACCTGCAGAACATCACACACCCCTGACCTGCAGAACAGAGCCCTCAGTGTGGCTTACCTCCTGCTGAACCCGGGAAACCAGCTGCCTCATAGAAAGCCTAGCAGAGGAAGATAGCTCCTCCCACACTGGTCACATGGCCATGTCGTCATCAGAGGTCCTTTACACCTCCCTCCGGACACTCCATTCTAGTTTCTACCATGATCCTGCTTTGGGTGAGGGGATTTCTACACTGTCTGCCCGGGAGGGGGAGAGAGTGGGAGGACATGAGGGTGCTGGTGGTATGTGAGCAGGGAGGGGGAGAGAGTGGGAGGACATGAAGGTACTGGTGGTATGTGAGCAGAGAGGGGCAGCACTCCGAGGCCACCAGGAGTACAGGAGCCTGTAGTAATTTTTTTTTTCTTTTAAAAGTGCGCCCCCTGTAACTTACCACTAGATGGCGCCCTAGGCCATAACCTACCCTGGCCTGCCCTCTGTCCCGACCCTGCGCTAAGCCATTGGATGAATGGTATAGGATGGTAGGCTCCAGAATAATTGAATACGCAATGAAGTATGAATGACAAAAGCGGTGGAAGATTCTAATTAATGACATAACAATAATAAAATAAAGAATGAAGAAGTTGAAAGGTTAAGTAGATGGTAAAGAAGGGTATAAACAGAGGTGATGTGTCCCGATGGAACAAGCCAGAGTATACCCCAAGTCCAGACTATACTCTGGGTTTAAATTGCCTAGGCTAGATTATACCCCGGGTGTATTGTGGCCTAGGCCACATCATACCTCTCAGGCCATATTATACCCCCATGAAATCAGTAGCATTGAGGGATATACACAAGAATTACTTAATTTTCAACATTTTATTGGGGATTCAGCTTTGTCTGCCAAGTTAAGTGAGAAGCTTACTAGGGTGTAGAACAGTCTAAGCCAGTCTACAGTATATCCCTCCAAGTAATCATGCAACTGTTTTTCTCAATTCTGGCCCAGGTCACAGTATACCCCAGGGGATATACTTTATACCGGAGGGGGGGGGGTAAAATAGCTTAGGTCAGAATATATCCCTCCAGGTCTTAACCCATAGCTGCACCAGGACGTTACTGAACGTCCTCGTGCCGCTATGGGAGTTCAGAGGGGGGTCGCGCGGCGACCCCCCTCTGAACTGCCGCGATCCCGGGTGCCGCATGTAGCCCGGGATCGCGGCTATTAGCGGGCACGGTCCGATCGCCGTGCCCGCTAATTAAGTACTTAGAAGCAGCTGTCAAAGTTGACAGCTGCTTCTAAATACTTGCTCATATCCATCCCTGGTGGTCTAGTGGGGGGATCGCCCCACTGCGGCGCGATTGCGGGGGGGCCATCCCCGCATCCATCCCGGGCCGGGGTCTGCGCCGTAATGGCGCTGATCCCGGCTCGGCATTTTATTGCTTTTGGCTGCAGCAGCCAAAAGCAATAGAACACCAATCTCATGGATTCAGGCAGTATAACTATACTGCATGGATCTCTATGAGAGATCAGAGTGCATATACTAGAAGTCCCCCAGGGGGCTTCTAGTATATGTGTAAAGTAAAAGAAAAATGTATTTTTAATAACACAAAATCCCCTCCCCTAATAAAAGTCTGAATCACCCCCCTTTCCCCATTTTATAAATAAAAATAAATTAATTAATTAATAAACAAACATGTTTGCTATCGCCGCATGCGTAATCTCCTGAACTATTAAGTAATCACATTCCTGATCTCACACAGTAAACGGCGTCAGCGCAAAAAAATCCCAAAGTGCAAAATTGCGCATTTTTGGTCACATCAAATCCAGAATAATTGTAATAAAAAGCGATCAAAAAGTCATATATGCGCAATCAAGGTACCGATAGAAAGATCACATCATGGCGCAAAAAATGACACCGCACACAGACCCATAGACCAAAGGATAAAAGCGCTATAAGCCTGGGAATGGAGCGATTTTAAGGAACATATATTTTCTTTAAAAGGTTTTAATTTTTTACAAGCCATCAAATCAAATAAAAGTTATACATGTTACATATCGTTGTAATCGTAACAACTTAAGGAACATATATAACGAGTCAGTTTTACCCCAGGGCGAACGGAGTAAAAAAAACCCCCCCCCCCCCCCCAAATAAAAAAAACTTTTTTTTTTTCAATTTCACCACACATATAATTTTTTTCTGGTTTCCCGGCACATTTTAGGCAAAAAATTACATCTGCCATAGCAAAGTACAATTAGTTGTGCAAAAAATAAGGGCTCATTTGGGTCTCTAGGTAGAAAAATGCAGGCGCTATGGCCTTATATACACGAGGTGAGAAAAACGAAAACGCAAAAATGAAAACTGGCTGTGTCCCCTAAGGGTTAATGTTACCATATCACTGTTTTTTTTCACTTTATCTCTAATTTGGCCTTAGGACAACTTCATGTTTCAAATTACTTTTCAATATAAGCTGTCCTGTATGTACGTGAGAAGCAGCACTATATCTGGCCATTATTTATCTTGTATATAGCTTTTTACAGGAAATTTCTGTTCTGCAAGCTGTCTTCTAGCTGTCTTTCTCTCTCTCTGTAGCATATGAAGGCAATCTCCTTCATACACTCTGATCCCTAAGCTAGCTACAAGTCGTAACCAGTAATGTAAAGTCATTGCCAAGCTGATTTTGACAGTGGATGACAGTTTAGCAGGAACGAGGAAGAGGGAAGATGCTTGGTAACAGGAGAAGGAAGCATTTCTGTCTGATAAAGTATATAACAGGGTTTCTTATATTCACTTGTACTGTTTAGTTATGTAAAGATGTTCAACAACAATGTCTATCGGAGCATTAAATGCCGGATTAAACTAAGGTCACAATGATTTCTAGATTTAAAGAGTTATCAAAAGTTATTGTGGCCTGTGAAGCTTTCTATGCCAAAATGGTACTCTGCTTACCCAGTGACCAGTGTGCAGTGTCCCAGAACAGAGGTTTTCTCTAATTTCTACTAAAAGCGTATATTGGTGTTAGGATTTGTCTGTATTCTATTGTTCCTGTTCTAGAAACTATAATGGCCACTGTAAACTGCTGGTATTATGTCGTCCCCAGTGTTCAAGTCTAGTATTTCTCATGCATATGTATCTGCCTATGGTTTAATGGAGTGATGATGCAATGGGCTTGGTGTCGCGTGACTTTCCGCTGTTGCCATGGTGACCCCAATAGCAGTCGAGCTTGGGCTGGGGATGCTATGTCACTTCCTGTCTACCGGATTTCTCTCTCCACCTTCAGGGGAGAAGGACGTGTGTTCTGCTGCTCCTCAGTAGTCTTTTCCTCTACCTTCAAGAGGGGAGGGTGTGTGTGCCTTCTCTCCACCTTCAGGGGAGAAGGGGTTATTCTCTGCTGCTTCAGCGTTATCTCAAAAGTATTCAGGTCCAGTCGGGACCTTCCTCATTCTCAAGATTCTCCAAGATTCTCATCTTCAGCCAAGATCTGGGTGTCGTTCTAAGTTACTACTCTCCTCATCATTCGTCCTCATCAACAGCAAGTATTTCAGTCAGCTTATTCCACCCAGTATCATATCTCTAGCACTACTACTCCTATCATTCAGTTTCTCCTTGCTCAAAGTAACGCTACCATCACAGCCTATTGCAGCTTTACCCATTTCACAGTTATATTCAAGTCTGCCTCAATCCTGGTTGCATCCAGAGAGACTGTTGCTATTGGATACCACCGTTATAATAAATGCACAACTAACGTTGTTTCTGAACCCTGGCATTGGTCTAGTTATTGGTGCCTTGACTACGGACAACGAGGTATTGCTCGGGCCCCGCATGGTCAGGATCCAGTGGGTTAGTCAGCTCCCCTCGTGCCAATACCGTGACCTAACAACTGGCTACCCGGGTCCTACCCAGTACTACCACCTACTACTACCCTCAGCGGGAGGACCCCGTGCAAGTGGTGAATTAACTGTACCATGGGCTCTTCACTAAACTTGGGCCCCCCACTACCACCACCACCATGCCATGTCTACAGTTCTAAATAGATCCATTATACCAAGGGCTATATTACCATAAACAACATTCTACAGGGGACAAATAATACCGCCACACCATGACCATATATTACCACGACCTAATGCCTAATACCGTCATACTGTATACAATTTACCTCCATTGTATACCTTTTTACCTCCCTACCGTGAGCATATAATGATTACAACACAGCTATTGAACATCAAGTGAATCACAAGTGACGTCTTCTCGGATTGGCATCTTCCTCTTTTGTCATCTTTCCCATTTGGTACAGACCAACAAGATGATTTCTTCTGGTCACAACTTATCTTCACAGAATCTGCCAGACAAACATTATTGGATCTGTATTGCTCCACATTGTAACAGTGCCCACTTTGTGCTCCCATGTAGTAAACAGACCCAAATTGTACCAAACAGTACTTAGGCCCCCTCTATGGCTTTATATAATATAAAGGCCACCATCTGTGGCTCCATATAGTAGATAAACCCTGTTGTACCTCCATATAGTAGTTAAGTCGGTCTGTGCATCCATATAGTAGATTGGCCTCCCTAAGCAAGTAGACCCCCTAGTAATATTCCCAATGCAGCTAATATCCCCCTACCCACCCCGAGCTCCACACTGACAAGGGGCAAATACCCCAAAACAGCTGTCTGTGGATGGATGCCTGGCCTTGGTAGACCCTTGTCATGTCACAATACTCGCACCTTGAGTTAGACTTTGACACAAAAGGGGCCACCCTGGTGTTTCCCTATTTACTGTATGTTCCAATACTCACAACCGAGTGGGACTTAAGGGGCTACTTTTAGGGTGGGTTACTGCTCTCCCGATCTGAAGGCACCCCTTTGCGACAGGCTAGGGATACCTAGCTATTCCTGTGATTTGAGACTCCACGGACTCCTTTTTTGCATTTTTAAATTTAAAAGTGGCATCAATGGAGACTCTTGAGTACTTCATTGGAATTTTTTCACTGATCTCCCTGAGGTCAGTGATTGCTGTGATTTTATGTGCATAATAGTTAGCATCCCTTGCAGATAGTGTCCCCATGTAGATAATCCCCCCATAGGTAGTAGGTAGGAATCCCCTATAAGTAACTCTCTAGTATGTAGGTGTCAGGAACCGGTGACACCAAACACACAGACAGTGAGCCCTGAGCTCAGCCCCGCCCACTGTCCCTACCTAATTGCCGCAATCTGCCCTAAAATGGCAGCGGACAACTTGACGGCGATCCCTGGCCTGGATACGTGAAACAATGGACAAGACAAAACGAACAAACACAATAAGAATGGTCAGCAATCCGGGTCACAACAGTCTGGCAGCAAAGGTACAAAATCAGGATCCAAAAGAGTAGTCAAATAACAGGCAATATGGTCGGGGGCAGGCAGCAAGCAAAGGAGGTCAAAAGATACAAGGCAGAAATCAGGAGAAGCAAAGAAACAGAACCACAAGCAGGCAGAGACTAAGTCAATAACCGGCGAGGCACAGGCAGAAGCTGAAGTCTTAAATAGGACACCAGGAACCAAGTCCAGAAGATGATAGGAGGGACCAGCTGTCAATCACTGAGGCAAGGCAGGTTAACTGTTACATGACCAGAAGAAACTTAGCAGCACAGACACGGGTGGGGCAGGGAAAACAATTAGCAGACCAGAAGGAAAAAGACACAGTTCAGACTGGCAAAAACAAAGGCAAACAAAACACAGAATAAATGGAAGATTATGGCCAAAAGCGCAGTCTCGGTCGTACCTTACGCACCGAGGACTGCGCCAAAGTTCCATTCATGACAGTACCCCCCCTTTTATGAGGGGCCACCGGACCCTCATTAGACATACCAGGAGTGGGTGGAAAATTACCTCTTACAACACATGTTTCAATGTCACTGGAGATGTCACTGTCAGTCTCCCACTCATCAGCGCAAGCATCCAGGTGACTAACTAAAGGTTCACTGACAGGCTCGATATCACCAATTATGCTACTGGCATCAGACACAGACTCAGCTTCCATGTTGCAATTATTCAAAGTTACAGTGTCATTTTTGGCTGGACACATAGATTTCACACTAGGTTCAGCAGAGCAACAATGCATACCGACACCACTTGGTACCTGTGCGCCCAGGTGACTCTCCTGGTTGTCACCTGGACGCTGATGTTCTGGCCGCAGGGGACGCTTGGGACAGTGGCAAATGAAGTGTCCGCCATCACCGCAGTAGAAACAGAGTCCATATAATCTCCGATGTTCATGTCTGGTCCTGATGCCCATAACTCCCAGTTGCATAGGCTCGACCTCCGAGATAGCAGGCGGAGAAATAGTTTTTTTCAAAAAGACAGATGAACGGACAGAAGGGTCAGGAAAGTCAGGACCTGCTTTCTCTTTTTGTCTATCCCTGAGCCTGCGGCCTATGCGTACCGCCAAAGCCATGGCCTGCTTCAGGGTAAGGGGATCTGGATGACCTGTCCAGGCATCTTTAATGCCATCCACAACCCCTGCTTAAACAATGCTTTAAGCGCAGCCTCACACCACCCGGTGGTCACACTATGACGTCTAAATTCGGCACAGTAATCCTCGACTGGTCTCTTGCCCTGGCGAATGGTCAGTAACTGTGTCTCAGCTAGACCCACATGATCTGGCTGAGCATAGATGGCTCCCAGAGAAAGAAAAAAATGCTCTAAATCGCTCCACTCCTCAGCCTCAGTAGGGAGTTTAAGAGCCCAGGCCTGGGGATCTCCCTGCAACAGTGAGACAACAATAGCCACTTTTTCCTGCTCTGTAGGGAAGTGATTGACACGGAAATAAATACAGCAAACAAGAATTCTTAAAGGTCTCAAACTTGTCTCTATTCCCCAAAAACCGGTCTGGAAGCAACATTGTGGCCTTAGCAGATCGCACTACCACTGGGGGTGCCACAGCCCCAGCCTGGTTAGCTGTAAGGACACAAACTTTATCAGCCAGCTCAGCTACCAGTACTGCCAAACCCTTCACTTGGGTGACTAGGTCCATGTCCATCAGCATATTGACCTGGTTAGCCAGCTTGACTACCAGGCCTGACACCCCCTCCACCTGGGTAGCAAGATCCTCCACCGTAGTCATGGCACCAGAGGGGGCAGTAGATTTTTAGGTCGGTTATTATGTCAGGAACCGGTGACACCAAACACACAGACAGTGAGCCCTGAGCTCAGCCCCGCCCACTGTCCCTACCTAATTGCCGCAATCTGCCCTAAAATGGCAGCGGACAACTTGACAGCGATCCCTGGCCTGGATACGTGAAACAATGGACAAGACAAAACGAACAAACACAATAAGAATGGTCAGCAATCCGGGTCACAACAGTCTGGCAGCAAAGGTACAAAATCAGGATCCAAAAGAGTAGTCAAATAACAGGCAATATGGTCGGGGGCAGGCAGCAAGCAAGGGAGGTCAAAAGATACAAGGCAGAAATCAGGAGAAGCAAAGAAACAGAACCACAAGCAGGCAGAGACTAAGTCAATAACCGGCGAGGCACAGGCAGAAGCTGAAGTCTTAAATAGGACACCAGGAACCAAGTCCAGAAGATGATAGGAGGGACCAGCTGTCAATCACTGAGGCAAGGCAGGTTAACTGTTACATGACCAGAAGAAACTTAGCAGCACAGACACGGGTGGGGCAGGGAAAACAATTAGCAGACCAGAAGGAAAAAGACACAGTTCAGACTGGCAAAAACAAAGGCAAACAAAACACAGAATAAATGGAAGATTATGGCCAAAAGCGCAGTCTCGGTCGTACCTTACGCACCGAGGACTGCGCCAAAGTTCCATTCATGACAGTAGGGTTCCCCATGTAGGTAATCCCACCTGGTATTTAGCAACCCCCTTCTGGGTAATCCCCTTGGTAGTTATCAACCCCCTCTCCAGCAGGCATCCCCCTGGCAGATAGCCCCCTAGTATGTAGTATCCCCAAAGTAGTAGGACTCCACTGTAGGTAATGTTCCTGTTAGTTACCCCCCTCCTATTTAGCACCTGCCCAACCGCAATCCCCCCCCCTGCCCCCGCCTCCAAGGTGATGTTACTTGTGTACTGCCTAGGGGAGGGAGAAATCTCTTGCAGCCGGAAGCAGAATGCTGCCTGCAACCACAAGTATTGATTGGCACAGTGGGTACTGTGTCAATCATTGTGAGCATTCATCAGGACGTATGTTAAAAACAACTGGTTGTTCATAAACCTATTTCAATTTAAAAAAAAAAAAAAAAAATGTTCAATCACGGAATGTTATGATTTGAATCAGTTGGTGAGACCAACCACCACCATCATTAGAGCTGTAAACAAGTCTTGTGGCATCTTGTGGTTCCTGGGGGGTAATTTTCTGCCTGTTTTTCCTTTTAGAGATACACCTGATGGACGGCACAACTCCCCTTTACACAGGCTCGGACTGGCCCACAGGGGAGCAGGGTAATCCCTCGGTGGGCCCTACCCCTTGGTGGGCCCCTGAGCAGGCGGTGGGCTTTCCTGTCTTGCAATTCCAGGATGACATATAATCCCCCAGCACTGCTGCACATGCTTTTCACCTGGTCACTCACTGCCTCTATCTAGTAACCTGGGATTTCATCATATTATATAGAGGCAGAGAGTGACTGGGTTGATAAGCAGCATGTAGTGTGCAGGTTTAGCGCAGCCCCTCCCCTCTTCCCTGGGACCCTCTGCCACCGCCTCCTCTCAGGCTGCCTCAATCTGCTCTATGTGCTGCTTATAGCCCTAGAGCTGCAAATCTGACAGCATGTGAGCTGTACCTGGTGCTTTCCTGTACCAGAGGTAAATCTGTTTGTGGACATGAAGTATGTATATTATGTGAGTCTGTGTGTATGGTGCATGTTTGTGTGAATATTATCTATGCATATAGGTAATGTGCATTTGTGTAGATGTGTAGATGTGCATATTGTGCGTGTGTGTGTTTGTGTGTGTGTGTACTATGCATGCACATAGGTAATTTCTTTATATCTGTGTATGGTGTGTGTACTATGTATGCACATAGGTAATTTCTTTATATCTGTGTATGGTCTGTGTATTGTGCATGTGTGTGTGTGTACTACGTATGCATATAGGTGATGTGTATTTATTTATATCTGTGTATGATGTGTGTATGTACAGTATTGTGCACATTTGTATGTAATATGTATGTACACATTATGTGCACTCATTTGTAGCTCCCCCTTCCATATCTAAACCTGCTGGCTGGGGAGGTGTCAATTAAAGTTTCACTGTCGTTATAACGTTCAAACTTTAAATCAACAGTAGATGTGATATAAAGCAAGTTTGCAAATCATAATTATTATTATTTTTTTTTAGTTAGGGTGGGTTCACACTGCGTTTTTGCAATCCGTTTAACAGATCCGTTTTTTTAACAGTCAAAAAAGTAGTGTCAACAGTACTTTATTGTGCGTCAAAAAAAACGCATCCGTTTTGATCCGTTTTTTTTTATAATGGAAGTCAATGGAAAAACGGATCAAAAACGGATGCACACAAATGCATCCGTTTTTTGGCATTCCGTTTTTTGCAATTCGTTTTTTGCAAAAAACTGATCCGTTAAACGGATGCTGAAAACGCGGTGTGAACCTAGCCTCATCATGGAAAGCATAGCACTTACTGTTTTCTGACTTTTTTTTCTCAAAGAGTCAGCAAACAGAAAGTCCTGTGTTTCACAGGCCATCTGAGTGTTCACAGAGAAGGCAGTCATGTGATTGATGGACACATTGAGCTGTGACACTCTGTACTGGCCAGAATTCCAGTGGTTTAGTCAGTTTTTTTCAACCAGCACAAGTCTAAAAATACGCCATCTGGAGACTGGACCTGGCTTTCTGGTAAGTTCAGCTCTTTGCGCCTCTTCACTCAAAGAATTGACATGTCCATTCTTTGAGCGGAGAGGTGCATAGAGTGAAGGCGCACGAGCCCTCCCATTCAAACAGATAGAAGGCAGGATTTGGCGCTGAGCCGGTGCGGCAGGGTTCCGCACGGAATTTTGTTGCTGATTCCACAGTGTGAATGGGCCCTAAAAGGAACTGTCCAGATTAGTAGAGGTTTTCTTTGGTGATTTGCTACTGCTCTAGACAGTTCCTGTGGGACATACAGCAGCTCATTAGTACTGGTGTTGCTATTGGTTACACCCTCCGTAAAAGCCTGTTCTTTTCAGAGTAAGTGGTAATGTAGTAGTACCAGAGTTTTGCCAAAAGATGTCGTTATTGCAAGTATGAATACCCAGATATTGCACAGCTGTAGTACCCAAAGGGTTATTGTTTTGTTTGTGTACCACATAGGTCTGTACACCAATGAGAGTTCTTTCTTCTCACCTATCATCTCTCTCTTTACTTTCACATACCCATTCCTCACCCACTCACAGCACACCATACATGCGCTTTAGGAAGGGAGTCACATGGGTAGAGGAAGTGAAGTGTCTTTTGCCTTTGGATTCTGTAGAGGAAAGACGCAAGCTAGAATGCTCTCTACAGCAGTCCAGTTGGGCCCTGGCTCCTGCCTGGTCCCCAGTCTAAGTTGTGGTCTAGACGGACAGCACATGCAGCTAGACACAATTTTCTCTCAAGCAACCTCACTCCGCACTATGTAGTGTTAAGCTTCTACTAGAGAGGACAAGTCAGGGATCATCCTAACCCACGCCGTGGACCAGAGGAACACAGTGCAGGACAGTATCCATAAAAAAGTAAGGAACTGATCCGGATAGAACAAAGTTGCTAGAAGCCTAGGAACTCTATCTCGCAGCGCGGGTGTAAGCAGGAAATCCTCAGCATACCGCTTATCCCAGGTAACAAGGTCTGAGGCTTGTGTCACCCTCTAGGACAGGTCACTCGACACTGGTGGGCAATAGGTGGTGCAAAGACCAAAGAGTCAAAACACAGGCACAAGTATTAGTACATTATAAATAGCCTTCACCATAAAGTAGGATAATACTACATTTTACAAAAAGAACCTCCCTCCTCAGGCCTGAAGCACCAGTATTTTTAAGCAGGGATGCAAAATTCTAGATTATACAAAGTTAGATAACACCCATCACAAAATATCCCCACACAATTACACTATATTGAACCTAATCTAATCCGAAAGGGGTGTCCCCCCCCCCGATGTCCATCCTCTGTTCAAATCTTTACCTCTATCTACTATGCTCCTACCAACCCACAGCCTTCCCTATACCCCCTTTTAAAACTACACCTGTTCTCAACCTACTCCTATTTTCGCCTGCCACAATCTGTCAGCCAAAACAATCTTCATCTTCCTTCTCAAAGCTGAACTCTCATCCACCCAAAAGTCGCTCCTCCAATCCTACGAACGCCTATCCTTTCATTCCTTCACCTCTCAAAAGGATCAGAAATCTGACTTAGGGATGTCTCAAATCCCCTCACTCCACACAAAACTTGTCCAGATAGGTCTAGTTGACGAGCACCCTCTCCAGGGTGCCACATCTCCCAGGCCACTTGTCCACCCTCTTCACCTTCTGGAGGAGTTCAACCCCCATTATTCATGGAGGACCCCCTCCCCATAGGATACCCCTATGAAGATAAAGACCACCACCACCACAGTAATCCAACTCCATGAGATCCAACACATTTTACCACACACTCCATGTGGATGAGACACTCCATAATGTCCAATATAAAATATGAGCAAGATTTCTCACTCATTCCTTTCTTCCCCCATTCCTATTTCCTTCTTCCTTCCCTTTTCACATTTCAATCACAACCAGTCCTATCAACCAATACATTAATTTCATATTCTCCAATGGCTGCCTGTTGGGCAGGCGAAACGCCCCACCACTCTATTCCACTATGTCTACCATAGATGAAATACTTAAACAGGACACCCGGGGACACCCCTTCCAGTTACAAAATCACCTCACTAAATTTTAAGATCAAAATCACTACCACCAATGCCTGGGCCACCATCCCACCCCACCCAATCCACCCAATCCCTGGCGGCGAAAAGAAAAACGCCTTATTTAACCCTCCTCCAGTAAGCATTCCAATCATCCACACACTTCTTCAGAGGCAACCGCCCTTTCTTATACTTATTGTACCAAACTTCATATCACAATATTCTGTCAGCTACTTCCTTCCATTCTATTACAGTCGTTGAGATATGTTTCCTAACAGAGCGTATGTGTAATCTATCCCTACTTCTAACGCAACAGTGTCCTCTTTAAATACTTAATTCCAAAATTTCCCTATTTCCTATACCCCCACCAATGGTGATCTAAATCTCCTTCTACCGATCCACATCTTATACACTTACTTTCCTCACTATTCTTCCATCTCTTTATATACCTTAATGAATAGTAAATAGTGATGAGCGAGTACTAAAATGCTCGGGTGCTCGTAACTCGAGACGAGTATATCCCGATACTCGAGTGCTCGTTTCGAGTAGCAAACCCCATTGAAGTCAATGGGAGACTCGAGTAATTTTGCAAGAGACTTAAGTTCGGTAGAGGTAAGGTCGTGTGAAAACTTGTCAACCTCAGAAATTGATGGAAACACAACGGAAATGGACAGAAAACAGCAGGGGCAGCATGTATGCATGCCTCTGAGGCTGCCTAATGGCACCATTATGCCTAATTCTGTGCAACAGCCTGGTTAAAACAGAGGTAGGCATATGGACCACCCAAAAACTCAGCCTGACACAGCATGGCAGTGAGAACCCAGGGAACCATTAAAACAGAGGTAGCATATCATGAACCAGCCAAAAATTTCAGCCTGACACAGCATGGCGGTGAGGACAGAGTGAACAAGGTAGAAGCGGTAGCCAGTCAGCCTTCCAAAAATTATACCAGACCTAGCATGGCAGTGAGCACACAGAGAACCATTAAAAGTGAGTGGAAAGCAAGTCAGCCTCCCAAAAATTAGGCCGGACACTGCATGGCATTGAGCACACATAGAACCAATAAAAGTGATCGAGGAAGCTAGTGAGCCTCCCAAAAATTAGGCCTGGCATTGAGCACACAGAGAACCATTAAAAGTGAGTGAGGAAGCAAGTGAGCCCAACCAAAAATTGGAGTGAGTCCAGGGGCTGGAATATTTAGTGGACATGAACCCGGGTGCTGACAGCTAACTGGCTAGGCCAGCTGTCAGTCACCATCAAGCGTACACCTGATGCCTCTCGACCTGGGGTGGTAAGGCCCCGGCCACGGCTAGACCAAAAAAAATAAAATAAAACAGCTGGCTGGTTGGCGGGGGCGCGAACAACGGGCCCCCAGCAACCAGTCCCGCTCCTCCGCAGACGTAGTGTGATGTCAGAGCATGGCAGTGAGGAAGCAGAGAACCATTAGAAGTGAGTGAGGAACCAATTGAGCCTCCCAATAATTAGGCCAGACCTTGCATGGCGGAAAAAGACTTGGCAGTTGGCTGAGAATTGAAGGAAGAGGAGGAGAGGAGATACCAAGAATCTTCATGTTGAGCTGCTTTCCCCGGGTGGACAGTTGAATTCAGGTCCACCCGGAACGTCAGCCTGTCAGCGCTGTCAGGTGACAGGCGGGTGCGCTTATCAGCGATGATGGCACCAGCTGCACTGAACACCCGCTCTGACAACACGCTAGCGGCAGGGCAGGCCAGCATCTTTAAGGCATAAAGCACCAGTTCGGGCCACGTATCCAGCTGTGAAACCCAGTAGTTGTAGGAAGCAGAGTGATCGGTAAGGACGTTGGTATGGTCAGCAAGGTACTCCCTCACCATCTTCCTGAAGGCTTCCCCCTTACTCTGTCTAGACTAGGGACTGGCTGATGTGAGCCAGTTGAAGCGCGCAGGCGCGAAACGTCGTCGCTCTAATCTGTGGAACGCACCGCTTGTTTGTACACTGCTCTGTCCCTGAAATAAAGCATCTGATTACGCTCTATCCTGGTGAGTTGCCGTTGTATTTCTACTTGTCTTCAGCAGGTTGACATAGTCTTGCTGTGGTGCCATGAAACTGTCAAAGGCCTTGGAGAGTGTTCCCCTGCCCCTTGCCTGCTCCACCGCTCCTCTCCCCCGCTCTTTGGCCCAAAAAACTACCTCCTCTGGCGCTAGTGATGTCAGATGGGAAGTACATTTTCAGCTTCTGCACCAGGGCCTGTTAATATTGATTCACTCTCATACTGCGTTCCTCGGCAGGAATGAGAGTGGAAAAGTTGTGTTTGTACTGAGGGTCCAGGGGGATGAAGACCCAGTAATCTGTGTTGTCAAAAAAAATGTTTAACCCGAGGGTCACGGGAAAGACAACCTAACATAAAGTCAGCCATGTGCACCTGGGTCCAAACACGCAAGAACTCCCTCTCCTCACTAGCCTCAATTTCCTCCTCCTCCTCCCCCACCAAATCCTCCTCTTCAGGCCATACACGCTCAACAACTAAGAATTGAGCATGGGTACCCTCTTCAGTGGCGGCAGCTGTCTGCTGCTCATCCTCCTCATCCTCTACTCCGTGGTGAGAAACTGACGTCAGGGACAGGGCAGGGCTATCTAGCAGCGGCTGTTATTCACCCGTCTCCTGAGGCGAAAGCAAAGTGTCAGACTTCAGGCTGAGCAGGGAGGATTTAAGCAGACACAGCAGCAGGATGGTGAGGCTGATGATGGCGGCATCGCCGCTGACCATTTGTGTTGACTCCTCAAAGGGGCCCAGTACCTGACAGATAGCAGACATCCACGTCCACTCCTCATTGTAGATTTGAGGTAGCTGACTGACCTGACTACCGCTTCGCACAGAGGTTGACATCTGGCATTCCACAATGGCTCTGCGTTGCTGCTAAACCCTGGCTACCATCTGGAAGGTGGAATTCCACCTCGTGGGCATGTCACACAGCAGTCTGTGAGCCAGCAGTTGCAAGCGCCTTTGCACTGCCCTTAGGGTGTCAGCATCCGTGGTTGACTTGCGGAAATGCGCACAAATGCGTCGCACCTTGGTGAGCAAGTCAGAAAAATTGGGGTAGGTCTTAAGGAACCGCTGCACCACTAGGTTGAACACATGGGCCAAGCATGGTACATGTGTGAGGCTGCCGAGTTGCAGAGCCGCCACCAGGTTCCGCCCGTTGTCACACACAACCATGCCTGGTTTGAGGCTCTGTGACCCGAGCCAAAAATCTGACTGCACCGTGATGCCTGCAACAGCTCCTGGGCCGTGTGCCTCTTGTCGCCTAAGCTCAGCAGTTTCAACACTGCCTGTTGGCGCTTACCCACCGCACTGCTGATGCTACGAAATGGAGGCGACGTGCTCGTGGAGGGAAATAGAGAGGAGGAGGACAAAATAGAGGAGGAGAAAGAGGTGTACAACTCATGAGAGACCGTGACCGAGGTAGGCCCTGCAATCCTCGGTGTGGGCAGCACATGAGCGGAACCAGGGTCAGACTCTGTCCCAGCCTCCACCAAGTTGACCCAATGTGCCGTCAGGGAGATATAGTGTTGCTGCCCGCCAGCACTTGTCCACGTGTCCGTGGTTAGGTGGACCTTGTCGCTGACCGCGTTGGTCATGGCACGGATAATGTTATCCCACAGGTGTTGGTGTAGGGCTGGGACAGCACACCGTGAAAAGTAGTGGCGGCTGGGGACAGAGTACCGAGGAACAGCCACCGCCATGAGGTTTCTTAAAGCCTCTACCAGCCAATAGGGCAGCATCTCCAAGCTCAGCAGTTTGCCTATGTGCACATTTAGGGCTTGTGCATGCGGATGAGTGGCAGTGTATTTGCGCTTCCGTTCAAAGGTCTGCTGCAGGGACAGTTGAACGCTGTGCTTGGACACCTTGCTGGAGGGTGTGGAGCATAGTGGAGGTGAAGGGTGCATGTAGGGCGGGAGGCCCTCGTGCCTGGGGCCTGGGCGGGGGGACTGACAGAGCCAGCACATGACACAGGGGAAGGAGCAGGTGTGCGACTTGCAGTCACTCAACGGCCTTAGTTCCACTGAGTGGGGTGTTAGGCACTCATATGCTTGCGCATGCTGGTAGTGGTTAGGCTGGTAGCGGTGGCTCCCCTGCTGATCCTGATGTGGCACACGTTGCACACTACAGTCCGTCGGTCATCCGCACTTTCTTTAAAAAACCTCCAGACTTGGGAACATCTAGTCCTGGCCTCGGGAGTTTGACTCCGTGAAACAGTTGCTGATCTACGCGCTCTGCCCCTGCTTCTCCCTCTGCCCACCCCTCTTCCTCTTCCAACCGGTCCTGCGGGTAAACTTGCCTCCCCTTCAGAAGCACGGTCTTCACTAGGCTTATCCACCCAGCTCGGGTCAGTCACCTCGTCCTCATCCACCAGCTCTTCCTTCATTTCCTCACTCTCCTCCTCACTTTGAGTTACATCCATGACAACAACCTCACTGTCTGACAACCGGGTCTCATCGTCATCATCAGACACTTCCAACCTTGCTTGCAAGTCCCCACTCTCATCACCCACTGACTGTGTGACCTGCATAGTTTGGGCATCAGGACAGATTGAATGCTCTGGTTGCTCTGACTCAGGGAAGGGTCCAGAAAAGAGTTCCTAGGAGCATGGTGGTCAATCTGAATCCCTTTTTTCCCTGGAGGGGCCAGGCTGTGGGGGAAGGAGGCTTAGCTAATGGAGCAAGGGTTCCACTCTCTTGGGTAGCGTGGGTGGACTGCGTGGAAGACTGGGTGGTGGATAAGTTACTGGACACCTTATCCGCTATCCACGTGATCACCTGTTCACACTGCTGCAGTTTCAATATCGGTCTACCATGAGACCCTGTAAGTTGGGCAAAGATGCTAAGGAGTGGACATCTGCAGCGTGCCACTGCTACCTCCTCAACAGGTGCTGCTGTGCCACCCTGCCCTGAACTACGGCCTCCGACAACGGCATCACTTGGAACCCCACGCCCTCTTTCAAGACCCTTAACCCTGGGGTTCACCATTTTATGGACACTGCACAGTATGGAACTTAGATAGGCCTTGCGTATGAAATACAGAAATCAGAAGAAGAAGAATGCCATATACTAAAGTAGCCTGCTCTCTAACACCATTGAGGGGGTTGATAAAATTGTTTATGTCGGGGTATCTTTGGGTCTGTGCCAACCTTGCACAGTCCCATATGTGTTGTGTGTGTTTTAAATGATTTTAATGTGTTTGTTTTGCACCTGTAGTTTCATGTATTAATAAAGATTTCTATATTGTATATATATATTTTTTGGATATAGTCCATTTATCGTGGATGTGCCACCCCCTTTAGTATATGGCATTCTTCTTCTTTTTTGTGCTGCATTTGCTTTCATGCCATATTGGGTAGAGCACCCTATGTTCTTTTCTTAGGCAGTGCATTGTCCCCTCGGTTTGATTGAAATACAGAAATCAGGAAAAACACTTGTAGTACCCACTGGTTTTGTGGGGCTGTACGGTACAATCTGGTAGTGGCTGTGATACCCCCGTCCAATGAGCAGTGAAGTTTTATAAAGGTGTACTAAAAATCCCAGCAATACAGTGTAGTACCCACTAGTTTAGGGGGGGCTGTACGGTACTATCTGATAGTGGGTGGACCTAGATACACGCTGTTATACCCCCGTTTAATGAGCAGTGAAGTTTTATAAAGGCGTACTACAAATCCCAGCAATCCAATGTAGTACAGCAGGACCACCAGCCCCAAAATCAAAAAAGAGTACACTGAGCACTTCTTAGGGGTCTGTATGCAACACCTAATGTCCCCTTTCTGCCAGCAGCCGATCACCACAGTGTGCTGGTTAAATCGTATTACTATATATAGTAACACTATTAAAAAACGATTTGAAGCCCTGAAAAGGGCTGTTTGTTTGTATTGCTAGTATTCCCTGCCTCCTGGAACGCTAAATCCTACACTGACACTCTCCCTGAGAAGCAGCAGCTCTGTCCCTAATCTCTCACAGCATGCGTCTAAAGCGAGTACTGCCAGCTGCGCGTTTTATATGGCATGTGTGGGTCCCACGTGATTGCAGGATGTACCAAAGAGTCTCCTGCATGTTTATTGGCTGAGAAATAGCGACGAAACTTACAGGAAACGGATGATGAGATTTTCTCGATTTTCTCGATGGAGTACCAAGCTCGGACGAGCATGCTCGCTCATCACTAATAGTAAAGTCTATGTGCAATAAAAAACTGAATTACTTTGTGCCTCCTATTCGTAAGATTCTTACTTGCCAATCTATAAACTTCAATCCAGAATTGCTCCGTTCTTTTCCCAATCACTCTTTCCCACTTCTTCTGTCATAGTATCTTTGTACTACCTGCTAAAGACTCTTCCAACCACCTATATGTTTTTGCCATCTTTCTCTTTATATTCCCTACATTGCCCCTTATATGTGTTACCAACTTAAACTTGTGTATTTCCCATTTAGCTGTGCCAACTACCCCTCGGGTTGCGCTCTGTAACTGCATATATCTAAACCTACATATTCCTCCTTCTACACTTCTAGATAGTTCCCCATATTCTTTTAATCTCGCTCATCCCAGGTAACAAGGTCTGGGGCTTGTGTCACCCTCTAGGAAGGGTCACTCGACACTGGTGGGCAATAGGTGGTTCAAAGACCAAAGAGTCAAAACACAAGCATTCTCTCTACTCTCAAGTATTCTTCTATTTCTACCTCTGAATTTCCAGCAGAGCACAGTACAACTTGGGTTTGGGCTCTCTCGATATCTTCCTCTCTACTCTTCTGATCTTCTCTTCTACCTCTCATCACGCAATTTCTGCTCTCAGTACAGATCTGGACTCTAAAGTATTAAGTAACTTATCAAATGTATTGTATCAAGGCAAAGCTGTATTATCTGAGTAAACAAGATTATATTTATGCTAAAGAGACTCTGTGATTCCTTGTCAAGCACCGACACAGCACACACACCTTCCTTGGGTCATCTCCCCTTTGTCTGGGTGGAAGTACCAATAGTTAGGGTGGGTCACTACTCCACTCCGGACCACCGTAAAAGTACCCAAGGGACCCTGCAACAGCCCGGCAGCTCACTGTCCACAGGGGAACAAAGTATAGCCAGCCCATTAAAATAAAAGCAGGTGTGCCACCATACCTGTGTACCCAACCGACACTGGCGTTACGACAAAATACAAAATCTCAACCAACCACCACAGGACTGGCGTCATGCTTAACCATCTGGCAAGTGACCGTCCGTACCTCCACACAGGGGGTCACCACAATTTGAGACCAAAAAAACATTTAGCCAGATTGAGGGTATGTACCCACTGAGGAATCCGGGAGGATCACCTGCCATAGATTCCACAGCTCGCCTCCGCTCACATTCTATGCAGAGGCAGATTGCTTTGTCCGCCCCAAGAATGAACCTGTTAATTCTTCGGAGGGACAGACGAATCTGCCTGACCATAGAATAGAGTCTATGGCACAGGCGGAGATGTGTCCCGGGCCCCCAGAGCTGACTGCTTCCAGCACCCGGCAGCCAAGCGGGCCTCCCGGGTGCTGCAACAGTTTGGGGTCTGGTCTGTGGTGGGGGTGTCCTGGGGACTCCCATGCAGTGCAGGTAGCAGAAAGCTTTGTGTCCGCCGGGCTGTTACTTTCGGCAGAAGGAGCGTCTCTAACACCCACTCTCTGTCCCGGAAGTGCTGAGCTCACTGGTGCCTGTGATGCCCAGGGATAGGATGGAACATCTTGTCCTAGCCCTATCATTCTGGTACAGGGAGCAGGGGAGACGCTTCCTCTGACAGAAGTAACAGCCCCAGCGGACACTGAGCTCCCTGGTGCTTGTGCTGCCTGAGAATCCCCGGACACCCCCAGGGATCTGCTGTCAGCTGGAGACAAGAGAGCCACAATGGAAGTGTGACTTGTTAGGGTTGTTGTTGTTTTTTTGTTAGTTTTTTTAATCTGCTTTGCAAAGAGGGGCTATCTATAGGGGGGCAACATGGGAAGGATCTACAAGCGGGCCAACATGGGACTGGGGGCATCTATAAGGGCGCCAACACAGGGGGGGCATCTATAAGGGGGGTTAAAAAGGGGGGGGGGATTTATAAGGGGGACAACATAAGGGGGTTATCTATAAGGGGGAAAACACAGAAGGGCCATCTATAAGGGGGCAGAGGGGGACACCACAGAGGAGCAATCTATAAGGGGGAATACACAGAGGGGAGCCATCTATAAGGAGGAATACACAGAGGGGAGCCATTCATAAGGGGGAATGCACAGAGGGGAGCCATCTATTAGGGGGAATACACAGAGGGGAGCCATCTATAAGGAGGAATACACAGAGGGGAGCCGAGTATAAGAGGGAATACACAGAGGGAGCCATCTATAAGGGGGAATACACAGAGGGGGCATCTATACGGGGAAATACACAGATGGGGGCATCTACAAGAGGGAATACACAGAGGGCGCCATCTATAAGAGGGAATACAAAAGGGACCATCTATAAGAAGAAATACACAGAAGAGGCATCTATAAGAGGGAGTACACAGAGGGAGCCATCTGTAAGAGGGAATACACAGAGGGGGGCATCTATAAGAGGGAGTACACAGAGGGAGCCATCTGTAAGAGGGAATACACAGAGGGGGGCCATCTATAAGGAGGACAACAAAGGGGCCATCTATAAGGGGGACTACATGGGGGGGCGTATACAATAGTGGACTACACAGAGGAGCCAGGGGCGTAGCTAATGTCTCCTGGGCCCTGGTGCGAGAGGTCAACTTGCCCCCCCCCCCCTTTCACAACCACGTGAAAAGATAGATATTACCAATAACACCAGCATATAGGAAGAGAAAATATTATCACCATATATATTACCGCCATACTGTTACTGTATACTCTGACCAATATTGCCAATAATACAAGTATACAAGGGGCAAATATTAACGCCACACCACAACCACTACCATTACCACCATATTGTTACTGACCAAATCCAGTATACTAAGACCAATAAAACACCGTACCGGATAACACGTAACAAATATTACCACCACATACTGACTAACACCGCCACATACCGACTAACACCGCCACATACTGACTAACACCACCGCTGCTACTGAATCCACAGTACACAGATCACTATCCCCTCATCCAGTCATATAGGGGTGGACGCAGCTACACACAGGTTGTATGCACCATATAAATTACAGCTCAGTTATATCAGGTGACTCACAGGGGATGTCTTCTCTGATCGGAGTTCTTCCCTTTTCATTTTCTTCTTCTCCATCGGTCCTGGGCCATTATAAGAACTTCTCCGAGCCACGGATCCACAGAATCTGCCAGACAGACATATTAGACTCCTCACACTGGCACCATCCTCATCTCTCTACTAACTGCACATCTGTATTGGCCCCTTTATGCCCTCATTTAGTGGGTAGGCTGACTCTATGTCACCCCCCTTATAGTATATATAGATGGCACCCATTGCATGTTGCCCCCCCTTATAGATGCCCCCCTCTCCCCCCCATTATAGATGCCCCCCTCTCCTCCTATAGATGACCCCCTCTCTCCCCCATTATAGATGCCTCTTCTCCCCCCCACATTATAGATGCCGCCTCTCCCCTTATAGATGGACCCCTCTCCCCCTCCCCTTAGAGATGCCCCCTCTCCCCCCTCTTATAGATGTCCCCCTCTCTTCCCTCCCCTTACAGATGGCCCCCTCTCCCCCCATTATAGACGCCCCCTCTCCCCCCCCTTGAAGATGGCACCCTCTTCTCCCCCTTATAGATGCCCACCTCTCCCGCCATTATAGATGGCCCCCTCTTCTCCTCCCCTTATAGATGCCCCCCTCTCCCATGTCTTATAGATGTCCCCCTCTCCCCCCATTATAGATGCCCCCCTCTTCTCCCCCCTATAGATGCCCCCCTCCCCCCATTTTAGATGCCCCCCTCTTCTCCCCCCCCTTATAGATGCCCCCCACTTCTCCCCCCCTTATAGATGCCCCCTTCTCCCATCCCTTATAGATGCCCCCCCTTTTCTCTATGCTAAGCAGAATTAAAAAACAAACAAACACACAAACTTACCTGACAGGGGGGGTGTCCCGTCCTATTACCGGCAGCGCCGCGCATCAGTGAACTCCCTGTACGCCGGGGCTGGGACTTCCGGCACATGAAGCGTCTCTGACATGCGCTTACTGTGCCAAAAATCAGGGCCCCAGGCGGCACAGGGAGTTCACTGATGCGCGTCGCTGCCAGGGATAGGACGGGACACCCCCGGCAGCTGGCATCAGCCGGGGGCCCGGACGAGCCGCTCTTGTGACCGCAAGCAAAACAATGCTTGCGGTCACAAGAGTAATTTAAGGGGGAAGCAGTGCAGTGCGGGCCCCCCCTCGTGGCGGGCCGGGTCACAGCGGCGACCGCTGCGACCCTGGTGGCTACGCCACTGAGAGGAGCCATCTACAGTATAAGGGGGGGGGGGCTACAGAGAGGAAGGCCATATACTATAGGGGATACACAGAGGATTTTATCTTTTCATCTGCTATAGGGGACTACACAGAGGGGGGCTCTCTAGAAGATGCACATGGGGCCATGGGGCCATCTTATACTGTATAAGTAGGCTACACAGAGGGGGGGCATATACTATTAGGGGGTCACATAGAGTCACACTACCCACTAAATGAGGGCGTAAAGGAGCCAATACAGATGTGCAGTTTGTAGAGAGATGAAAATGATGCCAGAGCAAGGAGCCTAATATGTTTGTTTGGCAGATTCTGTGGATTCGTGACTGGGAGAAGTTCTCATAAATGGCCCAGGGCAGATCAAAAAGAAAATGAAAAGGGAACAACTCTGATCTGAGATGTCCCCTGTGAGTCACTTAATGCAACTGCACTGTAATTTATATGGAGTACAGAACCTATGTAGAGCTGAGTGTGTTGATGGCGTAGTGGTTGGTCGGGGGGGGGGGGATTTAATCAAAAGTTTGCTATGGGGCCCAGCCATTTCTAGATACAACCTTGGTGCGCACATACCCTTAACCCTTAATTAAATTTAAAGTAAATGGGGAATAATTAGAAAACTTAGACTAGACAGTCTAAAAATGTGTCATATTTAGGTTCTGTTCACACCAGGATTTCACTTTTTTCACTTCCTGACAGATACCTCCCCATAAAGTTATGGTGGGCACCTTTTTATACAATATACTACATAAACTTCCAAAACTCATACTGCAATACCTCCCAATCTTGTTTTTCATTCTGAATCATAAGGTTATGATCATGATCTGTCTAGGATGTGGAACACGTCAAGATTTTCTGTTTTGCCAAAGAAATCTTGCACAGCTCTGCAAAAACATAAAACACTATTACTCCCAACGTAATAATAATACATTTTTAATATGCTGCATACACAGAAGACCACAACCCCTAACATGAACATAATCTATTTCTATTATACCCTGGGTATAGAACACCACAACCCCCAACATAACCAGACAACTGGACAAGACCATAATACAATTCTTTATTGGCTATACATAAAACACTACAACTCCCAACATGACCATGATGAGCCTGCTTATAGGACCCTAGTGCAATACTGACATGTATGTACATAGGAAGGCGGGAAGAAGGTCTAGGTGCAGAACAACCTGGCCGCCTTCTTGCAAAAACAGCGTCACACCTGTCCACAAGCTGCAAGTGGAGTCCTATTCATTTCAATGGAGCCGGCTGCAATGGGAAATACAGCCCTATAGACAGAAGTGCAGCTGTTTCTGGGAGAAGGCTGTGTTCACACAATGCTTATATATATATATATATATATATATATATATATATATATATATATATATATATAAAAATAGGAAAAAATGAAAAAAGGACCGCAGAAGGCGCTGCTCCACATTAAAAAAAAACATTAAGAATTTATTTAAAAAGCAAAACACAACAAAGATTTGTTTAGGAGCCGGAACGACTCCTTCTTCAGGTAGGTGCATATAATCAACTAAAGCATGGACCCTGTTTATAGGAAATGACATGTGAACAGGCATGTACAATCCCAGCTAGCAATAAGTGCAAAGGAATCAAAATAAAATGAAGATAAAATAAAAAATAAATATAAAAAATATATAATAATAGTAATAAAACAAAAAAAATAAATAAAAATAAATAAATAAAAAAATATTAAAAAAAAAAAAAACTTTTGGCAAATAATAGTATCTGAGACCTCATTCAAACCCTTAGGAGAAAAGGTTTGCAAACGATACATGCAATAAACCTCTTTCCTGTTTAAAACCTCAAATCTGTTTGATGTATGTTCTGGGACAAAGTCTATGGCCATAATGCTAAGGGAACTCATATCTTTATTGTAAGATAAATTAAAGTGGCATGATAGCCCCTGATTCATAAAACCTTTTTTAATATTACATCTATGACCATTCAAACAATTGTGTAGCGGTTGGATTGTCCGGCCTACATATTGCAATGAACAGCTGCACTGCACCAAATATATGACATACTGGGATTGGCAGGTTAGATGGAAATGCATTGGGAATGTCTCCTGTGTGAACAGAGACTGAAACTGGGTGGCGCCATGGCAGATAACCTCACAGCAACGGCACCTTTTTGTATTGCAACAAAATGAAGCAGGAGACAAGGAGGAACATGTGCTGCTCTTATGCTGTTTAATCTGACTAGGTGAAACAATGGTTTTAAGTGAGGGAGCTCTACTAAAAGTAAGTCCTGGTTTTTCAGGTAATAGATCTTTGAAATAACGATCTTTCAGTAGAACTGATCAGTGTTTATATAGTATTTGCCTAATGGCACTGTGTTGTACATTATATGTAGTAATGAAGTTGGTTTGATAATTTGAGTGTCCAGTTGAAGTGTGGGTACGTGGTTTTAAACAGTCAGTTTGGCTGCATGATAGGGCTTTATCATAGTCATCAGTTATTAATCTAGCTGGATATTTTTTCTGCGAAAACCTTTCAAATAAAACCTCTGATTGCTGGATAAAATCTTCGGTGTTAGTGCAGTTCTTGCGGATACGCTTGATTTGCCCACATGGGACATTTTGTACCCATTTGGGATAATGTCCACTGTCATGCTCTAAATAACTATTCACATCAACAGTTTTGAAATGGGTGGTAGTAATAAAACTGTGATCTGTATGACTAATGGTCAGATCTAAAAACACAGCCTTCTCCATACTGTAATGGCCAGTGAACTGGATGCCCCACGTGTTACTATTTAAATGACTCAAGAAATATTCTGTACTGTTACTAGAGCCTCTCCAAATAAAGAAGAGATCATCGATATAACGATAATAACAAACAATGTTATTCCACATCTCAGATTGATATATGTAATCATTCTCAAATGCTCCCATAAAAATATTAGCAACAGATGGTGCGACCTTAGCGCCCATTGCGACACCACAGCACTGGTGATAAATATTCCCACTGTACATAAAAACATTTTTTGTTAAAATAAATTCTAAACCCTGAAGTAAAAAATCACTCTGAATAGTATTGTGGATCCGAATGTAAAACATCACATACACACTTAACTGCTAATTCATGGGAAATATTTGTATACAAGGCGCAAACATCACAGGTAAAAATCATATAGTCTTCCTGCCAAGGGATAGTGGATAATATTTGTATCAATTGACTAGAGTCTTTTAAAAAACTGGGTAGAGAGGAGACATAAGGCTGAAGAAACAAATCTATATAATGTGCAAGATTGCTGATAGCGCTCCCTGTGCAAGCAATAATGGGGCATCCAGGAGGGTTATAAAGTGACTTGTGTACCTTAGGAAGGTAGTAAAAATATGGTTTGTTTGCTTGGTGAGCTATAAGATATCCTTTCTATGATTTATTAAGGATATTTGAGAATGAATACATATATCAACCTGAGATGTGGAATAACATTGTTTGTTATTATCGTTATATCGATGATCTCTTCTTTATTTGGAGAGGCTCTAGTAACAGTACAGAATCTTTCTTGAGTCATTTAAATAGTAACACGTGGGGCATCCAGTTCACTGGCCATTACAGTATGGAGAAGGCTGTGTTTTTAGATCTGACCATTAGTCATACAGATCACAGTTTTATTACTACCACCCATTTCAAAACTGTTGATGTGAATAGTTATTTAGAGCATGACAGTGGACATTATCGCAAATGGGTACAAAATGTCCCATGTGGGCAATTCAAGCTTATCCACAAGAACTGCACTAACACCGAAGATTTTATCCAGCAATCAGAGGTTTTATTTGAAAGGTTTTCGCAGAAAAAATATCCAGCTAGATTAATAACTGATGACTATGATAAAGCCCTATCATGCAGCCAAACTGACTGTTTAAAAAGACGTACCCACACTTCAACTGGACACTCAAATTATCAAACCAACTTCATTACTACATATAATGGACAACACAGTGCCATTAGGCAAATACTATATAAACACTGGCCAATTCTACTGAAAGATCGTTATTTCAAAGATCTATTACCTGAAAAACCAGGACTTACTTTTAGAAGAGCTCCCTCACTTAAAACCATTGTTTCACCTAGTCAGATTAAACAGCATAAGAGCAGCACATGTTCCTCCTTGTCTCCTGGTTCATTTTGTTGCAATACAAAAAGGTGGCGTTGCTGCGAGGTTATCTGCCATGGCGCCACCCAGCTTCAGTCTCTGTTCACACAGGAGACATTCCCAATGCATTTCCATCTAACCTGCCAATCCCAGTATGTCATATATTTGGTGCAGTGCAGCTGTTCATTGCAATATGTAGGCCGGACAATCCAACCGCTACACAATTGTTTGAATGGTCATAGATGTAATATTAAAAAAGGTTTTATGAATCAGGGGCTATCATGCCACTTTAATTTATCTTACAATAAAGATATGAGTTCCCTTAGCATTATGGCCATAGACTTTGTCCCAGAACATACATCAAACAGATTAGAGGTTTTGAAAAGGAAAGAGGTTTATTGGATGTATCGTTTGCAAACCTTTTCTACTAAGGGTTTAAATCAGGTCTCAGATATTATTATTTGCTAAAAAGCTTTTTTTTTATTTACATTTTTTTTCAATTTTTTTTTTTGTTAGTTTTATTACTATTATATTTTTTTTATTATATATTTTTTTATTTTGTCTTCATTTCATTTTGATTCCTTTGCACTTTCATGTCATTTCCTATAAACAGGGTCCATGCTTTAGTTGAATATATGCACTACCTGAAGAAGGAGTCGTTCCGGCGCTGAAAGAAATCTTTTTATTTGTTGTGTTGTGCTTTTTATATAAATTCTTAATGTTTTTTTTAATGTGGAGCAGCGCCTTATGCGGTCCTTTTTTCATTTTTTCCTATCTTCATATCGGTACCGGACGAGTTTTCCACACTGGATCCTGACCGACGGCAGCAGCTTCCATATGGTCTTTATGCTTTGTTTCGGTGTTGTGCTCACACACAACCCAATAAGGTGAGCACGTTTTGACCTGATGTGCCCATTATCCACACTCGAAGTGTCTGCACATAGCGCTTTCCCTATTGTATTTTCTCTCTCTCTATATATATATATGCAGTTTAGTTGGGAGTTCACGCACAGTGTGAACCCAGGTGCACACATCGCACCCTTTTTTCAGCGCATATTTTGGTGTGTAATAGTTAGGAAGTGATTTTTTTTTACAATATATATATGTTACAACATTTGATGCTTTTTATAGTTTTTTATTTGTAGAGATCTTTAAAGCTTAAAGGGGGACTCCAGCAAAAAAAAATTCTAATCAACGGGTGTCAGAAAGTTATACAGATTTTTAATTTACTTCTATTAAAAATACTCAAGCCTTCCAGTACTTATCAGCTGCTGTATGTCCTGCAGGAAGTGGTGTATTTTTTCCAGTCTAACACAATGCTTTATGCTGCCACCTCTGTTCACGTCTTGAACTTGCTCTAGACAGTTCCTGACATGGACAGAGCTGGCAGCAGAGATCACTGTGCCACACTGCAAAGAAAAGACCACTTCCTGCAGGACATACAGTTGCTGCCACCATTTATAAGAATTTTCCTAGAATACCCCTTTATTAATGTGGACTATTTTACTTTAAAGAGTCACTGTCGTATTTTTTTTTTTTTTTTCAGAAATCAATAGTCCAGGTGATTTTAATTGGGTTTATTAGCCAAATATGCCATTATCTGCATTTAAAAAGCCTTTTCCCAGGTCCCCCCCTCCCTCTTCTTTTCCATCCACTGCAAAAAATCAGGAAATTGTGTCTTGATGCATCAGACGTACCCAGTCTGGTCTATAGAGAGGGGAGGAGGGAGGAGGAAGGAGGGAGTTAGCCGACAGCAGAAAGCAGATAACAGAGGATTACAGGCACAGAGCTGGGTGACAGCTGTAATCAGAGCTCAGAGAGTAAGTGCTGACTGTCAGAGGAGATAACGGGTGAGTTATTTGTAGATTAACTCTTTGTTGCCCTGTTTTGGTGTTTTATTTAGCTCTCTCTATAGGAGAACAAAGAAAACAGGGGGGAGAGCTTCAAACTGCTTTTTCATGATAAAAATGCATTTTTCGGCTAATAAACCCAATTACAAAGTTTCTTAAAATCGCCTGCACTATTGATTTCTGCAAAAACAAAAAATCACAACAGTGACACTTTGAATAACTAGACAACCTCTTTTGTACTTTTGTACGGTCAATGCAGTTTCCCCAGTAATCAACTAATCGGATGGTCACCTATTTCCTATGAAAGCCTCGGAGATGTAGTTTTACATGCCACCCATACTGCTTGTCTTTACTCTAGAGCAGGGATGGGGAACCTTCGGCCCTCCAGCTGTTGCAAAACTACAATTCCTATCATGCCTGGACAGCCCAAGCTTTAGCTCTAGAGGATTTCCAGGTAGGGATCCCTTCCTTCTCTATTCTTTTCAACAGCTTTATTTATAATACTCTTTGGCCGCCCTTTCCACATACAGTTACATCAGATTGTCAGCCGTCTCCTTCATGTTAACAAATCCGCCATATATAACCGTGTATCAATGGATTCTAAACTGAGTGACAGGGATTGCTATAGTGTATAGAAATATCTGTGAACCACAAGTGTCCCTCCAAAAAGTTAGGAGGTATGGAGGAAGGGCTTACTGCAAAGCATTATGGGGTAGGTTCATTTCATGTGTTTTCAGTCATCATTATTATCATCATCATAAGCTATACAGCAATGGAGCAGCTTTATCAGCCTGCCAGAGATTGCCCATAGCAACCAATCACAGTTCACCTTTCATATCTTAACAAGCTCTTAAAAAATTAAAGAGAAGCTATGATTGGTGGCTGTAGTCTGTCAGACTGACAGTTAGACTGCCTAAGTTGCCAATGGCAACCAGTCACAGTTCAGCTTTTATTTTACCAGAGTAATATGAGAAACGAAAGCTGAGCTGTGATTGGTTGCTATGGGCCACATCAAACCATATTATCAAGCTGTTTGCTTGGTCACAAGTGTGTTTAGTGACCTCTGCAGTAAAGCGCCTCGCCAGTCATTAATGGGTTAATGCTTCAGATCTGTTTTACCTGCAGTAACCATGGCAACCATGCACTGTGATGACAAGCGCTTATGTCATAAAGAAGGTTCTGTAAAGCAATGCACCGCACCCTGATCAGTGCCATCTTAGATGCGCCAGAGGACCTTGAGCTTGACCATTTTACTGCCCCCTAGCCTTGATGTAATTTGGAGGTTCTAGCAGGGGAAAAGGGATAGTCTGCTTTAGACTACCCCTTCATTGAGTCTCTGCCTTCCTGAGAAGTGGACCTGGATCTGTGAGGGAGAAGAGATACATCCGCCTAGCCATCAATAAGGTGACAGATGTTGCAGCCAGATCTCTCTCATATCCAGTTTATTATATTTATAGTGTGGTGTTACCCTCTAAGCCCAGGGGAGGGGCAGCTCTCCAGCCATGGCTCCCTCGAGGTTTCCCCCACAGGGGTTTTTTCCTTGCCTGAGTGCTGGAGGGTGACTCTTCGTGAGTCGGGGGTCTGCCATTTTCAGTGTCATGTAATTATAAATAAAATTGGCACCCTTTGACACCTCATTACAATGTATTGTGTCTTTATTTTGCGTTCTTTGGTTTAACTCATTATGCTTGGGAGTTGGGGATCCATCACATATTGCAGAGCCATAAAGCTGGACATCTGCCTGCTATACAGATCTATCACCTGCACAATGAGCGCAAGTAGGACACTCAAATCATGAAGGAAAAACATGCATCACAAGGTTTATACCTACATCTGCAAGGTTTGTCAAAAGGTTTTTTCTAAGTGACTGGGTCACACCAATCATAGCAACATGGACACCCCCATAAATATACATCATATATACACAACTCACTGGCTCTTGTGTGCAGTATCAGGGGCAAGGCAAAGTATTGCTCCCCCACACCCATACATCCAGGTGTGGCCTAGGTAGCTGTCTATCCCCCCTAAATCCACAGGATAGGGGATATTAATCTGATTGGTAGGGGTCCCAGTGGTCACGAGAACGTGGGGATGTTCTCATGTACTATATGGCTGGACTGGAGTTTTTCAGAAATATGTCATATGGCATTTTTGGGGGTTTATAAAATGCTGCAACCAGATTTTAGCTGAAAGCGAAATACCCATAGGACATCTTTCTGCTATGTTTTGTTTTTGTTAGTTTTTTTGTGAAATTGTAGCAGGCTATGTTTTTTGTGTTTTGCCACAGACTTCTATAGGGGGACATATTGTCATGTCTATATGGAAATTAGTGTGTGGCCTAGCTATCTGCCCCCCTCCCCCTAAATCCACAGGATAGGGGATATCAAGCTGATTGGTGGGGGTCCCAGTGGTCACAAGAATGCGGGGAACGTTTCCCATTCAATTAAACAGTGGGAAACGTTGCTCCATTAATTCTCTATAGGTCTGGTTATCACTTATCCTGTAAATAACTTTGCAAGAGGGGTATGTTCTCATGTACTATATGGCTGGACTAGGCGTTTTTTAGAAATATGTCAAATGGTATTTTGGGGGTCAAAAACACTGATATTATTGTCATGTCTTTATGGAAATTTGTGTTTTTTCCCCCAGTTGTTCTACAGAAAACCTGGAAACACATTATATAGAATCACATGACTTGTACTGAAAAAAAAACCTCAGGGGATAAAACACCAATAGTAGTTTACATTAAAATGAGAAAATGGCAGTAAAAGTGCCAGAAAAATACACCAAAAAGTAGGAAGTGTCAGAAAGTTATAAAGATTTGTATTTCACTTCTAGCTGGAGATGTTTTCTATGGGGATTTTCTACTGCTCTGGACAGTTCCTGTCATAGACAGAGGTGGCAGCAGAAAGCACTGTGTCAGCCTGGAAAGAATACGCCACTTCCTGCAGGACATACATCGGCTGATAAGTACTGTAAGACTTTTAAATAGAAGCCATATTAAGGTGTCATTTCAGGCTGCCTCCACCTATTTGCTGGTGCTGGCAGTCGGGACACAGAAAGAAGGGCTGCAGTCTGAACAGTGTGGCCTTGGAGCAGCAGATCTGACAGCATGTGAGCTGAACCTGGCGATTTCCTGTGCCTGTGTGTATGTATGTGAGTATACCTCCCAACTGTCCCAGATCCAGCAGGACAGTCACAATTTTCGGGTGACGTCCCGGGACAGCCCCCATGTGTCCCGCTAACCCGCAGGAGCTGCCGACGCCATACTAGCCATTTGGCATTTCAGGGCGGTATCCTCTGATGCCGGTCCTGTCTTCCTCCTGGCCTGGGGACTCCTTCATGCTATGGGGGATGGAGGCTTTGAGGCGGGGGGTGCCGATAGTGCTGACAGCATATCCCCACTCCTCTCACTGTGAGTGCCATAGGCGGCCTTAGCCTGTGTATAGTCTCCGATAAGCAGCTGCCAGAGCAGGAGATCAGCACTCTGAAAATACAACTACAGATGTACAGACTGCTGAACTCCTGCTCTGGCAGCTGCTGCTGATCTGAGGCTGGAAAAGGAACCATCCCAGGACTGGGATTACACAGGGTGGTGAGGAGAAGACAGGCTCTTACCTCTGGCTACAGGCTCCTGCTTCCAAACCAACCCCCCTCCTGTCCTGCTCGGCTGTGGTAAATGTCAGGTACTCGGGGCTGCAGGCTGTAGCTAGGACGGAGGGAGAGAGACGGGACAGAGAGGTGGGGGAGGGGGGTCAGAGCAGGACACACTAGAGGCTCCCTGTCCTGACCCTCCACCAAGACTGCTGTGTTCTTCTCAGTCTGACGTATACTCATAGTAGCTGCTGCCCTGTACCCTCTAAGGCTCCCCCTACACACACACAGTTATGGCTGCTGTCAGGGGCGTAACTACCACTATAGCAGCCATAGCGACTGCTATGGGGCCCGCCGCATCAGGGGGCCCCATGGCCTGCTCCTGCAATAAACTGGGCCCCCTGAGCCGTCATCATTTGCAGGACCGGGTGGCCCTGCTGGTCTCCTGGGTTTTGCAAATGTCCCTTTAACTGCAAGCACTCCTGACTAGAGCTAGCAGTTATGTAGTTATGACTTCACTTGACCGTTTAGTGGTCAGTCGGGCGGGGGGGGCAGGGCCCCATCAAAAGTTTGCTATGGGGCCCAGCCATGTCTAGTTACGCCCCTGGCTGCTGTGTTCTCCTTAGCCTACTGTGTAAAGAATGTAGCTGCTGCCCTGTACCCTCTAAGGCTGCTACACCCCACACTTACAGTAATGGCTGCTGTGTCCCCACCACCACCTCTAGCTGATATGTACCCCCCAGGCTGCTCTGTTCTCCTCCACACACTGATGTACCCCAATACACTTCTGTCTGCTTTGTTCCCCCAAAGCTTTAGGATCCCACTTTGTACGGAAAGAAGTCCGCAAAAGTAAGTGTGACCTGTGCATATGACTGAATGTGCAATGTATGTGTGTAATATCCAAATATGTGTAAGAAATATGTCCCAGTAAATGTGTGTATGTACTGTGTGGGTATAGATGTGAAATGTTTATTTGCATAAGGCTTGGTTCACATTTGTGTTGGGGTTTTGTTTGTCTACTTCTGATCATTGGAGCAGAAGTATGAAAAAAAAGATGATGCTGCAAAATGGCACATCTATACAGAACTATACCTACCTATACAGAGAATACACCCATAAAAAACTATACGCACCTATAGAGAGAATTATACACATCCGTACAGAACTATATGCACCCATACCAAACTATATGCACTATACGCACTGTGGCATGGTGGGGCTTTGAGAGACAGTTCTATGCCTCTGGAGTGGGAATTGGAGTTCAGAGTGCATTTGCTTATATATGTATATTATGTGTGTATGTAATTATTGTGTGTGTGTGTGTGTGTGTGTGTGTGTGTGTGTGTGTGTGTACTATGTATTCATATAGGTAATTTGCATTTCTTTATATCGGTGTATGATGTGTGTACATACAGTATTGTGCATGTTTTTATGTGATATGTATGTACACATTGGGGGAGTTTTATGAAAGGGTGTAAATATACACCTGGTGTAAACTGCCCACAGCAGCCAATCACAGCTCAGCTTTTGTTCTACCACAGCTGAAAGCTGAGCTGTGATTGTTTGCAGTGGGCAGTTTACACCAGGTGTATATTTACACCCTTTCATAAATCTCCCCCATTATGTTTACTTACTTGTAACTCCCCCTCCCATACCTAAACCTGTTGGGGACTCCGCTTCCAAGTGTCAATTAAGCAGGAAGAAACCTATTTGACTCTTAATACCAGAGAATAAAAGCATTTTCTATGCTATGGAAGCACAGACAAATATATTTACGGTACCATGCATCTTCTAACAGCATCTAACAGTGTCAGCAGTTTGAAACAGGAGTTACAGCTGACAGATTTCCTAAAGGAGAAGTCTTGTGAAACTAACAAATGACAGGCAGGCAGGGGGATGTGAGAAGATAATAAAGAAAGTATACTTACCAGTCCCTGTGCCCCCTGGCTCTGCTCTCGGGTCTCACAGCTGACAGAAGTCATTTTTGTCTGGGTTCGGTTTACATCTGAGCTCTGGCTCCTCCAGCTGCAATGTCACTGAGCCGATATTGGATTGCCCACTCAGCCAGTCAGTGACTGCAGTGGTGTTCTGTCCCATTCACTGATTGGCTAAGTGAGTGATCAGCTGAGTATGTGACGTTGCAGCTGTAAGTGACAACAGAGGCACAGATAAGTTCAACCAAAAATGGTTTACCGTAACACTTTAAAGGACAGTACAAAATCTTACAGCCTCTGTAATACAATAGCCTCTCGTTCAAGGCGGCAATCACTCCTGTGGAAGTTGTTAGAGTTCGTTCCCTGTGTGTGAATTCGGCTGGAAGAACCAGCCGACGCTCTATCCCTTTGACCTGATTCACACACTTCATACTATGCGGACAGGGAGCCGACACCCAGTCTCATGCCTTTCTCCTGACTCCTCTCTGGTGCTCGTGGGGTTAAGACTTCAGGTGTTGCATTCTCCTGAGGCTTGCTCCTGTCTGAGTATGGGGGAGGGCTCCCTGGCTGCCATTGGTGTCTCATGCTGCTGTCAGACTCCTTACTCCTATCAGGGGCTGGGGCGGGAGCTCTGGTAGCATTTAAGCTGGTGAATTACTCCCTGTAATTGCCAGTGTATGTTTGGTCTCCAGCATATCTTATTGTTCTGCTTGCTATTTGACATTTGGACTTGGACTTCGCCTCTGCCTCATCCTCTGTACTGCGTTACCTCTTGTGCTTGACCTTGGACCGGACTCTGTTAACCCTTTGTTTGCTGATTTGGATTTTGACGTGACCTCCTGTTGCCGACTCGGACTGCCTGACTTGTTTGTATATACCTGTCTGTGTGTTCTGTTACCTCCCCGTATCCCTAGTTAGGCTAGGAACTGTCGCCCAGTTGCTGCCCTAGGGTTTAGCCTAGGGGGGCAAGCAGGTAGGGACAGGGGTTGCTTGTCGAGAGAAGGGACTGCCATCTTCCCGGACTCCAGGACTCCCTGACAGAAGTTATACACACTAGTAGTGTTCTCACACACTTAGGCAAGAATAGAGTCCACACAACACTGATAAGAACTTGACAATCTTTAGGAGACAAAAGCTGGTTGTAATACTGGAATACACTTGTAGTAGAATAGCTGCTTGAAATATACTTGAGAAAATGCTGTAGTTGGGTTGAGATACACGTTGGAAGCTGAGCAAGAGTAGGTTAATTCCTGCGGCTACGGATTATGGGTCTATTCAGACACAGTGGTTCAGCTGGGGCTGTTAGAGAAATATACAGGAATAGGGGAGAGGCCAGACTAAGCAAAGCACCCAGAAGAAAGGGCTGGTATTCTAGAATTATTTAAAATACTTTACATATACTATCAACAATACATCTATCACTCTCAGTACATATATAAATCAGCAGGACACACCACACACATTGCTATTCCCACCTGTTTTTTAGTTGTTGACTGATGAAACTTGTAATTGACAAGCAGGAGCTGGCAGGACACCGGCACCTAAGATTCCTGCCCTCCACTAAGCTCTGTCTGCGTTCCTGATAAGACTCATTCCTTCTCTAAGAGTGCCCCCCTCCCCCTGCATTAAGCGATTGTCTGATTGGTCAGTACTGGTCCAGGCAGGGGTGACAGTTTCCTCCAAGGTCAGTCCTGCAGCAACCATAGGGAACTTCAGGAATATGGGGCTGACTGGATACAGGACTCAATCTGACAGCTGGCACATCTTCTGCACAGTGCTGTCTGAACGATACACCTTTCTATAACCAATGACTTACTATGTTGTGAAGTGCATGAAGGGTGCTGTGCCAGAGAGAAGCCAACTCTCAAGCTGTTCATGGACTGGCCCACTTAGCACACTGGCCCATCTAGCATTTGCCTGAATTGCCAGATAGGCAGTCTGTCCCTGCATTACAGTCTATGAAGCAGAACATCACATGGTCTGCTGCTTGGAACGTGGAACGCTGGAACCATGTGATTTCCAAAGCCATATACAGGACATCGGCAATACATTCTAATGCTTGTGAAGAGCCATGATTAAGGACCTCGGTCTGAAACGTGTCGGCGAATTTTAAGCAAATTAAATAAACATCATTATGAAGTTTTAACCTAAGCTGAATAGTGTGTGGAAGTCTTTCCTATGTCAAAGGTTACTCCAAATGTTACTCCAGTTTGTCAGGGCCAAAATGTTTATTATGTTAATTTGATCGCTGATTTAAAAAAAAATAATACGCATAAACGCACAGAAGTATGCACATTATTACGATTTGTGCCATCCATGGTAAGATGTTAAAATAGGATATCAACGTATATGTGCATTGACAGGCATGGGCCTCATTGACTCTAAGCTAGTGAAAACTCTCTGCAGTGTCCCAGAACATGCAGACTACTACTCCTATTATGGCCATTTCTATTGCTGTGTCCATGCCTGTTCTGGTAAGTGTTTGCACTGCAACTGCTGCTGGTTTTCCCCTAGTATTCTCTGGTATTGTGCATTCTCATGTGTATTCTCATTTATTCCTGTGTAGTATTACATGGTACAGTGGTATGCAAGGCTGTTGATCACGTGACCGTGCCAGTGCCCTGTAACCATGGTTCCTCCAATGGCCGACTAGCTCTGGCCAGGAGCAACCATGTGACCTCCCACTACCTCCTAACAAGTTAGTCTTCCCCCTGCTTCCAAGCAAGGAGGATGTGTGTCGTCTCTCTCCTACCTCAGAGGAGTTGGACTTCTTCTGTGCAGCTCCCACTTCACCACTAGAAGTGTGGATCAGGTGCTTTGCTATATTCAAGTCTTCGGCTGTATCTGCCTGCTCAAGTGTCCGGAGTCTTCTCTCTCATCTGGGTGTCATTCCGTTATCTCTCATCACCGCTACAAGGATTCACAGCAAGTATTATTCTCAAGCTAATCCACCCAGCAACGCTATTTCTCTCATACTCCTACTCCCATCATCCGGCACGTATTCTCACAGCCTATGCAGCACCACTCCTGCTTTATTTGTCAAAGCCTGCTATATACCCGGTTGCATCCGGACAGAACTGTTGCTACTGGTTACCTCATCTATAATAAAACCGCTGTTACTGAACCCTGGCATTGGTGTCCACTAACTGGTGCCCTGACTAGGTGCAGCGAAGAATCGCATGCCCATCATCACCCGCAGATTCCACAGACCGGCCCTACAGCTGTGCTGCCCTCAGGCCTATACCGTGACAAGTATAACCCCTGCAGCTGCCCCGGTCATTGCCCGCTCATAACACCAGCACTGCAGAAGTGGCCCCCAGGGGCCAGGGCATCGCATCTCTAGTTATTTCCCACCAGTATTTAATTACCTAGAAAGGCATGGTGTGCTGTGATTTGAGTCCTAGTAATATAACATACAGTATACATGCAGGAAATGACGTGAATGTAGTCACAGCTGACTGTGGTCAGGCCATTATAGTCAATAGGGCCAGTGTCTGTCCACGCACATATACGTCTGTATCCCATATGGACATTTTTGCAATGTGTATATGCAACGGATGGCCCAAACATGATGGTAATGACCCCTTGTGCATTATTATTCCAATATTGGAGCACACAAAGAAGACGTAGTCAAATACTACAGACACCAACACTGAGGCCATTGTTTACATATGTGAATTCAGATTTATTGGTTGCAGGATTTATAAATTGACTACAGACAATGACAATCACTGTATGAAAAAGATATAAGACTAAAATATAGTAGAACTCAAGATATTTGCTATAAACCTGTCTCTTTTTTTGGTGAGGAACTAGATGTAAGGACATTATATATAACATTTCCTGGCATCATTCCTACAAAAGATTTACTGGTAGCTGGCAGCAAAGTATAATTTTGGTTACGTTGCATAGCAAATATATATATGTATATATAGAAAATGATACTATAGGTGAATTCTTGGGTCACTGTGGAAAAATTAAACACTTAGCGAACATGTGGTTAATACATTAAAAAGGCACAAATTCAGTGGGAAAGCACATCAGAACATAGAAAATACAAGGAGTAAGAGGGCATATTTTACATGTTACCACTTTAGGCTCTGTGTTTTACCTTTATTTTTGAAGTTTACAGGGGTGAAATCTCCTCACATATGTACCCAACATAAAGTCCAGGTCATTCAACATACTTTACAGTGGCCAAATAATTAAGAAAGGGTGACAGCCGACACTTTCCAATGCAGGTATAGAAAAAAGTATGCTGACCTACATGTATACCTGCTAATACCAAAACGACACTCTTTTAGCATCATTCATATTCATATGACTCTAGGGATATGTTCAGCATATATACTAAACATACACAATGAATTGAATGCATGCAATGAATCTACACAACTAACATGGTATGAACATAGCCTAAGATGTTGCATCATTTAAAGGGTGCCTGTCTTTTTAAAGCCCCTTCACCAATTTGATTGACAGTACTAGGCAGCTTTATTGTCACCTCAGCCTCTCACGTAAAATTCCACACAAGCCACATGAAACAAGGTGACGATGCATGCACAGTAATGTCTTCTCATAGCAGCCCCAAAGCATGTTCTGTACTTGCACGCTTCATTAGCGCAGAACATGCTTTGAGGCCCCAGAGAGAAGACAACATTACTGTGCATGTACTGGCTCATTGTTCCATGAGGCTTGTGAGGCTTTCATGTGAGAGGTAGAAGTGATAATACAGCCTGGTGGCTGTCAATCAAAATGGTAAAGAAAATTAAGAAGAGCATGGGATGGACTTTGCTGGGCTTTTGCAACCCAAGGGAAAACTCAGTGAGCTCTTAAGGCTCATTTGCATATATATATATATATATATATATATATATATATATATATATATATATCACCGCTAGAGGGGGCAGTTATCAAAACAAAGGTATGTACGGATTCAGGTTCAGAATATCTTTACAGCCTTGGCCTTAGTTTTTACACAGTGGCGTAGCTACCATAGAGGCAGGGAAGGCAGTTGCTATGGGGCCCCTGGAGGGAGGGGGCCCGGTGATGGACAGGGAAGATAAGAGCCTCCTGTGTCCTTTTGTTTAACCCCTTATGTACTGCAGTGTGTAAGTGACCCAGTGTTCTCTTACATGCTGCAACACAAAAAGAGTTAATAAGCTAAAGACAATTAGCTCTCTGCTTCACTGTTCTGATAACCTCTGACCTCTGTTCTCCGAGCTCCTGCAGAGGTCAGGGGTTATCAGTGCAGGAGTAGTGAAGCAGAGAGCTAATTGTCTTTAGCTTATTAACCCTTTTTTGTGTTGCAGCATGTAAGAGAACATTGGGTCACTTACACACTGCAGTACATAAGGGACATTGGGTCACTTACACACTGCAGTACATAAGGGGTTAAGCAAAAGGTAGTCTTCTCCTGCACCTATGTATGTAACCATGAGGCTCCTAATAGGCTGTTATAGTTAAATACAGTGGATGGACAGGACAAGCAGACATTGGCTTTCTGGTCTGCTAGTCACTGCTGTGGCTGTAGCAGGATTCTGCCTCTGGCCACAAGAGATTTATTTTTTGGCCACATCACCAAGTATATATATATATTAGGGATGAGCGAATTTACAGTAGGGACGAAGCGAAGCGCTTTGTCCCTATCTGTATGCCGCTCATTGGGCTGCGGCGATTTGAAGTGTGCTCTGCCCCGCACCACTCCTTCCCAGGTGCTGGGAAAAGATGGATCCTGTCCTGGGAATCTTCTCCCAGTTTCCCAGGACCGGATCCATAATTTTTCCAGCACCTGGGAATGAGCGGAGCACACTTCAAAGTGCCGCAGCCCGATGAGCGGCATACAGATAGGGAAGAAGCGCTTTGCTTCGTCCCTACTGTAAATTCGCTCATCCCTAATATATCTATCTATCTATCGTGTGTAGGGGAGGGGGGCTCCATACAGTTTTTTGCTATGGGGCCCCATGAATCCTAGCTACGCCCCTGTTTATACACCAAAAACCTGCTGACAGTCTCTTTAAGAAACCCCTGATATGTCAAAGCAACACATGAAATTTCAATCGGTAGGGGTCTGGGTTGCTGAGACCCCCAGCGATCACTAAAATGAATGGGCAGAAGCATTCAACTAAGTGCTGCTGCCTGTTCATCTCTATTTGGTACCACCTGGCTCTTCTCTGAGAAAGGCAAGTTACTGTTGACCTACCATCAATATCCATACACCGTGCATGCTGCTTCTCATTAATCATAGCAATCAGTGGGGGTCTCAGCACCGGGACCACCAACTAATCAAAATGTCTGACTTGTCACAATGGCAGATACCCTTTAAAAATCACACATCTTTCAAGGTTCCAGTAAGTTGATAAACATGCTGGAATTAGACCTCGCACAAAGAAAAAGTGGAGCAGTTGCCCTAAGTAACCAATCACATCCTAACTCTGAATTTTCTGAGATCCATTGGTAACAAAAGGCACGATCAAATTAAGTATTTTCTTATTATTCCACTTTTAATTTAGATCAATTCCAAAGGGATCCTTAGACCTCTTAACTCGCCAACAATATGGGTATCCAGGGCAGTAACAAGCTGATACTAAAGTCCTTTATATTCTGGGTAATGCTGCATAATGTAGAAAAAGAGCAATGAAGACAGTCCGCACTACATTCGAATTCAATGCATTGCTACATTGGCCAGAATATAAAATGGTGTCAACATGTTACCATCCTGGATACCAGCTTGGTAACAGTTTGGGAGCCTAAATTCACCTGACAGGTTCCCTTTAATACATGTCTCTAAATGTATGAAAAACCCAAAGGTTATTATTATTATAATTATCATTCTTTATCATTATTGCATGTTCACTAGTAACTATTGAGTGCTCAGTTTTGCTTATTGAACAGTCATGCAAAATAGGCTGTTGGTATGCATTTCATAACTATAGTCGATTAAATACGTATAGATAATTTAACGTTGGCCGTTTAAAAATATAAATTAATGGCTTGATGTACTATGTTAGCTCATAAAACATGACTATTGAATACGACATAAGGTACAAAAAACAGATCACATAAAAAAATATTTTCACGATAAAGCTTTATATAGCAATTATGGGAGTAATTTATCAAAGTAGTGCAAAGTAAGACTACAGTAGCTGCCCCTGGCAACCTAACAAATTCATTTTTAGAGGCCATTTGAAGTTGAAATTAAATTGGTTGCTAGTAGTTGCCTTCTGCTTCCACTTTAAAAGGCCTGTTAAAAAAAAAAAGAAAGTAGAATTTGACTGTTTCTGTACAACTACTTCCCTTTTGACTTGCACTATTTTTAATAAACTTCCCACTGTTTATCTTTGTATCAGGGATATATCTGGGACTACAATATTAATGGCCTAATGCTCAGTATTAGATTGGTTGGGCCCAAGCTCCTGGCACTCCTGCCGCGGTCCCTTCAGTAAGCTTATCTGCAGTGGTTCTAAGAGTTGGGCCCCAATAATCATAAAATGAAGGCCTCGGTGATAATATGGTCCCAGATAACTTCTATTAATTCATTAAAGAGGATTTCTCAACAGAATATACACTCATAAAACCAACATATTATGGGGTTAGATCTGCTCTGTTATTAGCCCAAATGACACAAAAAATATTAACCATCTTGTCTTATATCACCTAACAAGGAATGCAATGGAGGTATATTTGTGAGAAATGTACACTTACAACCTCCCTACCAACAAGTGAGTGACGGCAATCGCATATACATTCAGATACACAGCTGCCATTAGCCACAGGTAAAGAAGAGGTTGTTGCTTTCCAGCAGACTTCTATTAGTCCATAGATAGGCTTAGTTAGCCAAATAGCACAATATTCTCTTATTCCATATAGGATATTAGTAAAACAAAGTGATCCCTGGTAACAGACCCAGTTAATAATTTTTTAATACATGGGATGTCAATCTTGCATCAACTGTTCCCATTCAGACAACACACAGAGGTAGTTTTTTACTGTCTTTATATGTGAAGATTAATGAAACACCCGCACATTTTATTTTTAGAACACCTTTTCACCCATCCCAGCAAACACCATACCAGTAACATCTAACTGCTGAATGAACATTTTGCAATAAAAAAAGGAATTGAAGTTGGCAGTGAAGACACACGGGAAGTAGTCTGCTTTTCTTAGGCTGTTTGGATTGAAAATTGGATAACCAAGCGGCGGTTGTCCCAGAGTAGCCTCCTTTTCCATCAGCAGTTTTCTATCCTATAGTCAGCCAGTGTCGGAGCTACAAGAAAGCACACGCTGTCGATTAGTCTTTAATAGTTCATGTTATAGCACCAACATAGTCTGGAGCACTGCACAGAAACTGTCATCCTATATATGTTACTGTTTCCCTTACCCAGTAAAGACTAACACTCTAATTTTCATTACACACTAACCACCTGTGTGTTTTGGAGAGTAGTGAACTCGCCCCCAAAGAGAAGGAATGAAACAGTATCCTCATATATGCTGTGAGCTCCATTTATTTGGGGAGGAAGGATAGCTCTTATCTTAATAACTGGTGGGGTCCAAGTGGTCATACCTTTACTACTCAGCTTGTTATCTCCTGGCACTACATGAAGTTTCTCTGCCCACAGTGACTAATTCCCACTGCCTTCTCTCTTATAGCACTTCCTTTGGTCTCTGCAGTGTCTGCACCATCTAGAGGTAATAACTGGTAATGCAGTTTAAATTCTACTCATTACACTAGATATCAATAACAAGGAAGGACATAACCAGTCATGGGAAGGCTTACTTCTTTGTGAAGCTGTTAGAAACAGAGAGAAAACAATCTTGCTAAATAAATCTGAAAAAAGGTGCCATAAATCATTAAATGAAAGAGTTTACACTAATAAGGCAGTGAGGGTCCCGTTACACACAGATATCTAACAGATTAAGGCTGGGTTCACACTATGTATATTTCAGGCTGTATTTGGTCCTCATGTCAGGTCCTCATAGCAACCAAAACCAGGAGTGGATTGAAAACACAGAAAGGCTCTGTTCACATAATGTTGTAATTGAGTGGATGGCCATCATTTAATGGCAAATATTTGCTGTTATTTTAAAACAACGGCTGTGGTATTGAAATAATGGCCGTTATTTACTGTTATATGGCGGCCATCCACTCAATTTCAACATTGTGTGAACAGATCCTTTCTGTGTTTTCAATCCACTCCTGGTTTTGGTTGCTATGAGGACCTGACATGAGGACCAAATACTGCCTGAAATATACATAGTGTGAACCCAGCCTAAATGTACACAGGGAATCCAACATCATCATAGGATTAGGGATTGCATAAATTCTCCATTAAAGGAGAAGTCTGGCCAAAATTAATTTTTGATATGTTGTTACTTATGAAAAGTTATACAAATTTCTAATGTACATTAATTATGGGAAATGCACATATAGAGGTATTTCCCTTAATTTAGTAGATCAGGAAGTGTTAGAATTCTCTCAGATTCAGTGACGTCACAACGAAAGGTGTAATTCCTATGGAGTGTCCAGCAGAGGGCGCTCTATATATAGAAGTCTATGGGACTTTATTGTGTCTATAGATGTCTATGTAAAGTAATGTAGTGTAGTGTACAGCATGCTTTATTGAATGAATACATCTATGGAATACTTTGGGGAGCAAGGGTACTTGCTCCCCAAAGTATTGCATAAATGTATTCATTCAATATATTAGGATATCACAGTAAGCCCGCCGCCCGCCGATCCGCCGCATTCCCGCCAATCCGGACTATATACACTGAACTACAGCTCCCATCATCTGCTTATAGTATGAACAGGTGATGGGAGCTGTAGCTGGGTTATGGCTATGACTTGCCTGCCGCCGCTGATGCCACTGCTTATGCCGCCGGGCGCAGGGGGGAGCCGCTCAGTACACAGGAGCGCTCCCCCCTCCTTCTCCTTCCGGGATACCTTCTCCCTATACCACTGCTGACTCCCCGCCACCCTCCGCTCTCATATACCGGCTCCCGATGCATCAGTGCGGACACCAGGATGCATCGGGAGCCGGTATAAGAGAGCGGAGAGCGGCGGCCAGGCGGGGAGTCAGCAGTGGTATAGGGAGAAGGTATCCCGGAAGAAGGAGGAGGAGGGGGAAGCACTCCTGTGTACTGAGCTGCTCCCCCGGTATAAGCAGTGGCATCAGCGGCGGCAGGCAAGTCATAGCCATAACCCAGCTACAGCTCCCATCACCTGTTCATACTATAAGCAGATGATGGGAGCTGCAGTTCAGTGTATATAGTCCGGATCGGCAGGAATGCGGCGGAGCGGCGGGCTTACTGTGATATCCTAATATATTGAATGAATACATTTATGCAATATTTTGGGGAGCAAGTACCCTTTGCTTCCCAAAGTATTCCATAGATGTATTCATTCAATAAAGCATACTGTACACTACACTATGTTACATTACTTTACATAGACATCTATAGACACAATAAAGTCCCATAGACTTCTATATATAGAGCGCCCTCTGCTGGACACTTAATAGGAATTACAACTTTTGTCATGGGACATTTTAAGACACAAAGAGAAAGAAGGGAATGGGAATATAAACTAATGCTCAAATTTAAAACTTTGCAACATGGTCTCAATATCCATGCCAGCTTCATGTCGGCCTATGTGTGACCTGTTCTGGCTATGAAGACCATTAATTACTATTAGGCCATTAATCTGACAACAATCAGATAGCAACAAGAGCTTACCATCCTCTTGTCACGCCTCATGAGCTATAGTTTATGGACCTGTTGTAAATAGCAGACCTTGTGTATATTACATTTTGTTAATTCCAAAGTTTCCTAAAATCCTTTGATGAGTTCTGTTTAGTGTGTATATAAGTCTGTGATTTTTTTCAGTTCTGTATAACATCTTGTCTGACGAAGGGAGCTAGACTCTCGAAAGTTTACACTCAAATATACTCAGTTAGCCTCCAAAAGGAATCGTCTGATTTCTTCTCTATTCTACTGATTTCTATGGCTAACACGGTACAACAATACCTTTTGTCGTGACGTCACTGGATCTGAGAGAATTCTAACACTTCCTGATCTACTAAATTAAGGGAAATAGCCCTATATGTGCATTTCTCATAATTAATTTACTTTAGAAATTTATATAACTTGCTGGTATCAGGAACTTGCTGGTATCAGGAAATAGTATTTAAATAAAGCTCACCCTGGTTTATAAACTGCTAATGTAGTGTTATCACAAATTATACAGGTTTAAGCGTGTTTTTTTGCTAGAAATGCCCCTAACAGAAAGTTGTGTAGTCCTTTCATTTTAATAGGGTGTTGTCTCAGCAGCCCCGACTCCTCCCTCTCTACTGAGAGAATGCATCATCCTCTGCTGTTTTCGGAGGCTTGGTTAGATTTTGTCTGTGAACTCAAGTACTGACCCAAAAATGATATCATTACCTTTGATCAGCCGCTCCAGTCTACATCACTATCTGTCTGTCATTTACATAAATACATATAAATAGTTATTACTAGAAAATGTACCCGGCGCTGCCCGGGTATAAAGTGTCAGTGTGTTAATTAGATTTGTTCTAAGGTGCCCAGGAGGCAAAGCTAAAGGTATTGTTTCATCTAAGTTAAACAGTGGAATTAGTGTATACCTGTAGTGCATAGTTGGAGGGGTTCTGTATACCCACAATGTATAGTTTTTAGGGGTCTTGCATATCTGTAGTGCATAGTTGGGGGGGCTGTATACCTATAGTGTATAGTTGGGGGGGTCCTGTATACCTGTAGTGTGTAGTTGGGGGGGCTGTATACCTGTAGTGTATAGTTGAGGGAGGTCCTGTATACCTGCAGTGTACAGTTGTTGAAGGTTCTGTATACCTGTACTGTATAGTTCGGGGGTCCTGTATACTTGTAGTATATAGTTGGTGCTGTATACCTGTAATGTATAGTGTGTGGAGGTCTTGTATACCTGTAGTTTATAGTTTAAGGGTCCTGGATACCTGTAGTGTATAATTGGTGGAGGTCTTGTATACCTGTAGTATATAGTTCGGGGGTCCTGTATACCTCTAGTGCATAGTTTGAGGGTCCTGTATAACTGTAGTATAGAGTTGGTGGAGGTCCTGTATACCTGTAGTGTATAGTTTGGGGTCCTATATACCTGTAGTATAGAGTTGGTTGAGTTCCTGTATACCTGTAGTATATAGCTTTGGGGTTCTGTATACCTGTAGTGTATAGTTTGGGGTCCTGTATACCTGTAGTATATAGTTGGTGGAGTTCCTGTATACCTGTAGTATATAGCTTTGGGGTCCTGTATACCTGTAGTAAAGAGTTGGTGAAGGTGCTGTATACCTGTAGTATATAGTTGGTGTAGGTCCTGTATACCTGTAGTGTATAGTTTTGAGGTCCTGTATACCTATAGTGTATAGTTTGGGGTCCTATATACCTGTAGTATATAGTTGGTGGAGTTCCTGTATACCTGTAGTGTATAGTTTTGGGGTCCTGTATACCTGTAGTGTATAGTTTGGGGTCCTGTATACCTGTAGTGTATAGTTGGTGGAGGTCCTGTATACCTGAAGTATATAGTTGGTGGAGGTCCTGTATACCTGTAGTGTATAGTTTTGGGGTCCTGTATACCTGTAGTGTAAAGTTTGGGGTCCTGTATACCTGTAGTATATAGTTGGTGGAGGTCCCGTGCACTTGTAGTGTATAGTTTTGGGGTCCTGTATACCTGTAGTGTCCTGTATACCTTCAGGGTCGTATTTACCATTAGGCACCCATGGTCTGGTGCGTAGGGTAGCACCTTGTAGAGGGGCAGTATGGCGGTATTGGTCAGGTCTGGTATGGCAGTGTTATCCAGTCTCAGTATGGTGGTATTGGTCAGGTGTGTTATGACAGTGTTATCCCGTCACAGTATGGTGGTATTGGTCAGGTCTGGTATGGCGGTGTTATCCAGTCACAGTATGGCGGTATTGGTCAGGTCTGATATGATGGTGTTATCCAGTCACAGTATGGCGGTATTGGTCAGGTCTGGTGTGGCGGTGTTACCCAGTCACAGTTTGGCGGTATTGGTCAGGTCTGGTATGGCAGTGTTATCAAGTCACAGTATAGCGGTATTAGTCAGGTCTGGTATAGCGGTGTTATCCAGTCACAGTATAGCGGTATTGGTCAGGTCTGGTGTGGCAGTGTCATCCAGTCACAGTATGGTGGTATTGGTCAGGTCTGGTGTGGCAGTGTTATCTAGTCACAGTATAGCGGTATTGGTCAGGTCTGGTGTGGCAGTGTCATCCAGTCACAGTATGGTGGTATTGGTCAGGTCTGGTGTGGCAGTGTTATCCAGTCACAGTATAGCGGTATTGGTCAGGTCTGGTATGACAGTGTTATCCAGCACAGTATGGCGGTATTGGTCAGGTCTGGTACAGTATGACAGTGGGGGCCCTTTATATACATGTACTGTATAGATGGAGTAGGGGCTCCTGTATATACATGTACTGTATAGATGGAGTAGGGGGTCCTGTATATACATGTACTGTATAGATGGAGTAGGGGGTCCTGTATATACATGTACTGTATAGATGGAGTAGGGGGTCCTGTATATATGTACTGTATAGATGGAGTAGGGGGTCCTGTATATACATGTACTGTATAGATGGAGTAGGGGGCCCTGTATATACATGTACTGTATAGATGGAGTAGGGGGTCCTGTATATACATGTACTGTATAGATGGAGTAGGGGGCCCTGTATATACATGTACTGTATAGATGGAGTAGGGCAGGCATGTCCAAACTTTTTTCGAAGAGTGCCAAATTTGATGAAGTGAACATGTGCGAGGGCCGACCATTTTACATGCTACATGCTATATGCTTTATAACACAGGCAGATAATAGCAAGCTGGATACCTGGGGGGGCCATAAAAGTTCGGAACGCGGGCCGCAAATGGCCCTCCGGCCGGACTTTGGACATGCCTGGAGTAGGGGGTCCTGTATATACATGTACTGTATGGATGGAGTAGGGGGTCCTGTATACACATGTACTGTATAGATGGAGTAGGGGGTCCTGTATATACATGTACTGTATAGATGGAGTAGGGGGTCCTGTATATACATGTACTGTATAGATGGAGAAGGGGGTCCTGTATATACATGTACTGTATAGATGGAGTAGGGGGTCCTGTATATACATGTACTGTATAGATGGAGTAGGGGTCCTGTATATACATGTACTGTATGGATGGAGTAGGGGGCCCTGTATATACATGTACTGTATAGATGGAGTAGGGGGTCTACCAGTTATTACTGTGGATGTTGTGAGGCAGCTTCCCTAGCAACCATTGCTCCCTGTGAAAATGAAAGCAGTAATCCTATTGGTTGCTAAGGCTCCAACTGCCGTGTCTGCTGCAGCTAATTATATCACCTGTGTTTGCAGTGAGGAGATTTTCCCATTCATCTATATGGGGCGCCTCTCTTTTCCCTCCCCCTCCCCTCCTGTACATCTGGCGGGGACGGGACCTTCGCTAAAACCTTCCCGGGCACCCAATGTATCTGTGTGCCAAATTTGGGGTCAAACGGTTCAGGGGTTTGGAAGTCTATTTGGGACAGACGGACAGACAGACAGACAGACTTTGATTTTTATTATATAGATGGCATTTAAAGAGAAGCTGTAGTCAACCCCCCAAAAAGGTGATGTTACTATTATTAAATAACTTAGGGTGCCCTAGTCCAATGGGTGTGAACTTAATTTTATAGGCTGGGTTCACACTACGTATATTTCAGTCAGTATTGTGGTCCTCATATTGCAACCAAAACCAGTAGTGGATTAAAAACACAGAAAACCTATGTTCACACAATGTTGAAAATGAGTAGATGGCCGCCATATAACAGTAAATAACTTCCATTATTTCAATACAACAGCCGTTGTTTTAAAATAACAGCAAATATTTGCCATTAAATGACGACCATCCACTCAATTTCAACATTGTGTGAACAGATCCTTTCTGTGTTTTCAATCCACTCCTGGTTTTGGTTGCAATATGAGGACCACAATACTGACTGAAATATACGTAGTGTGAACCCAGCCATAAAGTGGATGAATATCAGGTGCTGGGTGTGATGATCAAGTCAAGGGGTATCTATTAGGCATACATGCCCCTCAATGTAAAACATTCACACCACCTGTCCGTGTAATCATACTCATCACTTGATACATTCTTTGATTAAAATTGAGGTCACACCCATCTGACTGTAAGGTTAAATAACTTTTTATTGTGAATCATTATGAACACGTCAATACTTTTTACATTTTGGAGAAGATTTATGAAAGGGTGTAAAATATACAGTGGTGTGAACTGCCCACAGCAGCCAATCACAGCTCAGCTTTCAGCTCTGGTAAAATGAAAGCTGAGCTGTAACATAGTAACATAGTAAATAAGGTTGAAAGAAGACAAGAGTCCATCAGGTTCAACCTAGGAAAATCCTACTGTGTTGATCCAGGAAGGCGAAAAACCCCTATGGGGCAGAAGACAAACGCCCCACCACAGGGAGAAACTCCCCCCCCCTCCCCCGACTGCAATGGCAACCAGAACAATCCCCGGATCAACGTATCACCAGAAATCTAATGCCCATAACTTGTAATATTATATTTTTCAAGAAAATCATCCAGGCCTCCCTTGAACTTATTTAATGAATCAGCCATGACAACATCATGTGGCAGAGAGTTCCACAGTCTTACCGCTCGTACAGTAAAGAACCCGCGTCGATGCTGATGATGAAATCTTCTTTCCTCTAGACTTAGAGGATGCCCCCTTAAGCTGTGATTGGTTGCTGTGGGCAATTTACACCTGTGTATATTTTACACCCTTTAATAAGTCTGGCATTTAGAGACATGCACCGCACATGGGGTGCTACGAATACAGTAAAGATATTCCTGGTGAATATGATAAATGTACAGTGCTAACAGTGTGAACCTTCTATTATTTGCCCAGGCTTCTCTTGCAGTTCACTTCTATCAGCTGGAGCTGGATGCTCTGGGCCCACTTGAGAATAATGCACAGTGACAGGACACATTTAGCTGTTTTCTGTCACATTCTAATGACCAGTAACATAGCTTCTGCTTTTACATCTAAAATGCTTCTCTTTTGTTTCATCAGTGACCCTCATGTGTGGACACAATTTTTAATGGCTAAGCCATTAAAGGGGAACGATCAGCAGGTTAGACAAATCTAACCCGCTGATATTTCCCTAGTAGGCGCAGGGCACTGAGGATGAAGATAGGTCTCTTACCTTCATCCTTGGTGCCGTTCCCATGCTGTTTATTCTGAAATTTTTATGGTGTTCACACAGCTAACAGCATTGGAACGACGCCAAGGATGAAGGTGAGCAACCCATGCCCATCAGGGAGCTGTCAGCAGGTTAGATTTGTCTAACCTGCTTATAGTTCCCCTTTAAGTGAGATTCTCTCTCTCTCTCTCTCTCTCTCTCTCTCTACCAAGCAAGAAGGAATATTATTCACAGCCCTTTTGTCTCAACCTCATTGCTTTGTGAGCTGTTCTCTCACTCCCTTTTGGGATAATACTCTATATCACTCTACCTATCTGATAAGACGTGAATAACCAAGCAGCTGGGACGATCACCTGATGAGGGTCAGGCATGATTCATTTTCAGCCCTACAAGTTTACCTACATTAGTTGATATGGGAATACCTCTTTCGCTAATTTCTCTATCTTCTGGCCATACCTCCCTTATTGAATCTATGCCTAAAGCGTGTGCAATATGAAAAAATAAATGAACCTACCTTAAACTGCCTGATGTCTCCTTGAGCAACAAGATGATATTCATTTTCTGGGGTGATACAGTAAGCAAGTCTCTAAAATAATGATATAATCACATATTCACATATCATATTAAATTAAAAACAAATGTATGGTATTCTTACTCCAACATCCATAATTTATTTAATACATACTTCCCTTTCTTCCATAGATGGAACCCCAGCTGACCTGTACTGTCCTATATCAACCAAACTACCAATGAGTGCAAAGAGTGTCTGTTGCGCTGGAGGACCTGTCAGGTTCTGCATTACACTGACAACCCATTGATTTGAATGGGCACTGTGGCTGTTACTTGTGTAAGATTTCTGTGGTTGGGTCTGCTCAATGGTGGACAAACCATACAGTATGTGCAATCTGTGCAGGTGTACGGAGTCCCAGTAGTTAAAGGGGTTATCCAGCATTAGCAAAATTTTACTATATAGCTGTGATCATATAGAAAATTATAAACATCCTATGTAGGGATGGTCCGAACCCGCCGAGGTTCGGGTTCGGATAAACCCGAACGCTCGGCATTGGATTCCTGCTGTCTGCTTGCTCCGTGCAGCAGGCGGATACAGCGGGAGGACCGCCTGGAAAACTGGGATACAGCCTATGGCTATGGCTGTATCCCAGTTTTCCAGGTGGTCCTCCCGCTGGATCATTTGTACCATCCCTAATCCTATGCTTACCTGTCCATGCTGCCTCTGTGTCCTACTGTGATGTTTCTGGTGCCTCAACCCTCCCCCCCCTCCACTGCGGACGGTGGAGTGACAGCCTGCTCAGCCAATCACTGACTAAGACAGGACAGTACTACCGCCTGTAATTAGCTGCATGGGCTGTCAGTCCTGAAAGAAGTATGTCTAGGAAGGGAAGCATCTGGAAGGGAAGCAAGTCAGAGGGTGTCACCAGAGAAAGCAGAACACTGGTGGAGTGTGGACAGGTAAGCATAGCATGTTTATTATTTTCTAGATCACCACATTTGCTAATGCTTGACAACCCCTTTAAGGGACTACTGCTATCTTAAAGACTAGTCCACATGTGAAAAAAATGAAACTATTTAAGTTACATTGCTGGCAGACATTTGTAGTCACTAAGCTAATGAAATGTGTGGTTCTTAATAACCAGCGGATTATTAGAGACATAGAGGATTTGAAGCAGGCTGTTCATATATTCTGTAGTTCTAGCAAATTGGCCCCCTGCTGTGCTATGTTCGCACATTAACAGGACAGTGCATTAGCCTACATACAGCCTTACGAGCTTGGTAAAGGGAAGTGGCAATACTATTTTTCCCTATAATATGTTTGCAGTTTTTAGTAAGAATTAAAATATGCAGAAAAACACTATTCACAAATCTTACCTAAAAAACTAAAACAGCAAAGGTTAGTTTGTCTAACCCTGCAGAAATATGCGATCAACACAGGAGCCATATCTAATTCACTATTTCTCCCATAGCTTAGCACAATACACACTATTACTCTATGGCTGTTACATGATTTGCAGCACCTATAGTAAAAATGACAAAAACCTTTTTGTACATAATATTTTTATAAATAATATAAAGTTTACCTTTTTAAAAGACCCCTTCACTGTGATAAATTTGTATATAAAATAGAGAGGCACTAGCATCATAGATGACAATGCAATGGCCCATCCGGTCCGATTAGCCCATGGAGGAAAGCGGTAGTCATCATATTCCAATGGGTTATAGGTCACAATACTAGCAATCACAACAAACTTACAGGAAGAATAAAACAAGAGATATGTTATTATGATTTGAGTTCTTAGTTTTAAATAAAACTTTAAAATTCCCCAAATATTTAAACTTAATTAGTTACAATTTTATGTATTTCAGGGTATTCTAATTTTTCATTGTATGCTTTATCCTTAAGGGTAACATCCCCCCCCCCCATACTCTTCCTTTGTCCCAGCAGTGCTTATCCCCAGGGGCGTAACTAGAAATGGTTGGGCCCAATAGCACCGCCAACTCACCACTAAGCTGTCAAGTGTAGGGATTATTCTGGTCGCCATTGGAGTCGGGGGGGGGGGGGTTCCCCCTGCGGTGGGGCTATTGTCATCTGTCTCGTGGGGGGGATTTGCCTTCCCCTGGATCAACCCAGTAGGGTTTCCCTAGGTTGAACCTAATGGACTCTTGTCGTCTTTCAACCTCATTTACTATTTTACTATGTAACCGCAAGCGCTGGTCAGAAGTGCTTGCAGTTAAAGATTTGCTGAATTGGGAGGCCACCGGGTGCTATAAGTCAGTGATTTTCAACCTTTTTTGAGCCGCGGCACACTTTTTATACTTAAAAAATCCCGGGGCACACCACCAACCAAAATGGCACAAAATGACACTAAAACAGTACATATTATACATATAGTTAATAATATAGATTCTATATGTATTTATACTCACTCAGTGTGAAACCTGGGCCTGTTTTCTTCTACCCCCCATGCTTCTCTCCACCATACTTCTCCCCCTACTTCTCTCCTGTGCTTCTCTCCACCATACTTCTCCCCCCTGCTTCTCTCCTGTGCTTCTCTCCACCATACTTCTCCCCCCTGCTTCTCTCCTGTGCTTCTCTCCACCATACTTCTCCCCCCTGCTTCTCTCCTGTGCTTCTCTCCACCATACTTCTCTCCCCTGCTTCTCTCCTGTGCTTCTCTCTACCATACTTCTCCCCCCTGCTTCTCTCCTGTGCTTCTCTCCACCATACTTCTCCCCCCTGCTTCTCTCCTGTGCTTCTCTCCACCATACTTCTCCCCCCTGCTTCTCTCCTGTGCTTCTCTCCCCCATACTTTTCTCCCCCCTGCTTCTCTCCACCAAACTTCTCTCCCCCCTGCTTCTCCCCGCTGTTTCTCTCCCCCATCCCCATGTTTCTCTCCCCTGCTTCTCTCCCCTGCTTCTCCCCCATCCCCAAGTTTCTCTCCCCCATTGTTTTCTCCTGTCTCACAGGGGCACCATAGTTTGGGGAACTTTCCCCGCGGCACACCCGACCATGTGTCGTGGCACACTAGTGTGCCACGGCACACTGGTTAAAAATCACTGCTATAAGTGATGACAGCTCAAGGGCCCACTGTATTGATGCAGCAGACCATGGGCCCCCCTGGTGGGGTGGGCCCCGTAGCAGCCACTATGGCTACTACAGTGGTAGTTACACCCTGCTTATTCCTTTTGACACACATAGCATAACTAACTTGATATGCAGCATAGAAAATTCTACCATTGGCAACTAAAGTGATTGCTGCTGCTTGGTTTTCATGTTCTCATGACCATCTCAGACTCCAGCTGTGGCCTTACAGAGAACAGTAAGACATGGCCGAGGTTCAATATAATATTTTGCTTGGACTGCTAAGTTTATCAAGGCTCCTTGTAATAAAGCAAGCCCCTGTGTCACAAAGCATGGATGTTTTGATTCACTAGATATAACCCAGAATAGCGCCACATTTCTGGTATAGTTGTATTGTAAAGAATAGTATTTTGTATTAAAGACATATTTATCATGCACAAACTGTATAGAATAAAACAAGATATGCTTCTAAGTATCAGTTGCCTTACTGACGATACACAGAAAAAAGAGAAGCATGTAGTAAAATACATTACTGTGAATCCACAGTGGCCATCTGTGTATATTTTCAGGGTTAACAGACAAACTTGTATATAAAATGTGTATCTTTTTAACCTATTACTATCACTTGTAGGAGGTCACAATACTGAGCTCTTGGTAGAATATATAGCTTTAGGCTACTCAGCCTTGCACTGCTATGGAGCAAAATATCTGCATTATTCTGAAAAAAAAAAGTCAAAGGTTACTCTGCAAAAGGTGATAAGAAATCCTGAAATATCACAAATGCTAAATCTATTCCGGCAGGTGACCATTTCCAACAGTATAAGGGGCAATCCCTGGCTGAGGTTACTTACAGAACAGTAACATGATTTTTATCTGGATAGTTTTTAGTCAATAAATTTTCTGTAGAACATATCCCTTTACCAGTGCAATGATGCAACACAAATAGGGAGAGACCTGTCAATCAAATGGGACAGGGAGAAGACTGGGGAGTCAACCTCCTTGACTTTATTCTCCATTTCTAGTTTAAAGGGGTAATCCAGCAAAAATATTTTTCTTTCAAATCAACTGGTGTCAGAAAGTTATATAGATTTGTAATTTACTTCTATTAAAAAATCTCAAGTCTTTCAGTACTTATAAGCTACTATATGTCATGCAGGAAATGTTTTATTTTCAGTCTCACACAGCGCTCTCTGCTGACATTTCTGGCCGAGAAAGGAACTTTCTCTCAGTTTTCTATGAATCCCCACAGAAAATCTCTCCTGCTCGGGACAGTTCCTGTCTCTGCCAGAAATGTCAGCAGAAAGTAAATAAAACAACATTTCCTACAGGAGGACATACAGCAGCTTATAACTATGGGAAGACTTAAGATTTTTATTAGAAGTAAATTACAAATCTATTAACTTTCTGACACCAGTTGATTTGAAAGAAAAGGATTTTCGCTGGAAAACCCCTTTAAGCTATGAGTTCTCTTAAATGCCACACTATTAGTGTAAGGCTATGTTCACACACTATTTTTTTTATTTTATTTTTTTTGCTGGTCATTTTATAGGATGACCTTCCTTTCGAGGCCAAATGGCGCCTGTTATTTTATAATGATGCCCATGATTGTACAAATGACAGATGTCATTATAACATAACAGTTATCATTTGGTTTCAAAATCATGGCCATCCTAAAGGAAAGCCAGCAAATGGCAAAAAAAGATGGTGTGTGAACATAGCCTAAATCATAGCTCATTGTAATGATCAAGCCTACGCCTGCTTAATGTTACCCCTGGTTCCACAGGCAAGAACACCTGACAGGTTAGGTTTTTGGGGTATGAATACAAATAATACAAATACAAATAGGAATTATTTACTACATAAGATAGAAAATTCATACATATATTATGCAATTTTAAAATAAATTATTAAATAATACAGATCAACTAATTGGTTTTAATAAAATGTTTAATATCTTATATTGCATTGGTATAGAGGGATTATCTCCACCTTAACTAAAGCCATAAAAAGTATAATATATGAATTCCTGAACAATGTTTGATTTGACCATGGACATGGAGAATTTTGTGGTTAGCTTTGTAACTCTACAAAGCTAACTCTACTTAAAAAAAAAATCTTTCAAGAATGAAACTAAAGTGAAGGGCAAAATAATCAGAACATGGATCTACATTTTCTCTGTTTTTTGGCTTGATTTTTACTCACCAGGAGAAAAGCAGGGCTGACAAATTTCCAGCATAACCTCCAGTAAAGACCAGGCTTAAAACCAAGCATTCTGTAAATGTCATCACTAAATCGGTCCACACCTAAACGAAAAGCATAGTCTTGTCATAATAGTACATTATGCATCATGGGAGAAGAATTGTATGGAATAACAGAAAATGAGTAAATGCATCTGATTATGGATCTGCTCAGACTTTTGGGGTCAGCTTTTTGGCATTTCTGACAGAAGGAATTGTATGGTCATCAGCAACATTTTGCCATAAAAAGCCCCATCAGAAACCCCACAATTATAGGGGTTATCCCAAGAATGAAAGTTATCGCTTATCCTGATCCACATGGTAGGACATAATTACCAATAAGTAAATGTCTGACTTCTGAGACCACCACTGATAACAAAAATGGAGGCACTTTTTCTCTTATGTGAATGAAGCAGTAACTCACATGATTTACCACTGCTTACTCACATGATTTACATTCTGTCAATAGGTGGAGGTCCCACCAATCGGTCCCCCACAATCAGCTAGTTATTTCCTAACCTGGGGAAAACATTTCATCTTGGTGTAACCCTTTAAAAGTAAATGGAATGGCTTCATGACTTCCATGGCTCTATTATAAAAGTAGTCCTTACGCTATCATAAAAAGCTATATAGCTATTCATATGAAAAGATCTAAGAGACACCTTTGAGGTTACGAGCAGAAATTAATAATGGGAGATTTCTGATGTGGTTGTGACACATAACCAGACCTGTTTTTAACATTTTTGAATCCTACCATTTCTAGGTTTTATTTATTTTTTTCTGCATACATAATCTTTATTGTATGGATCTCTCTCTGTGGCTCACTATTGATCCATTATTTAAAATCAGAGAAAACTGCTAAGATGTTAGCTTGTTAGAGGGACACTAAACAGAAATTCTGCCAAGAACACAGGCATCAATCTGCTGATATGTTCCATTTTTATGGAGGAAGGTTAAAGAGGCTGAGCTTACCAAGGGCTGTGGTTTACCAACTTTGTCAGAGTAGATGGGGGAGGCTCCTGCTGCAGCCATAAATTGGAGGGGATATTATTTTACCTGACAGGCTTCATAGAGTTTTTGTGTACTCAGTGAGTAAGTTTCTGCCTATTATATAGGAGAATAATTCAATTAAAGAATACTACTCAAGACTCAAGAGTTGACTTCTCTCTTCTCTAAGCCTTTTAACATAATATAGATTTGTTACATTTTGGTACATATCAGAAGTGTAAAGGGATATACTATACCATAAAACCATGACACTCCGATGGCCTCTATTAATACAGCAAACAATATAGATGTCCCTGCAGCGAATGTATCCAAAAGAGTGACTACATAGATCCCACCCTGTAAAGACATTTAAAACAAATATACATACTGTATATTCGGTATATAAATACATTTATTCACTGTGAATTGAAAAATCTGTGGTACATTTGTGGCATAGCATGCTAACATTTCAAAACACCATTATAGGGATTAGACTTATCTGAGAGCCTATCCATGCAATCACTTACTAATCAATACTTATCCACTAAATGCGGTTCACGGAAGAAAAAGAGCGCTGCACCTCACACCTATGGCTGATACTAGTGCCCCTAGGCTAAATAAAAAACACATCAGAATTTTGTGTATGAATTGATCAAGCCATACTGCCCCATGTACCATCGTGCAGGTATCTGATACACATGGGTCCCTACACTAAGTCCACACCGTGCCAGCCAGTGGCTACCAACCCCGCAGGCGTGCACAGTCAGGGAACGGGGGCCATGGGACGGCCCTGTGAGCCCCATGCCACAGGACCAGACCCAAAAACACGCCTGCGGGGTTGGTGGCCACTGACTGGCACGGTGTGGACTTAGTGTAGGGACCCATGTGTATCAGATACCTGCACGATGGTACATGGGGCAGTATGGCTTGATCAATTCATACACTAAATTCTGATGTGTTTTTTATTTAGCCTAGGGGCACTAGTATCAGCCATAGGTGTGAGGTGCAGCGCTCTGTTTCTTCCCTGAACCGCATTTTGTTTCTCTCTTTTCTCCGTGTTTTGCACTCGTCCTGGTGAGACCCAAATGACCGCAATTAGCAGGAGACACCTGAGTGCACATGGTTTTTATCCCTCCTGTCTTTTCCCAGTCTGTCTGCAGCAGCTATGGTGAGCGCAATACCTCATCCAGACTTGTGCTGTTTGGGGACGACCTTCTCCGCCGGCGGTGCAGGCCGGGTTCTGGTGTGGTGTTTTTGGGTCTGGTCCTGTGGCATGGGGGTCGCAGGACCGTCCCATGGCCCCCGTTCCCTGACTGTGCACGCCTGCGGGGTTGGTGGCCACTGACTGGCACGGTGTGGACTTAGTGTAGGGACCCATGTGTATCAGATACCTGCACGATGGTACATGGGGCAGTATGGCTTGATCAATTCATACACAAAATTCTGATGTGTTTTTATTTAGCCTAGGGGCACTAGTATCAGCCATAGGTGTGAGGTGCAGCGCTCTGTTTCTTCCCTGAACCACAACCTTATCCACTAAAGTTCAATGGTATTAGTTTAAGATGTTTCCCAAGACCTTGATATTGATGGACCATCCTAATGCTGCGTTTACACGGAGTGATAATTCGCCGGATCGTACGATTAAGGATTTCGAAATAATTTTTTTTTAAACGATCAGCGTTTAGACGGAACGATATATCATACGGGAAAATCATTTTGCGATCGCTTAAGCCTATCTCACACATAGGTTAAATCGGTGAACGACACGGAACGATCTGCGAATTTTTTGTGAACTACCAACGACGATTTGAGAACATGTTCAAAGATCAAAATGAACGGTTTCTCGCTCGTTGCTTGACCGTTTGCTGCGTTTACACGTACAATTATCATTCGAATTTGATCGTTATCGTGCAAATTCGCACGATAATCGTTCCGTTTAAACACAGCATTATGATAGGCTATCAAGACCAAATTGGTGGATGTACAATTCATGGCATCCCCACCCTACCAAGCACTATATCCTCCTTACCAAGCACAGTGCTATACATTCTGAGGTCGCTGTGTCTTGTACTGTAGCTCATTCCTATTAGCCAGAATAGAAGTGAGCTTCACAGAGCTTCATAGCAGGCACAGTCACTACAAAATGTTTAGAACTGTGCCTGAAAACCAATTAGGAGGACACTTGTTGAAGTGCTGGATCGGTGGGTGTTGGACTCCATCAGTGATTAATGCTAGGGCTGGGTTGACACTACATTTTCTTAAATCCATTTTTTGCAAAAAAAAAAATAGGATGAAAAAAAAAAAAACTGCTGCCTTTTTTGTGCTTCCATTTTGATCCGTTTTTCCATTGACTTTCATTGTTTAAAAAAAAAGGATCAAAACGGATCAGTTTCTTTTTAACAGCAACTAAAATGAGGTCAACTACTTTTTTTTGTACGTTAAAAAAACTGATCAGTTTTGATCCATTTATTTTACAATGAAAGTATATGGAAAAATGGATTAAAACTTTGCAAAAAACGGATTGCAAAAATGTAGCGTGAACCCAGCCTAACTTGTCATTTAAAAAAAATGGGTTTTTTTATATTATTGTGAAGGCTTCAGGGCCCTTATGCCCACTCTGTTTTTATTTTATTGCTACACACCTTCATCCCATGAGAGGCATTTTACTATTTGGTTATCTTTACATGTTCACACAACGAATCTTTTGCCTAAATCATGGCCGCTGTTGCAATTAGGAGGAGTGCTCCAGCACTTCAAAAAGTGTACTCCTAAATATAAATATGAGGCTAAAGGAATGTTATTTAGTTGCAGGGGGTGAGAATAAAAGGCTGAGGGGTGTGAATCAGGCTGTGTGGGGGGGGGTGTATTTGAGGCAGAGGGAGCTTAAAGGAGAACTTCAGGTAGAGGGGGGAAATAAAACTTCTGCAGAAGCAAATAGTATTACTTACATATCCATCCCAGTTTTGAAACTAGGGTTTTGTTCTGTATTGTGTTTCTGTACTTCCTGGTTGAGCAGTTGTACTCGTACTACAGGTTCCAGAGTGCAATGCTTTCCCTCAGCTGTTCATCACAGTCCCCCACCCTGCACATTCCCCGCCCAAATCTGTTGCAGAACATCTAGGCTGTGTTCACACATTGCAGTTTAATTGAGTTACTGAATTATTTGCAGAACCTTATCATTTTATTGTAGTCTCACTCACACAGCACACAATTACTACCTGTAACACCACACAGCACGCTGTTACTACCTGTAACACCACACAGCACGCTGTTACTACCTATAACACCGCACAGCACACTGTATTCTCTACCTGTAACACCACACAGCACACTGTTACTACCTGTAACACCGTACAGCACACTGTATTCTCTACCTGTAACACCATACAGCCCACTGTATTCTCTACCTGTAACACCACACAGCACACTGTATTCTCTACCTGTAACACCACACTGTATTCTCTACCTGTAACACCGTACAGCCCACTGTATTCTCTACCTGTAACACCATACAGCCCACTGTATTCTCTACCTGTAACACCACACAGCACGCTGTATTTTTTACCTGTAACAGCACACAGCACGCTGTATTCTCTACCTGTAACACCACACAACATGCTGTATTCTCTACCTGTAACACCACACAGCCCACTGTATTCTCTACCTGTAACACCACACAGCACACTGTATTCTCTACCTGTAACACCACACAGCACGCTGTATTCTCTACCTGTAAAACCACACAACATGCTGTATTCTCTACCTGTAACACCACACAGCACACTGTTACTACCTGTAACACTGCACAGCACACTGTATTCTCTACCTGTAACACCACACAGCACGCTGTATTCTCTACCTGTAACACCACACAGCGTGCTGTATTCTCTACCTGTAACACCACACAGCACACTGTATTCTCTCCCTGTAACACTACACAGCAAACTGTATTCTCTACCTGTTACACCACACAGCACGCTGTATTCTCTACCTGTAACACCACACAGCACCGTATTCTTTACCTGTAACACCACACAGCATGCTGTATTCTCTACTTGTAACACCACCCAGCACACTGTATTCTGTCCCTGTAACACCACCCAGCACACTGCATTCTCTACCTGTAACACCACACGGGGCGCTGTATTTTCTACCTGTAATATCACACAGCACTGTATTCTCTACCTGTAACACCACACAGCACACAGTATTCTCTACTTGTAACACCACACAGGTGTTATGCCTGTTTTTTGTCCAGGTGGGTTCAGCAATGTTGGCTCTGATCCTTTGTGCCATTTAGCATCATTTAATTGTGTTAATCCATCATTTTTTGTTAATATGCTGCAGTACTGCAATGGAACTCCAACATGTGTGAACATAGCCCTAATTTCACTGCAGAAGTGAAGTTGCAGGTCAGAGATGGGGAATCAGTCAGGGGATTGGGGAATCCAGCCAAGCCTCCTCTGACATCACACCCGGATCCCTGTCTGCATCATCAGCTTGTGCCTAGCAAACACACACAATGTGAGACAGAGGCATGGAATATTTGTCTTCTAAGGCTATGTGCACACTGAGGAAAAGGTGAGGAATTCAGCTTGAAATTCCTCCCGTAAAATATGTACAGAGCAAAGTCCCATTGTGTTCAATGGGTTTTCTGCTCTGTTGTTCACACTGCAGAATTTCCGAGCAGAATTTTCTGCTGTAGATCTGCTAGAGGAATCCTATAGAAGTCGATGGGGGGCTTAAATTCTGCTTGAATTCTGCCTGAAACCTTCCAGCTACAATTCCTCGAGAATTCCTCAGTGTGAACCCACCCTAAAGGGGGAGAGCAGAAGGAGCAGGAGACAATGTGGATTGGCCCAGAGGCCATTTTTTCTTCCTAGATTTTAATCAGCTACCAGTATGACAGAACCTTACAGATATGGTAATACATTATATAGACACATCTATATAACTTTTAATGTACTTTTAACAGAAAACAAGTTTTTCCTTATGTGGAGTTCCCCTTTAAATCAGACTCAGGGGGATTTACATATGAGGCTAAGGGGTGTGATTAGGAGACTAAAGTGGTGTGAATTAGCTCAGGAGGGTGTAAATATAAGACTGAGAGACATGAATCAGGTTAGTGGGTGAATATGAGTTGAAGGGATGTGAATAAGGCTAGGGAGTGAATATGGGGCTGAGAAGGTGTAAATCAATCTCAGGCAGTGTGAATCACTACCTGTGATTCTAGCAGCCACACCCCTTTTTAAAGCAAATGTACCAGAAGGTACACTGCGTTGAGATTTTGACATCAATAGACTGGCGCCAGTGCTGCGGTGCTTTTTTGAACAGTGACCCGTTTCCCGTGCACATTGCCAGTCTATTCTGGGGCACTAGCCCAGCCTGAGTCACTGGAGGTGAGCCCGCCCGCCCGCCTCCAGTGTGATGTTTTGTGCTCACCTCTGTGACACGGCTCCATTAGAAATCATGGAGCTGCGTTACAGTGGGGGGGGGGTCTCATCACACTGGGGGCTGGCTCGCCCCCCTCCAGTGCTTCAGACCAGTCTGTTGACGTAAAAATCTTAAAGCGATGTACCTGCTGGTACATTTACTTAAAAGTTCCTATGCAATAGTTAACCAGTAAAAGAACGAAGGGGAAAAGCAACAAACTTAGAACAATGTCGGAATCAGGGCTCTAAATGATAAATAAATTATATTTAAAAAAAAAAAAAATTCATTTATACTGGCCACAGGTCCTCTTTAAATAGATCTGTGTAGCAGCAACTTATGCAATGAGTGGCCAAAAGCACAGCTATATAGGAGAATGGCCAAAGAAACCTGTCCGGAATCATAGAAAAACCAATGGTCTTAAAATAAACAAAATACATTTTTCATAAACTTTATACTTAATCTAAGCAGCTGTTTTATTTTACTCCAACCTCCTATGAATAAAGAGGCATTGGGGTGCTGTAGGAACTCTAATAACTGCATTGGTTATAACACATCTTCTTGACGTTCATCATAAACTGCTCACAGAGTCACCTTAAATACTTAGATATTGCTTATAATTTAAATTAAATAGAATATTTTAAAGCTCTATTACTTACATTAGTTATACACAGCAGAGCGAAAAGGAATGTAATAACCGCAACAAGAAAAGTAAAGAGTTTCCGGTGTTTCTTAAAAATAGCAATATCATCTGCTAAACCAGTGATAACTGCCTCCATTCCGCCCATCTGCATAGCAAAAAAAAATAAGCACAAAAAGTATTAATTACTTTATATAGCCAATAAGCATCAATGTGCTCTAATAGCATCTGTTCATCCTGTCAGCATTCTGTCAGATTGCCAATAATAGTGTAATTTGCTTTTCTTCATTTAATAAGAAAGTTTGTTAGACAACTTCATTCCATCTGTTCTTTTAGAATATGAAGAGTTAAAAGGGGAGAATCCTCTACTCTTGACCCCCAGTATACCTTAAAGTGTCACTTTAGTTTTACTTTTCAAATCTAAATCAATAGTATATGTCATATAAAGCAAGTTTGCAATTAACATTCTTTTTTTTTAAGTTATCATGGAAAACACACCACTTTTTGTCTTCTGACTCTTTTTTTCTCAAAAAACAGGAAACAGTCAGAAAACAGGAAATCCTGTGTATCCCAGGCCATCTGACCGCTCACAGAGAGAAGGCCGTCATGGACACATTGAGCCGTGACTCTCTGTACTAGCCGGAATTCCTGTGTTTAGTCTGTTTTTTTTCAACCAGAAAAATTTGCCTTCAGGAGACTGGACCTGGATTTCTGGTAAAATCAGCTTTGTTTTACAGTATGAGAACAACAAAAAACTAATGAATGTGTATGGCTTTATTTCAAATCTACTGTTGATTTAGATTTAGAAAGTTATATTGACAGTGATACTTTAAGCTCTGGGGTCATGCATTATGTGGTTCTCATCTTTCTAAGCCCACAATCATCCACTGAATACAAGGTAAGGCTATGAAAAGAAATGTACAATCAGAAAATCATAATGTTTACACTGGTAGACAGAGCACTGAAGATAGATTGATACTATAACTAGTAGGTTTCCTGTATAGATTGAGAAATGGTGAGCAGAGTAATCTCAATATCATTATAATGTAACAGAGTTTACCCCCAGCCCGACTATATGCAGGGTTAAAATGGCCTAGGCTAGATTATACCTTGGGATATATTCCGGCCTAGGCCAATTTATACCCCCTCAGGCCATTTTATACTCCATGAAATCAGTAGCATTGAGTGATATACACAAGAATTACTTAATTGTTCAACATTTTATTAGGGATTCAGCTTTGTCTGCTGAGTTAGGTGAGAAGCAACTGATGTAAATCTTAAAAATCTAAACACACAGGGGGAGATTTATCAAACATGGTGTAAAGTGAAACTGGCTCAGTTGCCCCTAGCAACCAATCAGATTCCACCTTTCATTTTCCATAAAACGGACTGCAAAAAATGCATTGTGAACCCAGCCTTAGGCCTCATTCACACATACAGTAATTTTTCTGGACTGCAAAATCTCCCTGGAGTGTGACCTGGAGGAATTAAATCTGGCCTAGGCTATTTTACACCCCTGGTATAGAATATATCCCTTGGGGTATACTGTGACCTGGGCCAGCAGTGAGAAAACCAGTGACATGATAACTTGGAGGGATATAGTCTGGCTTAGACTGTTTTACACCCCCACATATAGAGTTTATCCCCTGGGGTATACTGCTGCCTGGTTCAACATTAGATGGATATATTGTGGCCTGGATGGGTATACTCTAGGCTATGTTACACCCCGGGGTATACTCTGGCCTAGGCTATGTTACACCACGGGGTATACTCTGGTCTAGGCTATTATATACCCCTGGGTATACTCTGGCCTAGGCCAAACTATACCCGGGTATAATTTGGACGGGGGTTAATCTGGCCTGCTACACTGGGAGAAGACCATGATAATTACAGTCCTCTCCCAGCTCTGTGTAATGAGATCAGTTGGGCTCTAATTGATTGGCTAGGTAAGTCTATGTGAGATCTCAAGTGACACAGAGCCAGGAGAGGATCACGCTTGGCATGGTCTTCTCCTGGCTCGTTCTCTTGATCAGTACAAGTCTGAACACTCAGACCCAGACCGATCAAAACTGTAGACGTGTCAATTATATGTCAAAATTTTTTACAAATGACAGTGACACTTTAAAAATGGAAAATGCTGCTTGCTATAAAGCAGAATCGTTCATTTTATCATAAGATATACAGCGAAACAGAAAAAGAAATGATTTGTGGGCTGGAATTGGAAAACCAAAACCCACAGTTCTGCCACTTTTGAGGTATTTCATTTTTACACTGTTCACTTTACATTAAAGAAGTCCGGCAATTTTTTTTTTTATCAAAGTATTGTATTGCCCTCAAAAGTTATACAAATCCCCAATATACACTTATTACGGGAGATGCTTATAAAGTGCTTTTTTCCCTGCACTTACAACTGCATCAAGGCTTCACTTTCTGGATAAAATGGTGATGTCACGACCCGACTCCCAGAGCTGTGCGGGCTGTGGCTGCTGGAGAGGGTGATGGCAGAGGGATACTTAGTGTCCCTCCAGTGCCCTGTGTCCCTCAGTGTCCTCCTGCCATCATCCTCTCCAGCAGCCCGCACAGCTATAGCTTTCCCCACAAAATCATAAAACAACAATAATGGGGAAAAAAGAATGTTATGGCTCTTAGAAAAAAAAAGTATTTTTTATTATGGAAAATGTCATTTTTGTTTTGATACACAGAATAGTTAATATGTCATTCATACCTTTTGGTAGATGCTAAAAGAAAAGAAACAAAAAATTGCAGGCTTTTTTTTCTTATGACCCCTTTCAAAAAAATCATAATTTGTATCCAATACATTATATTAACCCCAAAGTGGAGTTATTAAAAAAATGCAACTAATTTTGCAAGAAACAAGCCCTCATACAGATATGTCATAGAAATATTAAAATGTGTACCTGGACGCTCCAAAATAGGTCCATCACCGATAAGGGGGTAATAAATACATGCATACTACAAACACTAAATACATACTAAAACACAACACCTATCACAAATTATATGGATGAAGTGGCTAATGAAAGGCTAATAAAAATAATACTCTCAATATATAATAAAAAGTTTTAGGGTCCTTTTATACACACAGATATCTGACAGATTTTTGAGGCCAAAGCCAGGAACAGAAGTATACAGATCCTGCTGCTATTGCACTGCTATTCACTGGTAGTAGATTTAACTGCATTTTTACTTTTATATTGAACCTGCACATCAGTTCTAGTCATGTGAACAGGCCATTACTTCTGTACTGTCACTTGATAACTATAGAATGATTGATATAGACTATATCCTGATAGTAGAGAATTTGTGTAGTAAAATATTTATTAAATAAAGTTACAATGTAGTGACAGTGTATTTGTTTTACCAGTCCCCTCATTTATGACAGACATATTTGTGCTTTATGGTGATGTTGGACTGACACTTCCTGCTCTTTTGAGATCACTTTTCATAAACCGGCTTATTATCATCACAGGCAAGACTACAAAGAAATGTAACACATAATCCTGAGGGCGTTGTTTGCAGTGCTAGTCGGGCCATGTAACACAATTTTTTTAGAAATACTTACAGCACTGTCAATGCCAAGTGTAATCAACATTATGAAAAATACTATAGCCCAAACTGTTGAACCCCGGAGCGTAGAAATTGCTTCTGGATATATAATAAATACAAGTCCAGGTCCTATAAAAAAAAAAAAAAAAAAAAAATTTTAAAGGCTTACATATGAAGGAGCAATATAACAAAAAATTTATATCTGAAACATGTCAAGCTTGAAATGCATAGGGATGTTTAACAGCAAGGGGGAGATTTATAAAAGGGTGTAAATATATATATATGGTGTACACTGCCCAAAGCAACTAATCACAGCTCCTCTTACATTTTACCAGAGCTGAAAGCTGAGCTGTGATTGGTTGCTGTAGGCGGTTTACACCAGGTGTATATTTACACCCTTTCATAAATCTCCCCCAAAAAGTTTACAATGGGGGGGGGGGGATTTAATAACCCTGTACACCTGCAGTCTGCTGTAGAAAAGTCACAAATGTTTGCACAATCTCCAGTTTGTGCAAAAAAAATTATTTTTTTCCCCCCTTTATGTTGGCCCTGCCAAGACCGGAAAAGTGGGTGGGGCTTCTGAAGGGTGTGTTGTCTAAGCACATTCACATTTATAACAATATATGCTACAGAACTAGCATATATTGCAACTGAAATGTATGTCAACTCGGGTGATGGTAAACCTGGTGTGCAGGCCAGCTGTTGTGCAGTGCCTAATTCCCCATAGTATATATTTTTTGCGGGACAAAATAGTGTAGTCTACAACGTAGTTACAAGTAGGCTACATTCAGTCTATTCATACTGTGTTTCCCTGAAAGTAAGATGCCCTCCTAAAATAAGACACCCTAACTAACCTACCAACTAGCCTAAAGTAAGGCATCCCCCCGAAAATAAGGAATCCACTACTCTAAACTAGGGCACCCCCCGAAAGTAAGGCCGCCCGTTGCCACCCGCTGCTACCCAGGACTCCCCTAGTCACCTAGTGTGAGTATTCCGGGGAGGGAGGGGGATGTCTTATTTCATACCCCGAAAATAAGACATAGGGGGAGATTTATTAAATTGGTGTAAAGTAGAATTGTTTTAGTTCCCCCTAGCAACCAATCAGATTCTACTTTTCATTTCTCACAGATTCTTTGAAAAATGAAAAGGTGGAATCTGTTTCTAGGGGCAACTAAGACAATTCTACTTTGCACCAGTTTGATTAAAGGGGTAGTGCAGCGCTAAGAAATTATTCACAAAATAACACACATTACAAAGTTATACAACTTTGGAATGTATGTTATGTATGTGAATGGCCCCCTTCCCGTGTTCCCCCACCCCTGCCCGTGTACCCGGAAGTGTAGTGCACTATACATACCTGATTCGTGTCGAGCGACCCCGTCTGTAATCTTCTGTCAAAGACGTCATCTTCGGGAGGCCGGCCGACCCGCTCCTGCCGTCCCTCATGTCGCCCCCCCCTCTGCTGCGTCATCAGCTGCTCAGCCGGGATTGGCTGAGCGTAACTGTGCTCAGGCACGATTGGCTGAGCATAACTGTGCTCAGCCGGGATTGGCTGAGCACAGTTATGACACCGCAGAGGGGGTCGGCATGAGGGACAGCAGGAGCCGGTCTGCCGGCCTCCCGAAGAGGACGTCTTTGATAGAAGATTACAGACTGGGTCGGTGGACACGAATCAGGTATGTATAGTGCACTACATTTCCGGGTACACGGGCGAGGGTGGGGGAACACGGGAAGGGGGCCATTCACATACATAACATAAATTACAAAGTTGTATAACTTTGTAATGTGTGTTATTTTGTGAATAATTTCTTAGCGCCGCACTACCCCTTTAATCACCCCCAAAGTGCCTGTTTTGAGCAAAACTTAATATAGTGGTGCCTTGGATTACGAGCATAATTCGTTCTGGGACTGTGCTTGTAATCTAAATCCACTCTTAAACCAAAGCAAATTTTTCTATAAGAAATCACTGATATGCAGACAATTAGTTCCACGCCCCAAAAATAATGATTTTTTTTATTGTAAATAACATGGAAAACAAATGAAACAAACATTTAGAAAAAGCTGGATCTGTGATATTATAAGTTACTGTACATTATAGAAATCAGTATGTGGTGTATAATGTATAGTGAGTGCATAAACCTGAAAAAACATTAGCAAACCCCATAATGGCTGAGTTTGAGTGCAGGCACAGTATAGCAGCAGTGTGTATAGCGGAGTGTGAGTGCAGGCACATTATAGCAGGAATGGAGAGGATGGGAAACACAAGGGCTGGCAGAGACCGCATGGAGCATGAAGGAATGAGCTGGGCAGATGTGGGCACATAATTGCAGCACTCTCTGTCCAGGGAGAGAGGGGTTACAGCTATGGAGAGAATATCTCCACAGTCCTGTCCCCTGATGTAAGCCCCAGCCTTAAGGGGATCTGCTATGATTTGAAAGGAAGGGAGACTTCCTGAGTCAGAGTACAGTGCTGTAGACCCCGCTATGCAGACCATGCCCCTTCCCCGCTCTGCCTCCCACCCAGTACAGGGAGCTCTTAAACTAAAGCAATGCTCTTAAATCAAATCACAATTTTGAAAGACTGTGAGCTCTTAAACCAAAACAGTCTTAGTCCAAGTTACTCTTAAACCAAGGTACCACTGTATAAGGCACTGTTTTTTTTGGGGGGGGGAAACACGTTAATAACCCCTTAACGACCGCGGGCGTATATTTACATCCTGCGGTCATTAAGGTTGTTCAGAGCGGGGCCGCGGGGCGACCCTGCTCTGAACCGCCGCGGTCCCGGGTGCCGCATGTAGCCCGGGACCGCGGCAATTAGCGGGCATGGTCCGATCGCAGTGCCCGCTAATAAGGTAATCAGATGCAGCTGTAAAAGATGACAGCTGCATGAGATTACCTGATGCAGCCGTTCCCTGGTGTCTAGTGCCAGAGATCGCCCCCCGTGACGTTGTCCCGGAAGAGCGATCCCTGTGTCTGCGCCGTAATGGCGCTGATCCCGGCTCGGCATTCAGTTGCCGGAAGCAATCGAGTGCCTATCTCATCAATCTATGCTGTATATCCTATGCAGCATAGATCTCAATGAGAGATCAGTGTTCCTATACTAGAAGTCCCCCAGGGGGGCTTCTAGTATAAGTATAAAAAAAATAAATAAAGTGTTGTTATTAACCTCTTAAGGACGCATGACGTACCGGTAGGTCATGCGCCCGTAAGAGGTGTTCACAGCGGGGCCACGCGTCGACCCCGCTCTGAACCGCCGTGGTCCCGGGTGCCGCTTGCAGCCAGGGACCGTGGATATTAGCGGGCACGGTCCAAACATGACAGCTGCATCCGATTACCGGATGCAGCACTTCCCTGGTGTCTAGTGGAGGAGATCGCTTCTCCGGAACGTTGTCCCGGAGGAGCGATCTCCGTTACTGCTGCCGGCCGGGGACCACTCCAAGATGGCGCCGTCCTTGGCTCGGCACTCGTTTGTTTTCGGCTGTAGCCAAAAGCAAACGAGTGCCTATCTCATTGATCTTTGCTGTATAAGTATACAGCAAAGATCTCAATGAGAGATCAAAGTGTATATACTAGAAGTCCCCCAGGTGGGCTTCTAGTATATGTGTAAAAAAAATAAAGTATTGTTATTAGTAAAAAGCCCCCTCCCCTAATAAATGTTTGAATCACCCCCCTTTTCCCAGGTTTTAAATAAAAGTAAATAAATAAATAAACTACTTTGCTATCGCCGCGTGCGTAATTGCGCGAACTATTAATTAATCACATTCCTGATCTCGCACGGTAAACGGCGTCAGCGCAAAATAATCCCAAAGTCCAAGATTGCGCATTTTTGGTCGCATCAAATCCAGAAAGAATGTAATAAGTGATCAAAAAGTCGTACATGCGCAATCAAGGTATCGATAGAAAGAACACATCATGGCGCAAAAAGTGAAACCTCACACAGCCCCATAGACCAAAGGATAAAAGCGTTATAAGCCTGGGAATTGAGCGATTTTAAGGAACATATTTTTGTTAACAATGGTTTGAATTTTTTACAAGCCATCACATACAAGAAAAGTTACATATCATTTTAATCGTAACGACTTGACGGACATATATAACAAGTCAGTTTTACCCCAGGGTGAATGGCGTAAAAACAAATACCCCCCAAATAAACAAAATGTTTTTTTTTTTTTATTTCACCACACATTGAATTTTTTCCTGCTTTTGCAGTGTACTTTATGAAAAAATTCAGCTTGTCATTGCAAAAAATAAGGGCTCATGTGGGTTTCTAGGTGAAAAATTGCAAGTGTTATGGCCTTTTAAGCACACGGAGGAAAAATCGAAAACGCAAAAAACTAAATTGGCCCGGTCCTTAAGGGGTTAATAAGTAACGCCAAAGTATGTCAAGTATGAGCTCTGACTTTGGCTGTCCAGGTATGATGGGAATTGTAGTTTTGCAACAGCTGGAGGCCCAAAAGTTCGCCATCTCTGCCTTAACCCAATTGAATGCAGATTCATAGCATATACAGTATATATATATATATATATATATATAATTTTATTTTATTTTTTTTATCTTATGCGGATGTGGTGTCTCACCACAGGTGTTACTAGTCTGCACACCCTTCGTAACAGTCTGTAACTCAAAGTCAAGTTGTAATGAAGTCATGTCTAAGTTTTGCCACTAGGTGTCGCTAGTATGTATATTTATGTCTGCATATTGTACAGCTGTAGTGAACAAACGGATAATGTTTATTTAGGATCTGCACACCAATGAGAGCTATTCTTCTCCTTCCACCTATCTCTATCCCTCTTTCTCTTCGCACTCACTTCTCCACCACTCACAGGAGTTGTTATACACCCTGTAGGAAGCTGTCACATGGGGAGAGGACGTAAAGTCAGTCCAGTCTAGTCTAGTCTGGAGTGTGGTAGTGGACAGACGTGTGGGAGACACAGACACCCTTTTCTTCTTAGAGCAACACTTCTACCTCTAATGCAGTGCTAAACACTACTAGAGAGGACAAGTCAGAGATCACCCACGCCGTGAACATCTCTAAAAGTGCAGGACAGTATCCAAGAGGAACTGATCTGGATAGAGCAAAGCAGCCAAGAGCCTACGCACTCTGTCTCACAATGCAGGTGACATCGGGACAGGCTCAGTCACTTCACTCAACTCAGGTAACTAGGACTGGGGCTTGTGTCACCCTAATAGGACAAGACAAGACAAACTCCTCTCCACTACTCTGAACTCACTCTACTTTCTAAGCAGGCAACCTAGCCAGCACTGCTATTCTACCTCTACAGTTTTCAGCGCAGATCTAGTCCAGTCAAGTCAATAATTTATCATGCTGCTGGGACAGAACAGAAATGTATACTTACCTGTTCTGCTCTGCCGCAGCTGCTGGTTCCAAGGTAGCTCGGTGGTGTCTGCCACTGTCCTCTTCTTCAAAACCTCTAATGATGTGCCGTGTGGACAGGAAGAGAGAATAGATTTTGCAGCTGCAGGGGGCGGAGCGGGTAAGTATACACCTCTGTTATGTTCATAGAAACCCCGGCAGCATGATAAACAATCAGTTTTTACCAGATTGGCCTTTTAAGCATTAGTGTAATTTTTTTGTATTGACTAACAAGAGACAGGTGAGTGCACAAATCAGTTGGAGCCCACTGTGTGTTTGAATTGCTGCACAAGCTATGTATGATAATTTGTTAGGAGGAATGCTGAAAATATCACTGCACAAACTCCATTTCTTTATTTGGACTGTGTGCAGTATCCCATGTGCAGTGGGATGCCAGGAACATCAAAGTAAGGGTAACAGTTTCAGGACTCAGGACCATTTATGTACATAGAGTGCACTGAGAAATATTTCTACTATCAACCCTAAGGAAGGTGGTACAGTATGTAACTTGCAATGGAGATATAAGTGGTGCCGCACACCACCTCCTTATGGTCTGGAATTACTATGTTTTTGTATATACTTTTTATGTATTTGGAGTGAGATGTTTCCCCATGGTTTATATGCACTGTGTGGTTTATATGCACTGTGTGGGGAATAGCTCTGGTCGATCCTAGGTAGCAGTGCAGTAAGCAGGGACACAGACAGGATAACGTCCTATTTAAGTGTTTTTATTTCACACTTAGCACAAAGTAAAACCTTAACAAAGGCTTTAACACAAATAAAACCCTGCTCGGCTGAGCACTTACTAGTACATAACAAATCCCTGACTATACGTGGGACCAGCTATCCAGCCCACGGGTACAAATAACAGAGTATGGTGTGGCCCATGCAATACCTTCAGTATTCCAGCAGACAGTTCTCCAGGTCTGGCCACACTCAGCACTGCAGTGAGCTTCTTTTTAAGGCCCTGATTACCCCCAGCTGTGGGCTATGGAAGCCCAGGACCGAAGCCCGGGTGGAGTGAGCGTCCCACTGCCAACCTCACTCACTCCAGAAAAAGCAGGTCCCAGTACGTATTTTTACAATCAGTCTATGTTAGCTATGGCCAACACAGACAAACAGGCTATCAATCCTGCTTTACCTGTGTCTGGGTTAACCCCTTGGTTACCAGAGACACACCCAGGGCTTACCAGACACAGTTTAACCACTTCAGTGGCAGATATCTGTGCTCCCAAACCATGCCTCTCTTACAACTGTTATACAAATCCACACTCGTCCTAAAGCTCATTCTTTCTAGTTTCCTGGTGCTTATCTTACTTTTTAGGGTCAGAATATCCAGGTGGGGAGGTACCACTAGGCTAAGGCATTGGATTTAGATGCACATGAAGCATCCTGGTATTCATAGGTGGATAAGGCATTCAGCTCACCACACAGTGGTAATGATGATTTTGTTTTTGGTAGATACTGTATGCACAAGGTCCTAGCAAGGGTATGGTGGAACTTTAGGAGTCTGGAAGAATCTGTAAAAAAGCTCCATTACACTTAGAGATCTGAGAGTACAAATTTTCCAGATGTGGTAGTTTTCCACTATATTTAAGAGCAATTGGGAAACAGGACTTATACAATGATCAAAAATTATATTCAGATGCAAACATTAGAAATCATATGTAAAATGTGTGACCTGTAGAGCATTTTATGGATAGGTTCTGGATATGTGACTTAAACAATGCCTGAATGAGGTGGACAATGGCCACATAATTTTGCCAATAATTCTACAACTTCACACAGCTATTGGTCACCTCTGGCAGGCGTAGTTTGCAGCCCCAACATGTGAGCATGCCACAAATGTAATTTATTAACCCACTAAGTGATTTTGCTTTAAAACCACAAGAGGGCAGTCAAGCACAAGTTTCTGTACACTTTAAAACAGGAGTTGCCATTATAAATGGAGATTAACAAATTACTAACAGGTCAAGCATAACTACAAATTTCTGGTTCCCATAGCAAAACTTTGCGTAGACCACCATGTATGTGTTTAACTTGTTTAATTATTACAACCTTGACTCACAAACTATGTCCAGTGATAAAAAGGCAATATAAAGTAGGGGTACTGTAAATATCTTCAACATTCCTGTGCACTGGTGGAAGCATTTCATTGCCTGCTTCAATTACAGTGCTGATTAAAGGAACCTCCCCTAGAGTACAAGCAATCCCCTATGGACTATTTGTAAACTATCCCTTGCTGTTCCTTTTTTACAATGCAGGGCTGAGTCAATGGAATTTTATGAAATGCGTTGGAGTTGTTGTTTGTTTTTCCTTCCTTTTCCCCTCTCTGGTGTTCTTTTCGCTCTTTGCCAGTTTTTTCAAAACAGCATTGTAAGAGTTTGTCGTTTTTTTCTGCAAACTGTGCCATTTTTCTCCCATAGAGGTTAATAGAATTTTTTCTGTTGCCCCAAAAATACCAAAGGCAAAAAAAGCCACTCACAGCCAAGGTCAAAAACACCAGAAAAGAGGCCAAGATGAGGTTTTTTTCCGGCATTTTTTTAAGGCCAAAAAATAAGCCACAGAAAATCTGTGTCTGAGGGCACCCTTATAGTGAGTCTCTTATGAGTGGACTTATATAAGCAATCGTTTGATTGCTTATACAATTGTAGGCAATGCTACTTTGCTAGGATGCCAATCAGAATCCACAACAGGCTCATTCTGTTTACCGGATCACACAATCACTACTGACCAGGGCATCTAGAGATTTCAATGTCTGAAATTAAAGCAACTCTGTACCCACAATCTGCCCCCCTCCCAACCGCTCGTACCTTTTGGATAGCTGCTTTTAATCCAAGGTCTGTCCTGGGGTCCGTTCGGCAGGTGATGCAGTTATTGCCCTAAAAAACTACTTTTAAACTTATAGTCCTGTGTCAAATTGGTGTGGCCTAGAGTGTCTATGTCTTAGGCCTCCACCACCTCTTTGTCTCTCCTCCCCACCATCTTCATCATTAGCAATGCCCCAGGCAGGATTTAGAATTCAGCCATGCTGAATGTTCATATGTATAGGTAGAATGTGAGAGATAACTGTCAGCTGAACAATCATTTTGGCTGTAAAGGTGTATAAGGCAGAGTATGTAAGTAAGACAGGGAGAGGGGCGGCAACTATTCATCTGGGCGGGGAGCTGCCCAGGACTAGTCACTGCTCTTTCCCATTGGCACACAGTGCAGGGATGATGGACAGGCAGAGAGGCCCCTTAGTGGCCTCTCTGTCTATCAATCAGCCCCACACTGCAAGCCGACAGGGAGAGAGCGGTGACTAGTCCTGGGCAGCTCCCCGCCCAGATGACTAGATGCCGCCCCTCTCCCTGTCTCACGCGACAGAATAAAACTTCTTTTTCTGCCTAATAAAGCTACTGCGGCTGCAGCAGTAGCTCTGTATGGTGCTCAAGGGAACAATATGAGCACAATTGTGCTAATTGGTTACCTTTAAAGCAGGATAGGAAGACCCACCGGTAATTGCAGAAGAAAATACATACAAGCTTGTATTGAGTCCAAAATAATGAGTAATTAATTGAGCAGCCACACACTGGGTGACTATACCAGGCAAGAACAGCAATTTGCAGGATAATGGAACAAATCCTCACAATTGATTCTTGCAAACCGCAAACATGCCACAGCCTGGCCACAAGATAACTAGCAGCAGGCCTAGAGTAACAAGTATAATATGCTGGATACACCAACAGCCAAGACATAGGGGGAAATTTATTACTCGTAAGCCGGTCTTAAATTAGGCCCCACCCCAATTACCCTAACCAGATTCACTAAAAGGTGCACGCCTCTTAGTGAATCTGGGGGTACCTGCACTTGGTCAAGCCACCGTGTCTGCATTTTTCTAATCAAATAACCAGTTTACAATTCAATAATCTATTCTGTCTTGACACTACATTATTTAGCACTAAACCAGTGTGATGTGACCTTTGCATTGCAGTGTTTGATAAGGCACAGTGTCTTGCTTCTGTGACATTAGAACATTTGTAACATTGTAGAGGAAAAGCAAATCATTTACCCTCTGTGGCTACATCTTCAATCTTAACGTTGTTTTTTTGAGCCATATAACCCAGTATTGAGAAGATAGCGAACCCAGAAATGAAACTTGTCACACAGTTCACAGTGCTTGTGAGCAGAGCATCCCTGCAATGAGAAAAATAAGATAGATGACATTGTTGCTGATTTTAATTCCCAAATGTTGGACAAATAGATAATGTAATTTAAAGAGTAGCATGTCAAAGAGACATATCAAAAGTTTTCATTTTTCAGTGTTGAGACCATGACCATCAGTAGAATGAGTAGGAAAACTACTGACAACTGGATGACCCCATAGACTTACATTGGAAGTTCATGTGACACAGAGCCAGGAGTGAACGCACTAAGGCTGGGTTCACACTATGTTTTTGCAATCCGTTTTTTTTTTTTCATCCGTTTTTTTGCAAAAAAACGGATGGAAAACGAATAGAAAGTCGGATGTATGTGTGTGCATCCATTTTGATTCATTTTCCATTGACTTCCATTTGAAAAAAATACAGATCAAAACGGATCTGGTTTTTTTTAGGGGACACAAAAATGAGGTCGACCACGTTTTTGGGTATGGTAAAAAAAATGGATCCGTTTTGATCCTTTTTTGTTAATAATGGAAGTCAATGGGAAAATGGATGCACACAGTTAAATCTGTTTTTTTTTTTTTCATCAGATTTTCATCTGTTTTTTGCAAAAAAACGGATTACAAAAATGAATTGCAAAAAGTAGTGTGAACCTCGCCTTAGCTTGTTCTACCCCAAGCTCCTTCTACTGATTGGCTGCGGTCTGACCCAAAATGGTCCATTTGACATATCAAAAGGTTTTTTTTGTTGTTGGTGGTGGGTTTGTTTTTGTTTTTTTAAGACCGTGCCAATTTCAGTATATATTACATCTGTGGCTGCAAAGGAAAGAATTGGGGAAAGATAGTACTCCTGTTATAAATCACTTCACCACCACAAATTGCATATAGTCATTTTGGCATTATTTGAAGGGAATGTGTCCTCTAGATTTTACTGATTAGAGACAAATACTGAAACATTCTTTTTTTTCTAATCTGTTTCTATATTCTCTCTCTCTATTCTCTCTACTATATTATCTCGATTTTTGCTATAGGGGCTGCAATCTTGCATGTGCTCTTTTTAAAAGCATTTATTGACATGCTTTATGGCAAGCCTTTTGGACATTGATCACAACAGACAAAGTCTGACCCTTTAAGATTAATGTCAAACAATACTGAGCGTATTCTGTGACCTTTAAAGAGGTAAATTCACAGGGAGCTGCTATTGTCTCCTCTATCTACTGGTATCACATGTTGTTGTAATGCTGTACAGATCACTTTACAGCAGCCTCCTCTTATCACCACAGACAGAATAGGAAGTCTCAGGTTTATTTTAGACCTAGTGGTAGACCAAGAGTGAAATCTGCAATTGAAAAATTAGGGGAAAAAACACCAAAAACCTTAAAAAAACATCAACATCAATTTGAACTATGAAAACTGTAAGGAAAGTAGGCCATAAAAATAGACCAAAAATGTTGATGTACTTGTAGTACCTGAGGCAGTACACTGAGAAAACGGAGAAACATTCCGCAAAGAAAGGTTGGTGTTGTGTGTGGATATAATACTGTAAATGATCAAAAGTCATACAGGTTTATGGAACTCATAAAGAAGAAGCTGAAAAGCTTAATGATCAAGTTCAGGCTGCGGGCAATGAAATATGGCCTTTAAACCAGAAAGGATGCATAAAAACTAATCAGGTTCTTGGAATACAATGTTTTATTTCCAATAATTCCTTCAAGCAACCAAAATAATATCTTTATACCTGAGTATCACCAGATGGAGTTCCCTCAGATCCTATTGACTACATTGAAAGGCAATGGAAGAGCCTCATTTTAATAAAAGACATGGCTTGAAGCAGAAAGGGAAACAGATTACTAGCGTCTCTAATGTGCATGCTCCAAATGAAGTGCAGATTTTAGGATACTACGTGGAGAATATACCTAGTATTTTTAAAGGAATTATCAGAAACTAGTTTCAGATGCCAGATCTAATTGATAAAATAAGATAAATTGTGCATGGAAGACATTATCGCCTCCTAGAGAACCAATCCATCCCTGGCCTAAAAGTGTAAGTGCACCTTTTTCATCAAAATAATCTGTTTAGAAATGTACCAGTGTTTTTAAAGAAGGTAAAATTGTACTGTTTTATCTATTATTTCCCTATTGCTTCTTTCGCTTTTCCTGACATCTGGCATGTGTACTTCCTAGATTGCAGCTTAGTGGGTGTTCCCTGTGAAACATGTTCTCTCTCTCCTCACATCCCTCAATCCTCTAGCTCCACAGAGGTAGAGGCACGAGTCTAGGAGGTATATGTAGTGCCCTTATGCTCTGTCAAAGACCTCAGCCTACTGAGTATACTGCACCACACCTCCGGGGGTGGGGGGACACGGGGAAGGGGGCCATTCACTTACATAACACACATTACAAAGTTGTATAACTATGTAATATGTGTTATTTAGTGAATAATTTTTAAACGCCACACTACCCCTTTAGGGTATAAACACACACCGTATATACGCAGCGTATTTACTGCAGCAAATACGCAGCAAATACGCAGCAGATTAGATCTAAATAACTGAACACAGCATCAAATCTGCACCATTAAATCTGCTGCAGATCTGCTGCGTATACGGTGTGTGTGTTTATACCCTTAAGGAGATTGTGGGAAGGTGTTTCCACTGTTGCATGGCAACAGCAGGGTCACCGTTCAGAGAGGAAAGCAGGGAGTGAATAAATCCATGGGGAAGAAAAATGGTTCATTGATGTAAACTTCTTTTTTAAAGATAATTGTTCTCATTTACATATATGTGTATCATACATATCTGATTACACCTTATTTGCTTCATGATACCATCCCCTTAAGGTTTTCATACACTTTATACTTACGTCTGCACGTTCAGCTGTTAGTATACTATGTATGAGGGACCCCTGATAATCCACCAACAGATCATATAGATGTCACCCGTGATGGAAAAGTACTGCTCAACCCCTTTTGTTCTCAGTAAAATAAACTGCAGCCAAGGCAGTCTGGCTGCAATTTTCCCCTCCCTTGCACATAGAGAAAACAGGAACGTTCAGTCCAACAGTTATTAAAGGTGTATGTCCACTTTTACTCTTGCTTTATATCACCATTCATATATTACATCTTGTTCGCCTTTTCTCTATGTACAACCGCTATGCATTTCCATTACATAACTGAATATTTATAATGCAGTATTGAGCAGACAGATTGGCTGCATATAAAGTTTTTCCATCCCATACACTTTAATGCGCTTATGCTGGGCTGACACACACATTTTTACCACACAGAGCCGACACATAGACTAAAGCCCCTATTACAATGAGGAGCGCTCACTTGCTCCTCATTCCATGCTCGCTACCAGCACTATTACATGCGCCACCACCAACAGCGAGCAGGTTAGTGTGGGGGCACAGGGAGCTGCGGGGGGAAGGGACTCTTTAGACCTTCTGGATAGCCCCTAGGATATAGCGCGGTCTTCTGTCTTTGCTCCTATTACACGGGATGATGGCAGCAGATCGTTGCTATCTGTGGTACGCTTCTGCAGACCGTGCGCTCTCTGGTGGGATAACATAGTTTGCACTAGGCTGGCAGGATAGCATGGTTTGATCTCCTGCCAGTGGGCAGCAGCAGTGGCTCCTTACATGATGACTTACTGTGCCTGTGTTGCATGACTATACAATTATTGTCTGTCTGTATTGTATACTTTTGTGTTTTACCATGCCTTGCCTATACTCATCAGGTTTGTTACTTTTTTTACCCTTTTCCGTTAACATTACTACAGTAGTTGACTCTTCTTTACATGCATAGCATTATGATGCCTTAAAGCATATACATATATACAATATGTCTACTATGTCATGATATCTGCAATACTAATACATAAATCCTATACTACATTTTGCCCATATTGTTTTGTTGGCTATTAGAGATGAGCGAACCGGGTTCGGGTTCGAGTCCATCCGAACCCGAACATTCGGCATTTGATTATCGGTGGCTGCTGAAGTTGGATAAAGCCCTAAGGCTATGTGGAAAACATGGATATAGCCATTGGCTGTATCCATGGTTTCCAGACAACCTTAGAGCTTTATCCAACTTCAGCAGCCACTGCTAATCAAATACCGAACGTTCGGGTTCATATGGACTCGAACCCGAACCCGGTTCACTCATCTCTATTGGATATATATTAATTTTATGGCTTTGCGCACATGTTTACTTCTGATCATGAAATAAATACCTTAGAATATCTAACCACGGTTGTTTTTGTTTGTTTTTTAATGTTTAGTTTTTGTTGTACCTGATTACATAAAATGTGGCATGTATTTAGGAGTGCACTTGTTTATAGTTCAGGTGCGCCTGATAAAGGCCATTGCACAGCCGAAACTTTGCACTTGTGGATACTGTAAATTACTTGGACTATACCATCTGCTTTACGTTGTGCTGTTGCTGAAATTTGATCAGTCGGACAAACAATTATTAGATAGAGTTGGGTGAAGTGGGCATCTGTGCGCTTCTCTCCTTAGCTCACTGCAGTTGGCTGTGCTGCAGAAGGCAGACATCAGAGACTTACAACGGAGACCACCTACAGTGAAACAGAAAAGGCAGGGAATGACAAAACTTTGGACATGTTTGTGTGCTATGTCAAAAGTTTTTTTAATGACAAGGGCACTTTGAACAAACATTTCACAGCCGTGAGGGCCCTAAGAAGCAGGAATTTCAGAATAAAACCTATGTAAGCATGACAAAGTCATTAACATCTAATTCTTTTGTCCTTAATCTTGGATTTAACCAAGCCTTTGAGAAGGGATATACAGCACAGTGTACTCTTACATTATAAAGACATTGTCCAGGGATGGCTTATAACTGTAAAACAGACTAATTAGAAGCTGCACTTTCAACAACAGATTCAATGGTTTTTAATCTGTATTAAAATATTGAGACAATTCTTCTTATTCATAGCTGGAATTTAAAGTATCCAAACAGACCAAAGACTATAAGGCAATAGGATACCCCCAGGAGGCTCAAGGAGAAAATCCTTGGAAATAGCTACTAGATGAGAAATTAAGTGGCTGCACTTTTGCACAATACAGTTTTCACAGTCCAGCTAATACTTCAAATACGTTACATTTAAATCTACACCTGGTCTCTGTGTAAGATGCTAACGTATCATCATAGCCACCAATATTTGCCAATTTGCCTGTCCTTGCAGTTTTCAGTATCTCTGTAGACCTGTAGACAGTCAAAAGAAACATTAATTTATACTGCCAATGAAACTGCAGGTTTTGGGCTGTTACACTGTAACTTGCAGTAAAGATACAGTGCAGTTCTCAAAACTTTTTTAGAAGGAACTGAGTACCTGTGTGCCCATCACACGACTAGTGCAGATTGGCAGTCCCTGGCAGTAAACACTTAATTTTTCATATTTTTTCGTGTTTTTGAAAAATTACATAATTTCATTACATTTTTTATCTGCTGAGAACAAATGTCGATGAAATTTATCCATAGTTCTTATTTGGAAACACAGATACATTTCTGGACCCAAAGGTTTCTATTAGGCACAGACACCCTTTACTTTTGTTACTGAAGGGTGTCCTTTCTAGAACATACCTCCAGAAATTATAGAGCCTGCCCAATTTTTGTCTTGAAATCTACAGAAGTCTATGGGAGCATCCAGAATTCCGGACAGCTCCACATGTGCATCCGGCCACCCCAGTAGGCGCCACCTGAACTGATGATTCCCTGAAGCCTCCTGATACACTTCCTGATCAGTCTTTCCAGACAGTAAAAACTGACATAGACCTGGGCATGATGCCTTAAGCTACTAATCAAAAAAAGATTAATCTTAAAAGACAATTTAATAAGTACTGTCCACTAACTGTTGCCAGACAGACAATAAATCATAGGGGGAAAAAAGGCACAGGGAAAAAAGAAGTAAGTTATGGTGTAAAAGACAAAACCTGTATTTTGTCCTGTGGAGACACAAAATGTTGGTTAAAAGCAGTACACAGCTTGTTGGTTTCTTTCACACTTAGTACAGTGCCCTGAACAGCAGAACGGTAACAGATGCTAGTAAAGGCTTTCTTCAAGCACTAGGCCAAGTTGAGGCCCGAAATGGTGAATGGATTGTGCCTGGACCTTCTGTCTCTCTAAAAGTCCAAGAGAAGCTAAGCCCACACCACAGCATGTTCCGTCTAGGTGTTGTTCACAAAGTTGTACCAGCCACTAGAGATGAGCGAATACGATTCGTTCGAGATGGTATTCGATCGAATATTGCGGTATTAGAAAGATTCTAATTTAATTAGAGTAGTGTGACAAATGTGTGGGAAACATTCAAAAGCCCTCCCATTGCAGCTGGCACTTTTTTTTTATCCAATCACCATGCAGGGAGGCCGTGAGGGACCCTGGGAGTACGCATGCAGCACGAAAATGGCGTCTACCCTCATTGGATGGCTGAACCACATGACCTCGAATATTTAATAATTGACTTCCGCCTCTCGACCGCAGATGCGCTTTCAACCTAGCCAGGGAAATATCTTGGAGCAGGGAGAGATAGGTTTTAGTTGCGTTTTGGTTAGGCAGGCTTACTACAGAACCCAAAAGTCCTTTTCAGGGCTAATATCCAGCGAAAAAGTCATCTTTGAATCCAAAGCACTTCTCAGTGCTAAGACATAGATTATATAACAGCAGCAGCAGCTGTATATATTCCAGTACCCTGTGTGTACAAATGACATAGTGTACCTGGTTTAGCCCACTAAGGGCACGTAAACGTTATACCTATTGTGCCAGTTGCCCAGTAAAAGGCTTGTGATACCTATTGTGCCAGTTGCCCAGTAAAAGGCACGTGATACCTATTGTGCCAGTTGCCCAGTAAAAGGCACGTGATACCTATTGTGCCAGTAACGTTCGTACAGCATGATGCGTGATACGCGTGAATAACGTGATGCTCTACGAACGCACATTGGAATCATGTATTTAACTCTGCACAAGAAATAGGAAGGAAATGTGTGAACATTGCCGTAAACATTCGGAAAGCGTTTGCAAATATTTTTCATTCACAACTGCGGAAAGTGGCATTATACTGCGATTTTGGGGTGTTGGGTGCACCCAGGCATGCTCCCCCTAATGTCCCAGTGTCATTCCGGAGGTGTTCACATAGTTTAGGGAGGTTTCATGGGGGACTTTGTGACCTCCATGTGGATGAATTTGTATTTCCAAGTGCCGAGAATTTTTTCCAATAGGCCTTAATGGGATCGAATATTTGTTTGAATAGTCGAATCTAGGTGCCTATTCGATTCAAATTCTCGAAAGTCGAATATTTCACTACTCGCTCATCTCTACCAGCCACTACTATTTGATGCCCTGGCACTTTCAGAGACAGCCACTACCCACTAATAAAGTTTCCTCAACCTTCCTAGTCATGTGCATGTAACACATACAATTATCCTCTTTAACATAGTACAAGTTCACATGTCTCAGAATGGGATGCCACCTCATAAAATGTACAACCTTTCCTTTTTCAACAGCCCAATGTTCAGTTTAACAATAGTTTTATACTTTTTTGTTTTGCCTGTGGTGCCATTTTTACCTTCCTTACTTGCAGGAGGAGGATTCTAAAGACTTTAGTTGTTGTATCAACCTTTCACTGGGATAGTCACCTATAGACACAATCCCTTAAGGCCATATTCCACCAACAGATCTGACGACAGATTATCTGCCAAAGATTTGAAGCCAAACCCAGGAGTGGATTTGAAAAGAGGAGAAATCCAGTCTTTCCTTTATGACCTGTTCTCTGTTTATAGTCTGTTTCTGGGTCTGGCTTCAAATCTTTGGCAGATAATCTGTCGTCAGATCTGTTGGTGGAATAGGGCCCTTACTCTTTCACTCACAGTACATGCTCTTTTCCAGTCTGTGAGGCCCCGTTCCCACTGAGCAAAGGTAGCGGAATTCCGCAACGGAATTGTCTGCCGCGGAATGCCGTTAGCCTCCCGCTCATAATGGGAGTCTATGGGAGGCGCGCGCTCCTTCCCTGTCCGCGCTGAAGAATGAACATGTTCATTCTTCAGCGCGTACAGAGCAGGAGCGCGCACCTCCCATAGACTCCCATTATGAGCGGGAGGCTAACGTCATTCCGCGGCAGACAATTCCGTAGCGGAATTCCGCTACCTTTGCTCAGTGGGAACGGGGCCTAAGTCTGACTATGCAGTCCTTTGCCACAGGATAGCTAGTTTTCATGCTAGCTTGTAGGTTTGTAAACAATTGGGGTAAGTGTTCTGCTTTTATGGTGCAGATCAGTGTTCAGAGATGGTGGTGTTCCAGATTCCTAAGTAATTTGGCCATGCTGCAGGAGCTATAGCTGGAGGACTGCTCTTTGTGGAGTGATTCCCTCCAATTACTTCTGCTTCACTTGTACTTTATCAGGATCCCAAGAATCTGTTAGGGAAGAAGCAGTGAAGATCAGGGAGAGCAGCTGTTCCTATAACTATAGGTTCATTTCCCATAAAAAGTGTCTATTAGTTATCTTCAAAACTTCTGTTGGGCAATAACATACCTTAAAATTATTTTGCTCGGACTTCCCCTTTAAGTTTAAAATTGACGACCAACAGAGACGTATGCACCAGTCTCTCATCAAAAGTTGCTATGATGGACTTGTGAGCATCAGAACTAGAGCATGGAAAAATAGATATAGGTTGGCTGTTGTAATAAATCACATTTGCATGTGGGCATCCAGGTGTGTGTGCATAGTTTACCAGGAGAAGAGATAGCACCAAGATATACTATGGGAAGATGGCAAGCCACCAAAGGAAGCATGATGTTCTGGCCAATATTCATCTGGAAACCAGTGGTGTAGCATTATGTAATATGTAGTGTCTCTAGTGGTCTCACTACAGTATGTGTGTACTACAATGATGTTGGAACTTGTTCATGATTAGACTTGGAGAGCCTCATGTGTAATGGCAGCTATCACCTAATAAAGTGTCTCCATTCCATAGGATACACAATTATGACCTTTGTATGAGGGTGAGTCCACTATTATCTACACTCTGGCTGTAGAGTTTATTGTAATCCATTTTCAGAAGGGCAAGTACATTCTTTTATAGCTTTGTTTTGCTTTTTAATACATTTCATTAACAAGCTTATTAACAAGCTTTTGTATTTCTTCGTTAAAAAAAATGTTCTTGGCCAAGGTACAGGTTGTGAATGCACCACTGTCTTCACCACTTCATCCTGTAAACCTCTGTCTTCTTATGGCTTTTTTTAATGGCACCAAACAGATGATTTGTCCAAAGGGGCAAGATCAGGGCTGTCGGGGGGTTGATTTAACACCTCAAAACAAAGTTTTGTGACAGAGCGAGTGAAACCCTGTCCCACACATGATGTCCATAGCCGTCCCGTGTATCTCTCTTGGTTGGCAAAACTCTGTTCAGAAGAAGAGAGATATGCTACAAATTTACCCTCTGTACAGTAGTGGTATCTACAAAGATCAAAATTAAAAAATAGTCTCATCCATATGGTCAGAGTACTTCTAGCTATAAATGAAATGATTCCAAAATGCAGTGCAGGATGTTGCACTATTCAATTAGAAAAGGATGACAAGGTCTCACCTTATTCATGGTTTGTGCACCAAACATATGAAGTTGGAATCAGTCCGTATTTTTTAGAGATTACATTTAGCCAGAAATTAGTTTAAGTAGCCTAAAGGGGTCAGACAAACAAACTAGCACACACCTATTTTACATCTGTTTATTTGTTTTAGGGGTGTGATATATCAGATCTCACAGAGATGCAAGAGGGAATGATTGTTGGTGCAAACTGTAGGGAGGTCTGCGACTCTAGTTGCTCAGTTGATGGGTCTTTCAAGGTCTATTGCAGGGGCGTAACTACCACCATAGCAGCCATAGCGGCTGCTGAGGGGCCCACCATATTAGGGGGTCCAGTGGCCTACTCCTTCAATACACTGGACCCTGAGCATGATCATTGGCAGCACCCAGTGGCCAAGTGGCCTCCTGGGTGCTGCAAATATGACTTTAAATGCAAGCACTCCTGATGAGCACTTGGAGTTAAATGAAATGACTACATTTGACAGGTTTATGGTTATTCAGGGGGAGGGGGAGCAATCAAAAGTTTGTTATGGAACCCGCCCATTTCTAATTACACCCCTGGTCCACTGATTCATTGATCACATCTCATAAGACTGGCAAAACATGAACAGAAAGATGTAGCTGCTCTGAACTGTAACTTAAAGGACAACTCCCGCGGGACCCCCCAAAAAAAAAAAACACAGACACACACAGACACCATACTCACCATCTCTCCGGTGACGATCGCCACTCGATTCGCCCGCCGTCCGCCTCACCGTCGCCGCCGTCCGCCATCCAGCGATGTCTCCAACTTCCGGGTCCAGGGGATGGAAAAGGCTGCCAGTGCGCTTGCGCACCGGCAGCCTTTTCATTGGCTGGAGCGCATCACATGGCTTCCAGCAAGCTCAGCCAATCAGGGCTGAGCAAGCTGGAAGCCATGTGATGCGCTCCAGCCAATGAAAAGGCTGCTGGTGCGCATGTGCACCAGCAGCCTTTTCATCCCCATTCACTTTGCATGAAGACGCCGAGGAGGAAGAAGACCCGGACCGCCCCTCGGCTCTGACGTCGTCGTCACCAGATGCCGCCCCGGAGAAGAGGACCGTGACGATCGTAATAGGTAATGTATACATTCCTTAACTTCCGGGGTGGGGGGTCGGGGGTCCGAAAGTGGGGGAAGGGGGCCAGGCCGGGTATTTAACCACATTACAAAGTTATATAACTTTGTAATGTGTGTTAAATGAGCAAAAAAAAATTTTTGTGGGAGTTGTCCTTTAAAACCACAAAACTGCACACTCCTATACTACTTCAGAGTTTACTGCAAGTTAAAGGGCACAAGTATCTGAAAACCTTTTGGCGTGTACTGCACAAACATGATATCCACACATATCTGTAATAGCCAAACCTTTGTTGACACCAAGAAATGTAAAACAGCAGATTTACTGATGCAAACACCACAAAACTGGTGGAACAAATATATGTGATATGGTCTAATAAGTCCAGTTTAACTGGAAACCGTTTGTTTGCACTTCTGGTCATGTGTATGTTTGAAGATCACTGTTTTTTATTTACATCTGTCTATTTCTTAAAAGGTTAAAAAGTGTGGGGGGGGGACTCTTGTTTAGGGGGGTGATTTGAACTTTTATTTTGGAATGAATTTATTTAAATTACATATACACTTCTTTAGTCATCCTACAGGTAGGTGGGCTTTCAGCAGGGGGGGGGTCTTAATAAGTCAGAATTCTGATGCAAGTTTACCTCAGTAATAGATAGATAGATAGAATGGTGACTGACGTGAGGTGAAAAAGCCTCTCTCCTCTCCATATTACATCACCCAGCCATTCTAGATCTTTACGCTACAATAATAACTATATTGCTCCTTTATTTATATAGCTCCAACCTATTCTGCAGTGTTGTACAGAGATTGTAGTGTCTTATATTGGTTCCTTTCCCCAGTGGGGCTCACAATGTTTTGGAGTGTCTCATAAAATCCATGCAGATGGCGGGGGACATACATGCAGCTGTTATATCAGAAATCTAACTCTACAAAGCAACATGGCTAACCTCTATTTCCCACAACATAGCTGTAAGCTCTTGGTCTCCTCCATGTCGTGCTGCCCTTACTGCTGCAGATTTCTAGTGGGCTCAGATGTTAGCATCTCCTACAGGGGTGGGGCAAAATCAATGTGGATGCATGCCCCACCCACCTTATGACTCAGGCCCACTTCACACGGAGTATAATCGACGGAACTTTCCGCCACGGAATCCCACTGGCCTCAGTGTGACATTATTTCTCTATGGGAGGGCTTGTGCCCATGCACTCTGCGCGGTCAATTCTTTGAGTGTACAGCCACGGAGAGCGGCGACGCCATCTTTGCTACAGAACTTTGGCAAGAGGGGCTCCCTCATTCAGTAACCGCCTAAAGGAGACCCAGGTCAGTAAGTGTGCACGCCAAACTTTCTGGGGCAGGTATTGGGCCTGTAGATAGTTTAGTCAGGGCTACTGTCTGTTATACTGTGTTGTACGTTATACTGTGTAAGAGACATCACAGCATACTCGGCCATTGGTCTTGTTATATTGTTATTTGTGGTTTAAGAAACAGTGAAAATAGTTTATAAGATTGTAAGCTTCTGTGATACACTGTAAATGCCCATGAGACCACACACACACACACACACACGCACACATATTGGTTCCTGTTTTTTTCAGGGGATTAATAGGTTTATGGCCTATTTGAGCTTGCTAGCAGGTAAAGTTACTGTGTGTGTATTCAATCAACATATTTCTGGGTGACACTCTGTGTAGCACAGGGGCCTTGGCTTAAGCCTGAGTGTATGGAATTTGGGGATATTTGAGTTACTAGTACCTTTGGTACCTTTGTATGTTTCATTAACCCTTAGGGGACACAGCCAGTTTTCATTTTGCGTTTTCGTTTTTCCCTCCTCGTGTATATAAGGCCATAGCGCCTACATTTTTCCACCTAGAGACCCAAATGAGCCCTTATTTTTTGCGCAACTAATTGTACTTTGCTATGGCAGATGTAATTTTTGGGTAAAATGTGCCGGGAAACCAGAAAAAAATTATATGTGTGGTGAAATTGAAAAAAAAAATGTTTTTTTTTTATTTGGGGGGGGGGGGGTTGTTTTTACTCCGTTCGCCCTGGGGTAAAACTGACTCATTATATATGTTCCTTAAGTTGTTATGATTACAACGATATGTAACATGTATAACTTTTATTTGATTTGATTGCTTGAAAAAAATTAAAACCTTTTAAAGAAAATATATGTTCCTTAAAATCGCTCCATTCCCAGGCTTATAGCGCTTTTATCCTTTGGTCTATGGGTCTGTGTGAGGTCATTTTTTGCGCCATGATGTGATCTTTCTATCGGTACCTTGATTGCGCATATATGACTTTTTGATCGCTTTTTATTACAATTATTCTGGATTTGATGCGACCAAAAATGCGCACTTTTGCACTTTGGGATTTTTTTGCGCTGACGCCGTTTACCGTGTGAGATCAGAAATGTGATTAATTAATAGTTCGGGCGATTACGCATGCGGCGATAGCAAACATGTTTGTTTATTAATTTATTTATTTATTTTTATTTATAAAATGGGGAAAGGGGGGTGATTCAGACTTTTATTAGGGGAGGGGATTTTGTGTTATTAAAAATACATTTTTCTTTTACTTTACACATATACTAGAAGCCCCCCTGGGGGACTTCTAGTATATGCACTCTGATCTCTCATAGAGATCAATGCAGTATAGTTATACTGCATGAATCCATGAGATCGGTGTTCTATTGCTTTTGGCTGCTGCAGCCAAAAGCATTAGAATGCCGAGCCGGGATCAGCGCCATTACGGCGCAGACCCCGGCCCGGGATGGATGCGGGGATCGCCCCCCCCCCTTCCCCCCGCAATCGTGCCGCAGGGGGGCGATCCCCCCACTAGACCACCAGGGATGGATATGAGCAAGTATTTAGAAGCAGCTGTCAACTTTGACAGCTGCTTCTAAGTACTTAATTAGCGGGCACGGCGATCGGACCGTGCCCGCTAATAGCCGCGATCCCGGGCTACATGCGGCACCCGGGATCGCGGCAGTTCAGAGGGGGGTCGCCGCGCGACCCCCCTCTGAACTCCCATAGCGGCACGAGGACGTTCAGTAACGTCCTGGTGCAGCTATGGGTTAAAGTGCAGTTTTGTTTAAGCTGGTGTTGGAGCCGCTTTCCTTGTTCTTGACTTTACTGTATACTGGCAAGCTCGCCCCAGTACACCGCTTACAACTAACACAAAAAGCGCTCTAAAAAATAGAAGTATATTTAGAAGAAACCAAACAGCACCCACAGAAATTAATGCAATGCTAATTTATTGAAAGATCCTGGACAATCCCTTTTAAGTAGCAACTAGCGGCAGCCCTAAACTACTGGACCGCCTGGTATAGAGAGGGGACATGTTAAAATGCCCTTCTAGAGCCCCTTACCGGCACCACAATGTAACTTTAGGCCATGGTGCCGAAAGAGGTTCTTAGCTTTAAACAATGCCTTTTTGTTAGCAGAGTCCTCCACAAATAAGTTGATTTCAGAATATCACGCTGCAAGGTCCCACAGCTATTAGCTGCAATCTGGGAGGTAAAATCTAGCAGCAAGTGTTCAGTTTCCTTGCAGCACCACAGCAGGAGAAGTACATGGCAGGGGTGGGTGCCAGAGTGACAGATATTCTTTGTATTACCTCTCCCCTCCAGCTAGTAAATGAGATTCCTATATATGCAACTCAATTCTTCTCACTCAGTTTCTGAAAATTATTTTTTAAGCAGACACATCTTTTAAGTTTCAGTTATGAAGAAAAAGCTATTAAACTTACCTGTAACAGTTGTTATCAAATTTGTTATAGCTAGCAAATGCAATGAGGACGCCAAATCCTGCTCCAAGCGAGTAAAATATTTGTGTTGCAGCATCTATCCATACCTAAATGAAATACAAAGAAACATTTAACCTACTTACATAAGCAATTTCAATTTGTATTGCAAATTGATGGCCTGTCCCTAGGTTGGGCCGTCAATATTAGATTTGCAAGGGCCATCTCTTGGCACCCCCACAGTCAGCCATATGAAGGAGTCATGGCAGTAAGATGAGCACTGTCCCTTTCAATTAGACTGGGTAACCTGCAGTACTTTGCACCCACACTGCTAATACTATGCTGATGCACATACAGGCACTTGCAAACACTGAAGATGCTGCAGCACTCACACAAGTGCCACAACCTCTTCAAACAGCTGATCAGCCATTGGTGACTATTTGACCAATTTCATTTTGTACCAATGTTTTATATAAAAACATTATTTTTAATTGTTGTTTAATTGTATATTTCAACTACAGTCACTGTAAGGGTATGTTCACACTGAGGAAAATATGCGGAATGTGTCATAGCATCTCTATGGGACAGCGCGCGCTCCTCCGCTGCCGCCGCTCTGTGTGAACATACTCTAAGGTATTCAAAAATTGTTTATGTAAAAATTATTTATGTAAACATTTCAAAATAGCATTGGTATATTCTAGTCGGACACTTACTGTTGATTCTTTTAGTCTTTTGAAGTCTATATGAAGGTAAGAACTTATGCCTTTGGAAGAGCCAGGTAGTGTTACCCCACGTATGAGGAGTACAAATAGCACCACGTATGGGAGGGTTGCTGTTATCCATACTACCTAAAGAGAAAAAATATAACAATTTGGGTGTTTTTTTAAGTAACATACATTCAGTGACTATTATTTATGGCATACCTAATTTGTTCTGCTTTGTTGAATTATCAGAGAGAGGTGAGAATTTTGCCACCCCTTGATAAAGGAGGCTCAGACAGCTCTCCTGATCTGTTTCAGTAAAATTTCTCTGTGTAGTTTAATACATTTCCATACCCAATCCAATCCCAATAAGGCTTATGTACTACAAAAGAGTAAAGGAATCCAACAGCATCCACGTCTTTTTTTCAATGTAATTTTCAATGTTTATTGCATATTCAAAAGTACAGTGCTTTTGGATATAAAGTAAACTTTGAAGGTTATTTACCACTACTTGGATGCTGTTGATTTCTTTACTCTTTTGTCTTGACATTATGTCAAAAGTTTATATAAATAATAGTAATGCTTTAACAATCATTCCAAAATGAAATCCACTCAGTTTCCTTTCCATTTCTCACACACTATATATGGCCTAAACAGAAGCAGAACCTTAACCATTATGTAGAGAGTCACTGCTAGTGGCTAATAAGTACAGTATGTGCCTATAAGTATGTGTAAATAATTAGCTACTGGCTAATAAGTAGGTGTAAAGTAGCAATACACATGATCTCTCCTGATCCCCATATGCAAATGAACACTTGGCTCAGTGAAGTATTTGTGTTTAGAATGGAGGTACATGTCTCATAGTTTTATTTATTGATGCTAAGCTAGAATACCACACTTTCATACACATATTCCGGGGCAACCCTTTTTAGCATCTGTTTCTAGTTACATACCTTACCCGATGTCTTCACTCCTTTCCAAAGGCTGAAAAAAAGCACTATAAGTACAGCAAACAGGCAAATAGTTAGCTGCCATCGTGGTTGTCCAAGGTCATGAATTCCAGCACTTTCATGTAGACGCAGCACTTCACGTCTGTGAGGACAAATATTCAGGATATAACTAGTTTCTTCCCTCTAAGGTAATCATATATTTCATGTTCTGTTAGGTAACATGTACAAATGATACAAATCATTCAATAAATGGTTTTATAAAGACAAGTCAACACATTAAAAAATCTTGAAAAAATCATATTTTCTTGTTTTATTACTCGGTCATGCAGCAGTATAGACAGACTAGTTTGGGAAGAAATTTTAAAGGAAATCCATCAGCACCTGGGCCCTACCTTTGCATTGTGCCTTTTGGTAATTTGCTGTGCAGTGGATTATGCACAATCTCTGGTCTCCTACTATAATGAAGAGTCAAAGAGAAGATGTAGCTCATGCATTTGTGTAGCACTCTGGCATGCCTTACCACTGATTTTTCCTCCCTCTTCATAAATATTCTCTGTTCCCCACCTCCAGTTAGCTCAGCTATCAGACAGTGTTGATTTCAGTCATAAACTGCCTACTGAGCACTGATCTGCAATCAGATACAGTTTAATCTCCAAGACTAACTGTGTTGCAGCAGTGGTCTTGGGGTAAATGACCTGTCTACAGATCAACAACTTTTTTTTTTCCCTGCATCCCTCGATTCCCTAATGGAAATGAAATATAGTTAATTTTTTTTCTTTTTTTCTTATTGTATAATTTTTGTTTTTTGCTTTTAGTTTTTGCTAGAAATCTCACCACACTGTAATACATCAGTCGTAGTTTACTACAGCCGCTATTTTCAGCTGCAAACTACAGCCGCTGTATTACATTTCGCTGTGTTACAACTGCAAAAGTTAACTCTATATACATGTAAACAGCTGTTGAAATACAGTATGTTATTGTCAAAGAGTCCCTCTCATTATTAATCATGATGGTGTGTCCCTTGTACTACTGTTAGGTCATTCTATACAGTTACCATTTTTTTAAATGCTCTAAAACCACATCAAACCATCCTAAGGGTAGCTTCACACGTACTGGATTCGCAGCGGATTTTACGCTGCGAGTTTGCAGGGAAATCCTGGTACAGTGAAGTTGAATGGGTCACATACCTGCAGCGGAATTTTCTTTCCACTGTCAGTATGTGACCCGGCCCCTTTGACCCCCCCACAGCCCGCACCTGAAGCATACATTACCTGGGGCTCCTGGCGTCTGGATGTCCCGCTCAGCCAGTCAGTGGTTGCGGCGGGGCAGCGCACTGATTGGCTCTGTGTGACATAATTAATCGGACTCATAATGAAAGTCTATGAACCCGACTCTTGTTTCACTAACACAGAGCAGGGAGAGTGGTCCTCTCCTCACTGGTTCTCACAATCGGTCAGGGTCTAAACACTGAAGTAAACTGCAAGTATCAGGACTCATCATATATATACTCCCCCCAGAGTACACACAATAAAAACCTGTTACAGATTTTTAAAATAAAAATTAGGTTCTTAGCAAACCATTTGATCAATTTGAAAGTACCAACTGACCACGTTAAGGTGACCCTACAGAGGGTTGTACCCTATATTTAGCTACTGACCTCTTTTGGACCATAAGTCTACAAAACTGGGCATGCAGGATCAGCTAATCTTTGTGTGAAACAACAACGAAAGCTGGGTGGAGTGCACAGAGGTAGCCACCACCCCCCATATGTGACACAAAAAGCAACCGAATAGCCAGCACCCCACTCACTCTTGTTTACACTATGCACACTGCCGTGGGTAACAAACAGACAAAAATTGCTTTAACAGACTGCAAGGGTCAGGACTTAACGTATATACTGCATAATGTAAACAAGTGCGAGTGGGGTGCTGGCTATTCATTTGCTTTTTGTGTCACCTGTGGGGTGTGTGGCTACCTCCTTTAAGTCGTGCACTCCACCCACGATTAGCTGATCCTGTATGCCCAGTTTTGTAGAGGCCAGTTAAGTATAGGGTCAATGTCTCTGTGGGGTCACCTTACCGTGGTCAGTTGGTACATTCTATTTGATCAAATTTATTTAAAAAAAAATATTCTAGAACAGGTTTTAATCGTGTGTGTGCTGGGGGAGTATATACAATGTGTCCTGGCACTTGCAGTTTGTTGCAGCAATTTCTTGTTTTTGTCTGTGTTAGCCACTGCAGCATGCAAACTGCATAGTATGAACAAGTGTGAGTGGGGTGCTGGCTATTCATTTGCTTTTTATGTCTCACTGACATGTCAAAAGATTTTTCTAAGGACAGTGACACTTTAACCATGTAACATATACTTAACATAGGAAGAAAGTAAAGACCTCAATGGAATCAAGGCACCCAAGGGAGTAAATAACAAAACAAGGGCATATTAGAAACATGTCACACATACTTTATGTTCAATAATGCATCAACAGATCCAAAAAAAGCATCGCTCCAATCTAAAAACAGGCACTTACTCGTAAAACTCAGCAGCTGGTGTTAGCTTATATTTTGCATATATCGTCCCATTACTTAGGACATTACTTAGGTTTAAACGATTTGGGTCTGTACAGTTATCTGTGTTCCATTTATTCCCGCATGTGGTCCAAGGAAGCTCAGAGGTAAAGGAAGATACAAGGTAATATAATGACCATGCAATGATGACATTGTAGTAGAATCCCACATAGAGGGCTATTAATATCACAGTGTAGCCCACACCTGGAGAATACAAAAAAGAACATCTGTAAGGTATTTACTACAGGTAATGCCACCCCTTTAGGGAATACATAAAACGTTGTACAAAGAACATACTTTTATCTATTATATGGTTAGTAAAGGGTTATTAAAGTGACTCTGTACCTACAATGTGACCCACCCAACCCCCCGTCAGATAGCTGCTTTTAGTCCAAGATCTGTCCTGGGGTCTGTTCGGCAGGTGATGCAGTTATTGTCCTAAAAATCAACTTTTAAACATGCTGCCCTGTTTAAAAATGTCATAGGCTACAATGTGTGTGCCCAAGGATTGCGACGCTCCTTTGTCCTACCTTCCCACCTTCTTCATCATTAGGAATCCCCCAGGCAGGATGTTTCCTATTCGTCACCTGTCTGAACACTGCAAATGTGCCTCAACGTTCCAGGTGCAGTGTTCAGACAGGGGATGAATTGGAGAAATTGTTCAAGGGGTATTCCTAATAATGAGGAGGGTAGGGAGGAGGGATGGAGGGGTGTCGCCAGTTGTTTTTTAGGACAATAACTGCATCACCCGCCAAATGGACCCCAGGAAAGATCTTGGATTAAAAACAGCTATCTGATGGTGCAAGTGGTTTTGGGGGGTTAGATTGTGGGTACAGAGTTGCTTTCAGGCCTAAAAAACAGATGATGGAAACACTAACAAACAACTTTTGGGCCTTATCAATATACAAAATCTGTTTTATACCGGCTTAAGATAGTCCCAATACCCGGGTACCCATAGATTCTACTGGACTGATCATCAGGTTCTACTGTAAACTAAATTCAGTTCAGCAACACTGCAGGAGGTGAAGGCCTTACTTATACACCGATTAAGATTGTGCTATAGTATTTTTGGAAATAACTGCAAAAACCATGATAAAACCCCAACACAAAAAACCCCTCATGTACATGGCTATATTATGGTTTCCTGCACCCTTCCAGTTGTATGGACCCACAATACAGCTCCCCCATGGTACCTTTCAACTGAAGTGCCCCAGGCTGTAACACCTCATTACTCCTGCCTCCCATACCTGATACCTCAGCTTACAGGTGTCAATCCAGCTGGGAGGAGGGAGAGAGGAAGCATTCCAGCCAGTAGCTATTGGGGAGCTTGGGAACGCCTCTGAATCTTTGTGGCAGAGAATAAAATCCTTTTCCTACATTCTTCAGGCACAGCTGAATGTATAAAAGGTACCATGTGTCACCTTGTCCTAACAGTTATCTAACAGTGTCAGCAGTTTGGAACATGAGCTGACAAATAGCTCACAGATTTTCTTTAAGTGTGGAAAACTGGGTGACTATATCTATGGGCACTGAAATGGCTGCCATTAGTGGCTGTCACTTGAATAAATCACCATTATCCTTAGCAGTACTATTTTACACTTATTAATGCAGTACATCTAGCGCACGCATATGGAAATATACATTCCTACACAAGTACTTGTTTTCTATGCAAGTACTTGTTTACATATGGCTCCATATGTTTTCTGCCTGTTTCCATATGCTGTTTAGTAGGTTTCCAGATTCTTTGTGTGAATGATATGTGGGTACTATATAAAACCAGACAGAAAACAATAATTTTTGCTTTTTTCCCATTGACCTCTCCTTAGTACATGTATTGTATCCACATGATTCCCTGCAGAGTTTTTCTCTACTGACCTGTATGGGGGTACATCTTCCAAATGCAAATTTCAGTGTAATATACTACAAATCATGTTCAGTAAGACATAAACCATGTATAGAAAAACATGCTGCAGCCGGAAAACCATTACAAGATAATAGTATCACCCTTTTATGGATCCATACCACGTGGAAATAATAGAATCTATGATATGGTTGGATTAATTTTTTTTTGTTTTTTTTTTTTACATTTTTCTGCTTGCTACATACATGGAGCTGAAAGCACAGTCTACTACTAATGGCATTTTGTTCACACGTACATGTTAGAGATAAAAATCTTATATATAATCTTACATATGACAATGGATTACCCCTTTACTAGTTTTAATATTCTGTATTTGGATACAAATTTTAGACTATACCCCCAGTTTATGAAAAACCTTTGACAAGTAAAAAACATATTCAATATTGGGGTACTATCTCTTGTACAAGAACTTTCATAGAAGTCATAGACTTCATTGAAGCTGCCTTACATATGTACATTACAATCCCACTACAGTCTACAACCAATTAGATCTCTCGCTTAGTTTTCTAAAAACTGGTTTATAGATCTTTACAGTTAAAATCTATATGACATGTAGAAGGTTTTGAAAGACATTTTTTCCTAAATGTTAAAAGACCAAACATAATCATGAATGAAATGTAAACTATAATATAATCCTCTTGAATATTTAAACTGGATAAAAAAAAAATCCAATAGTATACTTGCCTTTGAAACAGGGGCAAATCTTCCATACTGTGGCAGCGCCTTCTCTGTTATATTGTCCAAGAGCTAATTCCATGTAGAACAGTGGCATTCCGGCAATGATTAGGAATAGTGTGTATGGGATTAGAAAAGCACCTGGGAGAAATAAATGACTATTGAGTTTAACAAATACCTCAAGTCTGGTTTCCAAACGTCATTCACAATTGGCAGACATACAAAAACCCAATGCCCTGTAATTGAATTTTGTTGGTTTTCAAAATAGGAGCCAACAGCATACAATGGGCCATTAATCCTAAACAACGATAAATGGGTAATGATTCATAGCTGCTGCAGATTATAACATTGGAATGGCTTATAAGCTAAAATGACAATGTAAGGCTCCGTAAACATGGCTGAGTTGCTCCAATTACACAGTGCCATAACTAATTCCATGGGCTTCTACGGGGCCCTATTATACTGCCTGCAGCCTGCAGCCTACTGCAGTTTATCGCCTGGTGTATGAGGCACAATCATGCAAGGTAGGGCCCTATACACTTCTACGGGTGTTGTATTATAGTGCTGTACAACTTGCCAGTTGAGCATAGCTGTACAATGCTCATGAGCATGAGCTCTGATCTGCTGATTTATTCTTAAAGATAATCTGTCACCCCCCGTGCCGGGGCAGAGCCTGGTGCAGACACATATACTTACTGCATCCACGAAGTCCCAGTCCCAGAGCCCGTGTGCAGATATATCCCCATCCGAAGCCGCGTGCTCACCAGAGATAAGTCTGACGTCCATAGAGAATGACTGGAGCCATCATTCTCTATGGGTTTCGGACTCCTCTCTGGGGAGCGCGCGCGCAGATTCGGATGGGGATATCTCTGCGGCAGGACGGGCTCTGGGATCGGGACTTCGTGGATGCAGTAAGTATATGTGTCTGCATCGGGGGGTTGGCCGACCTCTGCCCTGGCACGGGGGTGACAGGTTCCCTTTAAATATGACTAAGAAAAAAAAGCAAAGTTAGCTCATATTATAAAAAAGATGCAATGAAAGTTGTTAATAAACATTTGTTGTAATTCCTTGAAAGCAAGACTATGGGAGAGATTTATCAAACATGGTGTAAAGTGAAACTGGCTCAGTTGCCCCTAGCAACCAATTAGCTTCCTCCTTTCATTTCCCAAAGAGTCTGTGAGGAATAAAAGGTGGAATCTGATTTGTTTCTAGGGGCAACTGAGCCAGTTTCCCTTTACACCATGTTTGATAAATCTCCACCTATATGTCTCTATATGATGGGGAAAATATAAAGACTGAACACCTATTATAAAAATATAGCAAAAAGTACAGAACGTTAAAGATTGTTTTCAAATTAAATGATTTCCACTATACATTAAAATGGTTTTCCAGGATGCAAATACTGATGACTTATCTGTAAAATTGACAATTAAAGTTTTTTTTTTCATCTTGACATCTATGGCATATCTACAGAATATGCCATATACTGTATATTCAAAAGATGCAGGGACCACCTCTGGCATCTGCACCGACACTAAGATCTAGGGCCTCCAGCCTCTTGCTGAAAAAAAGCTGAATGGTGTCTTTTATGAAGTTTCTGTAACTCTCATAGAAATTGAAAAGAGTTATGTAAATGAAGTCACAGGAAGAAGAAATAATACAGAAATTCCTCAATCCTCCATTTATTCTGTCACAGTCTACACAGCAAAACTGACATATGGGCTACTGAATAGAAAACAGTCTATTGTGAGTGTTCTAGTAGCCACTGTAATGATCACAATATTTAGAGAAGTAAAGCTGTTAAAATCATATATGTACCATGTTTTTAGTAATGTACCTGTTCCCTGTACTACTTTTTCCCAGTGGATTTAATCATTCCCTGGTCTCCCCTGTGATATAAGTATGACTTTACTGTTCCCACGCAGCAGTGCATACACTTTGGGGCCTATTCCTTGGAGCGATAATTGGCCAAATTGGCCCGATTCGGACATTTATCGCTCTGTGGAATAAATACAACGATCCACCGATGACAACAATCATCGGCTGATTGTTGATCAATGTTTGAACCTATAATTGTCAGGCACCGACCGCGCATTGCTACGTGTAATAGCGGTGCGCCGCTGGCCTGACGATTTACATTTTCTATCCATGCTGCAGGGCTCCTCTTGCAGTCTTTTTCCCGGGTCCCGCACGCTCCAGCTTCACAGTGGCCTGTCTGAGCTGACAGGCCGCTCAGCCAATTACAGGCCGGGACCCGGGAAAAAGAAGACCGCAAGAGGAGCCCTGCAGCCTGGATAGGTAATGTATAAAGTTTAAGCAAGGTAGCTATGTCCATGCAGCCCTTGTTAGATGATAATCGGGCCATGGAATAGGCCTAGTAAACTAGTTTACAGTTATTATCGGGCCCCCATCGGCACGTGGAATAAGACCCTTTTTCATAATCCCCCCTCTTGCATGCTAAGTGGAGACCAACCGCCAATACTTCCTGGAGATTGAGCAAAGCACTTTAGTGATTCATAACCAAGGGCAACAACAATGCAATGCAGGCACAAGAGGGAATAGAGAGTATATATCTCACAAGCGGGAATAGAGAGCATGTATCTTTCATACAGTACAGTTTCAGAAATGCTTGTACTTTTGAAAAATGTTTAATTTTAGATAATACATCCATTTAGACCTATTTTTCTTCTTAATGACACAACCCTCTTAAATAGGAAAAGTGAAGTGTTTCCTCTCTATTTTTAGTAATAATATGCAATGCCCTTTTAAGATAGATGAGGCAGGGTCAGGGAGAATCAGCACACATCCACACTACAGGTAGCATGATTGTTGCTCTGTATACCTCCTTTTGGTTACAATTAAGGTCGTGCGGCATTGTGAAATAACAGAGTCTAAATAGGTGCTATTGGAGGGCTGTGCAATGAGTCATTATGCAATCCTTTACATTACATTAATCCTGTGTCTTGGTTGGTCCTTTGTGCATGGCTTTTAACCCCTTAACCCCTTAAGGTCAAAGCCTATTTTTGTTTTTGCGCTTTTGCTTATTCCATTTTAAGTTTAAAAGTCCATAGCGCTTGCATTTTTTCACCTAGAGACGTATATGAGCGCTTATTTTTTGCGAAACCAATTGTACTTTGCAATGACAGGCATTATTTTTCCATAACATATGCTGCGAAACCGGAAAAAAATCATTTGCGCTGTCAAATTGAAAAAAAAACTAATTTGTTTTGATTTCGGGGAGTTTTGCATTTACGCCATCCGTCCTATGGTAAAACTGACTTGTTATGCATGTTTCTCAAGTCGTTACGATTACTATGAGATATAACATGTATAACTTATATTGTATCTGATGGCCTGTAAAAAATTCAAACCATTGTTAACAAATATACGTTCCTTAAAATCGCTCCATTCCCAGGCTTATAACGCTTTTATCCTTTGGTCTATGGGGCTGTGTCAGGTGTCAGTTTTTGCGCCATGATGTGATCTTTCTATCGGTACCTTGATTGCGCATATACGACTTTTTGATCGTTTTTTATTACATTTTTTCTGGATTTGATACGACCAAAAATGCGCAATTTTGCACTTTGGAATTTGTTTTGCGCTGACGCCGTTTACCGTGCGAGATCAGGAATGTGATTAATTAATAGTTCGGGCGATTACGCGCGCGGCGATACTAAATATGTTTATTTATTTATTTATTAATTTATATTTATAAAATGGGAAAAGGGGGGTGATTTGGACTTTTATTAGGGGAGGGGATTTTTTATTAATAAAAACACTTTTTTACTTTTTTTTTTACTGTAACTAGAAGCCCCCCTGGGGGACTTGTATATAGACAGCACTGATCTCTCATAGAGATCAATGCTGTGTATATACACAGCAAAGATCGATTAGATCGGTCATAGATTACTATGGCCTGCTGCAGGCCATAGCAATCTATTGCCGAGCCGGGATCAGCGTCATTCCGACGCTGAGGCCCGGCACGGGCAGAAGAACGGATCTCCCCCCCGCGATCGCATCACGGGGGGGAGATCCGTCCCACTAGACACCAGGGACGTGAGGTCTGAAGCCTCTAAGTGCAGCTGTCAGGTTTGACAGCTGCACTTAGAGGCTTAATTAGCCAGCGCGGCAACGAGACCCGCGCCGGCTAATAGAGGCACTGCCCGGCTGCACGTGTCAGCCGGGATCAGCACCGTTCAGAGCGGGGTCCCGGCGGGACCCCGCTCTGAACACCCCGAGCGGCACCATGACGTGTCAGATACGTCATGGGTCGCTAAGGGGTTAAGGACAGAGCCTGAAATGGCCTTAAGGACAGAGACAAATTTTATGAATATGACCTGTGTCATTTTATTCATTAATAACTTCGGGATGCTTTAACCTATCCCGCTGATTCTGAGATTGTTTTCTCGTGACATATGGTACTTCACATTTCTGGTAAATTGGAGTCGATACTTGTAACAAATCTTTATGAAAAAAAAACAAAATAACGTGAAAAAATGCTTTTTTCCAACTTTGGAACTTTTCTGCTTATACAGAAAATGGTTATGCCACATAAATTATATATTAAATAGCATTAGCAACATGTCTACTTTATGTTGGTGGCATTTATTAAACTATCTTTCTTTTTTTTTAGACAATAGGAAGCTTAAAGCGTAACTGTCACGTTTTTTTATTTTTTATTGCAAAAATCAGTAGTATAAGCGATTTTGAGAAACTCTGTAATAGGTTTCATCAGCCAAAAAAGCCTCCTTCTGTACTCATGAAGCAATCTCCCAGCCTCCCCCCCCTGACTTCTTATCTGTGCATTATCAGGCAAACACGTCTTCATTACAGAGAAGCCAGTGAAGACTGGCTCTGCTCTCTCCATTCTATCCTTATGAAGGGGGGAGGGGCCGAGGGAGATGAGGGAGCAGGAAGAGGTGACATGAAGGTCAGCTGTTTGTAGACTGTCTGGGCACCTAAAATGCTGGATTCTGGGGTCAGAAAGGTCAGTGCTTATCTATGAACTTACTGAGAGAAGATTGCAGGGTGTTGTGCTTTGCAGAAATCCTCTGTGCTCAGTCACTCCTAACAGCCCTTCCCCTCTCCATAGCCACATAATGGAGACAGAAATCCTGCTTCATTTGATGTGAGGGGGGAGGCTGGGAGATTGCTTTTTCAGTCCAGAAGGAAACTCTTTTAGTACATAAAACCTATTACAGAGTTTCTTAAAATCGCTTGAACTGTTGATATTTAATGTTTTCAGAAAAATGACCCTGAAATGACAGTTACGCTTTAAAACATTAGCAGCAATTTTCCAAATTTTCTGTAAAATTTCAAAATCAGATATTTTTAGGGACCTGTTCAGGTTAATTAAAGTGTATTTGAGGGGACTGTATGTTAGAAAGCCACACAAAGCACCCCATTTCAGAAACTGCACCCCCCAAAGTCTGCAAAAGCACATCCAGAAAGTTTTTTAACCCTTTAGTGGAGTCACAGAAATAAAAGCTAAGTGTGTAAGAAATTTGAAAATCTTAATTTTCTGTGCAGAGATTTTATTGTAATCCAATATTTTTCATAATTATAAACCTATTACCAGAGAAATGCACCCCAATATTGATTGCCCCGTTTCTGCAGTTTATAGAAATACCCCATATGTGGCCCTAATGCGCTATTTGACGCAACCACAAGTCTCAGATACAAAGGAGCGCCTAGTGAATTTCAACGCCTCGGACAGCACCAATCGCCATAGCTTTCCGGGTCGCCGATGACCCGGAAAGCTGTATTCAGCTGCTATCGGCTTATCTGTATTGATCAGCCGATAGCAGCGATTATCGGCACGGGGGGTGTTAACACAGCGATCGGGGAAAAATCAGGCGTTAATTTACATCCATTTGCGCTAAGTACCAGGACGCGGGGACGTAAATTTACGCCCGATGTTGTTAAGGGGTTAAATCTTGGATCATGTATTTTATGAAATTTACTAATAAAAATACTGGGGGAGATTTAAGATATAATTGGAATCTGATTGGTTGCTAGGGGCAACTAAGACAATTCTACTTTACACCAGTTTAATAAATTTCCCCTACTTTTTGCGGGGTGGAACAATGCCTTATTTTCAATGGGATCCTGGTCTGATCGTATACACATCGTATACGCTCCGGCCGGGATCCCGTGCTGGGCTGCAAATAACTGACATGTCAGTTTTCTGCGGCCGCAATTCAATGAATTGCGGCCGTAGGAAACCCTGTCAGTTCACACAATGAAGCGAGCGGCTCCGGCCGCTCCCTTAATTGTACGCTATGGCAAGCTCTGATGCGGGCGCGTGCTGATGCGCCCGCATCAGAGCTCTCCGGACGGAAAGATCACCAGGCCGGTACTAAAGTCACGGAACGGCCGGTTGTTCACGTTGTGTGAACATAACCTTAAGCTGGAAAAGAGTATTGTGGGGGAGAGCATGGGCACATAGGGGAGATCTGAGCTGTTCTTCCTTCATGCTGCATGATATTAAATGAGCAACAATGTAAGATTACAGGGTCCTGTAATAGGAGGTGAAGGAGAAAAAGCTTCATGGGGGGGAAAAAAAAAAGACAAAAAAAATTCTCTTAAAAACACTGGGGGAGATTTATCAAAGGGTGTTAAATTTAGACTGGTGCAAACTGCCCACAGCAACCAATCACAAACTGGGATTGGTTGCTGACGGCAGTTTGCACCAGTCTAAATTTTGCACCATTTGATAAATCTGGGCAATTGTATTTTGTCATTCCTCTGATATTCCTCCAGAAAATTACTAAAATTATTGACAACTGGACATTATTGTTAGCCTTGTCAATGTTATACACTGTGCTATAAGTACAATCAATGTTGAAATTGCAAGATTGTATAGAACATTTGTATAGAATACATTTTGACAAGGGGAATAGTAACATTTTCATTGAGGAGGAATAACAGGAACAGTGTATGAGGACACTGGAGAATTCTCAGACTTCAGTAGACGCTCATGAATTGTATAGGGAATGCAAGTATTTACTACAGACCCGTTAGGAGATTGAAACTAAAGAGCAATGAAGCACAGAAGTTTTATATACATAGCTGGATAGTTTGCCCATGAACGTTAACCCTAAATAAAATATACTTGATTCTCCAATTGCAGCTGGGGGTTACAAATACAATATACTTCCAATCCCTCAGGCTAAATGCCTGGGGACAAACACCCCCTTTAATGGGACCCAACTAAAATATAACTTTTAATCTTACATACCTTACAATTGCTACCAGATCTGATAGCAAACATGTTGAAGGGGCTATAGGCAGATTTTAAATAGCAACAGCAAACTGCTCCACCATATTCAGTGGCATAGACCTAGTTTGGTTCTACTGCATATGGTTTATTTGGTAGCAGTTTGACTGTTGTGTTTTTAACACTTTCTTTCTACCAGTTAATACACAGTTTTTATTCGTATGTAAGATTAAAAGTTATATTTTAGTTGGGTCCCATTTAAGGGGGCATTTGTCCCCAGGCATTTAGCCTGAGGGATTGGGAGTATAATCTTTAAAGTGACTCTGTACCCACAATCTGATCCCCCCATACCACTTGTACCTTGGGATAGCTGCTTTTAATCCAAGATCTGTCCTGCGGTCCGTTCGGCAGGTGATGCAGTTATTGTCCTAAAAAAATACTTTTAAACTTGAAGCCCATGCCAAACGGGAGTATCTATGCCCTAACTTTGCACCACCCCTCCGTCCCTCCTCCCCACCCTCTTCATCATTAGGAATGCTCCAGGCAGATTGCCTCCTATTCCCCGCCTGTGGCAGCCCGGCACATGGGCTGGATCTTTAAGGACCTGTGCAATGTTCAGCATGGAGAAAATGTTTCAGTGGCATTCCTAATGATGAAGAGGGTGGGGAGGAGGGACGGAGTGGTGGTGCAAAGTAAGGGCACAGATACTCCCGTTTGGCACAGGGCTTAAATTTTAAAAGTATTTTTTTAGGACAATAACTGCATCACCTGCCGAACAGACTGCAGGATAGATCTTGGATTAAAAGTAGCTATCCAAGGTACAAGTGGTTTGGGGGGGTCAGATTGTGGGTACAGAGTCGCTTTAATAAACCCAACAGTTTGTTCAGTCTAACTAAGTAAAGACAGAAGCCTGAAGGAAAGAAGGGAAAGGCGGGCATGATGGAAAACTTGAGATACGTTAACCTCTTAGTGTCCAAGCAAATTTGAGCCTTTTAGCCTCAAACTGTTTTTCTAACTTTTTTCATTGTTGCATTCTTAGAGCTATAACTTTTTTTTTTTTTTTTTGCAACAAAGTCATATGGGGTCTTGTTCTTTGTGGTGCCATAAGGGGACTTTAGCTTATATATTAGTTATATGATCACTCACAGAATACAGTACCCTACTAGTGCATTGCAGTGTTTTTTGCCCATTAGCATTATGGTGACAGACTGTCTAAAGACAGACAATCTCTAGACCAGATAACAGGCCTTAGAGCTTTTAAAGTCCCCCAGCTGCCATGGAAACTCCTTTGCAGCCAGTGATCATGTCGCCAGACTGACAGTGGTTTAAGTAAGGGCCTCCACATGCAGTGGCCTGGGGTGCTAGATGGCAACAGCAAGTGGGCTTCTGTTGTTTTTACTGGGGCACTTGTCACAGTGGCCAGGAGTGGTAATACCCACCCCTGGACACACTGGCACTGGGCTTTGTAAGGGTAGAACAATTTGTGGTTACAGGTGCGACGGAGAAAAATGAGTCCAGCTCCTAACCAAAAGATGTAGGTGCAAGTGTGGATAGTGCTTGATGTAGCAACTAGGAGAAGAAGGTGGAAGTAGAAGTAATGGCAAGGAGGGATAGTGTGAGATCGACTGCAAAGTTAGAAATATCTAACGAGGTAACCCAGGGATCTGCTATACCCCAAGGAGTGGAAAAGCTATGGAAATAAAAGAAAATGATCTAGGTATAAAATAAGTATAAAATCACAGATATCACACATAATCTACAAATGCATATTACATAATATATGGTTCTGACCAGATAAAAACAGATAGGTGTACATCCAAAAACAAATAGTATTGAAAAAAAGGATAGACAAGATGAGTAAAAATGTAAATAATGTGACCAGGATACAAGGGATTATTACTCCTATAATCCCTTGTATTCTGGTTTTCTGTGAATATCAAGAAGTGTGCCGTCACCCCTGTTAGGGTGAGACCTTAAATTAGTCTCCTCAGATATACCTGGGTGCTACCTAATCAAAAATGTAATGTGACAGCTGTCTGTGAGTATCAACCAAGACACATGAAAGCAACTTCAGTGTTCAAGCTGATCTACTTTATTAAGTCAAAATCTCAATTCATATCTTTACAATAAAGGTTCAAAAAATAGGAGAACTCCGTTTAGCCGCAACAAAAAAATAATAATAATTAAAAAAAATCTGTCCAAAAAAACGTCCCATCACTATCCCAAAAGAAAAAAAGTCCCATCACTGCACAGTTGTGTAGAAAAATGTTGGCGACTCATTGGGATTCTTGGTGTCCAAGACCGTGCACCCCAGTGCTGATGTCTGGACCTATAATTATGGGCAAGGGCAGTATATGTCTGTTACTGCCCATTGGGTCAACATTCCCCCAGAAGACCATCAGAAAGTTAGCCCATTCTTGCCACTGTCACCTCCCCGGTGCTTTAGGGGGCAAGTTCTGCAAAAGTTCTGCCTCCACCAGCTTGCAACCATCCACCACTTTGACTGCAGTCCAACCTGCCCCAGTGTCTTACCAACGATGTCAGGCCCGGCGCTCTCAGGCTGTCCTCCATTTTGTAAGCCTTGGTGAACAGAGCCACAGTGGGCAGGAGCTCCTCCGGACCATCAGGTAGGAGATATATGAATGGCTGACCCAAGGTCAACTAAAGGTGGGAAGTGTTGTAGCCCACAAAGGGAGGAAGGGAGGAAATCATTCATGTTCTGGAAAGTGCGCTGAACAACATAATCAGCAAGGATTCCCAGGCCACCACTCCAAGGCTGAACATCCTCCTTCTCCGTCAATTGTCTGTTCTCAACCATACTGGGCTTGGTACAATCAGGTACTGCCTCCTCCTCCTCCTCAAATAGTCTGTTCTCAACCATACTGGGCTAGGTGCAATCAAGTGGTGCCGCCTCCTCCAATAGTCTCTTTTAAACTATACTGGGCTGGGTGTGATCAAGTACTACTACCTCCTCCTCCTCCGTCAATTGTCTGTTCTTAACCATACTGGGTCCAGTACAGTACTATTACTGCTGCTGGTTCCACTGTCAAATGTCTGTTTTCCACCCTACTGGGTCCAAGGAACTTTGTGTCCTATATCCCATGTAATCACTTACACCTTGGCTAATTTTTTTTCACTATTTTTCCACTTTTTTCCGTTTTTTTCATTGTAATAGCAACTGCAACTAAACAAAACTATACCCTATCAGACTCCCACTATTGTAGCTGCAATTATTCAGCCGTTAGAGCAAGGATCGTTTTATGTTCGGTTCGTACGAATCAGAACTTCACGAAAGTTCGCTGGATCGAACCAAATCGAACTTTTCAAAAGTTCGTTCATCCCTCATAAAAATATTCCCCCGAATGGTCATAGATCATTTATATCCACTTAAATTAAATGGGTAGAGCAGTTATAGATCATTGTAGTGAGCAGGTTACATAATATGGCAGTGAATCACATGTAGAATACACTGTAGAGCTTGGTAAATTAGTATCATTTTGACCTTAGCCACCTTTGACCTTTAAATCTGGCAGTGAAACTGTGTTGGAAACAATATAAGGCTGTGTTCACACTACGTATATTTCAGTCAGTATATTTCAGTCAGTATTGCAACCAAAACCAGGAGTGGATTAAAAACATTGAAAGGATCTGTTCACACAATGTTGAAATTGAGTGGATGGCTGCCATATAACGGTAAATAACTGCCATTATTTCAATACAACAGCCGTTGTTTTAAAATAACAGCAAATATTTGCCATTAAATGGCAGCCATCCACTCAATTTCAACATTGTGTGAACAGATCCTTTCTGTGTTTTTAATCCACTCCTGGTTTTGGTTGCAATACTGACTGAAATATACGTAGTGTGAACGCAGCCTAACAGTGTGCAGTCCAATAGATATTAGTTGAGCAACAGACAGCTTTGCTTGTTGCAAGTTTAGCGATGTGAAGTCCGATTAGTGACAGTTTGACATCGGGCCACTATATATGCAATATTCCAATAGCTGTAAAGATTGCTAATTTGTTTAAGATTGTTTAATTTATCGCCATCATATCCTTTTCTAGGTAATTTGGTCAACAGGATGAATCTTAATATATGCCAAAGTTATAGTAATCAAAGATCCCCAAACAGAACACTTTATGAAGAAATATTAGTAATAAGGGCACAGTGTCCAGAAAAAAAAGTTTTAGCTACTAGATACACTACAAACAGCAGAAAAAACGGAACTTCTCAGATACAACATAGAAAGTTTTATTGATTCAAAACATATAAAAACATAAATGTCCAAGTGTCAGGGATGCAATGGTACTTGGACATATAATATATATATATATATATATATATATATATATATATATACTAGAAAATGTACCCAGCGCTGCCCGGGTATAAAGTGTCAGTGTGTTAATTAGATTTGTTCTAAGGTGCTCAGGAGGCCAATCTAAAGGTATTGTTTCATCAGTGGAATCAGTGTATACCTGTAGTGCATAGTTGGAGGGGTTATGTATACCTAGAGTGTATAGTTTTAAGGGGTCCCGCATATCTGTAGTTCATAGTTGGGGGGTGGGGGCTTTATACCTATAGTGTATAGTTGGGGGGGTCCTGTATACCCATAGTGTATAGTTGGGGGGAGGCTGTATACCTGTACTGTGTAGTTTGGGAAGTCCTGTATACCTGCAGTGTATAGTTGGTGAAGGTCCTGTATACCTGTACTGTATAGTTCGGGGTCCTGTATACCTGTAGTATATAGTTGGTGCTGTATACCTATAATGTATAGTTTGTGGAGGTCTTGTATACCTGTAGTTTATAGTTTGAGGGTCCTGGATACCTGTAGTGTATAGTTAGTGGAGGTCTTGTATACCTGTTGTGTATAGTTTGAGGGTCCTGTATACCTGTAGTACATAGTTGGTGGATGTCCTGTATACCTGTAGTGTAAAGTTTGGGGGTCCTGTATACCTGTAGTATAGAGTTGGTGAAGGTGCTGTATACCTGTAGTATAGAGTTGGTGGAGTTCCTGTATACCTGTATTGTATAGTTTTGGGGTCCTGTACACCTGTAGTGTATAGTTTGGGGTCCTGTATACCTGTAGTGTATAGTTGGTGGAGTTCCTGTATACCTGTAGTGTATAGTTTTGGGGTCTTGTATACCTGTAGTGTATAGTTTGGGGTCCTGTATACCTGTGGTATAGAGTTGGTAAGGGTGCTGTATACTTGTAGTATAGAGTTTGTGGAGGTCCTGTATACTTGTAGTGTATAGTTTGGGGGTTCTGTATACTGGTAGTGTATAGTTTGGGGTCCTATATACCAGTAGTATATAGTTGGTGGAGTTCCTTTATATCTGTAGTGTATAGTTTTGGGGTCCTGTATACCTGTAGTATAGAGTTGGTGGGGGTGCTGTATACCTGTATTATAGAGTTGGTGGAGGTCCTGTATACCTGTATTGTATAGTTTTGGGGTCCTGTACACCTGTAGTGTATAGTTTGGGGTCCTGTATACCTGTAGTGTATAGTTGGTGGAGTTCCTGTATACCTGTAGTGTATAGTTTTGGGGTCTTGTATACCTGTAGTGTATAGTTTGGGGTCCTGTATACCTGTGGTATAGAGTTGGTAAGGGTGCTGTATACTTGTAGTATAGAGTTTGTGGAGGTCCTGTATACTTGTAGTGTATAGTTTGGGGGTTCTGTATACTGGTAGTGTATAGTTTGGGGTCCTATATACCAGTAGTATATAGTTGGTGGAGTTCCTTTATATCTGTAGTGTATAGTTTTGGGGTCCTGTATACCTGTAGTATAGAGTTGGTGGGGGTGCTGTATACCTGTATTATAGAGTTGGTGGAGGTCCTGTATACCTGTAGTATATAGTTTTAAGTTCCTGTAAACCTGTAGTGTATAGTTTGGGGTCCTGTATACCTGTAGTATATAGTTGGTGGATGTCCTGTATACCTGTAGTGTAAAGTTTGGGGGTCCTGTATACCTGTAGTATAGAGTTGGTGAAGGTGCTGTATACCTGTAGTATAGAGTTGGTTGAGTTCCTGTATACCTGTAGTGTATAGTTTTGGGGTCCTGTACACCTGTAGTGTATAGTTTGGGGTCCTGTATACCTGTAGTGTATAGTTGGTGGAGTTCCTGTATAACTGTAGTGTATAGTTTTGGGGTCTTGAATACCTGTAGTGTATAGTTTGGGGTCCTGTATACCTCTAGTATAGAGTTGGTAAGGGTGCTGTATACTTGTAGTATAGAGTTTGTGGAGGTCCTGTATACCTGTAGTGCATAGTTTGGGGTCCTGTATACCTGTAGTATATAGTTGGTGGAGGTCCTGTATACCTGTAGTATATAGTTGGTGGAGGTCCTGTATACCTGAAGTATATAGTTGGTGGAGGTCCTGTATACCTATAGTGTATAGTTTTGGGGTCCTGTATACCTGTAGTGTTAAGTTTTGGGTCCTGTATACCTGTAGTATATAGTTGGTGGAGGTCCTGTATACCTGTAGTGCATAGTTTTGGGTTCCTGTATACCGGTAGTGTATAGTTTGGGGTCCTATATACCAGTAGTATATAGTTGGTGGAGGTCCTGTATACCTGTAGTGTATAGTTTTGGGGTCCTGTATACCTGTAGTGTATAGTTTGGGGTCCTGTATACCTGTAGTATAGAGTTGGTGGAGGTCCTGTATACCTGTAGTATATAGCTTTGAGTTCCTGTAAACCTCTAGTGTATAGTTTGGGGTCCTGTATACCTGTAGTATATAGTTGGTGGAGGTCCTGTATACCTGTAGTGTAAAGTTTGGAGGTCCTGTATACCTGTAGTATAGAGTTGGTGAAGGTGCTGTATACCTGTAGTATAGAGTTGGTGGAGTTCCTGTATACCTGTAGTGTATAGTTTTGGGGTTCCTGTATACCTGTAGTGTATAGTTTGGGGTCCTATATACCTGTAGTGTATAGTTGGTAGAGTTCCTGTATACCTGTAGTGTATAGTTTTGGGGTCCTGTATACCTGTAGTGTATAGTTTGGGGGTCCTGTATACCTGTAGTATATAGTTGGTGGAGGTTCTGTATACCTGAAGTATATAGTTGGTGGAGGTCCTGTATACCTATAGTGTATAGTTTTGGGGTCCTGTATACCTGTAGTGTAAAGTTTGGGGTCCTGTATACCTGTAGTATATAGTTGGTGGAGGTCCCGTACACCTGTAGTGTATAGTTTTGGGGTCCTGTATACCTCTAGTGTCCTGTATACCTGCAGGGTTGTATTTACCATTAGGCACCCATGGTCTTGTGCCTAGGGTAGCACCTTGCAGAGGGACAGTACCCTTCCGTTCAGACTTGCCAGAAAATCTGGTGTCTTTTCGAGCGGGGGTATGGCGGTATTGGTCAGGTCTGGTATGGCAGTGTTATCCAGTTACAGTGTGTCGGTATTGGTCAGGTCTGGTATGGCGGTGTTATCCATTCACAGTATGGCGGTATTGGTCAGGTCTGATATGGCGGTGTTATCCAGTCAGTGTGGCGGTATTGGTCAGGTCTGGTATAGCGGTGTTATCCAGTCACAGTATGGTGGTATTGGTCAGGTCTGGTATGGCAGTGTTATCCAGTCACAGTATGGTGGTATTGGTCAGGTCTAGTGTGGTGGTGTTATCCAGTCACAGTACGGCGGTATTGATCAGGCCTGGTATGGCAGTGTTATCCAGTCACAGTATGGTGGTATTGGTCAGGTCTGGCAGTGTTATCCAGTCACAGTACGGCGGTACTGGTCAGGTTTGGTATGGCGGTGTTATCCAGTCACAGTATGGTTGTATTGGTCAGGTGTGTTATGACAGTGTTATCCAGTCACAGTATGGTGGTATTGGTCAGGTCTGGTGTGGCGGTGTTAAATGTGACGTCTGGAGCTATTACCTACCTATCCTGATGTTAATTGGTGAGTGAGGATGGGGCATCTTCAGGTTTAGTGCTTAGGGCAGCAGCAGCTGATAATACTGCCCTGTATACATGTACTGTATAGATGGAGTAGGGTATCTACCAGTTATTTCTGTGGATCTGTTGTGAGGCAGCTGGCCTTAGCAACCATTCACATGGTTGCTAAGGCTCCCAACTGCCATTTTCTCTGGGCAGCTGCAGATAATATATCACCTGTAAGCAGTGTGGAGATTTTCCCATTCATTTCTATGGGGCGCTCTTCCCCCTCCCCCTCCCCTCCTGTACATCTGGCGGGGACAGGACCTTCACTATAACCTTCCCGGGCACCCAATGTATCTGTGTGCCAAATTTGGAGTCAAACGGTTCAGGCGTTTGGAAGTCTATATGGGACAGACAGACAGACTTATTTTTATGATATAGATAGAGCTTTTACTGCCCCGATCAGCACAGTCTCAGTTCATCCAGGCTTGCAACATCACTGGAGGTGAAGCATTTCCAGCGGCCGGCACTGTGGCCTGCTCTGTTTTATGGGAGTCCCGATTTAAGGCACTGCCACCACACCGGCAGATTAAAACTTCATTTTCTCTATTATAAAGCTGCTGCGGCTGGTACATGCCACGGGCTGCACAGAAGATTTATACTGTGCTCCAGGGAACCAAATCAGCCCAATTAGGCTTATTGGTTCCCTTTAAGAACATTGTCATGAATGCAACTTTGGCGCAGTCCTCGGTGCGTAAGGTACGACCGAGACTGGGCTTTTGGCTATGATCTTCCATTTATTCTGTGTTTTGTTTGCCTTGTTTTTTCCCTGTCTGAACTGTGTCTTATTCCTTCTGGTCTGCTAATTGTTTTCCCTGCCCCACCCGTGTCTGCTCTTCTAAGTTTCCTCTGGTCATGTAACAGTTAACCTGCCTTGCCTCAGTGATTGACAGCTGGTCCCTCCTATCATCTTGAGGACTTGGTTCCTGGTGTCCTATTTAAGATTTCTGTTTCTGCCTGTGCCTTGCCTGTTATTTGACTACTCTTTTGGATCCTGATTTTGTACCTTTGCTGCCAGACTGTTGTGACCCGGATTGCTGACCATTGTTATTGTGTTTGTTTGTTTTGTCTTGTCTATTGTTTCACGTATCCAGGCCATTGACCCTTGAGAAAGTCTCGGTACAGAGACGGAACGCGTGGGGTTGTCAGTTCCCGACTTGGTCTCCTTCCTATGGTGATATCTGATCTTATGCTCTACTATGTATCTTTTCTATTTTCCTTGAGTCACTTTGGTCTTTTTGTCCATCTCAGACATAGGTTGAGTCACAGCTATAGCCATATTCCATATACATTTGGTCTTATTTGTTATTGTTTTGCCTTTATATATTATCTGTCTTTTCATGGGAGGGTATCTACACTTATACCAGTCGGGATATTGTGGTACTGTGGCTACCTTGCCCAGTCCAATAGAATCTTTTTCTGTTTTTAAATGTTTTTAGATGTCGGTCTTGCACTTGTAGTTTTTTGATACATTAATAAAGAATTATTCTATTTAATTGTGAGAGATACAGTCATTTATTACTTGGGATGTGCCACCCATACTCATATGACATACTTTTCTCTTCTTTCTTGGATACGTATCCAGGCCAGGGATCGCCGCCAAGTTGTCCGCTGCCATTTTAGGGCAGATTGCGGCAATTAGGTAGGGACAGTGGGAGGGGCTGAGCTCAGGGCTCACTGTCTCTGTGTGTTTTGTGTGACTGGTCCTGACATAATAACCGGCCCCAAAATCTACTGCCCCCTCTGGTGCCATGACTACGGTGGAGGATCTTGCTACCCAGGTGGTGGGGGTGTCAGGCCTGGTAGTCAAGCTGGCTAAACAGGTCAATATGCTGATAGACATGGACCTAGTCACCCAAGTGAAGGGTTTGGCAGTACTGGTAGCTGAGCTGGCTGATAAAGTTTGTGTCCTTACAGCTAACCAGGCTGGGGCTGTGGCGCCCCCAGTGGTAGTGCGATCTGCTAAGGCCACAATGTTGCTTCCAGACCGGTTTTTGGGGAATAGAGACAAGTTTGAGACCTTTAAGAATTCTTGTTTGCTGTATTTCCGTGTCAATCACTTCCCTACAGAGCAGGAAAAAGTGGCTATTGTTGTCTCATTGTTGCAGGGAGATCCCCAGGCCTGGGCTCTTAAACTCCCTCCTGAGGCTGAGGAGTGGAGCGATTTAGAGCATTTTTTTCTTTCCCTGGGAGCCATCTATGCTCAGCCAGATCATGTGGGTCTAGCTGAGACACAGTTACTGACCATTCGCCAGGGCAAGAGACCAGTCGAGGATTACTGTGCCGAATTTAGACGTCATAGTGTGACCACCGGGTGGTGTGAGGCTGCGCTTAAAGCATTGTTTAAGCAGGGGTTGTCGGATGGCATTAAAGATGCCTGGACAGGTCATCCAGATCCCCTTACCCTGAAGCAGGCCATGGCTTTGGCGGTACGCATAGGCCGCAGGCTCAGGGATAGACAAAAAGAGAAAGCAGGTCCTGACTTTCCTGACCCTTCTGTCCGTTCATCTGTCTTTTTGAAAAAAACTATTTCTCCGCCTGCTATCTCGGAGGTCGAGCCTATGCAACTGGGAGTTATGGGCATCAGGACCAGACATGAACATCGGAGATTATATGGACTCTGTTTCTACTGCGGTGATGGCGGACACTTCATTTGCCACTGTCCCAAGCGTCCCCTACGGCCAGAACATCAGCATCCAGGTGACAACCAGGAGAGTCACCTGGGCGCACAGGTACCTCAAAGTGGTGTGGGTGTGCATTGTTGCTCTGCTGAGCCTAGTGTGAAATCTATGTGTCCAGCCAAAAATGAAACTGTAATTTTGAATAATTGCAACATGGAAGCTGAGTCTGTGTCTGATGCCAGTAGCATAATTGGTGATATCGAGCCTGTCAGTGAACCTTTAGTCAGTCACCTGGATGCTTGCGCTGATGAGTGGGAGACGGACAGTGACATCTACAGTGACATTGAAACATGTGTTGTAAGAGGTCATTTTCCACCCACTCCTGGTACGTCTAATGAGGGTCCGGTGGCCCCTCATAAAAGGGGGGGTACTATCATGAATGCAACTTTGGCGCAGTCCTCTGTGCGTAAGGTCCGGCCGAGACTGCGCTTTTGGCCATAATCTTCCATTTATTCTGTGTTTTGTTTGCCTTTGTTTTTGCCAGTCTGAACTGTGTCTTTTTCCTTCTGGTCTGCTAATTGTTTTCCCTGCCCCACCCGTGTCTGCTCTTCTAAGTTTCCTCTAGTCATGTAACAGTTAACCTGCCTTGCCTCAGTGATTGACAGCTGGTCCCTCCTATCATCTTGTGGACTTGGTTCCTGGTGTCCTATTTAAGATTTCTGTTTCTGCCTGTGCCTTGCCAGTTATTGACTTAGTCTCTGCCTGCTTGTGTGTTCTGTTTCTTTGCTTCTCCTGATTTCTGCTTTGTATCTTTTGACCTTGCTTGCTTGCCGCCTGCCCCCGACCATATTGCCTGTTATTTGACTACTCTTTTGGATCCTGATTTTGTACCTTTGCTGCCAGACTGTTGTGACCCGGATTGCTGACCATTCTTATTGTGTTTGTTCGTTTTGTCTTGTCTATTGTTTCACGTATCCAGGCCAGGGATCGCCGCCAAGTTGTCCGCTGCCATTTTAGGGCAGATTGCGGCAATTAGGTAGGGACAGTGGGAGGGGCTGAGCTCAGGGCTCACTGTCTGTGTGTTTCGTGTGACTGGTCCTGACAAACATATTATGGTATAATAAAAAATGTAGCATTACACTTTCAAAGACTATATACATACTTGGTAAGTATAGATGTGAGTCAGATGATCAGGCAAGGGGTTTCCTAGTTTTGCAGGAAATTATGTATACCTACAATGATGTTTCATAGATACTTGTCACATTCTCAAACCCTTTGGTTTGGATTGCAAACATTTTCACTTTCACAGGCATTGCACAGATGACAGTATTTGCCGAAACTATTTAGTGTGAGGCTGAAGCCCAATGACAGGACTACGGTGTATTGTAAAGGAAATGTGTCAGCTGTAATTCATGTTCCAAACTGCTGTCACTGTTAGATAGCTGTTAGATCAAGGGGACACATGGTATCTTTCAAATGTCCAGCTATGCTTCAAGGATGTAGAAAAAATCTTTTACTCTGACACAAAAAGTCAGAGGCTTTTCCAAGCTCCTGATCTGCTGCAAGCCGGAATGCCACCACCACCCAGCCCAGCATCATTAACACCTGGAAGCAGAGTCCTAAGCAGGGTCAGGTATGGGAGGAGGAGGAAGGAGGTGTTACAGCTTACTGCACCTCAGGAGCTCAGGAAAGCCTCTATGCTTGTTTTAGAAGCACAGACTAATATATGAAAGGTACCATGTGTCTCCTAGCTCAAACAATCTTACAGTGTCAGCAGTTTGGAACCTTTTGTATATAATATTGAAAAAAATTAGAGAAATTGATCCATTTATGGTACCTTCACACGTACCGGATTTCAGCGCATTTCAAGCTGCAAGTCCTGCACCAAAATCTGTAATTTTCTATGGGTTTACATACTGACAGCAGATTTTTCATTCCCCTTTTTTTTCGAGCCCCTTCCTACTTAACTCAGAGCTGCCCGGCTAATGCCTTACCTTGCTGCACTCCAGCTTGCTTCTCAGGCTCCCGGTTCCCTGACATCCTGCTCAGGCAATCAGTGCGCTGCCCCGCCACAGTCACTAATTGGTTGAGCGGGATGCCAAGGAGGCAGGAGCCTGAGAAGCAAGCTGGAGTGTAGCAAGGTAACACATTAGCCAGGCAGCTCTGGGTTAAGTGGGAAGGAGCTCTAAAAACTCTTAGCAGTATGAAAATTCTGCTGCAAGTATGTAAACCCGTAGAAGATGACAGTATCAGGAATCGCAACGGAGTTCGCTGCGGAACTCGCAGTGTGAAATCTGCTGCAATCCAGTACGTATGAAGCTACCTTTAGACACATATTTGCCATGATGCAAGAAAAACAATATGGGAAAAACAATAAGGGGGGAAAAAAACTCTGTTATCGTCTATAACTGCATAGTTCTAAATGCTATGCTTCCCCAAAATAGTGCCTATGTATTTCTGTTTAATTGCACATAATTTATATGGCCTATACTATACTGTCTATTGAGATGTTACTTTAAATACCCACTATGTTTTAACACATTTAGAACTTTCTAAGCTCTTATACTGCCAGATCTACTGAGCAGGAAGACAATAAACAATGAATAAATGGTTACGTTCCCCCAGTCCATGAATGTCACAACATTACTCTACTTAATAGAATTACACACACTTAGGACTGGCAGATGCAGGAGAAATTTCATTTTGGTTACATTTGGCCGAAGTAACTAATAGCGCTACACACTGATTATTTTATCTGGTTAAGTTGTTGCCTGCAAGGGTTTGCACTGCAATGTCCCACTTCAAGATTAAAGTGTTCTTATAGATTTTTTCTAGAATTTGTTTTCACAAAAATAAATATCTTTTAGAAAGACTAAAATTGGTTTTCTGGAACTTAGGATAGGTGGGGGTCCAATTGCTGGAAGCTCCCCTTATCAGCAGATTTAATCCCTTAAGGATAGAGCCCAAAATGACCTAAAGGACCATGCCAATTTTCAGTTTTGCTTTTCCATTTTAGATAATTATATTATATAACTCTTATTTTTCCATCTACAGGGCCATGTGAGGGCTTGTTTTTTTTCAGGAACAGGTGTACTTTGTAATTTTATTTTTTTTTTACACTTATACTAGAAGCCCCCCTGGGGGACTTCTAGTATAAGTACACTGATCTCTCATTGAGATCTATGCATAGATCAATAGATCAATGAGATCAGCACTCGATTGCTTTCGGCAGCTGCATTCAAAAACAATCGAGTGCCGAGCCCGGATCAGCGCCATTACAGCACAGACCCTGGCCGGGTAAGGACACGGGGATCGCTCCTCCATGACAATGTTGGGGAGGGGGGGGCCATCCTCCCACTAGACACCAGGGATGAGGCTGCAAGAAAGATTCAGATGCAGCTGTCAACTTTGACAGCTGCATCTAAAATTAATTAGCGGGCACGGTGATCGGACCGTAACCGCTAATAGCCGCAGTCCCGGGCTACAAGCGGCACCTGGGACCGCAGCAGTTCAGAGCGGGGCCACTGAGCGGCACCACTCTGAAGTCCCCTAGGCGGCCCAGGACGTACAGGTACGCCCAGGGTCGTCTAGCAGCAAGGGGTTAAAGGACAAGTCCAGCCTCAGGATTTCTTTTTTTTTTTACAAATGATAGGGTACGAGGGGGAACATAACAAACAATACTAACGCACCAACTCACCTCTCCCCGTGCCTCTCCAGCATTGGATCACCGTTCTAGGACCCCCGCCGGGCCCCAGGATCTCCAGCAGAGCCGACATCATGACCTAGATAATGGACTGGCCGCTCAGCCAGTATATGTTTTGTTAACAGTTTTTTTTGTTTTTTTGCCAGGGTATTTGTTTTGAAAAAACACCATGCCTAATGTTCATGTGTATGGGGAGGTCAGGAGAGATAACTTTGACCAATATTTATAAGAAACATATGGGCCCTTTTACTGTAGAATTAACCAACCAGTTCTGACGGTTGATCTTGAGAAGAATTAGCAAAAGTAAAATTAAAGATTTATTGTCCCATATTAAAAATATTTCTTGTAATACAGGTGAAACTACTTTATATGACATATAGTTTTTGTGTTTGAGAACTATCAAATTAATTACCTCTATGATATGGATAACTAAAGAACCACAGCTTATATAACTGCCCTCTGGCACAACTTGGAGCAGCTATGAAAATAAATTAGAATTGTCGGTGTCCACTACAGTCACTGTCATCTAATATGAAATGTCAAAAGGAACGTACAAGAAAGTTTGACAGATCTCATGGTATTAAAATGTAATTAATAATTAGTTAATAGATGATGTGGTAGAAATAATAAACCAGAGAACAATTATACAAAATTATTACAATTATTACAATTAATACAAAATTATTTAAAATAATTAATGAGTGACATATTATTAGGTATTATGGCTAAAGTATGAAAATGTAGCTATTTATAAGTAAATGTACCTAATGTATTTAAAGCCAATGTACCATCAGATACATTGCTTTGGCTTTGTAACTTAAATGGGTTGGAGCTGGCGTGGGGATGCTGATGCCATGGTTCTTTTTTTTGAACCACCGCACAGTTCCCGCACACGAGGCCAGTCTGTTCCCGAGCACCAGCCCGACATGAAGCACTGGGGGCATCAATGGCATTCCGGTGCTGGTCCATTCAGGTAACAAACTTAAAGCGATGTACCTGATGGTACATTATAGGGATGGTCCGAAACTACTCAGGTTCGGGTTCGTATTACCAGAATGCTCGGCATCAGATTCCCGCTGTCTGCCCGCTCCGTGGAGAGGGTGGATACAGCAGGAGGACCGCCTGGAAAACTGGGATACAGCCTATGGCTATGGCTGTATCCCAGTTTTCCAGGCGGTCCTCCCGCTGTATCCACCCTCTCCACGGAGAGGGCAGACAGCGGGAATCATTGCCGAACGTTCGGGTTCGTACGAACCCGAACCATCCCTAGTACATTCGCTTTAAAGGAATTTTAAGGCTATGTTCAAACTGAGTATTTTTGTCAGTCTTTTGGTAAGTATTTTTTTAACCAAAACCATGAGTGGGTTGAAAACACAGAAACTGTGAAAATCTTTTCATTATAATTTTGAACTGTCAGTTTCACTCCTGACTACAAATTTTGGCTACAAATAATGACCAAAATACTACATATGAACATAGCCTAAGGAAGTTTCCACACTTAATGACCACAATACGTGTTTTGTTGGCGGGACAAAAGTAGCCTGGCAATGGTCTCCTGTGCAAAAAATCAGGGGAACTTAGATGCTGCGTGACAGCAGGGCCCCTGCTCTAACTATCAAGAGAAAAAGGAACCTTTGATCCTTGTAGTTTAAACCTTTGGGTGCTCTTGTCAAATTTTGATTGCGGCATTTAAGTAGTTTCTGGACTTTTGTCACTCCATCAGCACCAGGGTGACACAATCATTAGGATGCAGTTTACTATCTATAACAGAAGAGGGCCTGATGAAGGCCCCAGGTATGTCATATATTTGTGCCTAGTCTGTTTTATCTCTAACAAGGCCAGTTAGGTCCCTTATAATCATTATGTTGACAGGATAATACACTGCATTATACTAGTAGTACAGTGTATTATAAAAGGATCGAGGCATTATTTCGACAATTGCATTTGGATATTGTTCAGAAATTTCTTAACAACATTATTGCAGAGGTACCCACTCATGTGCTGTGCTTATACAGGTATGTTGCCAAACAAAGAAATATCATATTCACATATAAGCACCATATGCACATATAGACTTTGGAGTATTTTGGGCAACATCCAAAGGATTTCACAATTCATCACATCAACACCAACAATTACGGCACAAAAGGCCTCAAATATGAAAGATCAATTGGTGAGGAGCCACTATACTGGCATACAACATGGAGCTGCAAGAAACATCTAAGGAACCTTCCATTGTGCTGTGTAATGTATGTGGTTTTATGTTAAACAAGAAGAAAAAATGTTAATCCATCTAATCCCCCAAAACAGTTTTTGAAAAAAAAATATTCCAACTGTAAAATAAACAATGTAGTGTATGTACTGTTGTGCTCCAGCCAAATTTCTTTGGCAAAACAGGATACTGTCGGTCCTGTTACTTCAGTACCAACCATTTTTTGACAAAACAAAACTGAAGCACCAATGGTTTGAAAGTGGCAGTTTTGGAAAAAATTCATCCTAACATTCGAGGAAAAGATAAGGTTCCATCCCTTTCATGGAGGGAATCACAATATATCTTCAAACTTAATACACTTAACCCTCATGGAATGAATAATGAATTATTTTTCTCTGGTTTCTATAGGAACTAATTTGTTATGTATAGAATATTACTATGTATTTGATTATTATCTATAATGCTGGGTTTACACTGCTTTTTTATCTTTTTTTTTTTTTTATCGGATGCATTTGTGTGCATCCGTTTTGATCCGTTTTTCTATTGACTTCCTTAAAAAAAAATAGGATGCAAAAATGGATGCAATTGTGTGTCATCCATTTGGACCCGTTTTTCCATTGATTTCCATTATAAAAAAAAAAGAAACGGATCGAAACGGATGCATTTTTTGTAACGGACACAAAAGTAGTGTTGACTACATTTTTCTGTCCGTTAAAAGTAACCAATTAAAAATGGATACAGATTGCAAAAACGCAGTGTGAACCCAGCCTTAACATACACAAAAACATTCTCTACCTCATTTTTGTGTCCGTCAAAAAAAAACCTGATCCATTTTAATCCTTTTTTTTATAATGGAAGTCAATTGAAAAACGGATCAAAACAGATGAAAAACACAGTGTGAACCCAGTTATTGAATGATTTCACATATTCTTCAGTTTGGGTTGTAAATTAGAAATGATTTTTAGAACTAGGGTTATTCCTGGGGGAGTGCATATAATTAAAAAGGGAGGGAAGGTGTTGGGTGTATTTGTTTTTTAATTTCCTTTTTTCCTACAAAGTCACATTTGAGGGCTGGAAACCTGTTGAGTTCTATAGTGGAGGAAAATGTACCAACATTTTCTACAATGTTCATGCAAATGTGACTTCCAGAAATTATACCTTTTCTGTGGACTTTATATGTGGAGTTCTTGGGGCCCTTTCTATTTTTTGCATTTCATCATTTTGTAACAGATTTGAGGGGAATATTATTGAAGTTTATTCTTGCTTCCATGTTTAATTAAAGTTAAATCCACCAATATACTTTTTTTTGTTTTGTTTTTAGTTTTTTTTAATATTTTGTGTTTTGAGTACAAGAAATTATCACTTCATAGCATATTAGTTATATGTGGCTTACTCAATGACACATGATCAAGGGTCCATTTCCACAGAAAGATTATCTGAGAGATTATCTGCAAAAGATTTGAAGCCAAAGCCAGGAATGGATTTGAAAAGAGGAAAAATCTCAGGCTTTCCTCTATGACCTTATCTGTTTACTGTCTGTTTCTGGCTTTGGCTTCAAATCTTGGGCAGATAATCTGTCAAATAATCTTTATGTGAAAATAGACCCTTATGCTAAGTTTACACGGAGAGATAATTGGCCCGATCGTACGATTAACGATGTCGGAGTAATGATTTTTTTTTTCATAACGATCAGCGTTTAGACAGTACGATATATTGCACGGAAAAATCGTTTTGCGAATCGCGCGCCCGCAGCCCGCCCCCCCCCCCCGCTCATCCGCAGCCCGGCCCCACAGTCAACCGCTGAAGAGGAGCCGTTTGAAATTCCCGTCTCCCCTCTTCAGCCAATCAATGCAAGGCAGCACTGATTGGCTGAAGAGGGGACTCGGGAATTTCAAACGGCTCCTCTTCAGTCAATCAGTGCTGAAGAGGAGCACTGATTGGCTGAAGAGGAGCCGTTTGAAATTCCAGGCTCACCTCTTCAGCCAATCAATGCACTGAAGAGGGGAGTCGGGGATTTCGAAGACCTGCTACGCGGAGCAGGTAACGTATGCTCGTGGCGGGGGCGATCGGAGTGGCGGCGGCGGGGGATCGACTGGAGCGGTGGCGGGAGGCCGATCGGAGTGGCGGCGGGGGGGTGGCGATCGGGGCGGCAGCGGGGCTGGCGATCGGGGCGGTGGCGGGGGTGGCGATCGAGACGGCGCAGGGGGCTGCAGATGACCGGGGGGCCGGGCTGCGAGCGGGGGGCCAGGCAGCGGGCGGCCGGACTATTGCGCGACGACTGTTTACACGGAACGATCGGTGAATTTTTTTGCGAACGACGAACGACGATTTAAGAACATGTTAAAAGATCAAAATGAACGATTTATCGATCGTTCGCCGCATTTACACGTATGATTATTCTTCTAATTCGATCGTTATTGTGCAAATTCGCCCGAGAATCGTTTCGTGTAAACGTAGCATTAGGGCCCTAATACACCAACAGATTATCTGACAGATTTGTTTAAGACAAAGCCAGGAATGGATTTGAAAGGAGAAGAAATCTCAGTCTTTCCTTTATTACCTGTTCCCTGTTTATAATCCATTCCTGGCTTTGGCTCAAAAAAATCTGTCAGATAATCTGTTGGTGTAATAGGGTCCTTAGTCAGGGGTTTTATGTATGAGTATTGTTTACATGATAATGTTCCTATAAAACATGATAACATTCTTATAAAATGTATGATTAGGTTTTCAATATATGATCTGACCACTGACAAATAATAATACTGTTTGTTAGAGATGAGCGAGCCAGACCATCAGCATTTGAATGCTGCTGTCTGCCTACTCTGTGAGGAAGGTGGAGACAGCTCGAGTCCCACCCCAGCCCGGCTCGCTCATCTCTACTAATTATATGTTAAAGGAGAAGTCTGGGCAAAGCTGTTTTTTTTAACAAGTGCTGCAAAGGTGGAGGATAAAAGTAATAATGTGCTTTAAAGACACCCGCTCCAGTGCTGGTGACTGCGTTCTTCCACTCATGTCTTACTCACAACCCGGAGCCCCTGACGCTTCCTGGTCTGAGCCAGGACCTGGGTCGTCACATGTGCGATCCGCTCAGACTGTCAACAGCCAAAGCGGGACCCCACTACTGACTCCTGATGAAGCTCCAATGGGGAGCGATACGCATTAGGTACTTTTTTCCACACTTATTCAGGCTTATTACTACAGGTTTAACTGCCGCACATAGAGATACCTTGGTATCATGGCTGATATTAGGGCTTGTAGGAAGATGAAGGATTGACTTTTGCCCAGTAAGTGGGGCTGGCTCTGTTCTGAGCCTATGGTTTGCAGCAGGGGGCATTATTACTATATGGGGGCATAGGAGGGGACATTATTACTATATGGAGGGTGCAGCAGGGGGCATTTTTACTATAGGGGCCACAACAGGGGACATTTATACTATATGAGGGGGATGTTATTACAATGTGGGGATGAGGGGATGTTATTACAATATGGGGGACCCTAAATACCTACTCACTTTACTGAGCATGACACCAAGCAGCAGAATTACTACTGTATGGGACGCTATAGGTAGGAAAAAGGGAAGGAGGTTGAAGAAAAAGTGCAGAGCCTAAGATGTTTGTCTGAAAGCCTCTGAAGAGATGAATTGTGGTTGGAAGAAATCATCATGAGGCTTGGGCTGGATGGAGAGGAAAAGGGAAACTGACATCTCAGATGAAAGAAGACGTCACCTGTGAGTCACTGAAGGAAGTTGTTCATATTTTGTAGAGCATTATTTGGTAGGGGGGCCCTGAGGTGGAAAAGGTTGGAAAACACTTCCAACTCCCCGTCGTCCCCACCAGAACTGAGTTATATCTATTGCTCTGGCCCTCAAAAACCATTTCAGTTTGTCATGTGGCCCCATGGAAAAATTAATTGCCCACTCCTGCACTAGAGGGGGCTGCAAGGTGCATCAAAATGCTGTGGTAGCCCTTTTTGTCCAGTGTGCCAGTTACCCTGTGCAAGTTGCCAACCCTGTATCCAGGAACAGGCCATCACACTTCCTCCTCTATGTTTGACAGTTGCTGTCACACACTGAGGAGCCATCCTTTCGCCTACTTAACAATATACAAAACTGTGTGCTATACCAGAGATGTTACATTTACAGTGTTACAGTGCTGGTCTGACCTACAGAAAAGTTGCCAAGAAAGCCATGGTAAAATTCAATAGAATTTACTATACCATCAAAAGGCACTTGGAAATTGGAGTAAACTCTGAAAGGAATAGGTATGGCAGACTAAAGGCCCCTACCAATTCAGACGACAAGTCTTTAACAGTCAACTGCAAGTTTGATGTCTATCAGCACAAAATCTTCAAGCACAGCATAGCAGCAAAAATAAGCACGTTTACATTTCAACCGTGAAGAAAAGACTTCTATGTGCAGGTTTGACAGGTCAGGTATCGGTAAGAAGGTCACTGATAACATTGCAAAATAATAAAAAAAATCTTGCCTGGCCCAAGCAGCATGAGTGGAAGCAGGTCTTATGGACTGGTGACTTAGGGTATAAACCCACACACCGTATACACAGCAAATACGCAACAAATACGCAACAAATACGCAGCAGTTTGATGGTGAAGATTTAATGCTGAGTTCAGTTATTTAGATCTAATCTGCTGCGTTTTTGTTGCGTATTTGTTGCGTTTTTGCTGCGTATTCGCTGCGTATCGCAGCAGTAAATACGCTGTGTATACGGTGTGTGGGTTTATACCCTAAGTCACCAGTCCATAAGACCTGCTTCCACTCATGCTGCTTGGGCCAGGCAAGATTTTTTTTATTATTTTGCAATGTTATCAGTGACCTTCTTACCGATACCTGACCTGTCAAACCTGCACATAGAAGTCTTTTCTTCACGGTTGAAATGTAAACGTGCTTATTTTTGCTGCTATGCTGTGCTTGAAGATTTTGTGCTGATAGACATCAAACTTGCAGTTGACTGTTAAAGACTTGTCGTCTGAATTGGTAGGGGCCTTTAGTCTGCCATACCTATTCCTTTCAGAGTTTACTCCAATTTCCAAGTGCCTTTTGATGGTATAGTAAATTCTATTGAATTTTACCATGGCTTTCTTGGCAACTTTTCTGTAGGTCAGACCAGCACTTCTAAAGACTATAATTGTCTGGCTGTCTTCTTTTGCTAAATGCCCTTTTCTTGCCATTAAAATGGAAAGGTCCTCTGTCCTAAAGAGGAAAACTATCCACATACTGCCCTGCTGAGTGCTGTAATGCAGTCTGTCCCAACACTGGTTATTTAGAATCAGAGGGTTTGATTACAAAAAGAAATTCTTTGCATCCAATATCAGACCATAATTACCTTTCTCTGTCCATGATGTCCTTGAAAATTTTATTATTTTTATGTTTAAAGGGGTTATCCAGCAAAAAAAAAAATTCTTTCAAATCAACTGACAACAGAAAGTTATATAGAATTTACTTTTATTAAAAAATCTCAAGTCTTCCCATGCTTATTAGCTGCTATATGTCCTCCAGGAAATGTTGTTTTATTTTCAGTCTGACACAGTGCTCTCTGCTGCCATTTCTGGCCGAGACAGGAACTGTCTAGAGCAGGAGAGGTTTTCTATGGGGATTCATATAAAACCGAGACAGAGTTCCTGTCTCGGCCAGAGATGGCAGCAGAGAGCACTTTGTCAGACTGAAAATAAAACAACATTTCCTGTATGACATTTAGTATCTAAGTATGGGAAGACTTGAGATTTTTTTTAGGAATAAATTACAAATCTATATAACTTTCTGATATCAGTTGATTTGAAAGAAAATGATTTTTGCTGGACAACCCCTTTAATGTTACCTATTCGCCATTCCATGTTATTTGCTATACTAGACCTGTGTTATTGTAAAAATAACTGGACAGTACAGTAAAATAAATATATATACACTTATATCACCAAAATTTTGTTGGTTGGTTTGTTGATTGGAGTATTTAGGCCGCATTCACATCAAGTTTTTTGTTTAGCGTATTCGCCCAGAAAGATTGTGGTGGATGCCTAACAATGGCATCCTTCAGCCATAATCTGCTATGACAGCTGTAAAGCTATAGGTCATGTAAATCTATTTTCAATAGCTTTTCATGACATATCCATTAAACAGATGACATAGCAGCTTATGGGTGATGGATGCCACTGTTCGGTTTCTGTTTAACACATCTGTCACCCATAGGCTATTATGGGGAGGTGGCCTTTAGGTACGCTGCTTTATTTGCTACATATGCCTGGAGCTTTTCTGGCATATATATCAAATACAAGGCTGTAACATGATGCAAGTAGCACTCTACCTGTGCTCCTTCTATTAATATTGTATCCCTTTGTATTGGTCTGCACAGGTGACACCCTCCTCTGAGGGATGCTGGCAATGTAGAGTTATTTATACAATCAAAGCCACTGTAAATGATTGCCCTTTTTGCTAGAACTTAGACTCTCTCGCGTAAATATGTTGCTTGACATATGGGAAAACACAAGATTTACAATCATCTGGCCCCTAACAAGTGGTAGTAAAAGCTAAGCTAAGACAAACATATTGTGAGCGAGAAAAGACTTACAAAAACAGAATGCTCCCAATAATTCAGTAACTGGATCATATTTAGCACTGATAACATTTTCTCTTACTGCATTACTCTATAAGCATTTTGCATTGTAGAACAGTAGATGAGTTCCTTGTAAATTATGGCAGAAAGACTTTTTTTCTACATATTTAATTTTCGTCAACCTCTTCTATAACATCTTTTGAATTGGGTGTACATGAGTTTTTCCTTCTTCTGTTTTCCATTAGTTTCATAAATGAATTATTGTCCGTGACCACAAAAGTTAGGTCATACTTGATTAATCTCCAGGAATGTTGACGCCTGGAAAAGAGGGAATTCCCAGGACTCCCTAAAATGCCGGCAAATCTACCAGGTGCAACATCTTCTAACAAATATACTCACCTCTCCCTACTCCTCTATTATTCTTCACTCCCAGACATCGCCGCAGACAACCCCATAATATTGTCAAAATACCACCCAATTCTTCAACCAGACCCTGAATACAATATTGCATCAAACAGAGTAACCATATCTGGTAATATTTTTTTAAGGAAGGCATACAGGCCCCTCTTGTTCAATGAATCAGCCATCACAATACTGTGTGGGCGAGAGATTCATAGCCTCACTGCTCTTACAGTGAAGAATCCCTGCCTTTGATGATGGTGAAATCTTAATTGCTGTAGACATAAAGGATGCCCCATTGTCAGTCACAGTTGTGGACTTACAGAAGGTTAAAAAGATAACTAGAAAGGTCTCTGTACTGTCCATTCATATATCTGTATATTTTGATCAGTTTGTCCCTGTGCTTTCTCTTTTTTCAAAACTAAGTATTCTCAAGCCTATTCTCCAAATTACCTTGGTCACCCTCCTCTGCATTTACTCTAGTTCTTCTACGGATGTAGCAGCTGCCAACATATTCGCTGCCACCTAAAGAAACTAATACTCCAGGCTTGTAGTCATGGCCACAGTGCTGCAAGTTTCTAACAAACAGGATTTTTTGGTAAAGATTATATGACATACATATTTACTGAAAACATCCAGTTGACAATTGCTGTAGTCTAACCCAACTCTGCACAGTCATGACTACTCATCATACAATTTTTACCCATTCAGATGAAAACTGAAGGAAGAAAGGACTAACATGAAACCTTGAAAATCTAATAAGTGGGAATGTTTAGGTCAAAATTAGAGAAGAGCTAAGAGGTTTTCAAAAGTTAGGATCGACTGGTTTACAAAATCTTAGTGTAAAATTCGGGTTTGGCCAACCTGAACCTTTAACGAACCGCAGTAAAAGAGCTAAACTATGACAACCACACTAGCGGGACTGTTGGCAGCTGTTTGGCAGTGAACACTGCATACAAAACATATGTTCTGTCGTGGTAAAAAATAGATTATTAATTTCACATTGCTTTCTATGGGTGAGGAAGCTCTTTTGAGCCTTACTGTGACATAACCCCCCCCCATAAAAACACATCAAAACCAGCGCCAAAGCCTACTAAACACCAATAGAAAGCTAAATCTCCGCCACTGTGTTTCTGCCCCCCGTGGAGCTGCATCACTAACCATGTGTGGCCCTGTGTACTAAAAAGCCTTTTATCTGGAAATTTAAAGGAGTAGTCCAGAGGAAAAAAAAAATTTAACTCAACTGATAACAGAAAGTTATACAGATTTGTAAATTACTTCAATTTAAAAAATTCTAGTCTTCCAGTTCTTATTAGCTGCTGTATGTCCTGCCTTGGAAGTTCCTTTCACGAACAGAGGTGGCACCAGACAGCCTTGTGTAAGACTGGAAAGAAAACACCACTTCTTGCAGGGCACACAGCAGCTGATAAGTACTGAAAGGCTTGAGTTTTTTATTTACAAAGAGGTCATTTACTAATCTGTACAACTTTCTGACACCTGTGGATTCGATTTTTTTTTTTTTTTCTCCGGAGAACCCCTTTAATACAACATGTATGAATGAGGACAGGTAGATTTTGGGTGGACTATTAGGAATCATAGCAGCTCTCAGAAAAGCACTGATGGTAAGGAGATTGGTACAGAAGGAAGGGAGATTTTGCATTATTATACATATAAAGCGATAACTAAAAAATACATAAAATATTGATCTCTGAAAGATCATCACTGTTAAAGAGCACCAGATTAAAGGGAGATTCCAAATAAATGAGGGGGGGGGGGTGAGGATTTATTCAGCAAGAGTTTACTATGGTATTGATATGTGACCTTAGGTTAAGTTGGGGGGGGTGGGGAAACATAAGTATGTCATAAAGGACTCATGAACATATGTTTTTAAGCCTCATTTCTGGGAAAACAGTGAATCACTTTCATGTAAACTTCACGACCCTGCAACAGTGAACATACCCTATAATTTACAGAGGAGTCATATCTAGACTAGAATGCTTAATCACCTCATTAGTTAATACAAAGTTGAAGGAAAGGTCCTCAACTTACTGACTGTAATGGCCCAGGCCAGAATTCTGTCCTCAAATGCACTGGGATTGTGGCACACAGCAAATAAGACATTTCTTAAGCAAAGCGCACCAAAAAGGACAGAAACTGGGTGTAGCACGGGTGGAAATTGTGATGCACTGTTTTTGACTTAATGTACGTATGTAAAAAATACATTAGTCTAAACTTAGAACTTCGATTACACAGTCTGCAAAAGCACTAGATTTATCAATATAAACACATTCCCCTGCGTGCTCAGAATGTTTCATTTAGTGCTTTTATTCTCACATTTAACAGCAGTTTTCCCATAGGATTTCCTACGTTTCAAGAACAACAGAAAGTGAATGTTCAAAATGTTACAGAATTTTATAAATCCTAAAATTTGCCTTGAAAAATGCTTAAAATTTCAGGAGGTTTATACAAGTGGTTAAAAAAGGCTTAAAGCAAATGTAACACCAGGTGCATTGCTTTGGGTTTTATTCCCTAATGGATCGGCATGGTGCCAGTCTTTCAGGAGCACCGGCCTGCCTGGAAGCACTGACGGCAGGCCGGCCGGTCCCCAGTATGACGATCTCCCATCTGTGATGCTGCTCCATTAGAATTAGTGGAGCCACATCACAGAAGAGAGGGGGGTTTGTCACACCAAGGGCTTGCGGGCCTGCCCCCAGTGCTCCAGGGCGGGCCGGTACTCTTGAAAGGACCAGTGCCTTGCGCAGGAAGCGGGTTGCGGTTTAAAAGAATGACCGGGCCACCGGCATCCCCATGATGCACCTGATAATACATTCTCTTTAAAGTCTACTTGTCAGCGCAGCCATTGTCTGATCAGCAGCAAGTTTGTCTTGCAATCCCCCTTCTAATCCAATGGGGGGGGGGGGTTACACGCATTTTGGTCTCATTGCGTATTTGTATCCATAGACACCTGAACTTCCAGATAAAAATATGAATTCGCCCCTGATCCTGCAACACCCATGCTGACAGGTAAACTTTAACAGAGTTTTCTGATGGTGACACCTATTTTCACCTAAATTTCCCGCTTTGCTCAGCAAAAGTTGAGATACACTACCGTTCAAAAGTTTGGGGTCACATTGAAATGTCCTTATTTTTGAAGAAAAAGCACTGTACTTTTCAATGAAGATAACTTTAAACTAGTCCTAACTTTAAACAAATACACTCTATACATTGCTAATGTGGTAAATAACTATTCTAGCTGCAAATGTCTGGTTTTTGGTGCAATATCTACATAGTTGTATAGGGGCCCATTTCCAGCAACTATCACTCCAGTGTTCTAATGGTACAATGTGTTTGCTCATTGGCTCGGAAGGCTAATTGATGATTAGAAAACCCTTGTGCAATCATGTTCACACATCAGAAAACAGTCTAGCTCGTTAAAGAAGCTACAAAACTGACCTTCCTTTGAGCAGATTGTGTTTCTGGAGCATCACATTTGTGGGGTCAATTGAACGCTCAAAATGGCCAGAAAAAAAGAACTTTCATCTGAAACTCGATAGTCTATTCTTGTTCTTAGAAATGAAGGCTATTCCATGCGAGACATTGCTAAAAAATTGAAGATGTCCTACAACGGTGTGCACTACTCCCTTCAGAGGACAGCACAAACAGGCTCTAACCAGAGTAGAAAAAGAAGTGGGAGGCCGCGTTGCACAACTAAGCAAGAAGATAAGCACATTAGAGTCTCTAGTTTGAGAAACAGACGCCTCACAGGTCCCCAACTGGCATCTTCATTAAATAGTACCTGCAAAACACCAGTGTCAACATCTACAGTGAAGAGGTGGCTGCGGGATTTTGGCCTTCAGGGCAGAGTGGCAAAGAAAAAGCCATATCTGAGACTGGCCAATAAAAGAAAAAGATTAAGATGGGCAAAAGAACACAGATATTGGACAGAGGAAGACTGGAAAAAAGTGTTGTGGACGGATGAATCCAAGTTTGAGGTGTTTGGATCACAAAGAAGAATGTTTGTGAGACGCAGAACAAATGAAAAGATGCTGGAAGAATGCCTGGCGCCATCTGGTAAGCATGGTGGAGGTAAAGTGATGGTCTGGGGTATTTGTACAGGGTAAAAGGGATTCTGAATAAGGAAGGCTATCACTCAATTTTGCAACGCCATGCCATACCCAGTGGACAGCGCTTGATTGGAGCCAATTTCATCCTACAACAGGACAATGACCCTAAACACACCTCCAAATTGTGCAAGAACTATTTACAGCAGAAGCAGGCAGCTGGTATTCTATCGGTAATGGAGTGGCCAGCGCAGTCACCAGATCTGAACCCCATTGAGCTGTTGTGGGAGCAGCTTGACCGTATGGTACGCCAGAAGTGCCCATCCAACCAATCCAACTTGTGGGAGCTGCTTCTAGAAGCGTGGGGTGCAATTTCTCCAGCTTACCTCAACAGATTAATAGCTAGAATGCCAAAGGTGTGCAATGCTGTAATTGCTGCAAAAGGAGGATTCTTTGACGAAAGCAAAGTTTGATGTAAAAACAATGTTATTTCAAATACAAATCATTATTTCTAACCTTGTCAATGTCTTGACTCTATTTTCTATTCATTTCACAACGTATGGTGGTGAAGAAGTGTGACTTTTCATGGAAAACACAAAATTGTTTGGGTGACCCCAAACTTTTGAACGGTAGTGTATGGTCTGCTCTGTCTTCTTCATTTCCCCGCTTCCTGTCTAGTCCTGAGTTGACTCTAGTGGCAAAGTAGGAATGCATTGTGAAGATTGTTTCCGACTCCCCTGCTTGAACTATTTCAATATCTACATTGAACACCCTGACCGGGTATGTTACTGTTGTTCATGTACATTACCTGTTTCACATGCTGTATTTTATTGCTATACATTTCTTATGTAAATTGTTAAGAAACTAATCAAAATTTAAGTTAAAAAAAAAAAAACTCCTTCACTGGAATCCTGCCCTCTGCACAGAAATAGAGTTTGCTGAATTCTCAGCTAGTGTGAACAGCAGGAACATGACGTCTTTTACAGGATATACACTGGACAGCAACTGAAGCAATGATGACAATAGGGCAGACAGTTTGCATAAGAAGCAGAAGGAAAGAATGAAAGATAATAGAATAGTAGTAAAGTAACGTTACTTATCAATATATGTTCAGTTGAAACAGTTGAAAATAGGTTTTATCATCAGAAAAAGCTTTAATAAATAGTGTAAAATTGTTTATTGCCCCATAATCCATATCTGCATGTTAGTGAGAAGCCCACGCTAATATTGCTATCACAGAACTATAACCCAGATCACATTAGTAAAAAATTTTTGAGTTTGATTTTTTTCAAGTTTCACTAAATGTAGTTATTTTTCTTAACATACATACAGAATATCTCTTATGTGTTTGCTCAATCGCAGATTCCCTTTTAAGATGGCTTAAAGGATAACTGAATGCAACATGTGGTTATTGTCTACAGTGATGTTATAAAGGAACATGACAGATGATATATCTAATCACATTTTGATGCCTACAATATTTTCCAAGGAATTTCTTTATCACACATCTGGCCAATTAGATCAAATAATATAATAAACACATCAGAAATTATTGATATGAGACACAACAGCTATTGAAATGGTTTCTGAATATTATGAGTGACAGCAATGTCACTGGTTAAGTACTAGATTGCTTCCATTATTGAGTCTGTGTTACCAGAATTATACTGTAAACAATGGGGGAGATTTATCAAACAAGGTGTAAAGTGAAACTGGCTCAGTTGCCCCTAGCAACCAATCAGATTCCACCTTTCATTTTTCAAAGAGTCTGTGAGGAATTAAAAGTGGAATCTGATTGGTTGCTAGGGGCAACTAAGCCAGTTTCACTTTACACTATGTTTGATAAATCTCCCCCAATGTTTATACCAATTGCACTGTGTGTGTGTTTATAAACAAAATTACATGTGTTTACCCCCTAACTCAAGGAGATCAGTGAAAAAAATCCAATGAAGTACTCATTTAAGAGTCTCCACTGATCGCACCCTACAAAATTTGAATATGCAAAGAAGGGGTCCGTGGAGCCTCAGTTGAGAGTCTCAAAACATGGGAATAGCCAGATATCCCTCTCTCCAGAGAAGGTAACTTGTTGCCAAGGGGTGCCTCCCAGTGGGGAGAACACCAAACCACTATGATACATAGCCCCTCAGGTCCTCACTCAGTTGCTAGCATTGGGACCTAAATAGGGAAACACCAGGGTGGCCCGTAGAAGTCTAACTCTTTTGTGAGTGTAACGACATAAGACAAGGGTTACCAAGGCTAGGCATCCATCCACAGACAGCTGTTTCAAGGTATTTGTCCCTCGTCAGTGTGGAGCAGGATTCTGGCTACCAGGGGCAACGTAAAATAGACCAAAAAAACACAACAATCACTGAACTCAAAGAGATCAGTGAAAAAAATCTAATGGAGAACTCCTTTTAAGAGTCTCCACTGATTTCCCCCTACAAAATTTGAATATGCAAAGAAGGGGTCCGTGGAGCCTTTTTATGTCCCAATGCTTGCAACTGAGTGAGGACCTGAGGGGCTGCGTATCAGGGTGGTTTGTTGTTTTCCCCACTAAGAGGCACCCCTTGGCAACAGGCATCCTTCTCTGGAGAGAGGGATATCTTGCTATGACTGTGTTTTGAGACTCGCAACCAAGCCTCCACGGACCCCTTCTTTGCCCTTAGTGATTAAGCCAATTTTCTTCTGCACTTACACTATTTACCGTGTGAGATCAGGAATGTGATAATTTAATACTAAATATGTTTATAATTTTTATTTCTTTATTTTCTTAAGTTTAAAAATCACTGAATACAGGCAGACCAGGCTGCATGTAGAATGAATAGGCTCCCCAAGATCCTAAACCAGGGAGCTGATCCGAGCTACTGTGCCACCAATGACGCTTGCTGGGGTAATTTAAATTCCACTGTCATTCTCTACAGCTCCATTTAAATGGTTAAATAGCAAGCACAGACCATCGCTCTGGACCGGCTATTAGCAGCGTCTCCCAGCTGCTGATAGCAGCCACAAGATGCTCTATACAGAGAGGGCTTGTATCGTGAGCACTCTCTATACCCCCCTACTGGCGCCATGACATACCTGTACATCATGGTGCCTTTGGAGGTTAAAATAACTTAATTACCACAGGTAACATTTTGGCTGCTTTAAAAAAAAAAAAACAGGTTAAAAATTTTTAACTAACATCTTAATATACACTCACTGACAAAACAAGGTAGGTGCACCAAAAAGGAGTTTTTGGAATGGAATGAAACTTTACATGTGTGAATGTAATGATGATGCATGTAAGTGATTACAACATTAGGGCATGAGAGGCGCATGAGAAATCCCCTTGAAGAAAGAGGACAGGCAGAATGACAAGCGGAATCCACTGCGCGGACTCTGCTCATAAATTCCACCTCATTTACTCAGTGTGCAGGGGCCCTGTCAGTTAAAGTTTATTGAGGAAAAGTGTACAGTTTAGGGGAAGCTATACTATACTGCCACTTCTAGCTTGGATAAAAGATAAAATACAGTTGGGCATGGAGACATACGGGTCCCACATGGCATCCTGTAATACATTTGCATACAGATTCTGCTGCAGGTCCTGTGTAGGAGATGTTATTGTAACTGTACCTACAATTCTTTATTTTGGCCACAAGATGCCACTGTTGAGGTCACATGTCTGTGACATCACTAACGGTCTTTCAGTTATCAAGGAGGGAAGCCATTTTTCCCTGTGAGCTGTTGGTGAAGATCCATCCAAGCTGGGGATCGGTTTGCTGGTACTTCTAGTTGCGGTGCAGCTTCAGCTGTTGTTGCTAGTGATTGGATGCTTTGTGAGTTAGAGAGAGATTCAACTCCTGTGGCTGAGGGAACACATTATTGGTCGAGCTGGATCGCGCTGCTGTGAACGTTGGTTGCCATCGCGGGACTGAATGTTGGCAGAGGGGCTTCTCATCTTAACACAGTGAGCGAATGTTCATGTAAAACAGACCCGGAACAGTAGCGTGCACGCCAACCTATGAGAGACTGAGTTACGGCCTACAAGTAGTTAGTTAGGTTTCTTGTTCGTGTTAGGCCACAAGCCTTTCTCCACAGAACACACGTGTGGGACTCACATACCACAGCGTTGCCTGTCTGACAATATTCTCGGCCGATTGCTGTCTTACTGTCAAATTGTGATTTGGGATTTATAGATTTATTGTTAAGATTGTAAACTGCTGTGCTACACCGCGAATTTGCCTGGGGAACGCATCCATACACAATCGTTCCTGTCTTGTGAGGGTATTAAGAGGTAAATAGCGTCCGGTCTATCTGAGACTGCTGGTAGGTAAAAGTTGTGAACATCTGGATTAGATACAGTGTGGCGACACGCTGTGTAGCACAGGGGTCTCCACTAGTTGTTGTATTATTGTGAGGGTTTGGGGGTTATCGGTACCTGTGGTACTAGTATTGGTGCATTTCACTAAAATTATATTTGGGTTAACTTGGTGTTGGGAGTCGTCTCTCTCGCTCTTGACTTCGCTGTATCCTGGGGAGCCCACCCTGGTACACAGCTTACACCTGTAGATCTCGCACATTAGTAGGTTGCCAAATCTTGCTTGCCATGAATGCTTGATTGAGGATGAATCTGGTCACTGGGTAGGCTAAGGGAGCAATCCTGTGGAAACATTCCTGGGAAACCACTGCTATATTTGGGTAAGCAGTATCCTGCCAAAAAATGCCAATTGGAAGCACTGCCATGAGAGGCAACACATGTGGTCGTAAGATGTCCTACACAAACCACTGAGCTATCAGCGTCCCTCGTATCACATGCAGCCCTCTGCTTCACAATCTATTGTGGTAGGCCAGTGCTATAAACTATGCTTCAAAATTGTAATTGCGAATGTGCCATGTACATAAATGGATCAGCACCGGTGCATTGATGCCGGTGGCGCGGTGCTTTTTTTGAACTGCCATCCAGTTCCCTCACACAGTACCAGTTTTATCCCGAGCACCGGCTGGGCATAAAGCACTGGAGGTGGGCCCGCTGTCACCCAGTGTGATGAAACCCCTTCCCCTCTGGGATGTGGCTCTATTGATTTTAATGGAGCCTCGACACAGAGACGGGGGGAGATTGTCACACTGGGGGGGGCAACGAACCCGCCCCCAGTGCTACAAGACCAGCAGGCGCTCAGGAATACAGAAAAAAAAGACAATTTTGGTCAGCTCTCCTAGAACACCATTCACACTAGGCAGGAGCATGTTGCTATGGCTGAAATAGCAAAGACACAAAAACACAGAAAAATGCAACAGTTCACCGCAATGGCAAGATACAGACCCACTACAGACATGAAAATATTTAAAAGCAGACCCCCAACAGTGTAAACCACCCCACCTAATTGTCTTTTTTTCTGTGTTCCAGATGGGGGAGTGGCTGCCTCTACTTGGTCGTGCACTCCACTCATCCCACCCAGGTGGTGTAATTACTTGTGCCGGTATAAGACAGATCTTGCATGCCCAGAGCATAGGTGTATTTCATGCCATGGAGAGGCCATAGTACAGTGTAGGACTGCCCCATTATGAGGCAACCGTAACGTGGTGGGGTGGTTTACCCTGTTTGCAAATGGTAACCAAGAGCCTCATTATTTTTGTGGGAATTTTTTTTAGCAGTTGGGGGGCTGCTTTTAACTATTTTCATGTCTATGGTAGGTCTGTATCTTGCCATTGCGGTGAGCTGTGGCATTTTTCTGTGTTTTTGTGTCTTTGCAATTTCAGCCATAGCAACATGCTCCTGCCTAGTGTGAATGGTGTTCTAGGAGAGCTGACCAAATGTGTCTTTTTTTCTGTGTTCCAGATGGGGGGAGTGGCTGCCTCTACTTATTCGTGCACTCCACCCATCCCACCCAGGTGGTGTAATTATTTTTGCAGGTATAAGATAGATCTTGCATGCCCAGAGCATAGGCTTATTACATGCCATGGAGAGGCCATAGTACAGTGTAGGGTCCCCCGAGCATGAGGCTACCTTATTGTTGGTGGGGTGGTTTACACTGTTTGCAAATGGTAACCAAGAGCCTCATTTTTTTTGTGAGATTTTTTTTTAACAGTTGGGGGGCTGCTTTTAACTATTTTCATGTCTGTATTGGCGCTCAGGAATAGACTGGTATGGGAACTGAATGGCGGTTCAAAAAAAGGACCGCACCATCAGCATCCCCACGCCGACGTTGATCAATTCATGTAAAAATCCCTAACCAATGTACCCGATGGTACATTCGCTTTAAAGATTTTGTAGGAGCTGCAAGGTACTGCTCTGGTTTTATTACAGAAAATTAAGCATTAAATTATATGTAGATAGATAGATAGATATAGTTTTGTTTTCAACTACATTTTTCCTTCCCAGAAATCTGTTTTACACACAGAACTATAAAAGCCAAAACACAAATATTACGCATTCACCAAAATTGTTGAAATACTTGTTAAGGACACATCTGTTAAGGTGGCAATGCAATCTTAAGTCACAGCTATTCCTCCCATCCTTCCAATGCATGATTCATTAGACCAAGTGTGCATGTGATCTCAATGGGGCGAAGGAAGCTGCTTCCAGAAACCTCTGGCAGAAGCTTATCTCCCTTAGAAACAGAAGGATCAGGCACAAAAAAATCAGTATGCCTGATTCCTCTTTATCAGGACATCATCTGTCAGTAGTATGTCAGCACACCCAATACACATAAAATCGCTGGATAGTCTTGCTTCGTGGATTCGACCAACCCATAAGTCCCTTAAGTTGTATTGTACTGAATCACCATAGATATTTTGTCTGCTTATTGAAATGTTGTGGCAGTTTTGGGCAGTTCTTTTTTAGTTAAACATAGGAATGAATGCTTTTCTTTTGCCCTATGTCATCTTTGTGTTTAATTAATATCTATGTTATTTAAAAAAAACTGCATCAAAACCTGGAAAAACATACTCAAAAATTGAACCCAAACAGCATCCATATGAGCGAATTCAGCCTTTAAGTGTTTTTAACTTAAGACTCGTTTAAATATTTCAGATATATTGTTCCCATAGGAGTCTCTTTGGTGAGTCTTTAATTTCCAATCTAACATTCCAAACAAACCAGTTTATTTGATCAAATGGGTCGTGTTCCACTGCACAGTAGGTCATATTGTTTTGATATGGTTTCAGATTTTCCTTACTTAAATATTTGTATTTTTAATTTTTTTTTAAGATTTTATAAAGTAGGCAAGTCTGGCATAGCTGAAATAGTTCAATAGATTACACTCTGTACTGCTAACGAAAATCATAAAATATTGCCTTACAGCAAACCAAGGACAGAATTGATACAAGGTTTGTATGTTCATCCTGTGTTTAAAGGAGCACTCCGGGCAAACTTAAAGAAAAGAGGGAGGGCAGGGGGTGGTGGGAACATAACAATCAAGTTATACTTACCTGTCCCCAGCACCACCACTCAGTCACCCACTGTATCTCCCAGTCCTTTGACATCACAACCCGTCTTAGAAATGCCTGCTTAGCCAATCCGTTACAGTGGCACTGCAGCTTCGGGGCAATGGGAGTGGGTAAATATAATTTGTTAGGTTGCCCTTATCCCCCGACCTCCCTGTTTTATTAAGTTTACCTGGAGTACCGCTTTATGTGGGTTTCTTAACACCTATACTCCGTAGCCACTTTGGGGTTATCCGGCGCTCACACAGGAGCAAGTATTTTTCTACATTCTAGAATCACAGACGGATATGATAAATGTACAGTGTGTCAGCTATCTAACAGTGTCAGCAGTTTGTAATGTGAATTACAGCAGACAGAACTCTCATCAAGACAACTTTCATAAAGTAAGCCTGCCAATCATCTAATCTCCACTGGAGGCTATAGTGGTAAACTGTTATGGCTGCAGGAAGACACTGATATCAGCCATACATTTTCCTGATCACAAATGAAAATTCCAATAAATGTCTAAGAACCCTGCTACATAGGGCGATTATCGGTCCAACAGGCTGATATCCGCCTGTGTATTAGGGTCAGCGATCTGATATCAAAGGAGCAAATCCTTGCCCTTCAGAGAATTTGCTGATCCGACCTGCTTAACAATTATAAGCCATCAGCAGCACATCTTATCATGTAATAGGATATATGTAACCAATGGCCAATAGCAGGAATCAGCAGGAACAATCGAACAGGATTGTGCAATCTACAGACATAGATGCAGGGCCGTTTCTAGTGGCGGGCGGGTCGGGCAACCGCTCGGGGCGCCGACAGCTAGGGGGCGCTGGTGGCACCCTCTCCCCACCTCCCCCGGACCTCACCTTGTGGCGCGATCCCGGACGCTCAGCCTCCCCATCATCTTAACCCCGCCGCCACCCCACCCGGCAGGATTGGGCGCCCCCCGGGCAGGTCCCTCCAGGGGCGTTAAGGAGCCGTGGCCGCCGGTTTTCTTGCAGTACAGTGAGCTTCCGGCACAGGCAGCCTGCCACACACTGTCCCGGAAGCTCACTGCTGTAGCCCGGCAGCAAACGGACTTCTCTCCTCTTTGGCGGTGGACATGTGACGTGATGACGTCACATGTCAGCTGCTGAGGAGAGGAGAGAAGTCCGGGCGCTGCGGGGCTACAGCAGTGAGCTTCCGGGACAGTGTGTGGCAGTCTGCCTGTGCCGGAAGCTCACTATACTTGCAAGTTCAGCTACCAGACGCTGGGAGATGCTGCTGCAGGATCCAGGACAGGTGAGTGTATTTCTTTTTTCTTCTCATAAATGCTGCCAAGTGGGGGCTATAAAGGGGCCCATACTATGGAAGGCTACACAGGGGGAGGGCTATACTATAGGGGCTGCTCGGAGAGGGCTATACTATGGGGGGCTACTTGGGTAGAGGGCTATACTGTGGGGGGCTACACAGGGGGGAGGGCTATACTATGGGGGGCTGCTCAGGGAGAGGGCTATACTATGGGGGGGCTACTTGGTAGAGGGCTATACTATGGGGGGCTACACTATGGAAGGCTACACAGGGGGGAGGGCTAAACTATGGGAGGCTACTTGGGTAGAGGGCTATACTATGGGGGGCTACTTGGGGGAGGGCTAAACTATGGGGGGCTACTTGGGAGAGGGCTAAACTATGGGGGGCTACTTGGGGAGAGGGCTATACTATGGGGGGATACTTGGGTAGAGGGCTATACTATGGGGGGCTACTTGGGGAGGGCTATACTATGGGGGGCTACTTGGGGAGAGGGCTATACTGTGGGGGGCTACTCAGAGAGAGGGCTATACTATGGGGGGCTACTCGGGGGGAGGGCTATACTATGGGGGGCTACTCGGGGGGGGTCTACACGGTTATTACTATGGGGGGAGCACAGGTGGGATTATTACTATGGTGGGAGCACAGGTGGGATCATTACTATGGGGAGAGCACAGGGGGATTATTACTATGGGGGGGAGCACAGGGAGGATTATTACTATATGGGGGCACAGCAGGGTATCATACATACAGGGGTCAACCCACATACCTACTGACTTCACTGCACATGACACAAAAAAGGGGAAGTTGTTGTGAAAGTGCCGAACCTAAGATGTTTGTCTGGCAGGTTCACAAGAGATGAACTGTTGCTGCAAGAAATCATCATGGAGGTCTCAGCCAGAAGGAGAGGAAAAGGAAAGTGACGCCTCAGATCAAAGAAGACGTCACCTGTGAGTCGCTGAACTACTTTTTTTTTTGGGGGGGGGGGGCGTTTTTAGCAATATTCGCCCTGTAGTCCAAATTACCTAGAAACGGCCCTGCATAGATGCTCCATACTCCCTCTCTGCCCAAGATATAAGAAGGTGATCCTAGGTGACAGGGATTCTTCCTCCTATGAAGTCCATATGATGTTACGGGGAATAAGAAGGGGTCGTATTTTTTGAAGGCAACCCCTTAAAATATGAAAAACACCATTAATATATAAAGCTTTGGTGAAAAAAACATTTGTATATGTAAATGTTTACATCTGTAATTATTTATTGCTGCTCTCATAATTTTCTCTATATTATTTTTTCCTATCCATGCCCACATGTAGTGCACAGATTTTGTACTATATTTTCAGCATTGCTACATTCTCCTCTCTTATGGGAAATTTCTGTTTCTCACTTGCAAAAGGAATGTAACATACATATGGTATACTTCATATGGTATTTGCTATGGTATTAAGGATTTTGCAGGCATCCACAAATGTAACAGGCATTATTCAGTATTGATTAATGTGTTTTGCTTGTTATGATTGAATACAGCTTAATTCAACCTACCATACAGTGTATGTTCTATGTAATAATACATTTCATAATATTAACCTTATAATAGTGCCAGCATATCCTAAAGACAAGTAAAGACATAAAATGATTGAAATGACCATTTGTACAAACAAACATGAACAAATAATGAAACTGTTAAAGGCCCTGCCTCTAAAGGCCCTATTACACCAACAGATTATCTGACAGATTTTTTTGAGCCAAAGCCAGGAAGGGACTATAAACATAGAACATGTCATAAAGGAAAGACTGAGATTTCTCCTCCTCTCAAATCCATTCCTGGCTTTGGCTTAAAAAAATCTGTCAGATAATCTGTTGGTGTAATAGGGCCCTAAGTGTTTACATTTATGGTCAGACTGTCCCACCATTGTACTAGATGATATGGTTGACTTAGAATTAAGCACCTGGGTGATGTGGAGAGCAAGTGAAAACTAACCTGTCAGGTCAGTGCTCGCTTGCTCCTTGTTCCCCCGCCCACTGCTGGCGCTATAACATGTGCTGACAGCGAGGAGGAGCGGGTAAGGGCCGGGGGGCCACAGGAAGCAGCGGGGGGCTGCCCAGGCGATTGTCAGATTATCAGCCTACAGGAGACAGTGGCGGTCTGCTGCCTATTGCACGACAGCAGCAGATCATTGCCAGGCTGATCATTGGAGTTTTAACCTGTTGAAAGACAATGATGAGCCGACATCGTTGTCTTCTATTTCACAAAGCGATTATCGGCTGTAACGGCCGGTATCAGCCAAGTATGGCCGATCATTGCTTTGTGTAATAGGGCCTTAACAGACTAAATAAAGCCTAAACCTAAAGCCCCAGAGTAAAAGAAAACCCCAATTTGGAACAAATGAATTGCCCATAGGGTCTATTTCTTATGAATTGGTTCACAAGAAACCTATATTAGATCATATAACATGTATGTGCAATAAAAACATGTTCTGTATAGAGGGATGTTGTACCCTCCAAACAATTCCTTCTGGGGAGCTCAAGCAAAGTCCAACACTGCTTATATTGGTTGTTATTAATAGTTCTATAGACCCTACCAGCAGAACAGGTTAAACATTATATATTTGTACTTTTCTTCCCCCTAATAAAGCATATTCTGATGACTAGTAATGAAAACTGTACAAGTGACTGTAATCTCTGCCGGCCTATTACATCACCTTGAGTCTTATGTCAGTATTTACTTGCTCTCCTCAAATCTTTCCAGTTTGCCGGTCATGATCTCTTCTTTCTTGAAAGACCAATGAAAGAACCTACAGGTCAGCTTGTGCTTGCTCCGAGCCTATCTGTTGTCACAACAATGTGCCCAATGGTTTTTATCTGTGTATTTTCATCAAATTACTCAATGTCTACATGTTGCACAGGTTTTTTTTTACCAATTCAACTACACATTTCCTCCACTTAACATCAGCTTGAATTAAAGTCTCTCTACATTTTTAGTTCATAACCTTTACATCAGTCAAAGGGCAGCCAAGACTAGTACTGAAACATTTCAGTGCAGTATTTTTTTATAAAGCAGTTTAAGTATTACATTAATAGGCCTTTGCTAATTATATATATATATATATATATAAAAAGTTTTAGATATATTCAATTGTAATTTTGGGGCATGTTTTCTGCTTTTCCATCTTACTATATACATTGTAAAACAATTCTGACATCTTGCAGTTTCCATTCTGGCCACTAGGCCTAATAATAAGCTGACACTTTATGTTTTGTAATGATCACTTCCCAGCAGTGTCCTCCTTATCTTAGACAGGATTACAATGAAAGAGGACACCAGAAGATAGATAATACAGGATCTACACCAATTCAAAAAGGCAAAAATTCTGAGCTTTGCTTCCCCCTCCCTGCAAAATCACTTCTGCACAGGTCACGGAGCATGCCTAGAAAACAATCACATAGTAGTAAACATGGTTTATTATGCCTGTGTCCATGGGTTTTGCATATCTCTAAATGTTGCTTAAAGCAGCTTAGGCAATATGCCTGCCCTAATAATAATATACTATCAATAAAAAGGAAAAAAAAATGCACTCCGAAAATAGAAACAGACTATAAAAGAAGTAAATGTTTCAATATTTGGCTCCAATCAGTTAAAAAAAAAAACATATAAGTGACACAATTACTTTAACAGTAACTGTCAATTAAAAAAATTTTATTTGAAAATTTGTGTGATTTTAAGAATTTCAGATATACTTACTTAGGCTATTCAGGCTACTTCTATTAGACATTAGCAGTTTACAAGTACAGCATAGCTTCACTCTCGCTCCTTGTGCTGTATATCTCTAAATAGCTTTATCATATGTGTTTCCAAATGCCAAAGATAAAGAACATCTGTATAGCTACGTAGAAATATGTAACACTTGGAACAGCTGTGTGTGCAGTGGTAAAGCATATCCACGCAGCATGGGCAGCAGCAGGGAATACCAGAGCCACACCTGCACTGTGCACACAGTTCCTCTGTTCCTCTGTTAAATAGTACTGGAAAAACTGCAGAGCGCTCATTACAGGTACAGCTTTTCAATTCCTGCTTCTGCTCCTGCTGAATACAGACAGCAGGTTTTAGCAGAGCGGCACCAGTACTGTGTACATACATAGCTGTTCTCAGAGCCATGTATTTCTACATAGCTTTACTGGATGCAGTACCAAATGCCAGAAATGGCTGGCATCTAACTAGCAAACTTTTGATGCCCCACTCGTTTGCATCCCTCCCCTCCGACTAAGTCATCAATTCTAGTCCTAAACTTGTGTCACATGGTTATAAATAACATCTATCTATCTAGTATTAGAGGGAGTATCAAAGCACCATAATATAAAGAGCAAAAATTATTACCCTACATCCTTACCATACATATCACAATCACGCAGACCAAATCCTGTGTACCAAGACCAATAATACCAGTATACACAGAGCAACTATTGCCGCCAAACCCTGACCACTAATATTACCACCATACTGATAATGACCAAAAAATGACCAAGGCCAATAATACAAACAATACCAGTTTACAAGAGACAAATATAACCACAACATACTGACAAATGTTACCACCACTGCTACTGCATAAGATCCACTGTACAAACACCAATATTACCTCATACAGCCATTGGCTCCTGACCCTGCCAATCACAGCTCTGCAATTAGCTGTGAGCTCACAGGAGTGCTCACAGTGAAAGTGTTGGGTCTGCGCATTTGGGAGCAGCACCCAGGAGGCCTGCTTGGCTACCAGGTTCTGCAACTGATAAAATCTCAGGGGGCCCAGTCCATTACAGGATAGAGCCACCTGCGGCAGGGCCCGTAGCAACCTCTATGGTTGCTACGACGGCAGTTCTGACACTGCCCTTCGACGTCAGTTCTGGTACTGCAGTACCGGCCGGGACGATCTTTTCAGAGACCAGCCGTTCCGTGACCCGGCCAGGTCACGAAACGGCCGGTCTCTTACATAGTGTGCACATAGCCTTAGATGTATATCTCAGGGACATATATATCTATGACAGATGCTAGTTAGTGACATCAATCATACATAGGTTTCCATGTTTGAAAAAATGTATACCACTTTTTAGACGTTTTTTACAGGATCCATGGTAGTTTGCTATTTCATCTGCTAAACCTTAAGAGAAACAGATCGCTGATCTCAGGGAGACCAGCCAAACGACAACACTGCCGGCTGCTAGTGAAAGCGCTCAAAGCAGTGAAGTCCTAGGTGCATTGCCCCCTGGGAAACATACTGTAAATATGCAAAAGAAGAGCCCATGGAGCCTCATCAAAGAGTCTCAAAACACAGGACTAGTCAGATATCCCTCCGGGAAGGACCCAGCCAAGGGGTGGCTCCTGTAAGGAAACCACCAAAACCACCATATTAAGTGGCCCTATAAGTCAGTGTAATGACAAGGGAAAAACCAAGGCCAGGTATCCATCCACATACAGCTGTCTAGCCAGAATCCTGCTCCACACTGATGAGGGGCAACACCTCGAAACAGCTGTATGTGGATGGTTACCTGGCCTTGGTTTTTCCCTTGTCATTACAATGACTTATAGGGCCACTTAATATGGTGGTTTTGGTGGTTTCCATACAGGAGCTACCCCTTGGCTGGGTCCTTCACGGAGGGATATCTGGCTAGTCCTGTGTTTCAAGACTCTTTGATGAGGCTCCATGGGCTCTTCTTTTGCATATCTGCTAAACCTTGACACATTTTTGGCTTCCATCAGATGAATGGGAATCTATTGTTCCTTTTAAACACCTGCACCAGAACTATCCAGGCACTTGTGTTATGGGGTACTTTGGTGAAATGTATTTTCTTTTAAATCCACTGGTGTCTAAAAGTTATACATGTTTGTAATTTATTTCTGTTTAAAAATCTCCAGTCTTCCAGTACTTTTCAGCTGCTGTATGTCCTGCAAGAAGTGGTGTATTCTTTCCAGTCTGACAAAGTCCTCTCTGCTGCCACCTCTGTCCGTATCAGGAACTGTCCAGAGAGCGGTTTCTATAGGAATTTGCTACTGCTCTGGATAATTTGTGGCTCAGAGAGGGTTGGCAGCAGAGAGCACTTTGTCAGACTGGAAATAACCCACCACTTTCTGTAGGGTATACAGCAGCTTATAAGTACTGTAGGACTATAGATTTTTAAATAGAAATAAATTACAAATTTCTATAACTTTCTGGCACCAGTCTATTTGAAAGAAAACATTTTTCACTGGAATTCCCCTATAGACAGAGGCTGCCTGATTACTGCTGCACGCAGTGTAAACCTAACTTAAGCTTGTAGTAGTATAATTACAGAAGCCTTGATAAGTCTTGGGCAGACAAGGTGTTCTAATGGATTAAGTAATTGTATACATATTACTAAAGAGCAGTTTTGCATATATTCAAGAAAGAAATTGACCCTATAATTCCTCCTGCACTTTCAGATGGCTCTTATATGGGTGTATAACAGCATACTTTTTAGGCTGGGTTCACACATAGTATTGTGTTTTTAACAGCTCCTGATTTTGGCTAAAAATATTGATCAAACCTCTAACCAAATAACAAAATACCTTGTGTGAACTGTTACAGCCACAATACCCAGATCTCATGTTTTCTTCAACTGGACTGAACTTAAGTTAGATTGACTAGAACTACACAAATATCTAGGTATAGAATCAATAATACAGATGTTTAAAAGTATATGTCTTGTGGATGTCTGGAAGCTGCCTATGGCTATGTTCACACAACATTTAACAGCGTCCGTTGCATAGCAACGGTCGCTGTTAAAGGGGTTATCCAGTACTACAAAAACATGGCCACTTTCTTTCAGAGACAACACGACTCTTGTCTCCAGTTCAAGTGCAGTTTGCAATTAAGCTCCATTCACTTCAACGGAACTGAGCAGCAAAACCCCGCTCAAGCTGTAGACAAGAGTGGGGCTGTCTCTGGAAGAAAGTGGCCATGTTTTTCTGTAGCGCTGGATAACCCCTTTAAACTGCCGACTACCAAACTACACTCATGACGTTCCTGCCGACCACCAAACTACACTCATGACGTTCCTGCCGCTGATACCTCTGTATCAGTTGCAGGAATGTTCTTTTTTTAACATTGACTTGCAAATCAATTAGCCATTCACTTCAATGTAAAGTGCGGCCACCGCTGCACAATACATTGTGTGAACAGCTATTATTTCCGCATGCTGTTCATTGAACAGCGTCCGAAAATAATAGGCAGGTACATTATCTTAATGCCCGTTCTAAAGAACAGGAGTTAAAATAACGATGTATGAACACAGCGGGCAATGCTGCATCTGCAATAAAGTACGGTCACTGATTCCATTGCAATTAACAGCCGTTCTTTACATAAAAACTACATTGTGTAAACATAGCCTAAAGAAGATAGGGGTACTGATTTTAATACCATTACACATTTAGGTATTTAGGCAGAAAAATACCACCTGGTCCATCTAGAATGCCTTTTAGTAGTTTTAGTGCATTTAAATTCACTTACTGTGGATTTAACAACCACATCTCCTGAAGGTTTGCTTCAAGCATTAACTACTCTTTCAGGAAAATACTACTTTCTCATGTTCTTTCTGATATTTTCCCCAACTAACCTCTCACTGTGTTCCCTTGTTCTTGTGTTCAGTCTTTACTAAAAAAAAAAAAAAAAAAACAATACTCCCCTGCTGAACAACATCCAACCCTTGAACATATTTAAAGCTTTCAATCATGCCCCTCTTTCCCTTCTTTCCTCCAGACTATACAGATTTAGATCCTAAAAGGGGTACTCCCATCTCAACTAACATAGGTAAACTTGTAGAACTCATTAAGTTAAATATTTTTGCAAATACAGATATTTGGTTGAACTTGATGGACATGTGTCTTTTTTTAACCGTATAAACTATGTAACTATGTAATTTAGCAAATTTGTCTCCTTCTGATATGCTGCTCTTTTTTCTTCCCAATGTTGACAGCTCAGAGCTCTAAAAGTAGTAGTCTGACCAGTGTGCATATAGCCATAGTATAAATATTTACCCATATTACACAGTATACATACACTATATTCTATACATCTACATCCTACAAGTATATCTATGTTAGTTGTGATGGGAATAAGTCTTTCCTGGCTTTGTGCTCCAGATAGTCTATAATTTTTCCAGCCCTTTTTTGGACCTGTTCTTTTTATTAATATTGTTTTGATCAGTCATTCCTTCTGGGAGAACTCATCCAATGCAAAATTCTTATAGGGCTGCCATACACATTCTGGCTGGGTTCACACTACGTATATTTCAGTCAGTATTGTGGTCCTCATATTGCAACCAAAACCAGGAGTGGATTAAAAACACAGAAAGGATCTGTTCACACAATGTTGAAATTGAGTGGATGGCCGCCATTTAATATTTGCTGTTATTTTAAAACAACGGCTGTTATATTGAAATAATGGCAGTTATTTACTGTTATATGGCGGCCATCCACTCAATTTCAACATTGTGTGAACAGATCCTTTCTGTGTTTTTAATCCACTCCTGGTTTTGGTTGCAATATGAGGACCACAATACTTACTGAAATTTACGTAGTGTGAACTCAGCCTAAGGGTATAAACCCATACACCGTATATGCAGCGTATTTACTGCTGCGAAACGCAGCAAACTCGCAGCAGATTAGAGCTAAATAACTGAACACAGCATCAAATCTGTACCAACAAATCTGCTGCGTATTTCTTGCATATCTGCTGCGTATACGGTGTGTGGGTTTATACCCTTAAAATGTATTTGTAATTGGTAGTACAACAGAGCTATTGTTGTTTTGTAGTATACTCTTTTAACTTTATCATTATTATTAAAAGTTATGCTTTAAAGCAGCACTGTCATTTATCTAAACTTTTTGATGTGTTCTAGACATAGATTATACAGTAAGTATAAATAAGACTGAAGTATCTGAGTTAGACCCATAGGTACCACAGGCTTCACCCATTTGTAACTAGCAACTGCAGCAAGTATCAGCACTGAGACCTGGTGCAATCTCTACTTTTCACATGTCTGGACGAAATGAAATAGTTTAGGTACATGACAGTACTGCATTAAAGACCATTACGGTTCAGCAATACATATTAAATTTCATGTACCACAAGGTGGATCCTTATTTACAAGTCAGAGATAGGGCTTCAATCAATATTCAAAATTTACATTTTGTAAATTATGTAAAGGATTTATTGTTACAATGTCACATTTTTAGTATAATCAGTATATTTAAAGAAACACTACATTTCTTTTATAAAGTTGTTTAATAAAGGATTAATTTAAAAAAAAAAAAAAAAATATATATATATATATATATATATATATATATATATATATATATGTTAATAGGCGATATAATTTTGTGTCATCTTGAGAAATTAGAGAACCATTATATTCAGAGACTGAGGAAAGAAAAAATATTAGTGTGCATGAAGCCCTACAATGAATTCCTTTGCAGAAGCAAAATATAGTGTGACCACTGGATTAGAATATGTTATGCTGAGTATGTGAAATGGAAGTCAAATATTTCCTGAGTGTATTTTTGTAAATGTGCAGTAAGTTGCTAGGAAAACACTATTTTCTGCTTTCAGCTGTGTGGCTAGAGGCTTACAGTGCCCAGGGAGCATAACTGGAGGCAGAACCATCCGTATCTGCCATATCATATATTGAAGAATCAATATAGTCTGTGATAACACAGCTGTTCAACTTAAAGTGTAGATAGATAGATAGATAGATAGATAGATAGATAGATATATTCACATTGTGTTTGCCTGTCAAACTCTGATTAATCCAACACCTGTGCACCAATCACGTCCCTGCACTAATTACCACACATGTATAAAGAGGTCTGTTGTTTTCTGTTAGTCATGCTTGAAAAAGACGACGGTAGGTCGTCGAAACGTCGCACTTTTGACTTGTTTGCTGTGCTGCACCATCATGGAATAAAACACTTTTTTTGAATTTTCAACTTATCTGGAGTGCTGTGGGCGATCCTTTTTGTAGATAGATAGATAGATAGATAGATATACACACACACACACACATTACTACCAATAAGTGGATGCATTACTACCAATAAGTGGATGCATTTTAATATATATATATATATATCGAAATGCATAAACTTATTGGTAGTAATGTATACACTTATTGGTAGTAATGCATTACACAATGTCACATAACATACACGCACTGTACAGAAAGTCATTATCCAGCAGAAAGACAAAACTAGCCTAAGTAATCATAAAGCACAAAAGTTGTTTAAAGATATTAAGCCTTTCTGTACATTATAATTTATCATCTCTATTTAATATATTATTGATTATATATTTTACATTTGGCCTCTTTCTGGTGTTCTGAGATGATCTATATGAATTATGGTGCTGTATGTTCTATTCCGGAGAACTGTGGGGAACCCATATGATACATCCAGAATGCAAATAGTTACTTTTGCATACAGTACTGGTATCTGAATGATTCTTACTTTACATTGTATAAAGCTACATTACAATGAGAACGACAAATGTAAAAATAAAATATGTAAATAATTTGAACCCTAAGAATTAGAACATTAGTGTACAGTAACATGCATAACATAAGTATTTACTGTGTGTGGAGAAATAGAATATATCTGTATAATTTCATTATTTATTATTTTTATTAAATTTTGAATCCTAATAAAACATGTATGTCTTACCTCCTCCATTTTTATAGCAGAGATAGGGGAATCTCCAGACATTCGCCAGATCCACAGAAAACCCAACTACTGATAGAAGAAAGTCTATTTTCTTGCCCCAGTGCTCTCGTTCTTGCTCTTCCTGGACAGGTGCCTCATACGTCATAGAGGTGTTTGGGGCAATAATTGCGTTATTTGTGTACTGGACTCCATTCTGTTCCTTAACAAGGATGAGTTCAACATCTTTCTTCTCTGGGATAGTCTCTTTGATGGGAACCACTGCTGACAGTTTATGGTCAGACTGACCCTGTTTGAACATCTTAGATTTCAACATCTGAAAAGTGGATGTGGGCAAATACTATCTGCCTATGACGACTGTGTGGTGCCTTAAAATACGGTATTATTCCTGTGCTTCTTGTGGAAATTATCTTCTTTTTCTGAAGGGAAAAAAGGCAAAACAAACAATTAATAAAGCCATACCGTTTTCTGTTCATAAACAATTGGGTAATGGAACATTGCACACGAGAACAGGAGTAATATACACCCCTATGTTAAACATAAAGTTACAGGATATCGGCTATCATTCTATTACTATATGGCATATATCACTTCTATTCAATATGCTAAGACTTACCAACTTGAAGTAGGAGGATAGATAAATTCAGAAGCTTCCACCAGCCACTGCTTGGCTAACATTTGTGTGTTGTCCACTCTTCCCTTTCCATCACCATCTGATTTTCAAGTAACCTTTTCTTCTGGCAAGTGGGACGTTAGTGATTCCTCTGAGAAAACTGTGAAGAAAAGAAAGATGCCAGCTTTTTAAACCATGCTCCTCTTGTGCACGTGCTGTTTGTTAAATCAAGACACCCACTGAAGACATTGGAAACAGAGCAGTGCCACCTGCTGATAATAGAGCAAATGATAAGCAGCCTGCACAGGAGACATTTGTTGTGTTTATACTATGAATGAGAGAATTTGGATTTCTTCCTTATGAAAAGCCATCAGGAAGTAAATGAAGGAAATTGCTCTATATCTCTCAAGCATCATGCATTACAGGGACATATAGGCAATCTGGCATATGTAAAATAGCATGCCCTAAGGGTAGTTTGGCCAATTGCTTTAAGAAGGAAAAGATAGATTATCTGGCTCATTTCAAGTGTAATGCATATCGACAGCCAAAGAGCAATGAAACAGAAATCAGCGTTATTCTGCTGAGTGTCCCTACAACACCTTTTTGTATTTTGTGTATATACGGCGCCACTGTCCAATATATATATATATATATATATATATATATATATATATATATATAGTCCAAAAAAAGCCTAGACTGTATTTGTCAGTAGATATATACGAGATACACAATAATCCTCATTTTTGTGTTTTTTTTTTTTATAGTTACGACATATGATAGCATCCAGATAGATAACCGTTCTAAGCACATATGGTATATACTCATAATAAATACATATGCTCAGTCATAATTTAAAGCAGATCCTCCCCTGGAGACTGTGGGAGAATCAGCTAACATCTTGCAGTTTTGTTTATGAACATTTTGGTTTCCATTTCTTCTATACATTTCTTTTACAAGAATTGTACTTTAATATACAATCCACCAGATATATATAGCATTTAAATCTTGTTCTGATGAGAAACCCCTGCATTCACTGTGACACCCTCTGTGAGAACTACAGTACATTCAGGCTACCATAAATGACTTGTATTCTGCCACATTGCCTGTCACAAGTCAAGGGTGGTCCACGTTGAATATAAATAGTCTATAGGAAACAATATGAACTTCATTCAGAATTTTCAAATGCTCTTGGTCCATAAGGTTTTATTTAGGTAAGTATTCACAATTCCATAGCCAACTTTGTTCTGCACATTTATCAGCATCATCTCCCTCACACGCTTATATGCCTGTTGATAAAGGTCTTAGGTTTTTGGTTTTTTTTTTAAAAAAGGACAAATATATACATGTAAAACTCTCATAAATTGCAGGTACTTTGTGTTATGGAATTGTCGATACTTATCTAAGTCAACAGGCTGGTAGGGTCAATAGCTAGGTTCATGTCATCTCTTCAGGTAGATGAAGCAAGCAAAGACTTTTTTTTTAAAAATCATTGTAATTGTAAACTACTGTAGTCGGTCTTCTCTATTAAAGGCTGGCTTAATCCACTGTTCTATATGAACCTCTGACAGTTCCTTGTCCCATTTCCTTAAACATGACACAAACATTTGTCAACTACTTCTACTCATTTATGTCAAAAGTTATAAATTATTTATACCCCCCACCACCCCCACAACCACATTTCATCTATTTAATCTAAAATTACTTTATCTATTTTATATTTAATACATTTTTGAGGTTCTCATTTAGGAATATGGAAATCAGTGATATGGAGACCATGTTCATGACTCTTACCTAAAAACTGGAGCAAGGTGCCACTCTCTGACTCTCATAACTGTATATTACTTGGTTACCCATTCTATGAGTGGGTTCTGTATAATACAGCTTACCCTTCAGATGAGCATCCAGATGCAGAGTTCTTCAATGGGGATTTAAAAGTCAGGCAGGCATTGATCAGTTAACTCTTAAGTTGGTACCAGTTATGTGACAGGAACTGTATGATGGATTGTACTCTAGTGTCATGCTACATTTTTTCTATACATCCCACCTATTCATATATGGCATGCCCCAGCTGGTGGCATTTGAATTATAAACAGTACTCATGACCCCATGCAGCAGACCCTAAACACATAAGGTAAATGTAATAACTTTGGCTTGTCCCTAGACTATCAGCCGCCTTTCCTGGGTCCTAAATGTGGCTTTCAATACTCAACATTATTAACTCACCAATAGATGATTTGAAATGAAGATGATGGATAGGATAATTAAATAGAGACCATTACGAGAACTGGCTCTAACTGTTCCTAATCTTTTCCTAGGCCTTTCCCTAAACTTTAAATAAACATCAGACAAACTCATCCTTACTGCATCTGTAGTATTCCTGCAACTGCAAATGCAAATTCCCCGAATGAGCACTTTGGAAAAATACAGAAACAATCCAGAGGTAGGGTTCACTTGGTTCCCCTTTTTTCTCCAGTTGGTATAAAACCAGTTTAAAGAGCCATCGGGATCCCAAAATCAATTCCCTTGTTTTCAACTGTGGCCACATCCTTAGTACAAACATACAAGGGAGCAGGTGAGTTTCTAATACTGCTTATGAGGGGGCATAAGTATATTAAAATTTCTAGAGGTGAAACGGTATATTAAAGTTCATAGAGGGGGTACAGTAAAGTAAAATTCATAAAAGGGATTATCATATATTAGTATTCATAGAGGATACACTGTATAATAAAATTCATAGAGGGGGCCCAATACAGTAAAGTTCATTAGGGGGATCATAATATATTAAAATCCAAATACAAGCTAGAGGGAGAAGAATTTTCTAGGCAGTGGACAGCAGATTGAGACAACCATTGCCACAACTTTAAGGCTGGGTTCACACTACGTATATTTCAGTCAGTATTGTGGTCCTCATATTGCAACCAAAACCAGGAGTGGATTAAAAACACAGAAAGGCTATGATCACACAATGTTGAAATTGAGTGGATGGCCGCCATATAACAGTAAATAACTGCCATTATTTCAATAAAACAGCCATTGTTTTAAAATAACAGCAAATATTTGCCATTAAATGGCGGCCATCCACTCAATTTCAACATTGTGTGAACAGATCCTTTCTGTGTTTTTAATCCACTCCTGGTTTTGGTTGCAATATGAGGACCACAATACTGACTGAAATATACGTAGTGTGAACCCAGCCTAAAGGTGTTTTTGTGTGGTAAGGGCCAGCTCACGCAGAGCAAAACTGGCGAAACTCTCCACTACAGAATCCCGCCAGCCTCCATGTCATACAGGCAGTCTATGGGAGGGCTTCCCCCCTCATCACCACCACTATGCCGCTTGGAAGAATTGACAAGTATGTTAGGAATTTCCTTGTCTAGCAAACAGAGGGAGGTGACAATTTAAAGGCCCTATTGCACCAACAGATGTGACGACAGATTATCTGCCAAAGATTTGAAGCCAAACCCAGGAACAGACTATAAACAGAGAACAGGTCATAAGGGAAAGACTGGATTTCTCCTTTTTTTCAAATCCACTCATGGGTTTGGCTTCAAATCTTTGGCAGATAATCTGTCGTCAGATCTGTTGGTGGAATAGGGCCTTTAAGCATCAACAGCAATTTTTCTATGAATGTACAGGGGATATGAAACTAGAAGCAGAATTTAGTCCTAATATCAGTGACTGTACACAGTTACCCCTTCTATTTAAATCTTAGCCAGTCTTCTTCTATGTGCTGGTTTTGGTGTTGAAGTTTTGCCTTACTAAAGTGAATGGAACTGCAATACTAGATGTAACCGATGGATAAGAGTGGCCAAACTATCTGAATAAAAGCATTCACCTTTTTCTAAATTTAATCTACTCCTTTAAATAAGTGTATGTAAATACACTGTTTAGTGATTTGCATTAAATTGTATGGGTTGTTACACCTTGTATTATAGTCTACGGCTATGTTGCTACTTGTTGAAACTTAGCGGGGAAAAGTTGCTGTCTCGTAATATACAGTAGATGGCCACTAATAATGATCATGATCATTATTAGTGGACGTCTATTTTAGGAGTCAACCGCCTTTCTCCACTTTGTTTCCAAAGTAGGAACTAAGCAGATTGATATATATCTTTGTCACATGTTTGATTGAAATCCCTGATCATACTGGGTTAAGGAGTCCAGGGGAAAGTGTCACTCAATGGACTGGACTCTTTAGCATGGAAACATCAGAGATGTCAATTAACAAATTACAAGTTATACTAAATGGTTTCCCATAAAGACATATATCAATCCGCTCAGCTCCTTCTGCTCTATAACTTAATGCAGATAGCATTTTCATGGTGACAGTTTCCCTTTAGGCCATATAGACTACATTATAATATTTGAAATGATCAAATCACTATAATCTACCATATGGCTTCTATGAAACATAACATGGAACCATATACAATTTTGTAGACTAATGCATTAAAAAAACCAATGTGTTTCAATTTAGTGCCACACTCATAAATCTATTCATAACACGATTCTTCACACTCATCTGTCAGTTTTATTAGAATACTTCACACTTTATGGGTCATTTTACACATTCCCTATATTTCTTAGCCACATAGTGTGTGCCTTTGTGTTTCCTACGGTTTACTGTCTGCAGTTTCCGTGCAGCTTTCTTTCCTCTTGCTTCAGCACAATGTCCTAACTTCTTGGCTATTATTCAAACTACCTCTTATGTACTACCATCTCTGTCCCTATACTTTCCAAGTGTACTATTATTTTACATCACTTTAAACCTTTGGCACAAAAAGTGCAAAACAACTTTCCTATGCCATCAAAGTCATACTAATCTGAGACCCCCTACAGCCTCAGGCATGACATTATCCGGTCCCCCACTCGTCGCTCTTCTTTCTACTTCACTGATGAACTTGTCTCATCAGGAATTGCCTGCTTAGTCAGTCACTGGCCACAACGACTCACTGCTGAGACGGGTTTGTCTCAAAAGTACAGTAAGAAAAAGAGAGACAAGCAGGGAATTGGATGACATCATAAAGGAAGCTTCTTATTTATTTATTTTTATTTATATAGCACCCACTGCAAAATATAATAAAATATATATGCCCAGATAATCCCTTTAATAGTGATGAGCGAGCATGCTCGTCCGAGCTTGGTACTTGATCGAGTATTAGGGTACTAGATGGTACTCGTTACTCGGACGAGCATCTCGCGATACTCGAGGAAATCTCATCATCCGTTTCCTGTAAGTTTGGGCGCTATTTCGCAGCCAATAAACATGCAGGAGACTCTTTGGTACATCCTGCGATCACGTGGGACCCATACATGTCAATAGCAGCGATTGGTTGGCCAGATCAGATGACCCTGCCATATAAAACTCGGCGCCGGCAGTGCTCGCTTCAGACATGTGCTGGAAGAGATCAGGGACAGAGCTGCTGCTGGTCAGGGAGAGTGTCAGTGTAGGATTTAGCGTTCCAGTAGGCAGGGTATATACTAGCAATACATATAAACAGCCCTTTTCAGGGCTTAAAAGCTTTTATTAATACTATTACTACAGACTGCTGGCTGGGACTTGCAGTGCTGCTACCAGCACACTGTGGTGACCGGCTGCTGGCAGAAAGGGGGCATTAGGTGTTGCATACAGACCCCTAAGAAGTGCTCAGTGTACTCTTTTTTGATTTTGGGGCTGGTGGTCCTGCTGTACTACACTGTATTGCTGGGACTTGTAGTACATCCTGCATAGAACTTCACTGCTCATTGTAAAGGGGTGACAGAGAGTGTGTATCGATCTGGCCAATACCAGATTGTACCGTACAGCCCCCCCTAAACTAGTGGGTACTACACTGTATTGTTGGGATTTGTAGTACATCCTGCATAGAACTTCACTGCTCATTGTAAGGGGGTGTCACAGCGTGTGTGTATAGTTCTGGCCAATACCAGATTGTACCTTACAGCCCCCCCTAAACTAGTGGGTACTACACTGTATTGCTGGGATTTGTAGTACACCTGCATAAAACTTCACTGCTCATTGGACGGGGGTATCCCAGCATGTCTAGGTCCAGCCACTACCAGATTGTACCATATAGCCCCCCCCCTAAACTAGTGGGTACTACACTGTATTGCTGGGATTTGTAGTACATCCTGCATAGATATTCACTGCTCATTGTAAGGGGGTGTCACAGCGTGTGTGTATAGTTCTGGCCAATACCAGATTGTACCGTACAGCCCCCCCTAAACTAGTGGGTACTACACTGTATTGCTGGGATTTGTAGTATACCTGCATAAAACTTCACTGCTCATTGGACAGGGGGTATCCCAGCGTGTGTCTAGGTCCAGCCACTACCAGATTGTACCGTACAGCCCCCCCTAAACTAGTGAGTACTACACTGTATTGCTAGGATTTGTAGTACACTACCCCTCAAGTGATGATCCCGTTACATGAGACAATTGCCAGATCCTCAAGGATCAAACTCAAATTTAAAATCAAAACAGCGATGGGGGGAGAGGTGGTGAGTCACATTATGCAGGGAATGTTACCCCAACTGCTGCAGTCAAATTGAAAATCAAAAGGTGGTGGCAGGGGTAGAAGTGAGTAGTTACATTATGCAGGGAATGTTACCCCAACTGCTGCAGTCAAAGTGAAAATCAAAAGGGTGGTGGGGGTAGAAGGCTACTTGTTGGCTACTGCTGGGCCTTAACTGGCATCCATGTTGACTACTGGTGTGCCTGCCCTTGACTCCATGTTGGCTACTGCTCGGCCTTCACTGGCATCCATGTTGACTACTGCTGGGCCTTTACTGGCATCCATGTTGACTACTGGTGTGCCTGCCCTTACCTTCCTTTTCTTGTCCATTTCAAACCATATTATCTGTGGATGTCATCTTATCTTACAGGTGTCTTATGCCATTCTTTCACCAGTGTCTTCTACCTTTTTTCAATGTTGTAGCCGTTTTTAAGGCAGGATTGACCAGAGCAGTAATGGACATCCATGTTGACTACTGCTGTGCCTGCCCTTGCCTCCATGTTGGCTACTGCTGGGCCTTAACTGGCATCCATGTTGACTACTGGTGTGCCTGCCCTTGCCTCCTTGTTGCTGGGCCTTAACTGGCATCCATGTTGACTACTGGTGTGCCTGTCCTTGCCTCCTTGTTGCTGGGCCTTAACTGGCATCCATGTTGACTACTGCTGTGCCTGCCCTTGCCTCCTTGTTGCTGGGCCTTAACTGGCAACCATGTTGACTACTTCTGGGCCTTTACTGGCATCCATGTTGACTACTGCTGTGCCTGCCCTTGCCTCCATGTTAGCTACTGCTGGGCCTTAACTGGCATCCATGTTGACTACTGCTGGGCCTTCACTGGCATCCATGTTGGCTACTACTGCTCCCGAGAGTTCTCTGTGTGCTCAATGCCATGCAGTGTCTGCCCTAATTTTTGGGAGGCTCACTTGCTTCCTCACTCACTTTTAATGGTTCTCTGTGTGCTCAATGCCATACTGTGTCTGGTATAATTTTTGGAAGGCTCACTGGCTACTGCTTCTACCTTGTTTACTCAGTCCTTACCGCCATGCTGTGTCAGGCTAAATTTTGAGGTGTTTCATCATATGCTACCTCTGTTTTAATGGTTCCCTGTGTTCTCACTGCTATGCTGTGTCAGGCTGAGTTTTTGGGTAGTCCATATGCCTACCTCTGTTTTAACCAGGCTGTTGCACAAAATTAGGCATAATGGTGCCATTAGGCAGCCTCAGAGGCATGCATACATGCTGCCCCTGCTTTTTCCTGTCCATTTCCGCTGTGTTTCCATCAATTTCTGAGGTTGAAAGGTTTTTACACGACCTTCCCTCTACCAAACTTGAGTCTCCTGCGACAATACTCGAGTCTTCAATGGGGTTCGTTACTTGAAACGAGCACTCGCGTATCGGGAAATATTCATCTCGAGTAACGAGCACCAGAGCATTTTAGTACTCGCTCATCACTACCCTTTAACTGTTCTGCTCTCAAGTGTTTCACTTCCTTCTTCTGGCCATCCCAGAAGATACAAGACAATAGGGGGTGGGGGCATGTTGTGAGCATTGCATGCTAGTGAAATCACGCCTGCTTACAGTGTCCAATAGCTGCTTGCTATGACAGTGACATTGGTAACATCAGGCAGCTCTTGAACCTCACCTACCCCCCTCTTTAGTTACATCTAAATCAGGTCTGTGCACCCTCCCCCGACCAGACACACTTTTGAATTTTAGTTTATTTTGGTAAATGCAGATTTTAAAGCTATGAAGACATTTTTTTCTCTAATTCTTAAATCAGTTTTTAATTTTTTTAAAATATAAAAAAATGCAGGTTAGTGTCTGTTTTTCATTTGGAAATATAGTTCTTGTCGATAGCCCTAAGTGCCATTAAAATAATTGTCATCTTTGTGTCCCTTACATATATGGGGATGTATATTGGGGGCAGGACCAGAAGCCATCATTTGAACTATTTTTTTCTTTCTGTTATTATTTTCTTCACTTTACATATATATTTTTCAATTAACATATTGTGCCACATAAGGCTATAAAGGACATTCTGGGGGGTGGGGGTGGGGGGGACAGAACTGTATTAACATTTTTTATATTTTTTTTCAACTGCTGATTTACACAATCTCCAGGACAGAAAGCAGGAACCCTTATGGGCAATAATAAACCTGTTTGTGACAGATAGCTTTCCTCTCCTTCAGCAGGACAATTACCTTTGCAGAGTTATTAGCAGATTACCCAGGTGTTTATAAGAAGTCTGGGTACGATACTCAGTCTACAGGTAATTAAAGGGGTCTAGGGGTCGTCTGCATTTATCCCCATTTTGAGGCCTGTGCTGTCAATCACTGGCCAAGTCCTGTTTCCACTGCAGCCAGTGACTGTCTAAGTGTGTATATCCTGTGTGTCAAGACAGGACCAGGAAGCTGTAATCTACAGGCACATAGTGAGAGTGGAAACAGCAGCAGCAAGGGAAGTGGCATGTGAGTACTGTTTTCTTTCATTCTTTAACCCAGCATGGTCCATTAAAAAGGCAATTAACCACTTTAAGTTCCAATGCAAGTAATTTTGTTTTCACTTTTTCTCCCATGAGTTATTCTGCTAAATATATGCTTCCTAGTGTTGTTGTGTACTTTAGCCATGCTAACTCAGGGTCCTGACCTAAATAAACAGTTTTACTATTATTGTGTTATTGTGAAACTAGGACCTCACTCTTCAGTAAATTTATTATATTTTCTTCAGTAATCGAGGTCTATTGCCTGTTCTTACTTGATGTGGTATTCCATATCAGCAAACATGTCTTTAAGTACCTTGCATAACTCTGATGATATGCTGTATTTCAGTTTTAGAACTTCAAGATAATTGGAATATTCAGAAAGTATTGCCAGGTGTCTATTTCCATTCAAACTGCATATATTATCCCTATTTGTATACTAGGGACCACATGTCATTGATCTTTGTGTTGTGAGCTCCTTAGGCAATGCTGGAGCAGGGGTTTGACACGCTGTACAAGTTGCTATAATTTGCTCACTATCCTCATTTATTGATCACCAAACCGGAATACATTGGTGCTTTTGCTTTTCTGAATACCGAGAATGCCCTTATGTACCATAGATGTCATGTTATTTGTAGTGAGGAAGAGATTACATATTATGATCCTTTAAAAGCAACATATCGTCCAATATACAGACAAGTAATCCCAATATTAATGATGCCATTTAGGAAGATACTTTTTGGATTGGGGGACTGTAGGGGAGGTTATCACTTCCTATAAATGATCAAAGGCCATGTTTATTTTAGACGTCTTCCGCATTTCCTCAGACTCTGCTTTCCTGGCTGTTATATTGTTCATGTGGATTCCCACACTTGTTTTCTTTCCACTTTCAGAGGGCACATTTTCTTCATTCCAGGATGTGCCCAGTCATATTTCTGCAGTTTTAGTAACAGACTGGTTTGTAGTCTGTTTCAGTAACAAATATTTTTCCATATTCACAATTGTCAAAAAAAATTCACATCTAAAAACAATGCCCAGGGTGGTATACCTGATGAACATTGAAATATGTTTTGAATATATTTTTCATAATTTCCTTCAAATTAGCTAAACGACAATTTGACGTAGGTCTTGCACAAATCACTGCAGTCATCGGCTGTAATGAACCTGCTGTAATCTCAGTACCTTTTATTTTAAAGGGGTTGGCCCATTAACATTTATCATCTATTTACAAAATAGGTGATAAATGTTTGAATAATGGTAGTCAGAGTCCTGGGATCCCATCACAAAAACAGGGGTTCCTATGGGAATAGAGAAATAGTGCACCAGTAACTATTTAAAGGGGTTATCCAGTGCTGAAAAAAACATGGCCACTTTCTTTTAGAGACAACACGACTCTTGTCTCCAGTTCAGGTACGGTTTGCAATTAAGCTCCATTCATTTCAATGGAACTGAGCAGCAAAACCCTGCCCAAGCTGGAGACAAGAGTGGGGCTGTCTCTGGAAGAAAGTGGCCATGTTTTTGTAGTGCTGGATAACCCCTTTAATGTCTTTGGATGTGACAGAGATTACTAGAAGTGCATTACTAGAAGCTAACCTCTTTTAAAGGGGTATTATCCACAGGAGAGGAGATAATTTGAAGATCATGGAAATCTGACCACTAGGACCCCACCAATCCCCATGATAGAGTAAAACTGCTGCCCCAAATAAATAGAGCAGGCCCCACATATGTGTCCACAGTTCCATTCAATCTATATGGGCTTTGGCTGCATTTGGCAGCATTTAAAAAGCCCATGATGGATAATGAATTGAGCCGTTACAGAGCATGTGAGGTTTGCTCTATTCATTGGGGTCCAAATGAGAATACCTCTTTAAGGCAGAACACAGAATTTAAACAAGATTTGGCATGACATGCTCAATTGTACATATTGGGGGAAATTTATTAAAGCTGCGTTTAGCACATTTTTTTTCGGGTCTTTGGTACACGTGCCAAGTGGAGGGTCAGGAGTGGAGCCCGACATGGTGTAAAAAAGACTTGTAGTATAAATCTACACCAGCCTCAGATGCACTGGATTTATGAGGAGGCCCACATCGCTCAATAAATCAGGTGTGAGTGAGAGGAAGAATTTTACTTTAGACTAATGTATGGATACACTGATCTCAGTAAATTCCCCTATAGTTTTTCCATATAACTCAGAAGCGTACGTGCAGAAAAGCACACCTGCAGCACATATGCTATTTTCTGACATCATGTATTTTCGTGAAAATGTTTCTTTTTATGAGGGAACTGTTCATGTTTATTTCAAGATGCCAAATACCTTTTATCGTCATGTTGTTTTTAGGTTTAAAATTCTGTGCTGATTAAATCAGTACTATATCTGTCCTGTGGTCAGCTCTCTAGCTTTAGTACACAGCTCCAAATCTCCTGCATAGATATTATTGTAAATGATAGCATGCTGGATACCTTCAATCCCTGGAGGAAACTAACTGCATGTTCCTGTATAATTATATACAGCAGTATACGGTTACCAACCAACTAACTGCAGGCAGGCGGCATGATATCTTTTTATCTATGTTTACGACTTTTCAGCTCTGCATCATAAATGTATATGGGGCAGAAGTGTAACCTTGTATCATTAGGCGCTGTACAGTAATGGGCCACACTACCCAATGGAGCCACCATGTTGGATTGCAGCAGTTGGCAGCAGGGATGAAGGCTTCCTGGGCTGTCAACCACATGGGAGGATACAGGCATAAGGATTGCTCCTGAAGGCCTAGTTAAAGCAGCTTGTGGTGATGTGGGTGCACTGTGCCACCACAATCAAGGTTATATGCTATAAGTAAATGATAAAAAGGCAAAACTCTTGAGGCCAAAAGGAGCGAAAGAGAAGATATCTTTGTGATGTGCATTGAAAGTGTTGTTTGCCTTTGTAATAGAAGTGAGCCTGGTCTTGGACACTGGGGCATTTGCTTGCCCATCTGTGAGAGAGCTAGGAGCAGGCTCCGACTGGCCTCCAGGGGAACAGGGGAAACCCCTGGTGGGCTGTACCCCTTAGTGGGCCCCTGGCAGGAGGTGGGCCTCCCTGTCTGATTCTTTCTACCAGAGAATAAAAACAATTTATATGCTATAGAAGCACAGACAGATATATGTAAGGTACCATGTGTCTTCTTGACCTAACAGCATCTAACAGTGTCAGCAGTTTGGAACGCGAATTACAGCTGACAGAAGTCTCGTAACAAATGATAGTCAGGCAGTGGAGTGTGGGAAGATAATAAAAACTATACTCACCAGTCCCTGTGTCCCTGGACCGCGCTCTCTCCCACAGCTGCTGGAAGTTTTTCAGTCATTTTTAATCAGATTCTGTGTATGTCACGGCCCCAGCTCAATGTCACATACTCGCCTCATGGATTGCCTGCTCAGCCAGTCAATAACTGCAGCGGTGTCCATCCCCAGTCAGTGATTGGCTGAGCGGGCACATTAAGGAAGAGCTTGGGGGGCACAGGGATGGGTAAATATACTTTTTTTATTATGTTCCTGCACCCCCCTCCCTACCTGAGATTTGTTAGTTTCATGGGACTGCCCATTTCAAGAAACTTAAGTGGCGGGCTATACTGTTTGCATATACTGACTGAAGAGTTACTAGTAGTGAGCCAGCATCGCTGGTCACATACACAGCTCTGTGCAAGGTCACTATAGTAATGTGAAAGGTTTGGTGCTTATTATATCTGGTGTAAGGTATGGTGGGCCCCAAAAATCAAATTCCCAGGTGGGCCCAAGGTGGTGCTCCCCTTAAAATCCATAGGATGGGGATGTCAAGCTAAGAAAAAAATCTTCCAAATCAACTGGTGTCACAAAGTTATATAGATTTTTAATTTATTTCTACTAAAAACTCTCAAGCCTTACAGTACTTATCATGTGCTGTATGTCCTGCAGGAAGTGGTGTATTCTTTCCAGTCTGACACATTGCTCTCTGCTTCCACCTTTGTCCATGCCAGGAACCTACTTTGGACAGTAACTTTCTTTGGCAGCAGATATTAATGTGTCAGACTGGAAAGAATAACCACTTCCTGCTGAACATACAGCAGCTAATAAGTATTGGAAGACTGGAGATTTTTTTGATAGAAGTAAAGTACAAATTTCTGGCACCAGTTTATTTGAAATAATTTTTTTTGCTGGAGTACTGGAAAACTGTGGACTACTTTACTTTTAATCAACTTGACAGCCCCTTTTGTACAGTCAGTGCAGTTTCTCCATTGATCAACTAATCAGGTGATCACCGATTTCCTATGACAGCATGGGAAATGTAGTAATACTCTTTGGCTGCCCTTTCCACATACAACAAAATCAGATTGTCAGCTGACTCATTCTTGTTAACAAATCCACCGTATATAACTGTATACCAGTGGTTTTCTAAACTGTATATAGAAATGTCTGTAAACCACAAGTGTCCCTCCAAAAAGTTGGGAGGTATGGAGGAAGGGCTGACTGCAAAGCATTATGGGGAAGCTTGATGTCCTGTGTTTTCAGTAATCATCATCATCATCAGCATAAGCTTTACAGCAATGGAGCACCTTTATCAACCTGCCAGAAACAAAACACAATCTGATTCGCCCATAGCAACCAATCACAGCTCACCTTTCATATATTAACAAGCTCTTATAAAATTAAAGCTGAGCTGTTCTCTGCTGCCACCTCTGTTCATGACACAAACTGTCCAGAGTAGAAGAGGTTTTCTATGGGGATTTGCTACTGCTCTGGAGAGTTACTGCCATAGACAGAGGTGGCAGCAGAGACTGTGCACTGTGTCAGCCTGGAAAGAACACAGCACTTCCTGCAGGACATACAGCAGCTGATAAGTACTGGAAGACTTTTAAATAGAAGTAATTTACAAATCTATATAACTTTCAGACACCAGTTGGTTTGAGAAGAAAAAAGATTTTGCCAGAGTACCTCTTTAAATTAAATAAAAAAGTCAATTAGCTTGACAGTGGAAACTTAAACTAGACAGTGTAAAAATGCACCATATTAAGGTCTCATTCGCACCACGTTTTTTATTCTTTTTGCTCCATGACCTCCATACCTTCCCATATAGTTATGATGGAGGCCACTTTATACCATCTGTTCTACATAGACTCCCAAAATTCATACTGAAATACTTCCTATTCTTGCTTTTTTTAAATCACCCCCCTTTTCCTATTTTATGAAAACAAATAAATAAACATATTTGGTATCGCCGCTTGCATATTCTTCAGAACTATTAAACGATTACATTCCTGATCATGCACAGTAAACGGCGTAAGTGCAAAAAAATACGAGGGCACGGGTACAGGTAAGTATACTTTCGTTATTATGTTCTTGCCTGCCTGAGATTTGTCAGTTTAAAGGGGATCTCCGGATAAGAAAAACTTGTTTTCTTTTAAAAGTACATTAAAAGAATATATGTGTCTATACAATGTATTACCATATCTGTACGGTTCTGCCACACTGGTAACTGATAGAAATCCAGGAAGTGAAAAAAAATGGCACCTGTGCAAATCCACATTGTCTCCTGCTCCTTCTGCTATCCCCCCTTAGGAGACAAATCTTCCATGCCTCTGTCTCACATTGTGTGTGTTTGCTAGGCACAGGCTGATGATGCAGACAGGGGACAGGGCGTGATGTCACAGGAGGCTTGGCTGGATCCCCCAATCCCCTGAGTGATTCACCATCTCTGACCGGCCAAAAGCAGCTGCTGCACTGATTTCTCTAATTGTGCAGAAGTGTGCAGTGAAATTAGGGCTGTGTTCACACATGTTGGAGTGTTATTGCAGTACTGCAGCGTATTCACAAAGATGATGCAGTAAATGATGTTAAACAGCAGAGAGGATCAGAGCTTTATTGTGGGGCTCAACTTCAAAGATAAAAGATGCTTGATCATAATATGTGTGGGGAAATGAAAAGAAAAAAAATTCTAGAAGTTTTTACTTTATTCCAATATCAGCGTTACAGGTAGAGAATACAACGTACTGTGTGGTGTTACAGGTAGAGAATACAGTGTGCTTTGTGGTGTTACAGGTAGAGAATGCAGCATGCTGTGTGGTGTTACAGGTAGAGAATACAGTGTGCTGTGTGGTGTTACAGGTAGAGAATGCAGCATGCTGTGTGGTGTTACAGGTAGAGAATACAGCCTGCTGTGTGGTGTTACAGGTAGAGAATACAGTGTGCTGTGTGGTGTTACAGGTAGAGAATACAGTGTGCTGTGTGGTGTTACAGGTAGAGAATACAGGGTGCTGTGTGGTGTTACAGGTAGAGAATACAGCATGCTGTGTGGGGTTACAGGTAGAGAATACAGCGTGCTGTGTGGTGTTACAGGTAGAGAATACAGCGTGCTGTGTGGTGTTACAGGTAGAGAATACAGCATGCTGTGTGGGGTTACAGGTAGAGAATACAGTGTGCTGTGTGGTGTTACAGGTAGTAACTGTGTGCTGTGTGGTGTTACAGGTAGCAAATACAGCGTGCTGTGTGGTGTTACAGGTAGTAACTGTGTGCTGTGTGGTGTTACAGGTAGAGAATACAGTGTGCTGTATGGTGTTACAGGTAGAGAATACAGCGTGCTGTGTGGTGTTACAGGTAGAGAATACAGTGTGCTGTGTGGTGTTACAGGTAGAGAATACAGCGTGCTGTGTGGTGTTACAGGTAGAGAATACAGCACGCTGTGTGGTGTTACAGGTAGAGAATACAGTGTACTGTGTGGTGTTACAGGTAGAGAATACAGTTTACTGTGTGGTGTTACAGGTAGAGAATATAGCATGCTGTGTGGTGTTAGAGGTAGAGAATACAGTGTGCTGTGTGGTGTTACAGGTAGGGAATATAGTGTTCTGTGTGGTGTTACAGGTAGAGAATAGAGCGTGCTGTGTGGTGTTACAGGTAGAGAATAAAGTGTGCTGTGTGGTGTTACAGGTAGAGAATATAGTGTTCTGTGTGGTGTTACAGGTAGAGAATACAGCGTGCTGTGTGGTGTTACAGGTAGAGAATACAGTGTGCTCTATGGTGTTACAGGTAGAGAATACAGTGTGCTGTGTGGTGTTACAGGTAGAGAATACAGCGTGCTGTGTGGTGTTACAGGTAGAGAATACAGCTTGCTGTGTGGTGTTACAGGTAGAGAATACAGTGTGCTGTGTGGTGTTACAGGTAGAGAATACAGCGTGCTGTGTGGTATTACATGTAGAGAGTGCAGCGTGCTGTGTGGTGTTACAGGTAGAGAATACAGTGTGCTGTATGGTGTTACAGGTAGAGAATACAGTGTGCTGTGTGGTGTTACAGGTAGAGAATACAGTGTGCTGTGTGGTGTTACAGGAAGAGAATACAGCGTGCTGTGTGGAGTTACAGGTAAAGAATACAGCGTGCTGTGTTGTTACAGGTAGAGAATACAGCGTGCTGTGTGGTGTTACAGGTAGAGAATACAGCGTGCTGTGTGGTGTTACAGGTAGAGAATACAGTGTGGTGTGTGGTGTTATAGGTAGAGAATACAGCGTGCTGTGTGGTGTTACAGGTAGAGAATACAGGGTCCTGTGTGGTGTTACAGGTGGAGAATACAGTGTGCTGTGTGGTGTTACAAGTAGAGAATACAGCGTGCTGTGTGGTGTTACAGGTAGAGAATACAGCGTGCTGTGGGGTGTTACAGGTAGAGAATACAGCGTGCTGTGTGGTGTTACAGGAAGAGAATACAGTGTGCTGTGTGGTATTACAGGTAGAGAATACAGCGTGCTGTGTGGTGTTACAGGTAGAGAATACAGTGTGCTGTGGGGTGTTACAGGTAGAGAATACAGCGTGCTATGTGGTGTTACAGGTAGAGAATACAGCTTGCTGTGTGGTGTTACAGGTAGAGAATACTGTGTGCTGTGAGGGTGGGACAACAATGAAATCATAAATTACTGCAAATAATTAAGTAACACAATGAAACTGCAATGTGTGAACACAGCCTAGATGTTCTGCAACAGCTTTGGGAGGGGAATGGGCAGGGTGGAGGATTGTGATGAACAGGTGCGGGAAAACATTGCATTCTGGAACCTGTAGTACTGTGTACATCTGATAAACCAGAAAGGGCAAAAACACAAAACATAACAAAACCCCCCAAAACAAATGAATTTTTGGTAGTTTCAAAAATGGAATGGATAGGTAAGTAGTGCTTTATGCTTCTGCAGAAGTTTCATTTTTTTTTAACCTCTACCTGGAGTTCCCCTTTATTGGAACTTCTCCTTTCAAGATACTTATGTGGCACCCTATACTGTTTGCATAGAGTGACTGACAAGTTACCAGCAGTGGACCAGCATTGCTGGTCACATACACAGCGCTGTGCAAAGGTTTGGTTATACCTGAAAAATGAAAACATGTCATTCACAAGGGAGTTGTCGCAGATCCAGATGAATCCAGGATAGGGCCGGTGTAGCAAGCCAGATTAACCTCTGTCCAGATTATACCCAGGTATAAAATGGCCTAGGCCAGAGTATACCTTGGGGTATAAAATAGCCTAGGCCAAACTATACCCCCCCCCCCCCCCCCCAGGCCAGAGTATACCCCGGGGTATAAAATAGCCTAGGCCAGAATATACCCCGGGGTATAAAATAGCCTAGGCCAAACTCTACCCCGTGTGTAAAATAGCATAGACCAAATTATACCCCAGGGTGTAACATAGCCTAGGCCAGAGTATACCCATCCAGGCCAGAATATATCCATCTAATGTCGAACCAGGCCATAGTATACCCCGGGGGATAAACTCTATACCTGGGGGATGTAAAACAGCCTGGGCCATCCCATATCTCTCCGGGCTATACTGTTATTACTTCACTGGTTTTCTCACCCCTGGCCCAGGTAACAGTATACACCAGGGCATATATTTTCATATCCAGGGGTGTAATATAGCCTAGGCTATACTATAAACCTGGGGACAGTCTAGCCCAGGCCACAATATACCCCGCCAGACAATATCCCTCCAAGTTATCATGTCACTGTTTTTTTTTCAGTTCTGACCCAGGCTACAGTATACCCCAGGGGATATATTCTATACCAGGGGTGTAAAATAGCCTAGGCCAGAATATATCCCTCCAGGTCATAATGTTATCACTTCACTGTTTTTTTTTCACTTTATCTCTAATTTGTTGAAAAGTGCGCAAATTTTTTATTTTTTTTTTTATCATATTCGGACACACAGCTGCTTCCTCTTGTTGAGAAAAACAGTACAGTGCTTACATTGAACTGACAGTAGGTGGCGCTGTCCCATCACTGCATCATTTGAACTATGGGAAAAAAATGGACTGCAATAACACACTGTGAACCCAGTCTAAAACAGCTTGGCTACAAAGCTATGCTAGGGTAGGATAAAACCTTTTGCCAAGCCTTGTAGATGTAGGTATAAACCTTGTGATGCATGTTTTTTCGTCAAGATTTGTGTGTTTAATCCAGGGATACGCACATACATGCAGAAGTTTCACCAGCCACCGCTCCATCCTACTTTTGCGCATTGTGCAGGTGATAGATCTGTGTAGCAGGCAGATGTCCAGCATTATGACTCTGCAATGTGTGATGGACCCCCAACTCCCCCAAGTTAAACCAAAGAATGCAAAATAAAGACACAACACATTGTAATCAGGTATCAAAGGGTGCCAATTTTATTTAAAATTACATGACACTGAAAATGGCAGACCCCTGACTCACAAAGAGTCACCCTGCAGCACTCAGGCGAGGAAAAAACCCCTGTGGGGGAAACCTCGAGGGAGCCATGGCTGGAGAGCTGCCCCTCCCCTGGGCTTAGAGGTAATACCATACTGTAAGTATGATAAACTGGATGTGAGAGAGATGAGGCTGCAATATCTGTCACCTTATTGATGGCTAGGCGGCTGTATCTCTTCTCCTTCACAGATCCAGGGCCCCTGCTAGAACCTCCAAATTTCATCAAGGGTAGGGGCAGTAAAGTAGTCAAGCTCAAGGTCCTCTGGCACATCCAAGATGGCACTGATCAGGGTGCGGTGCATGGCTTCATGGAACCTTCTTTATGACATAAGCGCTTGTCATCACAGTGCATGGTTGCCATGGTTACTGCAGGTAAACGCATCTGAAGCATTAACCCATTAATGACTGGCGATGTGCTTTACTGCAGAGGTCACTAAACACACTTGTGACCAAGCAAACAGCCTATTGTTAGGCCACACTAAGAACACTAAATAATATGGTTTGATGTGGCCCATAGCAACCAATCACAGCTTAGCTTTCATTTCTCAAATTACTCTGGTAAAATAAAAGCTGAACTGTGATTGGTTGCCATGTACAATTTAGACAGTCTAATATGCCCATAGCAACCAATCAAAGCTCAGCTTTAATTTTATAAGAGCTTGTTAATATATGAAAGGTGAGCTGTGATTGGTTGCTATGGGCGAATCAAACGTGTTTTGTCTCTGGCAGGTTGATAAAGCTGCTCCATTGCTGTAAAGCTTATGCTAATGATGATGATGACTGAAAACACAGGACATCAAGCTTCCCCATAATGCTTTGCAATCAGCCCTTCCTCCATACCTCCCAACTTTTTGGAGGGACACTTGTGGTTCACAGACATTTCTATATACAGTTTAGAAAACCACTAGTATACAGTTATATACGGTGGATTTGTTAATATGAATGAGACAGCTGACAATCTGATTTTGTTGTATGTTGAAAGGGCAGCCAAAGAGTATTACTACATTTCCCAGGCTGTCATAGGAAATCGGTGATCACCTGATCACCTGCAATGTGTGAACACAGCCTAGATGTTCCGCAACAGCTTTGGGCGGGGAATTGGAAGGGTGGAGGACTGTGATGAACAGCTGAGGGAAAGCATTGCATTCTGGAAACATAGAAACATAGAAGATTGACGGCAGAAAAAGACCACTGGGTCCATCTAGAACCTGTAGTATTGTGTACAACTGATAAACTAGGAAGTGCAGAAACACAAAACAGAACAAAACCCCCCAAAACAAATGGATTTTTGGTAGTTTCAAAATGGAATAGATAGGTTAGTAATGTTTTATGCTTCTGCAGAAGTTTCATTTTTTTTAACCTCTACCTGGAGTTCCCCTTTAATGGAACTTCTACTTTTAAGATACTTATGTGGCACCCTATACTGTTTGCATAGAGTGACTGACAAGTTACCAGCAGTGGACCAGCATTGCTGGTCACATACACAGCGCTGTGCAAAGGTTTGGTTATATCTGGTATATGTAGGGTGGGCCCCTAGAATTAAATTCCCTGGTGGGCCCAAGGTACCCCAGTCCGACACTGGCTGGGAGGCTGAGAAGGTGCTGATGTCCTAAAGGCCAGGAAACATGGCACAGGTGGAGCAGTTGTGCTGCACTGACAACAAGGTCTGGATATCATGGAAGTGACTGCTTTTACTGTCTCTGGGCTAGTTAGGAATAGATGTCTTTCCATGTGTATTATAGACTGCCACTGAAGCAGGGAGGGCTGAGTACATTAGCATAAAAGTATCTAGCTGTGGAGAGTCCACCAGTTCTGTGGTGCAAAGTCATCCCAGTATGTCAGCAACATATGGAGTATCATTAAACCAATGATAGATTTCCTTTAAGATTACTATAACACTGTTGGCAAAACACAAAAAATCTGTAAACTTGCCTGTTTGTATTCTGATAGTCCCTATTTGTTTTCTTCTAAACTGAACCACATGAGAGTAAAACAATCCCGGCACTGCACTCAGTCCGCACAGAGTATCGGTAATTTGGGATGACTCAAGCTTACTAAGCTTTTACTTCATAATTTCATGGTATACGTAAGATGCAATTTGTTTGTAATTTCTTGATATTTTCCATGTATGTTATCAGTATTGACCTCTGGAACATGAATTTACTGCTACTATTTAGTGATTACCATCCATGTGACAAAGCACTACCATAAATTTAGTTTTTCAATGTGTACAGTACTATGTCATGCCTGTACCTGTCTTGCGCTCAGTGCAGCCGAGACGCCGCCGGTAGTCAGGTTTTTTTGTGTCTGTATCTTCTTTTTGCATTTGTGTGAACACTGTCCTGCACTGTTTATTTCCTTACCATGCCCTGTCTGTTCCCTGCAAACTTCCCTCTGGTCACTTCACTGTTAAACTTGTTTTACTTTGGTGGTACCAGTCAGTGTGTCTGGTGGTGGTTTTGACATAGCTCCCAACTGTCCCGGATTCCGCGCGACAGTCCCGTTTTCGGGGTGCTGTCCTGCGGTCCCGGAACGGCACCCAGTGTCCCGCATTATGTGTGGCCCCACCGAAAAAAAAACAATAAACCAGTAACTCACCTGTCCGCCGGTCCCAGCAGCTCCTCTCCCGGCAGAGCGCGCACTCCCGTCATCCTCCGGGGCGGGCAGCGGGGTATACAGACACTGACTGTGCCGGAAGTGACCTGCAGCCTCTATCATGAATTACTTCCGACACAGCCAGTGTCTGTATACCCTGCTGCCCGCCCCGGAGGATGACGGGAGTGCGCGCTCTGCCGGGAGAGGAGCTGCTGGGACCGGCGGACAGGTGAGTTACTGGTTTATTGTTTTTCTGGTCGGGCTACACAAATGGGAGGATTGGCTACTAGGGCTTATTGTGGTAAGTAGGCAGGGACAGTGGGTGGGGACAAGTGCAGGGTCCACCGTCTGTGTGTCTTCTCTGTTCCTTCCCTGACTGAGTGTACCACTATAACAGTATTAAAAATGAATATAATGTGATATATGATAAATGCAGAACAATTAAATTTAGTGGGGGGTTTTACAGAGAGAACTATCAAAACCAACTCTATTATTATATGTTTGTTGTACATACACCCACGTACATAAGATTTAGGAAATATAGGAATTCTTTACAAGTACATTAAAAGGGTTTTCCAGGGTATTTTATAATTTGCCTTCAGTATTTTATCTGTGAGGGTCTGAGTTAGGGGTCCCTAAACCCCCCAGAGCTTTCTAGTTGTCTATCAGGCTAAAACCCAATGTATAGCATTGTGTCTGATACTGCAGCTGAGTCCAGTTTCTGTGAATACGCTGCCAACATACACAGGTATGTTGGCATTGTACACTCAGAAAAAACAAGGCTAGTTATCATATTAAAATACCATACTTTATTAAAAAAATAAAAAAAAAACACAAAATTAAACAAGAGGAAGACCAGAATTTAAAGTGACAGTGCACACAGCAGTTTATGATTTACAAGATCATCGTGTCATTGCTCTGGATAGAGTATTGTAAATAATCCACATGCATACACCTGATTACCTCTCTATAAACAACCGCAGTCCCACATAGGTATACATATAACGGTCCGGTCAATCAGAGATGTATGTGCAGTGTAAACAAAATCACAAAGACTCACCCATATAACTGCTGCACAAGTGTGACTGCCACCTGACCCCCTCTTTGAGGCATAACCAGACAACTTACCACCTCCTTCCAACCCCCTCAACTTAGTGACATGGTGGTGGAGGATGGCAGTGGGGGTCTTACGTTTGGGGGATGCCTTATTTTCAGAGCATGTCTTATTTTCGGGGAAACATGGCACCTCAAATGGGATTGAGGAATTCTTAACCACTGGCATTGTAATTTCCACATAAGAGAGTTCAGGAAGGTTTCTGTCTTGAACCGTCATTGATATGAACTGATTTCAATTTACTTACAGACAACATATTTAGGTTGTCAAAATATCAGTGATGTGGACCACATACTTGCTATCACAATGAATGCAGTTTGAGGCTATGTTCACACAACATATATTTTTGTGAAACCCCGGCCGTTGTGTAATGGCTGTGATTAATACGAAAATATACATTGCCTTCCCGTCTATGGAATCCCGGCCAGAGCATATACACATAGTATACACTCCGGCCAGGATCCCTAGTGGCACCGCAAATGTCATGTCAGTTTTCTGTGGCCGCACGCTCCATAGCGTACAGTGGGGAGTTCTGATGCTGGCGTGCACAGATGCGCTCGCATCAGAACTCTGCGGGGCTAAAGATCATTTGGCCGGTACTGCAGTACCGGCCGGAACGATTTTTTCAGAGACCGGACGGAAGGGTCGGTCTCTTACTATGTATGAACATAGCCTGAAAGGGTATAGCTAAAACATTAGAAAAATAATAAAGGGCATGATTTGCTCATCCAAAATTTGGAAGGTGGCTGTTCCTTTGTGGATATAAGGTCTCTCTTTCGGTGCAATTCTTTTTTTTTTTCATCCTGTTCTCCCACTCACTCCTTTTCCATGGGTATGGTGAGTGATTTAATAGGTGACATTGTCATGGCCCAATCAGCACCCCTAAACTGAGCAAGTATATAGTTAATCTCTGTTGTTATTATTTGAGCACTGTATGCTGTATTTATGGCTCCTGGCACCCACCACTCACCACTGCTTACTGGCTCCTGTGATGTGTCAACCCTGCAGGAACATCCCATTTATTCCATCACAGGAACCAAGAATCAACGCTGATCACCATGGATCAGAAGTCATCAGAAAAGACACTGCAGGGGATGAATGCAGGTTAGTATAACTGCGTTTTTATTTTTCCCTTACTTACTCTCTTACTGTGTTTTAACATTGTTCTTTAGGGTCACAATGAGAGATCAGTGATCAGAGTTATAGTATAGGAGCATGGATAGTAACTACTTGCTGTAAAGCCTTAGTTTTAGTGATTGATTACTACCTGCTCATTCATATCACTTATATATGGGGTAGTAAACATACTTCTTATGATTTTGTTGCCTTTGAATAATCATTTGCAGTCATTCAAACTTGGTTGTTTAATATTTGCAGCTTTTATTTATTTGAATGCCTTTTTCCAGTAAAAATAAGAAAGCAGCGATTGTCCATCAAAAAAGGTAGATTTAACATTTCCCCGACACATGCTAAATACAGACAATAACTAAAAGTGTCCTGAAAGTTATGACAATAAGTGTTTGTCAGAAATCAATCTGACTTATATTTTAATATGGACTATTAAATTATTGCCCTTAACATAAAGGAATTATATTCATTTAACTCGGTTGTGACAAGGAGAAATTTAATTAAGTTCTGCAATTACTTAGGAAACATCAAGACAAGCTGAGCCTCAGGCCAGGCTGTAACTGGCATATTATGGTTTGGAAAAAACACAGAGAAGGTATAATTGATCTAAGGTGACCACACTGGCCAGAATTCAATAAAGACATGCTGATAAGCTGGAAGGTCACAAATAAGGAGCAGTAAAGAGAAGGATGGGAAGCTGAAATGAAGCAGAATGCTTTTAAGCTAACTTAAACTCTGACAGCAACTGATAGCGTAATTGTAGACTGGACAGGAGAGATGGAACAGGCCGGTGTGCTAAAATACAATTGTAGAAGTTGCATCAAAACTTTTTTGAAGCTATTTAGTCATCAAATATGGATATTTAGGTCCATACCAAGTTAGGGCAAGACAATAGTTTAAATAGATAAAAAATTGTGAATCAACTCAACCCCGGTAATTTCTAAGAAATTATTGAGCCTGCTTTCCCTGCCACTGTAGGGATACGGGAACAAAAAAATAGTCAAATTTACTCTGTATAAACTGTGCAAGCCTTAAGCCGAAAGAGGCCTGTACCTACAAATTGTAAGGAGCAAAGGAGGGTACATTAGAATCACATATAGGCACTGCCTGGGATTATTTTGAGGCTATCAGAAATCCTAAATCCTTCTCTTTTAAAGTCCACACAAACTCTGAATTGTCAATACAAAACTCAAAGGACTCCTTTTCCCCAAGTGCAGTATTTTACATTTGGAAACATTGAGCTGCAGTTTAAATTGTTTAGACCACTAATAAAGCTAAGTCCAGTAGCATGGTAACAGCATCTCACTTAGGCGGAAATACGGAAAAAAAGAATTTTATTCCAGCATGGCAAACAGAGCGACGTTTCAACCTTATAGGTCTTTCTCAAGCATACAAAGTTAGGACAAACATGCAGTATATAAGGGATCATCAGCCAATGAACAGGGAACATATAATTAACACATATTAACCCTTAATAACCCGTGTTTCAACAACAATTACAGATAAACTTTATTTAAACAAAATCAAGTGCTATATTTATTACCATAGGGTTAAAACTACTCACAGGGCGCTAGTCTCCCACAGGTGCATCCACTATCTGAGCTACAGAGGAGCGCGATAAGCACAGGCGCCGGCGTCTCACGGCGCTTACTGCGCTTGCGCTAAACAACACCAATCACAGCAGGGTGGGCGTCGACAGCCGCGATCATGTGATCGCAACCATAGCAACTCACCACGCTCAGCCTGACGTGAGTCAGCCGGCCAATGCCAACGGCAGGAACCTAACTCCTGCCAAACATTAATATAATACAAGGAAAGTCTCAGATGAGAGGTCCGGTAAAAAGTCCTGTACTCCAGCCGATCTTCAACCGCATCCAAAGCAGGTCACATACGGAGCGTTCAAGGATAAAATCACACCATAGCCTCTCCAGAGGCACATACGGCATAAACAGCTCCTCCTCATGCAGACAGGTTGGTAATCACAGATCACTGTTATTGATGTAGTTCTCCACTCACCATTTCAGGTCATGAGCTGCAACCCATCACATATTGCTGTGTACTGTGGTTCCACCAATATCATGTGCTGCGGTCCCTCCATCCATAAGCGCAAAAGCACACACTCAGTCCGCGTGTGTCCGCTTCTCAGTGGTACCATCGGACCATATAGCAACACATGCAGCAAATAGACCTGGGAAAGGGGGCTTCCTGTACAGTAGCAAGCTGGCAACTCCGGACCGCATTCATCAAAGTACCACTTCACGATTGTCAGTTCTTATGTGACAGCCTCCAGTATAAATCCCATAGGGAATCACAGAGGGCAGCTGGAACAAATATGGCAGAAGGCTCGGCTGAAATCACATCAGGATGCAGAAAATATAAACTCCTCTGTAGTCTGAACGCTCATCATTTAGTGGACCCATGGCAGACAAGCGGACATGTCTAAAAAAAAGTGAAAAAAGTGAAAAACAACAGATTAAAAGATGATAAAACCATCACTAAAAGCAAAAATGGTTGAATCCTAACAAATATTATATTACAAGTACGGACTAGATGCATCACATATTCGGCAATACCTTATACTCCAAATTTAAGCCCCTAGGGCTCATAGTATTAAGTAAAAAAATCCATTTCAATTCCAATTTTTTTAGCCTCAGTGTTCTATCACCTCCCCTGACCAACGGGGGGACACCATCAATGACCCTAAAACGCAACTGGCTAAGTGTATGTCTCGCTTCTAGAAAGTGTTGTGGGACTGGCAATTCAACTTTCCCTGTACGTATAGTACTTTTATGTTTCTGTATCCTCACTCTTATTTCATTAGTTGTTTCACCCACATAACAAAGACCGCAAGGGCAAGTGATTAAATATACCACAAAACTCGATCTACAGTTGTATCTCTGTTTAATTTTAAATTCACGGCCTGTATGCGGGTGATGGAAAGTGTCTCCCTTGACTAAATTCCCACAACAGGAGCAATTCAGACAAGGGAAACATCCCGTTTTACAAGTGGATAGCAATGTTTGTACTGAACCTTTGGATACTCCTATGTCAGATTTTACAACTACATCCCGGATGTTCCGTGTCCGTTTATAGGACATTAAAGGAGGGAGACTAAATTCTTCTACCTTGGGGCAACCTTTAGTAAGGATACCCCAATTTTTTCTCAGGACATTAGCAATTTTTCCACTTAATGGGCAGAACGTAGAGATAAAGGGAATACGTTTTTCTTTCGTGCGTGTCTTAGATGTGAATAAATCCGATCTCCGTACTGACAGGGCTTGGTTTTTGTGTTGTTGTACCAATTGCAAGGGATAGCCCCTGGCGATAAACTTGTCGCACATGGAGCTAAGTCTCTCATCCACAATTTCCTCTTGTCCCACTACCCGTCTAACACGGAGCATTTGACTCCACGGTAGGGATTCCAACATCCTACGTGGGTGGTTGCTCTGAAAGTGTAGGATGTTGTTTCTATCTGTAGGCTTAACAAATAAATCAGATTCCAGTTTGTTACCAACTTTAAAGATACGTGTATCCAAAAACTGTACTTCCAACCTGGAAGACACAAGGGTAAAACGCAAATCATTGTGGAGGTTATTCAAGAAAACCTGGAACTGCAGTAGCTCCTCCTCTGACCCCTCCCATATCAAAAAAATATCATCGATATAGCGGAGCCAGCAACGGACATGCCCCCAGAAAGATGACAAATAAACAGACTCCTCCTCCAGGACCGCCATATAGATGTTAGCATAAGTGGGGGCCACATTGGACTTGCATAGCTTCTTTCGTAAATTGAAATTGAAGGTGTTTTTTTCTGAGCAGCCTAAGAAAATTGTAGTTAAGGAACAGCATAACATACTTTGTTTGAAGGACACAGGTTTGTCTAACACTAGTACCTTTCAGCCCCCCGTATATAATCACTGTATTGAGGCATATATACAGGTTGTCCTAAGGGAAATAGAATTGTTGAGACAGAGTGAACAGAAGGGAGTCATTAAATATAATCTTACCAGATCAGAAAAGGAAGCTCTGGATGAGCTGGTGTCCGATGTGCGTATCACCATCAAGCCCGCCGACAAAGGCGGTGCCTTGGTGGTGATGGGCACTGAGGACTACAAGCGTGAAGTATATCGCCAGGTTTATGATGAGGAGGTTTATTCTAAACTGTCTAATAATCCTGTCCTCATATACAAACAGGAATTGGAGGAGCTGGTGAAGACAGCTGTAACGGAAGGTACTATTGATGAGCAATTGTGTGAATTTTTATTGCCTGCTAACCCTGTCACCCCTGTGATATATATGTTGCCCAAGATTCATAAACGACTTGACGCCCCTCCAGGACGTCCGATCGTTTCGGGCAGGGGTTCTCTGTGTTCCAATGTGGCTATTTTTCTTGACCGCATGTTGAGACACTTTGCGATGGGGGCTGCTTCTTATGTGAAGGATACTTCAGATTTTTTGTCTAAAATTTCTACCATTGATGTGTCAGATCAGTGTATTCTTGCGTCCTTTGACGTTGTTTCTTTATACACGTCTATTTCACATGATCTGGGATTGTCGGCTGTGCGATATAAGCTGACTGGCACGGACATGCCCCCTGAGCGGGCAGACTTCCTCCTGTCGCTGCTGGACTTTGTCCTACGAAGGAATTTTTTTGCCTTTGGGGACGAGTTTTTTCTGCAGCGACGTGGGACCGCCATGGGGTCCAATGTGGCCCCCACTTATGCTAACATCTATATGGCGGTCCTGGAGGAGGAGTCTGTTTATTTGTCATCTTTCTGGGGGCATGTCCGTTGCTGGCTCCGCTATATCGATGATATTTTTTTGATATGGGAGGGGTCAGAGGAGGAGCTACTGCAGTTCCAGGTTTTCTTGAATAACCTCCACAATGATTTGCGTTTTACCCTTGTGTCTTCCAGGTTGGAAGTACAGTTTTTGGATACACGTATCTTTAAAGTTGGTAACAAACTGGAATCTGATTTATTTGTTAAGCCTACAGATAGAAACAACATCCTACACTTTCAGAGCAACCACCCACGTAGGATGTTGGAATCCCTACCGTGGAGTCAAATGCTCCGTGTTAGACGGGTAGTGGGACAAGAGGAAATTGTGGATGAGAGACTTAGCTCCATGTGCGACAAGTTTATCGCCAGGGGCTATCCCTTGCAATTGGTACAACAACACAAAAACCAAGCCCTGTCAGTACGGAGATCGGATTTATTCACATCTAAGACACGCACGAAAGAAAAACGTATTCCCTTTATCTCTACGTTCTGCCCATTAAGTGGAAAAATTGCTAATGTCCTGAGAAAAAATTGGGGTATCCTTACTAAAGGTTGCCCCAAGGTAGAAGAATTTAGTCTCCCTCCTTTAATGTCCTATAAACGGACACGGAACATCCGGGATGTAGTTGTAAAATCTGACATAGGAGTATCCAAAGGTTCAGTACAAACATTGCTATCCACTTGTAAAACGGGATGTTTCCCTTGTCTGAATTGCTCCTGTTGTGGGAATTTAGTCAAGGGAGACACTTTCCATCACCCGCATACAGGCCGTGAATTTAAAATTAAACAGAGATACAACTGTAGATCGAGTTTTGTGGTATATTTAATCACTTGCCCTTGCGGTCTTTGTTATGTGGGTGAAACAACTAATGAAATAAGAGTGAGGATACAGAAACATAAAAGTACTATACGTACAGGGAAAGTTGAATTGCCAGTCCCACAACACTTTCTAGAAGCGAGACATACACTTAGCCAGTTGCGTTTTAGGGTCATTGATGGTGTCCCCCCGTTGGTCAGGGGAGGTGATAGAACACTGAGGCTAAAAAAATTGGAATTGAAATGGATTTTTTTACTTAATACTATGAGCCCTAGGGGCTTAAATTTGGAGTATAAGGTATTGCCGAATATGTGATGCATCTAGTCCGTACTTGTAATATAATATTTGTTAGGATTCAACCATTTTTGCTTTTAGTGATGGTTTTATCATCTTTTAATCTGTTGTTTTTCACTTTTTTCACTTTTTTTAGACATGTCCGCTTGTCTGCCATGGGTCCACTAAATGATGAGCGTTCAGACTACAGAGGAGTTTATATTTTCTGCATCCTGATGTGATTTCAGCTGAGCCTTCTGCCATATTTGTTCCAGCTGCCCTCTGTGATTCCCTATGGGATTTATACTGGAGGCTGTCACATAAGAACTGACAATCGTGAAGTGGTACTTTGATGAATGCGGTCCGGAGTTGCCAGCTTGCTACTGTACAGGAAGCCCCCTTTCCCAGGTCTATTTGCTGCATGTGTTGCTATATGGTCCGATGGTACCACTGAGAAGCGGACACACGCGGACTGAGTGTGTGCTTTTGCGCTTATGGATGGAGGGACCGCAGCACATGATATTGGTGGAACCACAGTACACAGCAATATGTGATGGGTTGCAGCTCATGACCTGAAATGGTGAGTGGAGAACTACATCAATAACAGTGATCTGTGATTACCAACCTGTCTGCATGAGGAGGAGCTGTTTATGCCGTATGTGCCTCTGGAGAGGCTATGGTGTGATTTTATCCTTGAACGCTCCGTATGTGACCTGCTTTGGATGCGGTTGAAGATCGGCTGGAGTACAGGACTTTTTACCGGACCTCTCATCTGAGACTTTCCTTGTATTATATTAATGTTTGGCAGGAGTTAGGTTCCTGCCGTTGGCATTGACCGGCTGACTCACGTCAGGCTGAGCGTGGTGAGTTGCTATGGTTGCGATCACATGATCGCGGCTGTCGACGCCCACCCTGCTGTGATTGGTGTTGTTTAGCGCAAGCGCAGTAAGCGCCGTGAGACGCCGGCGCCTGTGCTTATCGCGCTCCTCTGTAGCTCAGATAGTGGATGCACCTGTGGGAGACTAGCGCCCTGTGAGTAGTTTTAACCCTATGGTAATAAATATAGCACTTGATTTTGTTTAAATAAAGTTTATCTGTAATTGTTGTTGAAACACGGGTTATTAAGGGTTAATATGTGTTAATTATATGTTCCCTGTTCATTGGCTGATGATCCCTTATATACTGCATGTTTGTCCTAACTTTGTATGCTTGAGAAAGACCTATAAGGTTGAAACGTCGCTCTGTTTGCCATGCTGGAATAAAATTCTTTTTTTCCGTATTTCCGCCTAAGTGAGATGCTGTTACCATGCTACTGGACTTGAATTATTTTGTCCCTACAGGACACAGGGACAGGTAACTTTTGCATCTATATACAATTTTAGTGCTCTATATTACACTTAGACCGGAGGGTCTGTGTGGGGAAGTGCTATAGTGTACATTGTTTACACTAATAAAGCTAAATCATTTTCCATATTTCAGGCACCTCCAGAAATATCAACCCTAATGCACACTTTTGTGTCATATACAAACAGCCAGACCTTGACTGCTAAACCTTTTCCTATATCACAAACATATTAAAAGAAGCAAGACCCAGAACAGACCCTTGTAGCACACCACTTTTAACCAGTCACCATTTAGAATACACACCATCATCAACAACCCTCTGACCTTGTCTCTATCTGCCAACTGCAAATCCACTGCAATCATCCTGCAATTTGGTCCATTTCAAAATAATATATTTCAGCTCTATATAAGGAATTTTAAAACAATATCCAGGACATAATCTTCATCAACACGCTAGTGTGGTTAGCGATAATCAGATAACACAAGCAATGAGGTAAGATACAGGGGCCAGACGTTGAAATTTTATAGTAAAATACAATTGGAATAGTAAAATAGTAAAATGCAGTCTATGGTGATTTTAAAGTGTCACTGTCGTTATAACTTCTAAAATCAAATCAAAATCTAAATCAACAGTAGATGCAATATAAAGCAAGTTTGCAATGTACATTCATTATTTAAAAAAAAAAAAAATTCCGTTATCATGGAGAACACGGCACTCTTTTTTTTCTCCTGTGTATCCCAGGCCATCTAAGTGCTCACAGAGAGAAGGCAGTCATGTGACTGATGGACACATTAATGCCCCTATTCCACGAGTCGTTTGGAGGAGCAAACGAGCGCTATTAGCGCTCGTTTGCTCCTCGTTCCCCGCTCGCTGCCGCTGCTATTCAACGCGGCGTCAGCGAGCGGGTGAGTGCGGGAGGGGGTGGCGGGGAGCTGCGGGGGGGCTGCCCGGGGGATCGCTGATTGTCCGGGCAGCCCATAGGATATAGCAGCGTCTGCTGCCGATGCTCCTATTCAACGGAGCGACGGCAGCAGATCGCTGCTATATCAGTCGTTTGTTTTTCAACATGTTGAAAAACAAGTGACTGCAACGATCAGCCGACATGAACGATGTCGGCTGATCGTTGCACTCTATTCCACGGGACGAATATCGTTCGTAGCGGCCGATATCGGCCGAATACGAACGATATTGCTCCTTTAAACGACCCGTGGAATAGGGGCTTAAGACTTCACTTTTTCTACTTGACATATTTCTTGTTTCACTTCAAGAATTGCAAAAGCAGTTATGTGTTTACAACCTAATGAGAGTAATCATGTCTTTATAAATATATATTTACAGTACATGGTGACATAAATGAACAAAAACAATAATTAGGCTATGTTTGCACACAGTATTGTTGCTCAGTATTTTGGTTAGTATTTTGCAACCAAAACCAGGACTGCAAACACAGAAAGGCTCTGTTCACACACTGTTGAAATTTAGTGGATGACCGTCATTTAATGGCAAATAATTGCCTTTATTTCAAAATAACGGTCATTGTTTTAAAATAACATCAATTATTTGCCATTAAATGGCGGCCATCCACTCAATTTCAACAGTGTGTGAACAGAGCCTGTCTGTGCCACTCTTGGTTTTGCTTGCAAAATACTCACCAAAAATACAGTGTGCAAACGTGGCAAGAACAGCGGCTGTTGTGTGACACGGCAGTGTCAAACAACAACGGCTGTCTCACATGCTTACCCAGCCTGATGAACATAATTTGATTTCAATTGGAATTCAGGCCCATTTGGGTGTTCCCGCACTCCACTTAGGCTAGGTTCACACTGCGATTTCAGCATCCGTTTAACGCATCCGTTTTTTGCAAAAAACGCATGAAAAACGGATTGCAAAAAACTGATTCATTTGTGTGCATCCGTTTTTCCATTGACTTCCATTATAAAAAAAAACGGATCCGTTTTTTTTTGGCGGACCAAAACGGACCAAAAAACGTTGCTGACCCTATTTTTCTGGACGTTAAAAAAAAACGGATCCGTTAAACGGATGCTGAAAACGCAGTGTGAACCTAGCCTTAGCCATAGACCACAGTGTAAAGCACTGTGACCACAGGCTATCTTGTACAGCCACTGTTTACTGAATAGTAAATGCACAAAATAGACCTGACAATTACTTTGGAACAATGAATGTAGTGTATACAGTGTGTATACACTATGACTGTGGTTCTATACAAACTATTGCAATTTCAGGCTTTCAATAAACAGCGGCTGTTGTTGCAATCTGCAATAACGGACGTTGTTTATTGTAGATATACAGTGTATGAACGTGGCCTAATACTGTAATAATAAAATACTTTACATTTTACCCCTTATGTATGTATGGATTTCTGAACTAAAAAATATCCTAATTCGTTCTTGGAATGTAAAACTGTGCATTGTTGCTTCACTTTAGCAATAAAAGGGTTAAATTATTCTTTATAATTAAAAGAGGTTATGTGTGCATTTTAAGGGACAGAATCAATACAAAATAAATAAGAAGTTACAAATGTATTTAACCAAGACCATGTTATGCTGTAGGCCATATATTGATCTACACAAGAAGTATCAATCCTCCGCTCTGCTAAACATCTCTGTGAAGAGACTGGGACATATAAGGTTTGGCTAAACAAGAGTTTGGTTAAAGGTGAGAGAGGTTTCTTAGAAAATGCAATTGACTTGTGTTTCATTTAATGGTAGGACAGAGTGAGAGTGGAACCAAGCTTTGCAGGAGGTTTTAGGCATAGTGTAAGGTGAGAAGTCTCCAAAACCACTTATTTGAGAAGACCACCAGGTTTAATGCAACACATTTTCAGTCCAGCATAACATGCATGGTGGCCACTTCAATTAAGAAGACCAATCCCCAAAGTGTACTCAGTGGAACTGCAACAATCTCCACTAGTCTATATATTGGGCTATGTGGATGACCTAGCGTTAAATGTGGTGGAAAAAATTGCAGTAGCCCTTATTCTGTTCTTGGCTCGTAAACTTATTGCTTAACATTGGCTTGACGAGACCCCTCCCTCGGTATCGGAATTTGTGGGTAAGGTTAACTGGTTGATTGGTATAGAAAGGTACACATATGAAAAACGTAAAGCTAGCAAGAAATTTGAGAAACTCTGGGGAAAATGGATGGCTACCCCTGAACTAGCGTCCCCGGGCTCCCGCTCTTAAACTGGGATGTGTGGTGTGCGAGATGAAGGGATGGTTTGTGTCTCCCCTGATAATGTTCCATTTATTGCTTGTCGGCGGGTGGTGTACGGGGCTTGGCCTAGCCAGGCCCCTCTTCTATACAATGTTTACCTTGTTTTTTTGTTTTTGTTTTGTTTTTCTGGACAGTTCGAGATTTGATAACACTTACGCGGTGAAGTGATGTTAAGGCTCTTGACATATTGCACTTTATATATGTTAACATAGATTGTGGAATTGGAAGGTTCGGGGGGGAGGGAGGGATCGGGAAGAGGGGAGGGGGTTAGGGAGGGTGTGGGTTGGAGGGTATGCCCTCTGGGGATTTTTTGTTTGTACGGGGAGAAAACTTGTTTTGTACAAGAAAAAGTTTTTCAATAAAAATGATGTTGATTCAAGAAAAAAAAAGAAGACCAATCCCATAGAAGACCACATTTAAATGCAATTTCGGATGAGCTTCTGAAAGTGGCTTTACTGTAGTTAGCTAAGAGACTTGCATATTTGCCAACTACATCTTTCACTAATGCTTTTTAACTTCAGGAAGAAAATGTGGCTGGCAACCTTATTAGTGTAACCCTTCTAGTGCTTATATTTTTTATAGCTGTTGGATTCCATTTTTGGTGATACAGAACTCCAAATTCCCTTACATAGGCATAGGATCAGAGGCAGACATATAACTTGTGCAGCATGTTCAGCTGCACAGGGGTCCAGGCCAATAGAGGGGCCTGTCAGGCTCAGACTCAAAAGTGTCAGCTCAGCATGGCACATGTCTGTAGTGGGCTCCCCAGGCGGTACCAGCACCCGCTCCTGTGGGGCCCACTTAGTGATTGGATGCTGTCCCCGGACAGGGCTGGTTCTCCTCTCTCCTCCTGCACACTGCTGCTACTGACAGCCGCTCCCCCTCCTGTATTCCACTGTCCGGCATACCTTGTGTGAGGAGGAGAGGAGACAGCATGTGATGACAGGGGCTGGAGGGATCCTACAGGGTTATGGCTGCCAGGGGCAGGATGTGATGACAGGGGCTGGAGGAATCGTGCAGGGTTATGACTGCCAGGCACAGGACTGTGAAGAGGAGCAGCAGCAGCAGCAGCTCTGACAGTGAGTGATTATTGTCAGTGTGTCTGTCAGGCTGCTGGAAGTTGTAAAATAGAGGGTGGACTGTGTAAGAGAAAGCCCTCCCCCTTCCCTTCTGATGCTGATGTTTTATTGTAAGTTTATGCCTTTTTTTGCCAAGAACTGTGCCCCTCCCCCCTGCAGCATGGTTGTTTTTCTCTTTCATCTACCCCCTAAGCAGCCACATACAGTACATGTATCCCACCTGTGCAGCCACATACAGTACATGCATCCCACCTGTGCCCCAACAGTGATTAAGGACCCATTTGTCCTATGCCCTATTAGTGCTGTTCTGGGGTCACTTCCACACTCTGTGATATATATTCTAATCTTCCACAAAGCATCCAATGTAAAATGCACCTAGGACCCTCAATGTACAACAGCTGCAAACACTACAACTCCCAGCATTTATTACAGTCTGAAGTCCTCCAAACTTTTGCATGCATACAAACTTTATCCAGATATTATCCTCGGTTTGATTCAAATCCTGGACCCTAGTGCTCTAAGACAACAATGCTAACCATTGAGCCACTCTAAACTGGATTTACTGTGACACTGATCAGTGTCACAGCTAATCTCCGGCGTACTCCGGCCCGGGGGTATTTTTCAGCTATGGCCAAGGATGGGGTGGTTATGGACGGCGGAGGTCACTTACCTACCCCATTCCAGCTCTTGGTCCCGGATCATGCCGCACAGTACACCCGTCCCGCAGCTGCTTCCTGGTCGGAGCTGCCGCATGAAACGTGACGTCTCAAGGCAGCTCAGCCATTCAGTGGCCGAGGCGGGACTTTGCTACGGCCGCTGAATGGCTTTAACTTTGAAACTATACAATACAAAGTACTATACAAAAATGTAAGTTATTTTTTATTGGTGCATACACTGCAGTATAAAGAATATAAACATGTATATATAAAATGGCAAGATGCATTACAGTACATATAAATCAGTATTACAGTAACAGGATACAAGGCTTGTCAGCTAGTTGTGAGTCAATGAAATTGCTGATGTAGATAATTAGTATTGCATGTAAATATTCACACCTTGACCAAATATTAATTTTTGTATTGGCAGTTATAGGATGCATTGGACCATGGAACCATAAAAATAATGTTAAGGAAAAGCTATACGTTTACACAACATATTTACAACTTTTAATAGATTAAATCTATATGGCAAAGTAAATATTTTTGCTTTTTTTATGTCTTTTATTTCCTTTTAATTTCAAGATATTACATATCTGACTAGAGTCAATGTCACTGCAAAAATGAAAGGCAATGTGTAAAGGTAGCATTGTACTTAACCCCTTTAAGACAGAGCCCTTTGATGCCCGGATGTCTGGATCAAAATAATGCAATGTTCCTCCTCGCCTTCTTAGAGCCATAGCGCTTTTATTTTTCTACCTACAGGGCTGATTGGGGCTTCATTTTTTGTGCCATGATCTCTAGTTTTTATTATTATCATATTAGTGTAACAGAAAAATTTTGATCGCTTTTTATATATATTTTTTTCTGATATATAATTTAATAAATTAGCTATCCTGGAATGTGTTCTTTTCGTGCGTTTACGCCGTTCACTGTGCAGGAACATTAAAGTTATATTTTAATAGATTGGACAATTTTGCACGCTATGATATGTAATATGTTTATTTTTTTTTTTTAAATATATTTTTTATTTTTGTAATGGGAATATATGGGAAGATATGTGCAGTAGGAACATATATATACATATTACTGATGGGAAGGGGTTAAAGAGGTTGGGCACTTATTGCTAAGGTGTATCTAATTGCTTAGGTGTATTTTAATACTAATGTAATGGTTCCTACTGCTGCTGTACCCGAGGCTTGAGATATAAGAAGCTCCTTCCCCTTGTTGTCCTTCCAAGTAATCAGTGAATTTGTCCATAGGCTGACCAAGCATGGCACCATGCTCTTCCCTCCTTGTCCTTCCCTGCACCTGTGTATGGCTATGGAAGATGCCGAGGGAGCAGCATGGTCACATGCTCAGCCCTCTTATGGATGGTATCTCTGTTCACAAGTTCCGGTAGAGATTGTGGTAAAAGAAGGGAGGAGTGTCTTATATCTTAAGACTGGGGAACAGCGGATACAGCAGGAGCTCTTCCTCCAAGAAATTTGACAACCCCTTTAAAAGCTATGTTCTTCTTTGCAACAATTTTTTTTCTACAGCTTCTGTGTAGCCTTATTTGTCTCCATGGTAACAAAATGAACCTGTGTAGTCTATTGCCATCTGTGGGGTCATATTCCCTTTTATCTATCCTCTTCTTCTCAGTAAAGTACATTTTCTGGATATTCGTGAAATGGTTCAAAGATAGAAGGGCCTATTGTTGAAGAATGATACTTTATAGTGTTTGTATGTATTTTGGTACTATAGAGACACATAGATCTGCATAGAAGCTGTACACAAAAAACACTAACCACTGTTTAGTTGAAACTGCATGCAAAGAGATTTCACCTCAGCATTTGGATAATCCTTTAAAAAAATCAGCCTCAGAAGCATATTCCCTTATTCCTCTTCAGGCCGCTCAAATGAAAAGCCATCTTTAGTTGAGGTCATAAGTTTATACACACTTAGGAGATGATTATTACGAAAATATACATTACCTTGCCGTCTATGGAATCCCGGCCAGAGCGTATACACATAGCATACGCTCCGGACGGGATCTCTAGCGGCACCGCAAACAACTGACATGTCAGTTGTACACTATGACATATCAGTGCACACTATGGAGCGAGCGGCTCCGGCCACATGCTCCATAGTATACTTATTTAAACCTAAAAGGGCATGTGAAAAGGGGATGTCTGAATGATACAACCCCTTTAAGGTTTTTTTCGCCTAGGTCCAGTCTGATGGAGACCAAATGGCAGTGAAAAAAGGTGCAACTTCATATTCAGAAGTGGTACAGACCATATGCATTTGGCTCTGCATATGATGTCTGATTTCCTGTGGACATGGTTTCTCCAAATGTAAAAAAAAAAATAATATTGTATTTTTTAACAACAGTAATTATGTGCAATATTTTACCACAGACATATGACATTACGGAAAAGCCCTATGCATCCTACACATAAAATAAAAACCTTGAAAAAAGTCTGTGCTCCATTCAGTCTTCTTTTTTGTCTGATGAACTAAGAGCTTCCTCTGTGCTACTGTTGATGTCTTGATTTCCGGCTATGAATTTTTCTAAATTCTTGTCTTCCAACTCCTCCTGCTGCAGTACATGCAAGTAATATTTCTGGTGGTCAAGGTAAGTTGTAAATAATTTTGCATATTCTGGATGATTGAGAAAAAAGTTTTTGAACTCCTCTAAAAGAAATAATAAAAAAAAAAATTACCATCAAGACTGTTGGTGTATCATGTACCATGACTGCTTCCAATATACATGCAGCAAATAAACATGGTGTTCTTATCTTTATATTGAGGAGAGAAAGGGACGAGGCACTGCTGCGGCACTTGAGTCTTTAAGGAAAACTGCACTTTTATAAGGCTATGTTCCCATTAAAGGAACATGCCGTCATCTACCGGTAAAAGATGGCCGTCTATTAATAATGAAGACTCTAAATAATAATCACAATCACGGTAAAGAAATGGTGTAATGTCTTGTTTCCTTTGTAGTGGTAAGGCAAAAAAAATAGATCACTTACTGAAAGGTTGGCAGCAGAATTATTTTATAATTATTATAAATATTATAATCTTGGAAAACCACCAATAAAATTGCCAGCGGCCAAGTGTTAGCTGGAGGTCAATGGAAATTTATGATCTGCCTTACAGACATGGCGTTTTTGAGCCTCCGTGGCAGTTTTTCCAAAATGCAGCATGCTGAGGGTGAGGCTTTTTTTGTTTGTTTGTTGGCAAACTGTGGCGTTTTTTTCTACTATAGACTTCAACTGAATTCTTCTGGTCTAGCAAAACTACTGTAGGTCAGGTGATGGCAGAGGGAAAAAAAATTCACTACGTCAAAACCACAAAAAAGATCATTCACAGCATAAAGTCAAAAACGGCAGAAAAAAATCCAGAGAAAAAAATCGCATTGGCAGTTTTCTGCTGTTTTTTGGAGGGCTGAAAAACACCACACAAGAAAGGATGTGTGAGGGCACCCTAAAAGTTGGTATACTTCATAGAGAACAGACGAAAAGATATGATATAAAGATATAAAGATATGCCAACTTTTTGTAAACATTTTTTCGCACAGGCTGCATCCCTGCTGGCAAGTCAGGGGGAGCCCCAGGCCTTCTGCAGTGGCTCAGAGAACAATGAGGACGGACGCCCCACTATTCACTGCAGCACAGAGGAGACTTGTTTTTCTGGCAGATTCCGTGGAACCGAGGCATCACCAGGAGAAGTCTTCATGATGATCTAAACCAGACTAAAAGAAAAAGTTCCTGCAAAAAACATCACCTGCAATTCATGCAGAGAAGACGCCCTCTGTGAGTCTATTGTTGAGTATTGTCTTATGTTAATGTATTACTATTTTTTAGTTGTATGTGGTATTACAGTTTGTCTCTATTCACATCAATGGAACTAAGTTGTAATACTACACATGATCTGAGGACTGGGATAGAGCTGTTTATGAAAGATAGCAACCATGTTTTTTTTAAATCCTGGATAACCCTTTTAATAGGGTTGTCTAAAATTGGAAAAGAACAGCTACTTTGTTACTGAAACAGCACAACCGCAGGGACAGCTCTGCCCTTTATGTCAATATATATATATACATAGTTGGGGGGGTGCCAGAAGATGGTTTCACACAGGGCGCCAGCCACCCTAAGGCCAACCCTGGTGCCTAGAGCAGCATGGACTCCAAATACAGGTCTGAGTGTAGCCCTTGCGTTAAAGAAAATCTGTCATCAAAAAATTATAAAATTATCTATGAAAGGTTTTCTAAAAGGCTTTCTGAAAATAGATAGATTTTTTTTTCTGTATATGCTGCAGTTTATGTTGAGTAAACCAATACAAACAGTTGAACAAAGCATAAAATCCAAACCATGAAATCTGTTCTGTATACTGTAGAAATCTGCAGATTTCTTGTGAATTGCCAGAGCTTTTAGAGCTTTTAGTGGTAGCCAGTTATCTAGACAATAAACTGTCAAATTATACAATATCTGGCTATCCCGTGTTTTGAGACTCACAACCGAGGCTCCACGAACTCTTGTTTTGCATATTTAAATTTTTGGGGGCATCAGTGGAGACTCTTGATTGAGTACTTCATTGGAATTTTTTACTGATCTCCTTGACTTCAGTGATTATTGTGTTTTGTTGGTTGATTTCTCATTGCCCCAACTAGCCAGAATCCTGCTCCACACTGACGAGGGGCAAATACCCCGAAACGGCTGTCTGTGGATGGAGGCCTGCCTTGGCAAGCCCTTGTCATGTCGCAATACTGGCACCTTGAGTTAGACAAAAAGGGGCCACCCTGTTGTTTCCCTATTTATGTTCCAATACTCGCAACCAAGTGGGACTTAAGGGGCTATTTATCAGGGTGGTGTGGTGCTCTCCCCATCATGGAGGTGCCCCATGGCAACAGGCTAGAGATATCTGGCTATCCCGTGTTTTAAGACTCATAACCGAGGCTCCATGAATGATAGGGAACGAACAGGTATAAAAGGAGAAGGAGACAAGTTTGCTAAATGAATGTATTTGCAAAAAAAAAATGTTTAACTTCATGAACTGTAGAAGTGAGGTGAGATAAGAACTCCTCTTTAAACTGTACTGGGCCTGATAGCCTGGCATCCCAGGATGTTCCACCTGCTGCTTTCCTGATGGACTTAAAAGCTGTCATCCCAAATAAAAATGTTTTACATACCAGTTTGAGGACAGCAAAAATCAAAGGACATATAAAGCAAAATATTTATGGATGCTTTCACATGGGGCATACTGTATATACCGCAGATATTACGCAGCAGATTTCTATGCAAATGCCAATCAATCACATTGACTGATAATAGTGTTCGTTTGGGTTTTTTGAAATTCAGTATAATATAACTGAACAGCAATTGGAAAACAGTCGATGCATAATCTTTCATTGCAAATTTGGTATCTAGACCAAATCCAATCAAAGAGCAATCTTTAAAGGGGTACTCCAGCAAAAGTCCTTTTCTTTCAAATCAGCTGGTTTCAGAAAGTTATATAGATTTGTAATTTACTTCTATTTAAAAATCTTAAGTCTTCCAGTATGTATCAGCTGCTGTATGTCTAGCAGGAAATGGTGTTTTCAGTCTGACACAGTGCTCTCTGTTGCCACCTCTGTCCTAGAGAGGAACTGTCCAGAGCAGGAGAGGTTTTCTATGGGGATTTGCTGCTGCTCTGGACATTTCCTGTCTCAGACAGGTGTCAGCAGAGAGCACTGTGTCAGACTGAAAACAACATTTCCTGCAGGACATATAGCAGCTGATAAGTATGGGAAGACTTGAGATTTTTAAATAGAAGTGAATTACAAATCTATATAACTTTCTGAAACCAGTTGATTTAAAAGAAACATATTTTCGCTGGATAACCCCTTTAAGCAAACACTCTGAAGAAACGTCCTCTTTGTCTGAATCCTGATGACTCACAGTGTTTTTATTTCAGTGTCTTCCATTCTGTAGTCTGAGTCATTCTGCTTGGGGGTCAGGGTCTATCCTATTTCTAGAAGTCATGTGGATATACAATATAACTCTGTAAAATATAACAGTAGTAGCATGCATACTATATGTATCTCTGGGCCTTCTTACCATAAGAGAGCTTTCCTGATTCATCAGCATCCATATCTTGGAAAAGTTTGGAAACATCAAGATCTGGGACACCCAATGCAGATCGTAACAGGGAACTGAATTCCTTCTCTGTGATGCTGCCATCTCCATCAATATCAAATAACTAGAGTAAAAGTAAAATGTTTTAGTTATATTTTATTATATAATAATGGCAGGCAATTGATTACAGTAATGCTGCGTTTACACGTAACGATTATCGTGCGAATTTGCGCGATAACGATCGAATTCGAACTATAATCGTACGTGTAAACGCAGCGAACGATCAAACGACGAACGAGAAATCGTTCATTTTGATCTTTCAACATGTTATCAAATTGTCGTTTGTCGTTCGCAAAAAATTTGCAGTTCGTTCCGTGTAAACAGTCGTCGCGCGATAGTCCGGCCGCCTGCCCGCCGCCCGACCCCCCGCTCACAGCCCATCGCCATCCGCTCCGCGGGCTGCGGGGGTGGTGATTACAGCGGCGGCGGGGGTGGCGATCAGGGCCGGGCTGCGGATGAGCGGGGGACCGGGCTGCGAGCAGAGGGCCGGGCTGCGAGCGGGGCGCCAGGTTGCGAGCGGGCCGGGCTGCAAGCTGCGGGCCGGGCTGCGGGCGGGCCGGGCTGCGGGCGCGCGATCTCATAACGATCGCAAAACGATTTTTCCGTACGATGTATCGTACCGTCTAAACGCTGATTGTTATGAAAAAAAATCGTTACTCCGAAATCGTTATTCGTACGATCAGCCAATTATCGTTCTGTGTAAAAGCAGCATTACTATAAAAAATATATCTACATTCCAGCTGGTATATAAAACACATGGCACATACAAGTAATGGAATGGGCACTGCAGCATCAGAATAGAATACATGAATGTCGGTTTGCAGGAGCTGCAAAGTCCCCATGACATGAATTTACATGGAGCTGGAAGGGATTAAAAGGGTTAATAAGAAGAAAGCTAAAACCTTCTGCACGTAGGACTGAAACTTTTTCTGAGACACAGGGGCATTCGTTCTATCAGCTCCCTGGTCTACAAGTGACATCACTCATGCACTGGGGAGCTGGGAGATTGAAGGAACACTAGGGGGACTGTGTCCGGCCAGGTGAGTTCATGAAAGAATTAAAATGGTATTCCTCTAAGAACATAGTAAAATAAAACTAAACTTTTTTTTTTAATGTTTTTATAAAATAAAAAAAAACGACTGGAATCATGCTTTTTGGGATTTTTGTGGGGATTTTTTGGTATACTATTGGGATTTTATATATATATTTGTGTTTATCATTATCCTTTGTTGTGGGACCATCTATTATGTTAGAACATGCCATATTTATTGACTTGTTTCTACTTAGGTCTACTCGTAAAAAAACAATAGCAGAATGTATCTATAGTGGGTGCACAGGCAGCAGCACAAGGGTTTTGAGGGAACCTAAAGACCACTCTGCCACATTAGAAAATACTGGTGTTATAAATGACCCATTTTAAGGATGGGGTCAACCCTGCTGTGCATTCACTGACATACAGTAGCTGCTGAAGCTGATAGCAGAGAAATTCAGACATGTTCAGGCAGAGTACAAATATGGTCAGGCGCCACCTAGTGTTAACAAAAAGAATATCACTCTTCTCTAAACACATAGTTTTAGGTCAATAAACCCCTCTATGGGCTAGGATGCCAAAACTAGATGTATACATTATTGTACCCCTATGTGGCCATGCTAGCCCAGAATAAAGGTTCTGAAGGGTCTTCAAGAAACAGAAATTTCACCTGCAAGTAAAATTAACAATTATACACTCTGTGACCAGAATTGGTCAACATAAAATCAATTTTGGCTGATATAAAAATGAATGTGAATATCCAGGTCTGAATGGTTAATTCAGCGCTGACATTTTATTTGGACAATAACCATGTTAGTAGCTAATAGTTGTTAGGACAATTACACTTGTTACCATAGTAACAAATGACATGACATGACAAGATTACTACCTACCCCAATGCACTCGGGGGTAATCGGCAGCCAGAAACCTACCCCCTGGGCTGCTCTGGTTCCTAATATTAAATGTCAATGGAGTCTAGTGAAAAGACGTGAATGGAGCAGACAGGAAGATTCATGTGACTTTTATTACTCCAGCACTTGCAGGCACTGGATACTACTGACCGCACCAGGTCAGGAAGGAATAGCTATGTGTATTATTACCAACATTTGGAATTTTTTTCTCCAGGTACCCCGCATAATACAGATCCCAGACTCATACAGCAGTATAAGGCCCCCGCATAATACAGACCCCAGACTCATACAGCAGTATAAGGCCCCCACATAATACAGACCCCAGACTCATACAGCAGTATAAGGCCCCCGCATAATACAGACCCCAGATTCATACAGCAGTATAAGGCCCCCGCATAATACAGACCCCAGACTCATACAGCAGTATAAGGGTACCACATAATACAGACCCCAGATTCATACAGCAGTATAAGGGTACCACATAATACAGACCCCAGACTCATACAGCAGTATAAGGCCCCCACATAATACAGACCCCAGACTCATACAGCAGTATAAGGCCCCCGCATAATACAGACCCCAGATTCATACAGCAGTATAAGGCCCCCGCATAATACAGACCCCAGATTCATACAGCAGTATAAGGCCCCCGCATAATACAGACCCCAGACTCATACAGCAGTATAAGGCCCCCACATAATACAGACCCCAGATTCATACAGCAGTATAAGGGTACCACATAATACAGACCCCAGACTCATACAGCAGTATAAGGTCCCGCATAATACAGACCCCAGACTCATACAGCAGTATAAGGCCCCGGCATAATACAGACCCAGATTCATACAGCAGTATAAGGCCCCGGCATAATACAGACCCCAGACTCATACAGCAGTATAAGGGTACCACATAATACAGACCCCAGACTCATACAGCAGTATAAGGGTACCACATAATACAGACCCCAGACTCATACAACAGTATAAGGGTACCACATAATACAGACCCCAGACTCATACAGCAGTATAAGGTCCCGCATAATACAGACCCCAGACTCATACAGCAGTATAAGGCCCCGGCATAATACAGACCCAGATTCATACAGCAGTATAAGGCCCCGGCATAATACAGACCCCAGATTCATACAGCAGTATAAGGGTACCACATAATACAGACCCCAGACTCATACAGCAGTATAAGGGTACCACATAATACAGACCCCAGACTCATACAGCAGTATAAGGGTACCACATAATACAGACCCCAGACTCATACAGCAGTATAAGGCCTCGGCATAATACAGACCCAGATTCATACAGCAGTATAAGACCCCGGCATAATACAGACCCCAGACTCATACAGCAGTATAAGGCCCCCGCATAATACAGACCCCAGACTCATACAGCAGTATAAGGGTACCACATAATACAGACCCCAGACTCATACAGCAGTATAAGGGTACCACATAATACAGACCCCAGACTCATACAGCAGTATAAGGGTACCACATAATACAGACCCCAGACTCATACAGCAGTATAAGGCCCCCACATAATACAGACCCCAGACTCATACAGCAGTATAAGGCCCCCGCATAATACAGACCCCAGACTCATACAGCAGTATAAGGCCCCTACATAATACAGACCCCAGACTCATACAGCAGTATAAGGGTACCACATAATACAGACCCCAGATTCATACAGCAGTATAAGGGTACCACATAATACAGACCCCAGACTCATACAGCAGTATAAGGCCCCCGCATAATACAGACCCCAGACTCATACAGCAGTATAAGGCCCCGGCATAATACAGACCCCAGATTCATACAGCAGTATAAGGCCCCCGCATAATACAGACCCCAGACTCATACAGCAGTATAAGGCCCCGGCATAATACAGACCCCAGATTCATACAGCAGTATAAGGCCCCCGCATAATACAGACCCCAGATTCATACAGCAGTATAAGGCCCCCGCATAATACAGACCCCAGACTCATACAGCAGTATAAGGCCCCCGCATAATACAGACCCCAGATTCAAACAGCAGTATAAGGCCCCCGCATAATACAGACCCCAGATTCAAACAGCAGTATAAGGTCCCCACATAATACAGACCCCAGATTCAAACAGCAGTATAAGGTCCCCACATAATACAGACCCCAGATTTATACAGCAACCCATGGTTCAGACAAAAATGAGTAGAAAAAAGGTGTTGATCAAGCACTCCAAAAAAAGGTTGAAACCTTGTATCTTTATTTCATGTCGATAATTAAAAGCTCCATTTGGGAGCACACAAGAAAATCATGTCTTCATGTTTAGAGATGATCGAACAGTGGAAAATGGCGAACCTTCCACATTTGATTCCCGATGCCTTCCCGGTCTGTCGGGAAGGGACAGCTCGGGTACCGCCTGGAATTCTGGAATACAGCCTATTACCTAGGCTGAATCCCGGAATTCCAGGCGGTACCCACGCTGTCTCCTCCTTCCCCACAGACCGGGAAGGCATCGGGAATCAAATGCGGAAGGTTTTGACAAGGTTCGAGTTCTATAGAATCTAAGATTTTCCGCTGTTCGATCATCTCTATTCATGTTATCCTTTGTTTCTGCTTGACTCTTTCCTGGAGTACAAATACCATAGTAATCTCATAGGGACACATAGAGACTGGCATGGCTTTTGTACCAAGAAACACAGCAGTACAATATTTGCAGTTTCTATCTCTTAGTTGTACAACTCAGTATCCCCCATATAGTATCCCCTATAGGCAAACCACCTGGTTGGTAGGTAGTATTCCTCATGTAAGCAATCTCCTCCAGTAGTTAGCCTTCCCCCCAGTAGTTAGCCTTCCTCCACATGCAGGCATCACCTTCCAAAAAAAAAAACACCCTTGCTCACCCGGCCCCTATGCATTCCACTGGCATCTCCCCTTCCCATTTTGTAAGTATGCCAGAGAGCAGAGGAATAGATCAAGCCACATAGCAAATAAGCGAGTTCAGCTTTTATTTTTCATATTGCTGTGGTAAAATGAAAGTTGAGTTGTGATTGGCTTCTATGGGCAATAGAATCTTACTGTTTACTTTTTAGTGTACATATTTGTATTAAAAAAAAATAATGAAGAGGGGTGCTTTGAATTTTTATTGAGAGGATTTTTTATTATGCATATATTCTTTTTTTTGTTAGTTGCCCTAGTAGACTATATATGCAACTTCAGTATATGCAACTGAAAATGAAAACAAATGAAGCTCTAAAAATATGGGTGTTTTTCATGTTTTAAACCTTTCACAGTGTTTTAAAACTCACATATTGTATTTTTCAGGACACTAGGTTTACAATCATTGTAAACTCTCTTGTAGATTGTATGTTCTTATGAGCGGGCCCCTTTCTCTTTGATGGTTAATGATGATGGCTATTCACAAAATTTCAACAATGTGTGAACAAAGTTTTTCTGTATTTTTAATCCAATCCTGGTTTTGGTTGCAAAATACTGACCAAAATACTTAGAAAAAATACTGTGTGAGGACAGGGCCTAAATGTGTATTTCTGATTTTGTCTATATATCCTCAAAATTGGAAAGTGCTGTGGAATATACTGGCAATATATGAATAAATATTATTACTGTTAAAACTGCTGAATCTAGTGAGTTATACAATTTGTAAAGCTCCCATTGACTTTAAAGGGACTGTACCATCAGGCCTGGGCTGAAGCACTGGAGCGGGCTGACCCACCCCCAGTGAGAGGAAACCTCTGCCCTCTATGACACTGCTCCATTAGAATGAATTGAGCTGTATCATAGAGAAACGGGGGTGTCCTCCCATTAGGAGTGGGTCAGCCCGCTCCAGTGCTTTAGCCCAGGCCTGATGGTACAGTCCCTTTAAAGGCAACCTGTCACTGGGGACGCGGGCACAGAGCCCGCCGGACCCCCTGGTGCAGCCCCCGGATACTTACCCTTTCCGACAAGTCGCATTCCTGGAGCTCTTCTCAGCGGCGTGCGCGCACGGCTTCGAGCGCTGATATTTTCGTCCCGGGACCGACTCCAGGAACGGGACTCGTCGGAAAGGGTAAGTGTCCGGGGGCTGCACCGGGGGTCGGGCGGGCTCTGTGCCCACGTCCCCGGTGACAGGTTCCCTTTAATGGTGCAGCCCTGCTAGATTCACTGTTTTCCTGTGGATATGCCATAGATGCCCCATTCTGGGCAACGATCTACAGTATCCCCACACACACCCCCCGCCCCCCTTCAGTGCTCTATTGCTAGGTCTTGATTTCATGGAAATAACCAGACTCCTACAAAAGGATTGGGCTATGTTCACACAACGTCCTGAAAAGGAAAAAGACCTCCGTTATTGCATCATTTTAATATGCTTGACTAAAATGCATTGAAGTCTAGGGAATAAAGGATGTCTTTTTCACACATTGTATTGAATGACTGACGTCTTTTGAGGCGGACGTATTCAATACAATGTGTGAAAAAGACGTCCATTATTCCGAAGACTTCAATGCATTTTAGTCAAGCCAATTAAAATGATGCAATAACAGACGTCTTTTAAAACACCAAAAGAGGACGCTTTTTTCCTTTTTTGGACAGTGTGTGAACAAAGCCCTACTGCGTAAGGCAAGCCAAGCAATAAGTTGCATGCCAAAACTGGAAGCCCTGCTGTTTTATCTATGGTTGTCCGCCCTGCTCTCCACGATTTATTTTTTGTTTGTTTGTTTTTTTGCACTATGGAATTTATTCCTTTTTCATACCTCCTGAATTTCAGTTGTAATTGGTAATAGTGCAGTAAAGAAAAGGAACATTACCTGCAAAAAAAAACCTACACATTATAACTGAGGTAAAGTGTAGACAGTGTTTGAAATGTCTACCTGCCTGAAGGCCTAAAGCAATGTATGAAGGTTGCCCAGACAACAGATGAAAGGTCCAGATTAAGGAAACAGGTATTAACACAATAGTGCATTAGAAGCAAAGGTCACCAAAACCTTCAGGTTATCATTAGGGATATTATATGGAAAACGTGGCTGAATCCTCTACTAATGAAGAGCTACATTCCTCTTAATAAAACAAAACTCCGATGGATTAAAGCAAGGTGATTTGGTAAAATAAAAAACAAAAAAAAACTTGGGTACTTTTGTAGGAATAAATTAAAGCCTTGAAATTCACTGATCTTAATTTATATCCGATTATAGAGACACAAATGCTGCACCTTCTCTCAATGGCAGCAAATCTGAATAAACCCAACTCTATATGACTGTCTCATGAATACAATATTATGCAACTTACTACTAAATAATAATTTATGACATCCAGAATATAGTAAATTAGTAAATGCAATTTTATTGTTTACAAATGTTTAGACAAGTAGCATAAAATGCAGAATGTCACACTAGAAAAACAGCACCCTAGACTACACAGCATGAGATAGAACAACGGTATAATGTGTGGCACACGTTCAAAATGACTGTAACCATAAAGACTGGCATGCCTGTCTGTGAGAAGAAACCCACATTGTCATAAACTGTATCAACTGCCTGTAACATTTTATCAGAACATATATCCCAGAAAATCACATTTTTATGTCTTCTCGTGAAAGGCTGCATGAGCTTCAGGCCAAGAATGCAAAGAATTCTCAAAAGCTTTACAAATATTTCAATGAAGAAATAATATGCAAAGTAGCACTCTCAGATGACTTTTCAAGGAAGCTTTCCTTTCAAGTCAGTATTCACTCTAAGAGCCGTGCTAGATGGCCAATAGTAAACGAGTGCTGATCTGCTAGATCGGGGCTCATTTACTGAGCCTATTACACGGCTTGTTTTTTACACAGCACGGAGATCGTTAGCGATCCGCAGCCTCTGGTGAAACTTCAGAGCCGGTCTCTGAAGTTACAGGCCACTGAGCCAATCACTAGCTGTGGCGATCCTGCCCGGCCAGTGATTGGCTGAGCAGCCTGTTACTTCAGAGACTGGCTCTGAGGTTGTACTGGCAGCTGCAGGGAGTGGGGAGAAGCCAGGAAGAGACCCCGAGAGCATGGAGAGGCAATTATGAACTTTTTATTTATTTTTCATATTCATCAGCCATTGGCCGTACATCACTATTACACGTAGCAATATGTGGTTGGCGGTCGATGATTTTAGATCTTGACCAAACAACATGATCAGCTGATGATCACTGTCATGGACTAATCATGCTAGTTTTTTCATTTTATTTTAAATAAATCTGAGCGTTTGTTTTTCCTTTACAAGAAAATCATAAGGATATTGGCCAAAATTTACCACTGACCTTAAAGATAACCAATCAACCCAATTGTGCTGATATGGTTCTCTGGGGCACAGTATACAGCTCCTGAGCAGCCCACAGCATGTACCGATGGCGGCTGCAGCAGAAGCTTTGTACGGCAGAAGAAGACGTTTTATTATCTGGGTGTGCAGCAGGCAGAGGCAGGCAGGTAGTCATCTGGGCAGCTCCCCGCCCATGTCTAGTCACTGCTCTCTGCCTGTCAGTGCGCTCGCAGGGATGATTGACAGGGAGAGAGGCCTGTTACAAAATGTGTCACAAAAAATCACCTTAGAATCACTTTTAAAGCATCCCAGAGCTATAACCACCGAAAGTGAGGCAGGTCAGAACGGTCAGTTCTGGTCCGTGAAGTGTCACTGTCATCATAAAATGTCAGCGTTTTGATCAGTCCTGGTCTGAATGTTCATACCCATACCAACTGTGAGAATGAGCCGGGAGAGGATCATGCTCCCTGCTCTGTCAGTGAAATCAGTCAGGCTCCATGGACTTACATAGACTCAAACCAGCGTAACCCTGAAGGGGTTATTTAATTGTTAACAGGTTCTGGAAGTAGAATGGTAACAATACATTTCAACAATGTATAAGATAAAATTCCTTACCTTAAATGCCATTTGGATTGTATCCTCAGAATTGGCAGGATTGCAAAGGATTGCTATTCCAATAACATACTCTCTGAAGTCTATGGTACCATCTCTGTCCTATAACAAAAAAAAAGGAGAAGAAAATACACACAGCTTAATAAATTGAAAATTGTTACCATTATTTTCTATACATGACAGTCATGTTTGCCAGTTCAAAGGGTTAATCTAGTTCCAGCAAATGTTATTCTTTGTAGAATAAAAATAAAAATGAAAAAAAGTTCCTGTATCAAATCACAGTTTTCACAATCCCTATTGGCTGTCATTAAGTAAGAACATTTACTGTTTACTTCCAGTGGATATAAATTTGTGCAGGTCATACAATGGACACACAGGTGCAGGAATGACTAAAGTTACACTACAGATATCAGAGTTATAACAAATACCAGGCAAAAGGAACATCATAATCTCTATAGACTACACTCCCAGGCTCTAAAGCAGGGGTCGGGAACCTATGGCTCGCGAGTCAGATGTGGCCCTTTGGATGACTGCATCTGGCTCATAGACAAATCGAGTGAGCCAGGGGATTCACGGCGCCGCAATGACAGTAGCCACAGCCTACAGCAGACCTCTATGGCCTGGCCCGCACGACCCCACCCACACGCTTTGATTGGATGCATGCGCCATGGCTGGCCCCATGATTCTGCTCCGCCTCTCAAAGCAGGTAATTCACCTGTAGGGCAGTGTACTGTAAATTATTTTATACAACATCCGGAGGGAGGTTGCCTTACACACTTCACCAACATCGCTGTATGCACCAGCCTTCCCATAGCCAGTAGTGATTGCTCTGTATAGCACTGTACAGCAGCAATTGATCAGAGCAGGGATTGGGAACTGCAGGGCTTAGACAGTCCTGCAGTTTCTGACACAAATGTTGGTAGTAGCAGTTGGTAGTATTTATTTTACGGGCCATGATCAATAGTCCTAGTGACATGGTATACTACATACCCTGTCAAACAATGCAAACAGTTCTTTGAGTAGATCCGATACTGGTAGCTTAAGATGATTAGCAAATTCTTCAATGCCAATTCTTCCTCCTTTTGACAAGTCAGCAATAGACGCATACACTTCCAGCTGTTTCTGAAAATTATTCCACTTCAGGCTGAAATCAAAGAATTTAAAACAATGAAACAGTAATTAACAAGGGTAAATATATTGGGGGCACATTTATATAAACTGTCAAAATCTTGACATATGGGGCTTAAAAGAGTGCAAGTCTGTGTGCCATATTTATAACGAATCTAGCCACCAGTTTTTGCTAAATATTCTTTAGGATGCAATCACAATAGGCATAAAAAAACACCAAGAAAAACTCCAAGTATGATGCATGCCCTTTTTTTTAGCTTGAAAACTCTGCAGCTGAATGTTTGTGGAGAGTCAATAGAGAAATATGAAATGCAATACTCGCGTGGCGTTTTTGTGTTTGGCGTTTTTCCAGGGCATTTTACTATTTTTCTGGCCTTTGGCAGCTCTGCAAAATTGTAGTGATTTATTTTATTTTATTTTTTAAGAAAAAGAGGGGCTTTTCCTCCTATAGACTTCTATAGGTGGTAGAAACAACAAAAATGGCATGTGTATATCTATCTATCTTGTTAGGTGTTTTTTCCCCAATTCTTAAAAAGAAATCCTGTAATCACATGATGAAACAATTACATGACTCAGGGTAAATGCCAGATATTGCCAGAAATAAAAAAAATTAAAAACAACCCTATACTAATTTACACTAAAATGAGAAGACGCCAAAAAGAAAACTGCCACAAAAAAGCCTAAAAGCAGGAAAAACTGCATTTTTTTTTTGTCCCAAAAAACGCAGTGCACTATTTGTGTCAGAGGCAAGCCCCAGGCCAGTTTCAAACTAGCATAATATGGAAACATAGAGTCCTGGCCTGATCTTGTGTCTGCTGAGTAGTGAATTATCAGTGCTGAGTACTTTACGCATTATGGTTCAAAATTCCCAGGCGGGCGCCGTCCCCGTCAGCTCTGGTCTGTGTCTTTGGTTCTTCCGCACTTCCATGTTCTAGTGTAATGAATTGGAGAGAAAAGGCTACTGGTGCACATGGAAGCCATGTGATGTGTTCCAGCCAATGAAAAGGTTGCCTGTGCAGAAGTGCACCAGTAGCCTTTTCTCTCCCATTTATTACAGAGGAAGACACTGAAGAGGAGGAAAATCAAGCCAGCCCCCTGTTTGTGATAACAGTGACACAAATGGGCCGCCGGGAGAAGAGGATGTGGTCGACAGTTAATGAGTATAACTTTTTTCACTTCCAGGAGGGGGGTTGGAAATAGGCAGAATGGCTTCGGACAGCTGATTAACACACATTACAAGGTGGTATTGGGGGGGAGGGCTGCCGGAGTTGTCCTTTAATATATACAGAAAATTAGTTTCTAGGGGTTTTCATTCGTTTACCCTACAACAGCCACTCACAATACTGTCCCTGTTTCTTATCTAGTTATGTCAGAGGTAGCATCTAGTTATCTAAATAGACCATCAATTTTTTTTTGTTTCCTACATTTTAAGTAATTCAACTTTTGTGTAGAAACAAATAATGTCTCACTTTAACTTCCTGCTGATTTTTGTGAACTCTACAAGACCGGCCTCCATAGGTAAAGTCAGATCTCGAGCTGTTAACATTAGTCTGCAGTCTTCATAGGTATGATCAGTGACTGGAGTTCCAAGAGATCTGTAAGACATAAATTGTATATATATCGCAAAATGATTTTAGAATGGTGTACAGCATTGGAGTAGACAAAAGAGAGGGTGTCACAGAACCATTTTAAAAAAGTACTGGTATTAATAAAAACTTTGCATCCAAAAAATGCATCTTCATTGCAATACTTTAGATACAATGTCACGTTTTCCTTGGAGACTAAGCACTTTACTGCATTGCTCAAGGGGAACTGTATAAACCCTCCAACAGGACCTCCCTTGTGGTGGTTGTAAGCACCAATTTTCCCACGGCTGCTAGATCAATGATGATTAAGCTCTTTATAGAAATAAAAGCTGCTCCAAACTTTTTAAAGATATTATGAAACCAATTGTCAGGAATGTGCAGTAGTCTGGTGTGAACTGGGCCTGGTTTTTGCTTCTGTGTGACACACCCAATTACTTCTCAGCTTCCGGCAATGCAAGAGTTACCACGGAACTCTCCCAGCCTTGATTGCTGCAGCTGTGCAAGTCTGTTTGATGTTCTTCTCTGCCTGTCTAGAAACAGGAGGATCAGAGCGCCGATCCATTGGGGATCCGGACTGGGCTCTTGATCCTCGTAAAAAAAGCTGAGCCAGTCTCTCAGTGCTGGCTATTTAGGTTCATACCCTGATCCCAGCTCCCCCTGTCTATTCCTGAGATTCCCGTACCTAATCCCTCTGCTCGTTTTGACTTGTTATCTGACTTTGTATCACGTTGCCCGTTTGGTTTGGACTTTGGCTTGTCGACTTTCCTTTTCTGTTTGTTCATCTGTTTTATTCCATGTTTGCACCTATACTAGTGCAGGAACCGCCTTTGTGGTTGTCCATGGCCACCTAGGGCCGTTTGAGGCAAGTAGGTAGGGACAGCGGGTGGGCTTAGTATCAGGGCTCACTGTCGTGTCTTGTCCCTACCTCCCCCGCCTGACACCAATGTTTAGACTTGACCTAGTTTGAGCCTTAGGGCCCTATTACACGGGACGATTATCTTGTGAAAAATCGTTAAATTTTTCTGTGTAATTGCAGGCAACGAACGAAAAATCGTTCGTATGTCGTTGATCATTGATATAGATCTGAACCTGAAATTATCGTTAATCGTTCGCTAATTGCTCGCTGTAATTCCACGTTCGTTCACTCAAGTTCCGCATTTTTTTACTAATCGTTCAGTGTAATTGCACATTGTTCATTGTTTTTCTGGGATCAGAAGGAATAAACAATCATAGTAACGATCGCAATAACGATCATAGTAAGGATCATAACTAAAGATTATCGTTCTGTGCAATATGGTGAACGATTTCAGGTTAACGGTAAACAATCTCGTTTGCGATCGTTCAGTCGTTAATCGCTAAAAATCGCTTAGTGTAATAGGATCCTAAAGCGAATGTACCATCAGGTATAATCGCTTTCAGTGTTGCATATGAATAGAACAGTGTTGGCACGGGGAAGCCGGTGCCGTGGTTCTTTTTTTGAACCACAGCCTGTTTCCTATGCACGGCACCGGTCTATTACCGAGCAACAGTTGGGGCTAAAGCACTGGAGGTGGGCCGGCCCACCCCCAATGGGAGGAAACCTCCGCCCCTCTATGATGCGGCTTTATGGCAGAGTGGCCAGAAAGAAGCCTCTATTAAGTAAAAGACACATGAAAGCCCTCAAGTACAGAGACATTTTTAGATGAAAACTTAATCAAGAGTGCTCTGGACCTCAGACCAGGGGCGTTGCTAGGGTTCTAAAACATTCGGGGCCCGAGCCCTCTGAGTGCCGTCATAAGAGGTTAGCGAAGGAGCCCAGTGCACAAGCTAGTAACCCCAATGACCGCTATTGCCACCACTCATAATAACTGCAGCTAAGCAGACACAGGCAGTTCCTTCACAGCTCCCCCTGTGCACACAGCCTCTGGAAGGTCTGCCCTAACTTCTATCCTCTAGACCAGTGTTTCCCAACCTTCTCTACTTCAGGGAACTTTTACCAGATAAGATTCTACAAAATGCAAAAACCTTTATACTGACTACAAGATGGTGGGAAAGCTGGGTGACCATATCATGCTCAGTATAAGATGCTTGGAAAGCTGGGTAACCTCCATCATACTGATAACAGGATACTGGGAAAGCTGTGTGACCTCCACCATACTGATAGCAGGATACTAGGAAAGCTGGTTGACCTCCATCATACTGATAACAGGATACTGGGAAAGCTGGGTAACCTCCATCATACTGATAACAGGATACTGGGAAAGCTGGGTGACCTCCACCATACTGATAGCAGGATACTAGGAAAGCTGGTTGACCTCCATCATACTGATAACAGGATACTGGGAAAGCTGGGTGACCTCCAACATACTGATAACAGGATACTGGGAAAGCTGGGTGACCTCAGTTATACTATATACTGGATAGCTGGGTGATCTCAGTTATACAGTATATACTGGATAGCTGGGGGACCTCACTTATACAGTATATACTGGATAGCTGGGTGACCTCACTTATACAGTATATACTGGATAGCTGGGGGACCTCACTTATACAGTATATACTGGATAGCTGGGGGACCTCACTTATACAGTATATACTGGATAGCTGAGTGACCTCAGTTATACTATATACTGGATACCTGGGTGACCTCACTTATACAGTATATACTGCATAGCTGGGTGACCTCACTTATACAGTATATACTGGATAGCTGGGTGACCTCACTTATACAGTATATACTGGATAGCTGGGGGACCTCACTTATACAGTATATACTGCATAGCTGGGTGACCTCAGTTATACAGTATATACTGCATAGCTGGGTGACCTCACTTATACAGTATATACTGGATAGCTGGGTGACATCACTTATACAGTATATACTGGATAGCTGGGTGACCTCAGTTATACAGTATATACTGGATAGCTGGGAGACCTCAGTTATACAGTATATACTGGATAGCTGAGTGACCTCAGTTATACAGTATATACTGGATAGCTGGGTGACCTCACTTATACAGTATATACTGGATAGCTGGGTGACCTCAGTTATACAGTATATACTGCATAGCTGGGTGACCTCACTTATACAGTATATACTGGATAGCTGGGTGACCTCAGTTATACAGTATATACTGGATAGCTGAGTGACCTCAGTTATACAGTATATACTGGATAGCTGGGTGACCTCACTTATACAGTATATACTGCATAGCTGGGTGACCTCACTTATACAGTATATACTGGATAGCTGGGTGACCTCACTTATACAGTATATACTGGATAGCTGGGTGATAGCTGGGTGACATCACTTATACAGTATATACTGGATAGCTGGGGGACCTCACTTATACAGTATATACTGGATAGCTGGGGGACCTCACTTATACAGTATATACTGGATAGCTGGGTGACCTCAGTTATACAGTATATACTGGATAGCTGGGGGACCTCACTTATACAGTATATACTGGATAGCTGGGGGACCTCACTTATACAGTATATACTGGATAGCTGGGAGACCTCACTTATACAGTATATACTGGATAGCTGAGTGACCTCACTTATACAGTATATACTGCATAGCTGGGGGACCTCACTTATACAGTATATACTGCATAGCTGGGTGACCTCACTTATACAGTATATACTGCATAGCTGGGGGACCTCACTTATACAGTATATACTGCATAGCTGGGTGACCTCACTTATACAGTATACTGTGTGACAAGCCGATTCTGGGGGCGGGACTTGTCATCAGGGGGCGGGGCTTGTCTGATATCCCGGGGACCAGCCAGGGGGAAGTAAATCCTCGGTCAGTGGCCCCCCAGCATTTCAGCAACTCCCCCCCCCCTTAAACCCCAACCCCACTACCTGCATCTGTGGTGGTGCTCCCTGGCCTCCTCGCTCAAGTCCAGATTCGGCCACCTGTCGGCCAGATGCTTCAGCAGCCGCTGTACCTCCTCAGCTCCCCCACACACAGAGCCCGCAGTGCATGTACTGCAAGGTGACTGGAGCCCACAGGAAGCTGCTACAGTCTCTGCACCGCAGCACACAGCTTCCTCCTCCTTCCCGACCACCACCAGCCTCAGGCTGCTGCAGCATACAGGGGAGCTGAGGCACAGTGCACAGACATGTGCACCTTCAGACCCTTCACTGCCGCTCCCGCACTTCTCCCAGCACAGCTTCTGCATACCCCCTCAACCTGCGCTGTACTACACCACCTGGCCGCACACCCCGGTTACAATACTCACCAACTTGCAGTAACTGTCAGTGGCAGGAGAGAGGCTGGGCAGGAGCTTGCCGGGTGACTGTCGGGGGCAGAAGAGAGGCTGGACAGGAGCGTGGCGCCGCTGTGGACGGCCGCGGCACACGCATCCAATGATGCACAAGTGACGAGTGACCTCACTAAAGCTACGTCTCAGCGGTACCAGCGCGGCCAATCCGAGGTGCGGGTCAGGCCAGACGTCAGAGGTCACGGCTGCTGCTCGTGCTAATTCGGCGCTGGCGTCAAAAAAACTTTCGGGGCTAGGCATAATCATTCGGGGCTTAGGCCCCGAATGATTATGCCTAGCGACGCCACTGCCTCAGACTGCCCCAAAGGTACAACTTTTAACAATACACTGACCCTACGCCCACAGCCAAGAGAACAAAGGAGTGTTTTGGGGACAATTCTGTGAACTTCCTTGAGTGGGCCAGCCAGACTTGAACCCAATCACACATCCCTGGAGATCTGAAAATGGCTGTCCACTGACGGTCCCCATACAACCTGAGAAAACTTGAAAGGATGTACAGAAAATAATAGCAGGAAAACCATAGATTTAGGTGTAAAACCTGGCGGCATGATACCCAAGGAGACAGAAGACTGTAATCCCTGCCAAAGGAGATTTAACTAAGCACTGAGTAAAGGCTCTGAATACTTGTCAATGCAATATTTAAATCGTAACTGTCATTTTTTTTTTCTTGCAGAAATCAGTAGTATAAGCGATTTTAAGAAACTCTGTAATAGGTTTTATTAGCCAAAAAAGCCTCCTTCTGTACTCAAGAAGCAATCTCCCAACCTCCCCCCCTGACTTCTTATCTGTGCATTATCAGGCAAACACGTCTTCATTACAGAGGAGCCAGTAAAGACGGGCTCTACTCTCTCCATTCTATCCTTATGGAGGGGAGAGGGGCCGAGGGAGATGAGGGAGCAGGAAGAGGTGACATGAAGGTCAGCTGTTTGTAGACTCTCTGGGCACCTAAACCGCAGGATTCAGGGGTCAGAAAGGTCAGTGCTTATCTATGAACTTACTGAGAGAAGATTGCAGGGTGTTGTGCTGTGCAGGACTGCTCCGTGCTCAGTCACTCCTAACAGCCCCTCCCCTCTCCATAGCCACATAATGGACACAGAAATTCTGCTTCTTCTGCAGTGAAGGGGGAGGCTGGGAGATTGCTTTTTCAGTCCAGAAGGAAACTCTTTTAGCACATAAAACCTATTACATAGTTTCTTAAAATCGCTTGTACTATAGATATTTATTGTTTTCAGAAAAATGACTCTGAAATGACAGTTACACTTTAAGTTTTCACAAAATTAGCAAAGATTTCTAATATTCTGTTTTCCCAGGGGTGGGCTGGCCCATAGAGTAGGGTAGTGTTTGGTTCGGGGGCCAGGCCCACAGAGGACGAGAGACCCATTCCAGAATCTGGGACCTATGGTACCAAAAAGAACATATTTTAAATAATTCTAGTCAGTAAGCAATAAAAATATAGATACATACTGTGCCATGAAATTCCGAACATTGTTTGCATATAGAAAATAATCTTTCTTCTCATCCTCAGAAGGAACATAAACAGGCAGAAACTTAAAGGAAAGATAAAGTTGAATTAACAAACAGGAATAATTCTACTACAAAAGTTAGGGAAATGTATGGGAACTGTCTAAAGGGAAAAAACTGTCTCTAGCAACCAATCACAGCTCAGCTTTTTTTTTTTTATCATAGCAGTTTAAGAAATAAAAGCAGATTGGTGATTGGCTGCAATAGACAAAGACAAATAGACAAAGGCAGTTTTCTTTTTAGACAGTCTTTATATAAACCTGTCCTACTGTATTGAATAAAACTATTTAATAACAAATACCCTGTGCATACAAAATACTAGACATTTCTTACCTCTACTTCTACATTGGTACAGACTTGACACACAGTCATAAGTAGAAGTTTTGCCCTAAAAATCATGAAAGAATAAAACATAATTATTGTTAGTGTAAGAAGAAATTTTCCAGTTGGGACGACCATGTCCATATGTACATCATATAGGGTCCATACCTCCCACCCTTCCCAGGATCCCCCTTTGTGAGGCAGAGTTAAAAGCCACTCTGGCGTGTAAAACACTGCGTGCTTTCATCTACTGGTCAGCAATAGAAGTTCAGGTCAAACCAGTCAATTTACCAAGACATAATTTGCAAACAAAAATATGTTTTAAATATCCTATTCTTTAAGATCTGAACCTTCGGTACACTGTAGGCTACAACTTAGTATGCAACTTTTCGGACACCTTCTATTTATTTTCAGTCTGACACAGCGCTCTCTGCATCTCTGGCCAGAGATGGCAGAGAGCACTGTGTCAGACTGAAAATAAAACAACATTTCCTGCATGACATACACCAGCTAATAAGTATGGGAAGACTTGAGATTTTTTAATAGAAGCAAATTACAAATCTATATAACTTTCTGACAGCAGTTGATTTAAAAGAAAAATATTTTTGCTGGATAACCCCTTTAACACCACATATCACATATACATATTTAAGCAAATGCTCCCCCATTTGAGTCTTACTCTTACCATGTTAACAGTCATTTGTTCTTGCAGACGTGTCCTATATTAAGGTTTCATGTATATTATGTGCTAAGTAGTCCCACTGACCTGATCTCATACAGTGTAATGAGAACCATCTATATCACACTTGTCAAACTACAATTCCAATCATGCCTGGGTAGCCAAAGCTAAAGCTTTGGCTGCCCAGGCATGATGGGATTTGTAGTTTTGCAAGAGCTGGAGTTTAACACCCCTAATCTATAATAAGTATAATAAACCTCTATATATAGTACTATGTGCTGCGCAGCTGTATTGCCATGTCCAGACCTGCACAAGATGAATGGCCCTTGGACCCACCAAAGACTTTAAGACAAATTACTCTAAGGGTGGTATTACACGAAGCGATTTTTTTCAATTAACGATTAACGATAAACGATCTCCAACGATCGCAATAGCGGTTGCCTAATAATCGTTCGTTTTACTACACGGAAAGATTATCGGTTATATTGGAGCAACAAAATTCAAGAACACTCCCCTTTCAATTTGCGAATGAACAGGGAACGGCTAACGACATCTTATTCAAACGAACGATGTGCGAACGATGTGTAAAAGACAAACGATAAAAATAGATTCAAAACCTATTAAACGACCAACGACCAATCGTTCGTCGTTTAATCGTTGTCTACTATTACACTTAAAGATAATCGTTCAAATACGACCGATTGAACGATTATTCGAACGATAATCGCTTCGTGTAATACCACCCTAAGGGTGGTATTACACAAAGCGATTTTTTTCAATTAACGATTAACGATAAACGATCTCCAACGATCGCAATAGCGGTTGCCTAATAATCGTTCGTTTTACTACACGGAAAGATTATCGGTTATATTGGAGCAACAAAATTCAAGAACACTCCCCTTTCAATTTGCGAATGAACAGGGAACGGCTAACGACATCTTATTCAAACGAACGATGTGCGAACGATGTGTAAAAGACAAACGATAAAAATAGATTCAAAACCTATTAAACGACCAGCGACCAATCGTTCGTCGTTTAATCGTTGTCTACTATTACACTTAAAGATAATCGTTCAAATACGACCGATTGAACGATTATTCGAACGATAATCGCTTCGTGTAATACCACCCTAAAGCACCCTAAAGGCTAAGATCACAATGCAATGCACCTATGTAAGGGTGGTATTACACGAAGCGATTATCGTTCGAATAATCGTTCAATCGGTCGTATTTGAACGATTATCTTTAAGTGTAATAGTAGGCCACGATTAAACGACGAACGATTGGTCGTTGGTCGTTTAATAGGTTTTGGATCTATTTTTATCGTTTGTCTTTTACACATCGTTCGTTTGAATAAGATGTCGTTAGCCGTTCCCTGTTCATTCGCAAATTGAAAGGGGAGTGTTCTTGAATTTTGTTGCTCCAATATAACCGATAATCTTTCCGTGTAGTAAAACGAACGATTATTAGGCAACCGCTATTGCGATCGTTGGAGATCGTTTATCGTTAATCGTTAATTGAAAAAAATCGCTTCGTGTAATACCACCCTAAAGCACAACATGCGGACGATTGGCCACTAGGCACAATTGCTCTACCATCTAACAGAAGTATAGATTTAGAGGGTAAATAGGTAGAAGTTGTCCTTTGCTACTTTAAAGACACCATTACTTTGTTACATTGCACCGGGCCGTGACGCTTCAAGTTCCACCACTACTCCCTGAGACTTGTATTACTGGTTGAAAACCTATTATCTACAGTAGTTTAATACAGATCAGGTAAACAGAGCTTGGGAACTCTGAAAAGGGGTTCTTTATTAGAAATCTGTCATACCTGCATAAGGGAAAACAGATAGGGATTTAAAGCTGGAAAGCAGCCACAACCCCAAAGGAGTGGTGAGAAATGAAGCACAGTTCAGATCTTCCCTAGTAATGACTAATACCATATAATTACGATGACATCATCAATAAAGAATTGGGTGAAGCATCAATCCTTGTCAGTTGCTGATATACTGAGAAGCTTTGATATATGTTTCCTTTGTATACTTTGATTTTTCTCTTACAAATGTTTTTAATAAAAAGATGTGTGGTAACTGAAAACAGCAACAAAGAACTTACAACAAGCAGTTGTCACGTCATGTTACTGCACTACAGTGTAGAAAAATAGAAGATTGTCGGCAGAAGAAGACCACTGGGTCCATCTAGTCTCCCTTTTAGTATTTCCCTTCTTATTATCTTAGGATAGATATATGGTTGTCCCAGGCAGATTTACATTCAGTAAGGCTATGTTCACACAACGTAAGTTTCGCGATAATCACAGCCATTGTTACAATGGCCGTGATTTCTGCTGTACTTACGTTGTGCTCCAGGCTGAGGGAATCCCAGACAGAGTGTATACACATGGTATACACTCTGTTAGGGATCCCTAGCGGTGCCGCGAGAAACTTAAATGTCAGTTTTCTGCGGACGCTATTCAATGAATATTGTGTAAAACTTTTTTTTTTGTTTTTGTTTTTCATTCACAAATCCTACTTGAATTCATATAGACCTATACTGTACATTACAGAGATCAGCATCTATCTCCTTTTACAATTTGAAACTTACACAGTGTATCCCTGCCATGTCCAGGTAACTGTATCCTATGGGGAAAAAAAAAAAATTTGAACATAGTTTAATGCATAATAATTATCCAGAATTAAAGATCATTATAGATCATCAGCAGTTTAAAGCAAATCTGTAAATTTTCAACATCATTATGACACATGACAAAAACAAATAACATGACAAAACAAGTCTGCTTAGGCTGGGTTCACACTATGTTTTTGCAATCTGTTTTTTACAAAAAAAACGGATGAAAAACAGATGCATTTGTGTGCATCCATTTTGATCCGTTTTTTCCATTGACTTCCATTATTTAAAAAAAAAAAGGACCAAATGCTAAATACTGACCGAAATACTGCTGTGTGAAAGCAGCCTAAGGCTATATTCCCACGGGGTAAGAAACCGGCCGTTCTGTGACCTGGCTGGATCACAGAACGGACGGTCTCTGAAAAGATCATCCCGGCCAGTACTGCAGTACCGGCCAGATGATCTTTCAAGCCGCAGAGTTCTGATGCTGGTGCATCCTTGCGCGCCCGCATCAGAACACTCCACTGCACGCTATGGAGCGAACGGCCGGATCCGCTCCCTTGACAGTGTGCACTGACAGGGTTTCTGCACCCGCTATTCAATGAATAGTGGCCGCAGAAAATTGACATGTCAGTTGTTTGCGGCACCGCGACAGATTCCGGCCAGAGCGTATACTATGTGTATATGCTCTGGCCTGGATCCCATAGAGGAATAGGCAACTTATCTTTTCGCAAAAAGTACGGCTGTTGCCAATTTCAACAACGGCCGTACTTTTATGAAAAGATACTTTGTGTGAACATAGCCTAAGGCAGTACCGGCATCTTTAAGGATAGGGGAGGTGCTCCACATTTTGAATAACTCATTCTAACTTATTGTACAGAAGTCTGCATACTACTGCTGAAGCCCAGACTAATACTATTTTACATTTATATTATAAATTGGTTCATAAAATGGATTATATGTCTCAGTTTAATGAGATAATCTTCATGAACATAGCCTTTCAGTTAAAGCCCTTCCCTTCTTACCAGACGGTTGGGGTACCGAAGAATAATGGGCTGAACAGGCACCAGGGGTAGAAATGCACCTTAAAATAGAAATGTTATGTGAAAAAAAGGGAAATTTGCAACATGTCTTTACATAACCTTATGGCACTAACATGGTAATGATTGTCCTCTCCAAGGTTGTTTCACAGAGTAGCAAGAATATTGTATAATTATTAATCTGCATAGTTTATTGTAACATGGATATGGTGTATGTGCCTAATACTATACTATGCACTGAAGGAAAGGGAAGTATGTAGTATTTCTGAACATTTACAAACATTTACAAGGGGAGGGGAATAAATTCTAAAAGTACTGCCATGTTACCCTTAATCCGAACTTTTCCATAAGGAAATAGCTGATAAATAAACATGCTGCTGGAGCTGAGGGAAACATTACAAACATTTGTTCTGCTTCACTGCCACTGCAGGTCTCCAGGTCTCTTGGGGTCTTCTGCTATCCACTTCTTTATAGCTTCCGCTCTGCCGTGCAGAGAGGGAATGACCGCTTGGCATAGACAGCGTAGAGATACATGCTTTTTATGTTTGTTGCATCCCCAGCAGCATGTTTATTAGTTATGACTAGAGATGATCGAACATCGGGATTTCTCAAGTTCGTTCGAACTCGAACCATCGGCTTCCCATTCACCCCGATCATCCCTAGTTATGACTGGACAACCCCTTTAAATTATAAAAAGTAAATCACACATTGTCAGATTAATAGGTACATTAGGTACATAGGAACGCTATGATATACGGATCAAGTCATAAGTTTACATACACGTAAGTGGACTTCAACTAGAACTCATTCAACTCAGACTCAAGTTGTTTAGGATATCTGCTTCATACATGAAACAAGTAATTTTTCAAAAAAAAATTTAAAAAAATTAACAGATCATTTATAACTCACAATGTTAAAGCTACTCTGTACCCACTGTTCCCCCCCACCCCCAACTACTTAGACCTGTTTGTAGATTATGTGAAGTCCATTCTTCTGTTATGTTTGTCCACGCTGGTTGAACGCTGAAACACAAACTTTAGTTGAGAAGATGGTGTGTTGAAGAGGCGGGGCCGAGAGCATTCGTGCCCAGGTGAAGCGCCACCTATGTGGTCTTGGTCTGCGTCTCCCCCTCCTCTCGTTCCGCCCTCTGTCCTCCCTCACAGGACACGTTGTTATTGCGCCATTGCCGTGATGTTGCGGGTCACACTGCACGTCGTCTTGTGTTAGCGATGCGCTTGTGCCTGCCCCGCCTCCCATGTCTGTCTCAGTCGCCTCCCTCAGTCTGCTGCCACCACGCCCCCCCCCCCTCCCGCTTACACTCTTTCCGTCCGTGTCCTGAGTTCTCTTCTTGGCTTTGGCCATCGTGCGCCGTAGCAAACGTATCCCGCGCAGGCGCAATGACGCTTTAGACTGGCTGGAGCAGACCGGTCATGTCACTGCACCTGCGCGGGATACGTTCGCAAAGGCAAAAAGAGAAGAGAACTCAGGAAGCAGAAGGAAAGAGTGTAAGCGGGGGGCGTGGTGGCCGCAGACAGACATGGGAGGCGGCACAGGGACAATGGGAGGCGGCTCAGACAAACATGGGAGGCAGGGCAGGCACAAGCGCATTGCTAACACAGGGCGTGGACGACACGCAGCGTGACCCGCAACGTCACAGCAACGGCGCAATTACAACGTGTCCTGTGAGGGCAGACCAAGACCACACAGGCGGCGCTTCACCTGGGCACGAACGTTCTCGGCCCCGCCTCTTAGACACACCATCTACTCAACTAAAGTTTGTTTTTCAACGAACGAAAGCTCAACCACTGTGGACAAACATAACAAAAAAAAGGACTTCACATAAGCTACAAACAGGTATAAGTAGTTGGGGGGGGGCAGTGGGTACAGAGTCACTTTAAACTGCCAGTGGATCAGATATTTATATACACCAAGGAATGTTAGCAGTAAATGTCAGGAATTGTGAAAATGATAAATGTCGCTAAGATGTATAGAAATATGTGACTTCAACTGTCAGCGGAGACACACCTCTTTGACACTTCAACTCATTCTCAGTATTTCAGAGTAAATTATAGCTGGGTGTAAGTTTCTAACAGCTTCTGCTTATTCATAAAGTTATAGAAAAGTAGCCAGTAATAAAATATACTATCATACCTGGTTTAAAGGAAATCAAACAAGAACGATTTGTACAAGTTCCTTCTGGGAAAATTAAAACCTGTAAAAGACATTTTGGCAAACATAAGTATATTATACTAAGTGTTATTCTTCATAGATAAGCATGGAAGCATGTCTTGGTTTAAATTTAAAGGAATTCACAACTTTAGTCCACAGATTTTGTCCACAGTGGTTGAAGGAAGGGAGACAGGAGGGTCCACATTAGCAGCATGGAAGGGACCTGGGCTGGAAAAGGTGCAGGGAGGGTCTGCGTTAGGGGGCTGGGGCGGGCCTGGGCTGGGAAAGGTGCCAGGAGGGTCCGAGTTAAAGGGCTGGGGCGTGCCTTTGTTGGGGCACACAGTTTTAAGGAGCTCACGGTAGGTTTTTAGGTTTTAGGGTGCTGTATAGACCCATACTTGGATTTTTTTTTTTTTGTATTTTATGTGATCAATGAAGTGTTTAAAATTTCCTATAAACGCATTGTTCTGTTTTTGTTATTCTTAGGTTTTTTGTGTTGGAAAATTGTGTTTTTTTTCTCTTTTTAGGCAGGGGTTTCTTTAGAAGATAATTTAGCAAAGTAAAATTAAGGGTTGGGATGTGTAATTGGGTTAGGGTCGAGGGGCTCCTTCATGGTGACTTCATGTGGTGAGGGAGCTTGCATGCCTTGGTGATCCAATGAGCTAAGTTGGTGGGAGTAGTACTCCTGGCAGGGTCACCTGTGTCAGACAGGTCAATGAAGAGAGGCCAGACTAAGCAAGGCACCAAAAAGAAAGGGCTGGTATGCAAGAAATATTTAAACTACAATGGACATATAATATCGACAATACATCTATCACTCTAACTACACATATCAGTCAGCAGGACACACCAAACCCAATGCTAATCTCACCTGTTTTTACTTGTTTACTGATGAACCTTGTAATTGGCAAGCAGGAACTAGTAGGAACTGCACCTAACATTCCTGTCCATCACTAAGCGCAGCCTGTATTCCTGATGTACCCCCCCCCCCCCCACCCCCCCACCCCCCATGCATTAAGCCCACATACACAGGTCAAACCTGCAGCAACCAAGAGGAGGTCGGGTTTTCTGCTGTCTAAACTATACAGCTTTCTATAACCAATGACTTACTATGTTGTGAAGGGAGTATGCTGTGCTGGGGAGAAGCCAATCGTCGTTCAACGGCCGTTGTTTAACACTCACTACAACAGCTGCATGGATAGTTCTACATACAAATTTTTGTCTGTTACATACAATTACAGCACATGTGACATGTTAATTCTTTGGGCATATGGCAGGTTTCGCTGGCAAATATCATTGAGTTTATTGCACGGGCAGAACTTCAAGCCAAGGTCGCATGTGCCCATACCCTAATGGTGCAAATATCAGCAATGGATCTCAGTAAATCAAATATAATATGGAGACTTAAATATTGCTGTGCAGGATGTTTCGGTCAAATTGACCTTTCTCAACAGCATCTGTGTGTGGTCTCTTAAGAAATGTCAGAGTACGAGTAGGAAAACAGTGTGTAATCCCAAGAGTGCATGTGAGTATCTATATATAATTTGATTTACCATGAAAATGATCCTTGGTCGATATATGTACCATTACTTATTATACAAAGTGAATATTTATTTATTTATTTTATGTGTCAAAACTGCAAAATAAATATCCACAATGAAAATGATTAGTGGTGTGCCATAATATTTATCTTCATATATTAGAAAGATGAAATTCCATCTGACTGGCACCCCTTTAAATCAGACTGCAGTGCATTAAAGGACAACTCCGGCGCTGATAAAAAAAAAAAAAACTTAACCCCTTAGTGACCGCCGATACGGCTTTCTACGGCGGTCACTAATGGTCCTTATTCTGCTGCCATCAGCTTTTTACGGCGATGGCAGAGAATAAGGCTGCGGGGCCGGGACGGCCCCCACCCCATCCCCCCGGCTACCGGAGGTAGCTGAGGGGTTGGGGCAGTGTGTGGGGTCCGTCCCGGCCCCCCCCCCCCTTACCGACGATCGCCGCTATTAACGTTATAGCGGCGGCCGTCGGTAAAGAGGATTACCGGTGCTGCCGCCGCCTTTCATCTCCCCCCGACGTGAATCTACGGCGGGGGGAGATGAAATAAGTGTCCCCCAGACCTCAGATCAGACCCCCCTAGTGCCCCGATAACTAATTCCCCTCCCCCGGCGGCCATCATTTCCAAGATGGCCGCCGCCATCGCTGTGAACCGACTAACGTCGGTTCACAGCGATGAAAGAGTTAAAATGAATGAAAGCCCCATGCTCTCCGCCACCGGAGGTAGCGGAGAGCATGGGGCAGTCATCGGGGACCCCCCTGTGGGGTCCCGGTACAAGCGATCAGCGGTATATACTATATACCGCTGATCGCTTGTGCCATGTGCTCCCGGCACTTTTTATCCCCTGTCACCATAAATGATTGGTGACAGGGGATAAAAAGTGATGTCCCCCCACCCCCCCTGTCACCCCCGTCCCCCAGTCACCCCCCCTTCCCCATATACGTTACCTGATCCTGGAGCTCCTTCCTCCTCGACGTCCTGGCTGGTTATGAAGTGCGCATGCGCTTCACAACCAGCCAACTCTGAAAATTTAAAGTGACAGAGACCAATTTGGTCTCTGTCACTGAACTATGATTACTGAGATAGAAAATATCACAGTAATCATAGTAATACAGTGAAAATGAATATGTAAAGTACAAAAAGTGACAAACATACAAAAAAATAAAACACACACTTTTTATTATAGTAATAATTGCAGTTTACTCCCAAAGTACCCCTAACCCCTCCCCAGATTACTCGTAACCACCGCACGTTGCCCGTAACCACCGCACGTTGCCCGTAACCACCGCACGTTGCCCGTAACCACCGCACGTTGCCCGTAACCACCGCAAATTGACAGTGACCCCCTCCAGATTGCCCGTAACCACCCCAAATTACATGTACCCACCCCAGATTACCTATAAGCACTTCAGTTTATCAGTGACAATCCCAGATTGTCTGTAACCCTTCCAGGTTGCACATAACCCCCCCAGGTTCCCCGTAATCATGCCAGATTACATGTAACCCCCCCAGATTGCACGTAACCACCACGCGTTGCCTCTGACCACGCCACGATGCCTCTGACCACGCCACGATGCCTCTGACCACGCCACGATGCCTCTGACCACGCCACGATGCCTCTGACCACGCCACGATGCCTCTGACCACCGCACGTCGCCTCTGACCTCCACACGTCGCCTCTGACCACCGCACGTCGCCTCTGACCACCACACGTCGCCTCTGACCACCCCAAATTGCCAATGACCCCCTCCAGATTGCGGTGCCCATGTCAGATTACAGGTACCCACCCCAGATTGCCTATAAGAACTTCAGTTTATCCGTAACCACCCCACATTGCCCGTAACCACCCCACGTTGCCCGTAACCACCCCAGATTGTCTGTAAGCACTGCAGGTTGCCCGTAACCACCCCAGATTGTCTGTAAGCACTGCAGGTTGCCCGTAACCACCCCACGTTGCCCGTATCCACCCCAGATTGTCTGTAAGCACTGCAGGTTGCCCGTAACCAGCCCACGTTGCCCGTATCCACCCCAGATTGTCTGTAAGCACTGCAGGTTGCCCGTAACCACCCCACGTTTCCCGTAACCATCCCAGATTGTCTGTAAGCACAGCAGGTTGCCCGTAACCAGCCCACGTTGCCCGTTACCAGCCCACGTTGCCTGTAACCAGCCCACGTTGCCTGTAACCAGCCCACGTTGCCTGTAACCAGCCCACGTTGCCTGTAACCAGCCCACGTTGCCTGTAACCACCCCACATTGCCGTAACCACAGCAGGTTGCCCATGACCACCACACGTTGCCCATAACCACCACACGTTGCCCGTAACCACCCCGCGTTGCCTGTAACCACCCCACGTTGCCTGTAACCACAGCAGGTTGCCCGTGACCACCCCATGTTGTCCGTAACCACCCCAGATTACCTGTAACCACCTCAGGTTGCCCATAACCACCCCTGGTTGCCCGTAACCACCCCACATTACCTGTAATCTCATTTTTTTTATTTTATTTTAGTAACTGCGCTATTCTAATAACCATTACTAGCTGCGGTTTTGCTCCTGTAAATTGGCGCTCCTTCCCTTCTGAGCCCTGCTGTGTGCCCATACAGTGGTTTATACCCACATATGATGTACCGTTTTACTCAGGAGAACCTGCGTTACAGATTTTGGGGTACGTTTTCTCTCCTGTTCCTCGTCAAATTGAGAAATTTCAAACTAAACCAACATATTATTGGAAAAATTCGAGTTTTTCATTTTTACTGGCCAATTTTGAATACTTTCCTCTAATACCTGTGGGGTAAAAATGGTCACCACACCCCAAGATGAATTCTTTGAGGGGTGCACTTTCCAAAATGTGGTGACTTTTGGGGGGAATCTATTCTGCTGACACTACAGGGGCTCAGCAAACGCACCTGGGGCTCAGAAACTTCTTCAGAAAAATCTGCACTGAAAATGCTAATTGGCGCTCCTTCCCTTCTGAGCCCGGCTGTGTGCCCATGCAGTGGTTTATGCCCACATATGGGGTACCGTTCTACTCAGGAGAACCTGCTTTACATATATTGGGGTGACATTTCTCTCCTGTTCCTCGTGAAATTGAGAAATTTCAAACTAAAGGAACATATTATTGGAAAAATTCGAGTTTTTCATTTTTACTGTCTACTTTTGAATACTTTCCTCAAATACCTGTGGGGTCAAAATGCTCACCACACCCCAAAATAAATTCTATGAGGGGTGCACTTTCCAAAATGGAGTGACTTATTGGGAGATTTTACTCTGCGGACACTACAGGGGCTCTGCAAACGCACCTGGCACTCGGAAACTTCTTCAGCAAAATCTGCATTGAAAAAGCTAATTGGCGCTCCTTCCCTTTTGAGCCCTCCTGTGTGCCCATACAGTGGTTTACACCCACATATGGGGTACCATTGTACTCAGGAGAACCTGCGTTACAAATTTTGTGGTACTTTTTTCCTCTTATTCCTCGTGAAATTGAGAAATTTCAAACTAAAAGAACATAATATTGGAAAAATTTTAGTTTTTCATTTTTACTGTCTTCTTTTGAATACTTTCCTCTAATACCTGTGGGGTCAAAATGGTCACCACACACCAAGATGAATACTTTGAGGGGTGCACTTTCCAAAATGGAGTGACTTATGGCGAGATTTTACTCCGCTGGCACTACAGGGGCACTGCAAACGCACCTGGCGCTCGGAAACTTCTGCAGCAAAATCTGCATTGAAAAAGCTAATTGGCGCTCCTTCCCTTCTGAGCCCTCCTGTGTGCCCATGCAGTGGTTTATGCCCACATATGGGGTACCATTGTACTCAGGAGAACCTGCGTTACAAATTTTGGGGTACTTTTTTCCTCTTGTTCCTCGTGAAATTGAGAAATTTCAAACTAAACGAACATATTATTGGAAGAATTCGAGTTTTTCATTTTTACTGTCTTCTTTTGAATACTTTCCTGTAATACCTGTGGGGTCAAAATGGTCACCACACACCAAGATGAATTCTTTGAGGGGTGTACTTTCCAAAATGGGGTGACTTATGGGGGGTTTTCTCTCTGCTGACACTACAGGGGCTCTGCAAACGACTGGCGCTCAGAAACTTCTTCAGCAAAATTTGCATTGGAAAAGCTAATTGGCGCTCCCTTCCTTCTGAGCCCTGCTGTGTGCCCATACAGTGGTTTACGCCCACATATGGGGTACCGTTGTACTCAAGAGAACCTGCATTACAAATTTTGGGGTGCTTTTTGTCTCATATTCCTTTTGAAAATGAGAAACTTTAATCTAAACGTATATATTATTGGAAAATTTAAATTTTCAATTTTTTTACTGCCTAATTGTGAATACTTTCCTCCAGCCCCTGTAGGGTTAAAATGCTCATTATACCCCTAGATTAATTCTTTAAGGTGTGTAGTTTCCAAAATGGGGTGACTTATGGGGGTTTTCAGGATACCAGACTTCTAAATCCATTTAAAAAAAGAACTGGTCCCTAAAAAAATCAGTTTCACGAAAATGTGATAATTTGCTGATAAATTTCTAAGCCCCATAACACCCTAAAAAAGTAAAATATGTTTACCAAATTATGCCAGAATAAAGAAGACATATTGGTAATGTGACTTAGTAACTAATTTATGTGCTATGACTTTCTTTTTTTAGAAGCAGAGAATTTCAAAGTTCATAAAATGCAAATTTTTTTAATTTTTCATGATATTTTGATGTTTTTCACAAAAAACACACAAAGTAGTGACCAAATTTTGCCACTAACATAAAGTGCCATATGTCACGAAAAAACAATCTCAGAATCGCTAGCATACGTTAAAGCATCACTGAGCTATAAGAGCATAAAGTGAGAAAGGTCAGATTTTGAAAAATTTGCCTAGTCATTAAGGCCAAAACTAGCTGCAGCACAAAGGGGTTAACTGAAGCTCCAGTTGGTGTCTTCATTTTTTCTTCACTTCCTGGTTTGGGCTTTCCCATGATGCACTTTGTCTCCTGTGATGTCTAACTGACTCTGCAAAACTGTTATATGGCTTACAGCTTGCTCAGTCAATCAGAGCTGAGCAACCTGAGTCACCTGACAAAGGTAGGCTGGCTTAACAGGGCTTAGACCCGCCTCCCTCTTGATGATGTCATTGTCACAAAATGGCTGCCAGAGAGCAGCCTGGGGTCAACAGTCATTAGGTAAGAATGAGTTTACTTCACTTCCTGGTGGGGGGTTGAGGGGGGGGGGAATAGGGAACAGGGAGAACCCCTTTAAAAATAAATAAATAAACTTCAAAACAGTCACTTTCAGTCACAAGAGTACAATTTCAGACCTGGGGCCATTCGCCTCCTGATGTTGCTCTCTTTGTTATCTCATTTATTGTATTCCGCCGAGAATCAGGATCAACTCGTGATACCAGTACAGGCTGAAGGGCACGAAGAACACCTGCAATAAAATAATATGTCTGCTTAAGAGATTAGAGCAATTCAAGCATGCTATAGTACAAGCGTATGGTATTTGAATACCGGTGGCTGAAAAAGTTGGATGCAGCCCTAGGGAGTCCGGGAAAACATGGATACAGCCATCTTATTCCAGAATCCTTAGGCCTGCATTCAACTTCTTCAGCCACTGGTATTCAAATGCCGAACAATTAGACTCAAGCATGCTCGGGTTGCACTCATTTCTAGTCTGCTACTCAAGACCCAAATAATAGGATACATGCACTAACTGCTACACAAACCAAATGCATACACTCCTAAACACTGAATTTGCAACACCAAAACAGAAAAGCTGTGGAATTATGAAAATCACAGGATCAAAGGATTTGTTAATGGTATGTAAGTTATAAAAATGAATGAATGAGCTCCATTCACAGAAAAACAGACACACCTTGGCATGCTATCAATGAAAGTATTAGAGGGAAACTCAGCAGGTTAGAAGCATCCAACCTGCTGATATACCCCTATAGCGCATGGGGCACTGAGGATGAAGGCAATTTTCTTGATCTGTTTTTGTAAAGTTTGTAGTTTATTAAATATGTAAATGAGACAGTTTGGTGCAATGGGGGCGGGACTACATGCAGCACTACATGAGCAACATGCAGCCTTGCATAGTAGTGTTCAAATATGCCTATGGGACACTTTGGAGTAATGGCTTTATCACTGGTTCCATGACCAAATGTACACCATGCTGTTAGCATACTCAACTAGACTTCCTCTAGAAGGGTCGGGCTACCGTATGTTATATCACCCTACACCATAATCCTGGGAGCAGGACCTGTGTTACGTTCCTTTCTCAACACTGAAATTGCAAAAAAATAAAAGCCATAAGCTTATGATGGAGAGCAAGACAAAGCATATACTACTGTATGGCAATATCTTAATTTTCTATACCCGTTTATACTCATTCATTTTACAGGCATCCCAGGCATCAGCAAGTTCTGTGCACAAGCCCTATTGAGGTACAGGTTGTGCACAGTGCTTGCCGTTGCCTGGAACCTTTCAATGGCAACCCAAACTTCCACCAACAACTGTATCTGCACATGGAATTTTTTAAATCACACTGTGACAGACATGCTTAAAGGACTTAAATAACTATAGGAGCTCCTTATTTTTTAACAGCCCCAGTCTATCGCTTGACTGGGGCTGACCTGCACAACAGGCTCAATTCATGGTCAAAAACGGTGCTTTTTTGGAGAAAAGTAGACCCTTTTTTCTAGTCCCCCACAACTTCTTTAATCTAAATAGCTAACAAGTAATGAAAAAGGAAATGTCAAATAGTCACTTACTGCCAAATAGGGGTACTGAAACATTTTCTACTCTGGATACTGTGGAAGGCATCCCTGACGCGATAACTGTGATACCATCAAAGAAGGAAGAGTGTGGAGCAACAACAAATATTGGTGCTTCCATGGAGCTTGCGGGTTTTCCAATGACCCGAACATGAAATCCCATAGAAAAGAAAAGCAGGCGTCCAAGGCAGCTAAGAAAATGTTTTGCAATATTCCTGAAAGAGATTTTACAAAAACATTTTCAATTGATACAGGCAAGAAAAATTGTAACTTAAATGTGTTATCAAAAAATGTATCATCAGAAAATGATTGTTTAAAGAGCCAACCCAAAAAACATGAGATTGCTTAATCATTTAATAGCTTACACATAGGGTACTATTACACGGACCGATAATCGGCCGAATCGGCCCGATTCGGCCGATTATCGTTCCGTGTACTAAAGACAACGATCAGCCGATGATCGCTGTCATCAGCTGATCGTTGATATAAATTCAGACCTATAATCGCCGGGCGCCGACCGTGCACCGCTACGTGTAATAGCGGTGCCCGGCCGACGCTGACGATTAGCAAAGAAGAATACATACCTAATCCATGGTCCAGGGTTCCTCTTCCTCAGAGCTTCTTGCCGGGTCCCGTGCGCTCCGGCTTCTCAGCGGCCTGTGTCAGCTGACAGGCCCCTCGGCCAATCACAGGCCGGAACCGCCGCAGCCAGTGATTGGCCTAGCGGCCTGTCAGCAGAGACAAGCCGCTGTGAAGCTGAAGTGCGCGGACCCGGGGAGAAGTTAAGAAGAAGAGGAAACCTGGACCATGAATTAGGTATGTTTAAAGTTTAAACAAAGGCTGCAAGGACATCGGTAACAATGTCCCTGCAGCCCTTGTTTAACAATTATCGGGCCGTGTAATAGGCCCAGTAAACGAGCGCCGATCTAGCAGATCGCTGCTCGTTTACAGGTATTATCGGGCCCCCATCCGCCCGTGTAATTCCACCCATAGTCTAACAGTTCAGTTAAAGGGGTACTCCAGAGAAAAAAATAGTTTTTAAACAAACTGGTGCCAAAAAGTAATACACATTTGTAAATTATTTCTATTAAAAAAAATCTCAAACCTTCAAGTACTTATTTATTTTATGATGTTTACCCCATTAGACCACTGTACAATATTTAATGTGTACTTTTCTTCAAAATTACCTCCTCCATCCTTTCATTGGTTCCACGCTGTCCTTTGGAATGCAACTAGTGGTAATAAGAGCAACTAACCAGGCTATTATTAGTACAGTCAAAAAAAGAACAATTCGGAAAGGTAGAATGAATAGGCCACATATCACCATCTGGAAAATAAAGAAAATAAAAAGTGATTACAGATGTGCAGAATGGGAAAACTCCTTCAAGTGGATTATCCTGCAAGGACACCCATCTGTCTTAGGGAACTGGTAAACATGCCTGCCTTATCAGTCAAATGTATAACCTATTCATCTTTCCTTTGCCCCTATCGATTAGTGTTTGTGGCTATTTCCTGAATACACTCATAGGGGGACATTTATGAAACATACGCGCAGATTTGCCCCTTCTCCCTGGTGTCCACCTCCCGTACACCCCGCTCGCCCGATGGGCTGGCTGGCGGAGCTTGGGGTGGTGAGAAGGCAGGGAGGAGGCGTGGCCTCCTCCCCCGCCTCATTTATCATGATTTATGCCTACTCGCAGGCGTAAATCATGATCAAAATCTACATCTGATTCTAGATTTCATAGGCCAGACACAGATTTGGGCATGCGGCCGGCCGTATTCACGGCAGCGCCTTATGGTGAATCCTGCCGGGGGAAAGGGGGTGGGGCCTAATATAAGACCGGCTGATTGTACGACGGTCTTCGAAATTCCCCCCATGAAGTTTGGTCATGTATTAATTAGAACATTATTACTTTTTTACTCTTTCGTCTGGTAATTTTGTAGCTTTTAGGTTTATGTGAAGTTCTTTACCAGTTGTTTGTGGTTTTGTTTTGCATTGTCTCTGGAAGAAAGTGGCCATGTTTTTCTAATGCTGGATAACCCCTTTAAAGGAAAATTTTCAGACAGGGAGATTTTTTTTAAAAAAAATACTGGTTCTAGCGAGGGATGTGACATTCAAGGCCTTCTCAGCCAGTAAGTGGCACTACAGCCGATGACTGGCTGAGTGGGCCTGGAACGTCACATCTAAGGTTCCCTCTTAAACCAGGAAGCGGACACCAGTGCTGGAGTAAGGGAGTTACACTGACTGTAGATCATGGACTGCATTTGTAAACTCTTACAGAACTTCCTGTATCATAATTCATTATGATGCAGTGAGCTCTGGAACAGCTGACGCTCTATGCTACTAAACTAACATAGCTGGGTCAGTACAGTATCATAGTGCCTAACTGTTTCAGAACTCACTACATCATAATGAATTATGATGCAGGGAGTTCCGTAAAAGTTTAGTCCATGATATACAGTCAACTTACCAACCATATATGGGACATGTGAAGGCGGCCTTAAGCTGGAAATTAATTTTAAAAAAATTACTGTCTATAAAATACTTGTCTTGCTAAGTAAATGCACCCCGAACAACTATTTTGTATACAGTTTTTCCTAAAAGCAGACATCCTGCCAATTGCAGTTATTTAGCTGGGCTTCCTATAGCAATGTCCACCTTCACAGAACTGTGAAAGAGAAATTATTTTAAGAAAAGAAATTATACAATAAAACCCATACCCAATCTGAGGTTTCTGTATGTAAAAGTAGTATCAATATGATATCAATTGATATCAATATCATCAGTTGCCATACGTTTATTCCATCAGTTGTCAGCATTACAGGGGGCCATCTATTATAGGGGGCAGCAGCACAGCTCATATATATTGTTGGGCACATCTCTTTTTCTTGGAGTGCCAAAGGCAAAAGCCTCTGGCGCTCCATAGCTTTGAATGGATGTGGCACTGCATCGGCAGACCAGCGATCCGTCAGGACGCTGCAAGATAAGTCTGGCCGCACAACGTGTCCGGCGATGCGGCGGCACTATCGGTGTAAAACTGGCCTAAGAATAACCCAAAGCACTCTCTGCATAGCAATTTCTGGTGAAAAAAACTGTGTTGTTTATCCCATTCAGCAAAACACAAGGAGCAGCACAGCAAATTAGATGCATCGTTTCGGCAGCATCACGCTGCTTGAAAATGGCATCGTGATTTTGCGGAAATGTTGCATTTTATTTGCTGTGCTGCTTTTTTTCCTTTTTTTTCTGCTGAATGGAATAAACCCATTTTTTTGGACCATAAGTGCTACAGGGTCATCCTTTGATATATTTTTTTCAATGCTTTTTGTGTATATATTTAAAAAAAAAAAACACCATATATGTTATACTAGAGAGATCCATAATTACTTGCATACAACTAACATCCAAACTCGAGGTCACAGTTGATGGCAAAATTAAAATTATAACTGTTAAAAGTGTTATGATCACATGTCTCTATCGTACCATATGTAATATTCATAGAGATATGGATTGAAAAGCAGAATCAATGATAAACTGATCAATAATAGAATATTCCAAAATAAGGATGATTTAGACAATATATTCTTACTCGTATCTTGTCAGTAAGAGTTAAGTTGACTTCATGGATAAAAGGATTTGGAATCTGTGGTGGAATAAATGATTTTTGCCGCGGCAGTAATGGTGTCCGGTGTTGCAGTACCATGCCAACCTGTTAAAAAATGCATCCGGTAAATTATTAATACAATATTTTAATACAAACAACTAAAGCACATGAGTGTATTACAGTTCTGCAGTTATCTAGGGCTGCAAGACAGTTCCTACAGACTTCTATGGGGTCTAGAAGCATACAGAAAAAATATTTCATACTGTTTACATATGGACAGATTTTATCAGCCAAAGCCAGGAACAGACTATGAACAGAGAGCAGGTCATAAAGGAACGACTGAGATTTGTCCTTTTTTCAAATGCATTTCTGGCTTTGGCTGTAAAAAAATCTGTCAGATAATGTCAGATATCTGTTGGTATAATCGGGCCCTTACTCCTTAAGTTAAAGATCTGTACTCACAAGCAGAACCGTAATAAAAACTTTTACTGAAGACTAGAGATGAGCGAACCTCGAGCATGCTCAAGTCGATCCGAACCCGAACTTTCGGCATTTGATTAGCGGTGGCTGCTGAACTTGAATAAAGCCCTAAGGCTATGTGGAAAACATGGATATAGTCATTGGCCGTATCCATGTTTTCCAGACAACCTTAGAGCTTTATTCAAGTTCAGCAGCCCCCGCTAATCAAATACCGAACGTTTGGGTTCGGATCGACTTGAACACGAACCCGGATCGCTCATCTCTACTGAAGACACAAACCACCAACACACCAAGTATTAGGAGCCAGCCGTCAGGCCCAGCTGTGAATGTTGATGGCGTCCCTGGCAACCGACCCGGCCAGGTGCAGAGAGCGCGCCGTCGGTGTTCCTAGCTACCGGCCACGTTGCAACATGAAAGAGAAGAGCCGCCGGGGCTTCAGTGCCCCAGGCCGAGTAGCTTAGGTGTGAGCTATAATATTATACTGACTGGCAACCAATACCACCAGTCAGCTGAACTGTGAGGTTTTGGAGCTGGAGTCTCAGCCCCAATCACGACCTGGGGCTGGGACTCCAGTCTCCGTATATACACTTCCTTGTCTGCTCTTCCTTACCGGTGATAGAGCCTCAGTTCCCGAGTGTCCCTTAACCTAGCGGTTTATTCTGATTGCGGCTGCGGTTTATTCTTGATTCTGGCTTTTAACTACTCTTTTGACTTAGGTTTTTGTAGTCCGCTGACCAACAGTTGCCGACCTTGCTTCCTGACCACAGATTATTGTGTTTGTCTGTCTTGTCTGCATTTTGTGTAACACCTGTGAAGGCGAGGGACTGTCACCTAGTTATCTGCTGCCGTTTAGGGCCGTTGCGGTAAGAAGGCAGGATTAGCGGGGCGGGTGCCAGTGCTAGGGTATCACCTGACTCGTGTCCTCCAGTCCCCTTGTCATGAAACCAGGTACCTCTAATATATATTATAGTTTTCACACAGTTCAAAATTATTATTTATCTTATTCACTTATAGGCTATGTTCACACTACGTAAGAGACAAGCCGTTCCGTGACCCGGCCGGTCTCTGCAAAGATCATCCCGGATGATCTTTCCGGCTGCAGTGTTCAGCGTGCGCCCGCATCAGAACTCCCCATAGCACACAATGAAGCAAGCGGCCAAAGCCACTCGCTTCATTGTGTGAACTGACAGGTCTTTCTGTGGCCGCAATTCACTGAATTGTGGCCGCAGAAAACTGACATGTCAGTTCTTTTCGGCGGCATATGGGATCCTGGCCGGAGCATATACTATGTGTATACGCTCCGGACGGGATCCCATAGCAGATAAGGCAGTGTTCCGCACCGTTCAAAGTACGGCCGCTGTTGCCGATGGCAACAACGGCCATACTTTTATGTAGTGTGAACATAGCCATATAGCGCAAACATATTCCAATGTGCTGACATACAATGGGGGCTGTTGTCCCTCACTGCCCCATAGGGGCTCTCAATCAAAATTCCAAATGTAAGTATGCTTTTGAGTGTTGGGGGGAACCAGAGTACCTTGCTAACCCCACACTATCAATGGAGAAAAAAAAACAGAAAAACATTTGATACAGGTTGCCCTTGGTTGGATTCATACCCAGGACCCCAATGCTGTATGACAACAATGCTAACCCCCTGAGCCATTTTGCTGCATGTTCGCAAATAAAGGACAACTACAGTGTAAATCTTCTGCTCTTCTAAGGAAGTAGCACTTGATAAAATGTTATAAATGTAAGATTTGCTATAATAACCAAGTAAACCAAAGATGAAGATAAGATGTTATCTTCTGAGAAGAAGTCTAAAATCAACAGAATTAGCCTGTTTTTCTGTGCTGCAGAATTTTCTGTGGATATTGCAAGTGACATACACAGAAAAACCAGTCACAAAACAGATAGGACGAGTGGGGGATACGGCGGGTGTATGCCAGGGAGAGAGGGTAATCTGCGCCATCTTCTGGGCGTACGTCATGGACATAGCATTCATAAATCTCCACCAATGTACTAAAATAGTTGAAAATTGGCACACACTGGGAAAACGAGGGCTACATGTATACTGCTATATGTATATTGCAGGCGCCTTATAAACACTATTATGCAGACACTATCATGAGATTGCTGATTACATATATACAATAAAGTGTAGCAGTACAAGACACCATATCATATAGGTAATGTGAACATACCAAGGAACGTGCATACATAATCATAAATCTACCACATTACCACTAATATTCTGCTCCTGGGAGACCAAGTGATGTGCGCCCCTACAAGCGTTTCGGCAAACACCTTCCTGGAGGGGTGGTGGTTCACCTAAGTACAGTAAAATCTTCATCTAATCTTCTGTAAACCAATATTGAGTACATACAGTCGGATTGCATGCATACTTGAAATACAATAGTTTGGAACTTCCCCAAATCACATGTGTTAACATGTGTTGCATTGCAAAATAGCTGTACAAATGTACGTTATCTTACACTCTGTCACACTTTGTTACGTTACACTCTCGCTGTACATTTGTATTGGTAGACCAGTGCCCCAGCACGACCAGATTATAATATGCCAATAAAAATCCGAATTGCCTACAATATTGTTCTTTCCTGTAGTCTACATACTTGTGCATTCAAATGATGATATAACCACCACTCCCACATGCTTTGAAACCCCCTACCCACCCTCATATAGTCTGAGACTATAATGGCTACATGTCCATGTGGCAATATGTCTGTGGCTGCATCAGAGAAAACATAATTCACCAGAACATTAATGGGTCATCAAAAATCAAAAATACTTTATTTGAAAATTTAAATCAACTGGTGTCCGAAAGTTATACCAATCAAAATTACTTTTATTTTTCCAGTACTTATCAGCGGCTGTATGTCCTGAAGGAAGTGGTGTATTCTTTCCAGTCAGACACAGTGCTCTCTGCTGCCACCTCGGTCCATGACAGGAACTGTCCAGAGCAGTAGCATAGAAAACCTCTCCTGCTCTGCTCAGTTCCAGTCACAGACAGAGGTGGCAATGGAGGGCACCATGTTAGACTGGAAAGAAGACACCATTTCCTGCTGGACATACAGCAGCTGATAAGTACTGGAAGACTTGAGATTTTTAAGTAGAAGTAATTTACAATTCTGTAAAATTTTCGGACACCTTTAATACAAAGCACACATAAGCGCAGGTTAAACACTAAGGGGGACATTTATTTAGTATGGATTTTTTTGTGCTGGCTTAAAAAAGTCCCAGCAGCGCTGATGATTTGTACATTTATTTAGAGGCGCGCTGCATTTGAATTTACACTAGAACTTTTTTTTTTTTTTTATTATGCCCTATTGTTATGATTTCATTTTCATGATGAGTTTTTCTTTTTTTTAAATGGGTCAAAATCTGTCATTATGAACAACATAAATCAATAACAATAATCAGGATGTACAACATGTAACATACAGAACTGAACTATGTTCAGGTCAAAGAGAAGAATTTTGAGGAAGAAATGCATATTTACAGACAGCCAGTAGATACTGGACTCTACTAATGTCCTCTTATAGATAAGGTCTAACAATTTTTATTATTGTTTTGCTATGACTGCCCAGGATATTTATTTAGTATCTAGTACGACGTTAATATAGTTGAACTGGTCTGATAGGATAGCATAGGATAACAATGCACAGAGACATGTACTGAGTTACACAATGCCTCTAAAACTGCTAAAATCATAGACACACCCAAAGTAGATGCAGACAAGCTAATATTACAATCACAGCAGAAACAAACAACTAATTGAACGTATCATATAATACAGTCCATGTCGTACAGCACTTACAGTTAGAGAAATCTCTTGCAAGGAAGAGAGTAACAGAACTGAGGATTTGTTGATAACAGTGCAAGCGTTCTCCTGGTATCACTTTCCTCCTCCCCCTCCTTCTACTTCCTCTAAACACTTCTCCTCCCCTTAGCATGCTCTTCTAAGCCACAGCATAAATCCTCACTTCTCATTCCTGATGGTATTTTTAGACATAAATCTCCATTTGTTTTAAATCCATATGTGGGACCGTGATTTATAGATCCACCTTTATATCCACATCTAGCTGTTGTCTGTGTATTATTCACTGGGCTGTTTTTAATTTTAAAATCATGAACTCAAGTTATGTTAAACACATAGGATTTATTAAGAATTTTTGGTGAATTTTTTAAAAGAATTCTTCAATATATTTATTTATATAAAAAAGTGCACAAAAGTACACAAATCCGTTCCTTAATCCGTTTTTTCCAACTGGGCAACTTTTTCGGCATAAATGTCCATGATGCAAATAATTTATTCATAAACGCTCCAGTGTGCACGCAGGATTTATGCACCTCTACATAAATCTGACAAACCTCTGTACTACAGGGACATTTTTAAATTTGGCTTAAAGGGAATTTGTCGTCAGAAAGAGACCTACTGTTTAAAAAAAAGATTTTCTTAAATATATTTTTGGTAAAGTTTTTTCTATTTTCCATTTTTCTATCTAAATTATAAAATAATCCTAAAATCTTGCAGTTTTTGTTCTCACCACTGGGGCTACAAACTAAGCTAAGACTTCCTGTTGTGTCTGCAGTGATAAGAGGAGGATGCTTAAAAGTGATCTGTACAGCATTGCAGCAACATGTAACACAAGTAGATAGAGGAGACAATAGTAGCTCCCTGTGGAATGACCTCTTCAAAGATCATGGAGCAAACTTAGTAATGTTTTACATTAATCTAAAGGGGACATAATCTGTCTATTGCCATCTATGTCCATGAGTCTTTCTGTAAAGCATGTCACTAAATTCTGTTAACCCCTTAACGACATTGGGCGTAAATTTACGCCCTGATGCCGGTAAGGACGTTCAGAGCGGGGCCGCGCGGCGACCCCGCTCTGAACCGCGGCGGTCCTGGGTGCCGCTTGTAGCCCGGGACCGTAGGTATTAGCGGGCACAGTCCGATCGCCGTGCCCGCTAATACAGTAATCAGATGCAGCTGTCAAACATGACAGCTGCATCCGATTACCGGATCCAGCGTCTTCCTGGTGTCTAGTGGCGGAGATCGCTCCTCCGGGATGTTATCCCGGAGGAGCGATCTCCGTTTCTGAAGCCGGCCGGGGACCGCTCCAAGATGGCGCCGTCCCCGGCTCGGCACTCGTTTACTTCCGGCTGCAGCAGCCGGAAGTAAACGAGTGCCTATCTCATGGATCTCTGCAGCATATCTATGCTGCAGAGATCTCTATGAGAGATCAAAGCACTTATACTAGAAGTCCCCCAGGGGGGCTTCTAGTATAAGTGTTAAAGTAAAAAAAAAAGTGTTGTTAATAGTAAAAAGCCCCCTCCCCTAATAAAAGTCTGAATCACCCCCCTTTTCCCAGGTTATAAATAAAAGTAAATAAATAAACAAACATATATGCTATCGCCACGTGCGTAATTGCCCAAACTATTAATTAATCACATTCCTAATCTCGCACGGTAAATGGCGTCAGCGCAAAAAAATCCCAAAGTGCAAAATTGCGCATTTTTGGTCGCATCAAATCCAGAAAAATTGTAATAAAAAGTGATCAAAAAGTCATATATGCGCAATCAAGGTACCGATAGAAAGAACACATCATGGCGCAAAAAATGACACCTCACACAGCCCCATAGACCAAAGGATAAAAGCGCTATAAGCCTGGGAATGGAGCGATTTTAAGTGACGTATATTTGTTGACAATGGTTTAAATTTTTTACAGGCCATCAGATACAATATAAGTTATACATATTACATATCGTTTTAATCATAACGACTTGAGGAACATATATAATAAGTCAGTTTTACCCCAGGGCGAATGGCGTAAAAACACATTTCCCCCAAATAAACAAAATGCTTTTTTTTTTTCAATTTCACCACACTTTGAATTTTTTTCTGGTTTCGCAGTGTACTTTATGCAAAAATTCAGCCTGTCATTGCAAAGTACAATTAGTGACGCAAAAAATAAGGGCTCATGTGGGTTTCTAGGTGGAAAAATGCAAGTGCTATGGCCTTTTAAGCACAAGGAGGAAAAAACTAAAACGCAAAAATCGAAATTGGCTCTGTCCTTAAGGGGTTAAAGGAGAGATCAACCAAAACACCACAGAGACACCATCATGTGTCTGAACGTCAGTGTATTCTAGAACATTGCCCCTTGGGAAATCAAATATGGAAAAGAACACTGCAGAGGCACTATCTTCTGTCTCGACGTCAGTGAACTAGCCAGACCTTCCTCTGGAAAGGAACAACCAAGCCAAGGAATGTCTCCAATTAAGGAAACCACCTAAGCAAGGTATCCATCTACAGACAGCTGTTTCAAGGTTTTTGCCCCTCATCAGTCTGGAGTAGGTTTCTGGCTAGTGGGAGCAATGACTAGTAAGTGCATGCAAAAGGACGCTGGTTGACCTCAGGGAGATCAACCAAAACACTGCAGAGACCACATCACGTGTCTCAACATCAGTATATTCTAGAACATTGCCCCCTGGGAAATCAAATATATTAAATTCTGTTAAAACCAACTCAGGAAAGATGGCAGCCTCCATAACAATGTACAAAAAGTGAAATAATAAAAATTACAGTGAGAAATTAGATACAAATCAGAATTAAAAAACAACTTTTAGTATCTGATTCTGATTAGTAAAAGAAAGTCTAGGTGACACATGCCCTTTAAAAAATATCCCCCATATAATATTATCAAGAAGCAGTAGCAGAACGGCACTGTGCAGACTTCTAGTCAAAGCGGCTTCAAGCCAGTGGGTGCACGTCTCTCAGGTACTCGACCCCCAACTCCAAGGCCTTACTAATAAGTATGCTTTGGATTTAGTGTTACTGAACATTGAATATCTACAGGATGAGATCACTGAAGTTGAACAGAAACTGGAAGTGAGTGCTAGTGCCTTGACTGATGTTATGGATACTGATGAAATCATCAAATATAAAGAGAAAGTTCAAATGAATTTGGAGAAATATAAGAGAGAACAAGAAGAGCTGAAAAGACAAAAGTGGCATCGGGAAAAAGCGCAACAAAGATACAACTAAAAAATCTACGTCAAAGAAGGAGAAACCTGCTTTTTTGAACAGGACAGCAGGAAGCAGCAGGGGGCGGAGGAGCATCAGGAGGGGCTGTGGAGGAAAACAACAGTGGCGGCGTCCTGACCAGGAAAGGAAGGACCGCTAAGAAAGCAGGATGGACTCTGATCAATCCCCCACATTAGTGGTAAATATCTCTTCCCACACTTTATTAGCTAATGAATTGGATGTACTTAATCATGGTTTATCTTTTTGCCCAACCACTAAAATCGATTGGTTACAGCTTGGTGTTGATTTGCAGATGTTTTTGAGGAATATTAACCTTAAAGTTTGGTTTTCCAGCAAAACCGATGTTTCGGTGCCAGGGAAACCAAAAAAATCAGAGTTGTGTTTGAAAGACTATGGTTTATCTAATAAGAGTGATTTTTGTCCTCCAGCGTCAGATGCTGTCAACATGTTTGAAACCTTGGTGAAAGGTGATATTGAGAGGTTGAAGGCAAAACTTAATACTGAAGAGAGGGGTAGACCGAATTTCTCTAGAAAACAAATGGAAGCATTGAATAAGTTGTCTCATAACGATGACATTGTGGTTTAACCCGCCGACAAAAAGGGGGTGCTGTTGTCGTTATGAACAAAGATAAATATGTGGGAGAAATTATGAGACAGTTGGGGGATTGCAGTGTGTATAGGGAGACATCAAGTGACCCGAGAAATGTATTCTTCCGTCGATTGAAACTACTGGTCGATGATGCCTATGCCATGAATGTGATTGATGAACAGTTACTTGACTTTCTTCTACCGAGCCACCCCGTGACTCCGACACTGTACTGCCTGCCCAAGATTCACAAATCTTTGGTGGATCCCACGGGCAGACCTATAGTGTCGGGGTGTGACTCTATATTCAGCCCTGCAGCCATATTTGTCGATAAGATTCTGAGGCAGTATGCAGTTAATATAAAATCGTATATTCGTGATACAACAGATTTTTTACAGAGGATTAGGAATGTCACCTTACCATCACACTACATCCTTGCTTTATTTGATGTTACAAGTCTTTATACTTGCATTGATCATGAGAGAGGTTTATATTGTTTAAGGAAAGCACTGGAGAAGTCTGAATATACTAGTGAGGGCAAGAATTTTTACTGGAGATCCTGTTGACATGCAATTACTTTTCTTTTCAGGACAAGTTTTATGTCCAGGTTAAGGGGACGGCCATGGGCTCCAACATGGCACCTACGTATGCCAACATCGTTATGGCCGAGTTGGAAGAGTCTCATGTCTATGTATCCCACCACCACAGTAAATTACTTGGGTGGTAGAGGTACATAGACAACATTTTTTTGATTTGGACAGGTACCCAGGTTGAATTGGGGGAGTTTTTTTATTTTATGAACACCATTGACCCCCATATTAAATTTACTATGACTAGCTCAACGGTTGGGGTCCAATTCCTGGACACTTGGGTCTATGTTGAGGAGGACGCTCTTCGGACTGATATTTATCTGAAGCCAACCGACAGGAATAATTTGCTAAAATTTAACAGTATGCACCCCAGGAAAATGGTAGAGTCCCTCCCCCGTAGTCAGCTGTTGAGGGTACGGAAAATTGTTGACGACACAACCAGGGTTGACCGCAGACTCCATGAAATGGGTGATCGCTTTGTGCAACGAGGGTACCCTAGGAGATTAGTTCAGAGAAGCATTGCTGATGTGAGCACACAACAGGTTACTCCAGCTAAGAGTAAAACAACTGATAGAGTCCCATTCATCACTACCTTCAGTGAACAAAGTCAACATATAGCTCAGATAATACGCAAACACTGGAACGTTGTAGCTAGTTTTCATAACAATATTCCCATACTCAGTGCACCACCTCTCTTTTCTTATAGGAGATCAACTAGCATTAGAGATAAGCTAATTCGTGCAGATTGCACAAAAAGGAAGCTGGATTTGTCCTTCTCACTTAGACCAGGTAGTTATCCCTGCCTAGGGTGTGACAATTGTAGTCTGATGATTAAGGGTGACACTTTCTGTCATCCCAATACCAACCATAGTTACAAATTGCGGTTTTATGCTACTTGAAAGACCGATTATGCCATCTATGTCCTACAGTGTCCCTGTCCGTATATTTATGTGGGTGAAACCACTAATGAGTGCCGTATACGGTTGAACAACCATAAGTCATCCATACGTACTGGGAGACTGGATCTTCCCGTCTCCAGACACTTCATCGAGGCTGGACACACTATCCAACAATTGAAATTTATGGTCATTGACCACATTCCAGCTCTTCGTAGAGGTGGCAACAGGCAGAAGATGTTAAAACAAAGGGAAGCCCAATGGATTTCACGCCTCAATACTTTACAGCCTTATGAGCTTAATATAGATTTTTCACTGAAAGCGTTTTTATAGTGTGTGAGCGAAGCCGCGAAGCAACTTACTTGTCATTGCTAAAGGAAGTAGTACTAATTCATTTATTATTATTTATGTACTTTTTAAATTTGTCACAACTGTTTAACAGACCATTAATTTCTCTTCTTTCTCCTTTATTATAGATGGAGATAGGACCTATACTCACCTGATCCGTTGAATCCTTACAATCCTACGGGTTTCTCTTTTTTTCCGGGACTTACTCTTGATTCTGCGGTCCAACGACATTATTTTGTTGGGTTATGAAGCTGCATTTGCCCTAGAGAAAGGTCATATTTGGTGTCCGGTGACCAATGAGTGCAATACAGAGTCTGATTGCCCATAAGAGTAAAGATTCACCATGGATGGGCTTGACGCCGTCAATATGGCTGGATTCACCTATTTATGACGATCTCGAAGGATTTTGGGTAATTGTGTGACTTCTTTCCCAGCTAGTTGTTGGTTTCTCTACTCACAAGCATGAAATATGGGCACCTAGAGTCTTTCCCTACTCCAAGATGGCGTCTGGACAACTGTAATGTGAGTGCGCATGCGCGAAATGCGCTGAGAGATCATGTGTCTCACGCTGTGTCAGGTGGTCTTACAACATCCGGAATTGCATATTTCTTTTGTGTACAAGCCGAATACAGCACGGCTACAATGTCGTAGGATTGGTGGAACACGGATGGTGAGTGAAGTCCAACCTCCTGATTAACTCTTACCAAGACGGATGTTTATTTATTTTTATGATTATACAGACTTTGAAGGGACTTTTGCATATATATTGGAGCCACATTGCATTTAATATGTAATTTTGTATATGGACACATATGAATTTGTGCACATCACTGTATTGATGAAATGATATTCTATAATGTGTATATTATTTATCTACGTCGTCACTGATTGAGACACACAACCCTTGGGGGCGTATTTTCCTGTATAAATACCACATGTATGACACTCTGTACTTGCTTAAAAAAGACTCATGCTTGAGTCGAAACGTCGCATTATGTGTATGGGTGAATAAATTATCACGCATTTTTTCACTATTGGAGTGCCGTCTTCCCATCTCTTATTACCCCATATAACAGGGGTGGGGAACCTCCGGCCCGCGGGCCGCATCCGGCCCCTGAGACCTCCCGATGCGGCCCGCAGCTCCCCTGCTCTGCTCACCGCTCTGGAGGAGGAAGGAGCCGGCATACACAGCATCCTCCGGTGTCTGTGACAGCTGCCGGACACAGGAGGATGCTGTCTATGCCGGCTCCTTCCCTAGCAGAGCGGCGCGTGTCTTCAGTCTCCTGCGGGCCGCGCGCGATGACGTCATTTCATCGCGCGCCGCCTGCAGGAGAAAGACCGGCACAGAGGACCTGGGACAGAAGAGGACATGGGCAGCGTGGGAATGGAGGAAAGGTGAGTGGGATGTTTATTTTTTTTATTTGGGGGTTAACTAGGCCACCAGGGACATGCCTGATGGAGGATTAAATAAGCCACCAGGGACATGCCTGATGGGGGTTAACTAGGCCACCAGGGACATGCCTGATGGGGGTTAACTAGGCCACCAGGGACATGCCTGATGGGGGTTAACTAGGCCACCAGGGACATGCCTGATGGGGGTTAACTAGGCCACCTGGGACATGACTGATGGGGGTTAACTAGGCCACCTGGGACATGACTGATGGGGGTTAACTAGGCCACCTGGGACATGACTGATGGGGGTTAACTAGGCCTACCAGAGGCATCACTGATGGGGGTTAACTAGGCCTACCAGAGGCATCACTGGGGGGTTAACTAGGCTACCAGGGACATGACTTGGGGGTTAACTAGACTAGAAGGGGCATCACTGGGGGGGTTAACTACAATAGCAGGGCATCACTGGGGGTTAACTACAATAGCAGGGGAACTAGGGGAACAATACTTTGCCTTGCCCTGGGTGCTGCAAACCCACGCTACTAACTGCTGCACACGGTATGCGGCCCTCGAATGATTTTATTAATGCCCAACCGGCCCTCGACATGGAAAAGGTTCCCCACCCCTGCCATATAATATAGATTCACACCATTCACAATAGGTGGACTCAGCATATCCTCACCCGCTTCAACTTTGTTCCAAGTTGTTATTTTTGCTGAAAAACATCTGGATGTTTTTGCTACCCCATTTTTGCATTTGATCACTTTTTTAGCCTTTGTTTCCAAACTTTTTTTTTATCGTTTTTGCCATCAGTGGCTGACTAAAGGTCCTCTTGCACAGCGTGATTAGAGGTTCAGAAGTGCATTTAGTACATATTAGGGGCAGCATAAGTGCCATTGCCGTGTATAGTCCTTTATGGATTTTTAATTTCCCTGCTTACCGCGAGGCCACGGACCTACTGCCGTTCTCTGCATAAGTCTATTTTGGTTCAGTGTCCTGTGCATGTCTCTTACTGTGGGCCACTAGGTTTAATGTAAAAGGAGAATATGTCAGCTCACCCTTGATAGCCACAATTAGCGCAGGTGTGTGTGGACCTCCTGGAAGTGAAGCACGTTCTGGCTGTATTGCGGGCCGCAACCCGGAAAGTCCATGAAACGAAAAATTCCATCCACGGCTTCAATAAAATTATGGTAGCTTTATTGGGTCATCACAAAAAAGAAAACAAAAAAAAAATAATAATAATAAAAGATAAAAACACAGCGTGTTTTTGTCTTTTATTATTATTATTTTTTGTTTTCTTTTCTTTTTTATGATGACCCAATAAAGCTACCATAATTTTATTGAAGCCGTGGATGGAATTTTTCGTTTCACTAGGTTTAGTGCCCTCCTTTCTCCTCGAGTTCTTTGCTTGTCTGCCATGTGTGTGTGGGCAGACTCATCTTAAACAGATTGGTTGTTAAACAGCCAGTGTGTCTATTCTCCAGTCAAAGAGATTATAAGGACCCTAATGCCATTTTTCTGTGCCCAATTGATAGGGCTTGTGATCCACAATTTCTTCTGCTTTGTATCCTTTTTTGACAGTGTATGACTGGGGTACCTTGGGCCCACCAGGGAATTTAATTCTAGGGGTCCACCCTACATATACCATATATGACCAGCAGCAAACCTTTCACATTACTATACTATACTATACTTTGCACGGAGCAGTGTATGTGACCAATGATGCTAGCTCACTGCTATTAACTTGTCAGTCACTCTATGCGAACAGCATAACGTGCCACTTAAGTTACTTAAAAGCATAAGTCCCATGAAACTAACAAATCTCAAGCAGACAGGGGGGTGCAGGAACATAATAACGAAAGTATACTTACCCGTCTCCGTGCCCTCGTAGTGTTTCCATAATGATTTCCGACAAACGCTGGCCTCCTGCAGCTCCTCCAGCTGCAACGTCACATACTCGGCCAATGGATTACCTACTTAGCCAATCATTGAATGGGACGAAACACCACTGCAGTAACTGACTGGCTGAGTGGGCATGCCGCTCAGTGACATTGCAGCTGGAGGAGCCAGGCGTAAACCAAACCTGAGCAAAAATTACTTCTGTCAGCTGTGAGAGAGACCCGAGAGCAGCGCTACAGGGGCACAGGGACTGGTAAGTATACTTTCTTTATTATCATTTATTACAAGTAAGTGAACATAAAGTGTACATACATGTTACATAAAAATATGCACAATATGTACACAAATCATACACAAATATAAAGAAATTTACCTATATACATACATAGTACACACACACATGCACGATAAATACATACACACATCATGTACATATATAAACAAATGCAGACTACATATATGCATAGATAATACACACATGCACCATAGACACAAACTCACATACATACTACTTGTTCACAGACTTACCTCTGGTACCGGAAATCATCAGGTACAGCTCACATGCTGTCAGATCTGCTGCTCCAAGGCCACATTGTGCAGGCCACAGCCCTTCTCCCTCCCCTCCTTCTGTCTCCTGACTGACAGCAAAAGCACATAGCGCAGATAGAGGCAGCCTGAAATGTGACTTTAATATGGCTTCTATTTAAACGTCTTCCAGTACTTATCAGCTGATGTATGTGTGGTGTCCCATCACGGGTGTTTCTAGTCTGACACAGTGTATAATTCCTGAGGTCTGAGGAAGGGACAAGTTGTTTGTATGTCCTGAAATGCGTTACCTACAAATTGCAAGTACATTTTTGAACATTTTATGGTCTGCGCTGATAAAACCTCGTTTTTTATGCTGCTATCCAAGATTTTCTGTGACCGTGCCATGTGATGACGACAATAGAGGACTCCTGCTGCAACCATTTATTACATTTCACATGCTTATACAGTTGGTTGTGACTTTATACAACCGTGCATGGTGAGCGGTTACTTTGGAGTGGTGTGAGCTCACGTTGTTATATGTTGTCACCCTATGAGGTTCTCTGCCCCTATTTTCTTTTTGTGTTTGTGTTTATTATACTAGTCTGACACAGCCTTGTACTCTAAAGTAAAGTGGTGATAGGGTTGTATATGAGTTTCGCCACCAGATGTCACTATGTATAACTGTATGTATTGCACAGCTAGAGTCAGTATAGGGTTACAGGTTTGTTATGTGATTCTGTGAACCAATGAGAGATGCTCTTTGCCTTTTACCTATCTCTATTCTGCCTTCTTTACACACTATCTTCTCCACCACTCACAGGGATTCTTACACACCCTGTAGAAAGTAGTCTCTTGGGGAGAGGAAGTGTAGTGTTACCTAGTTAATTTCCCTTTGATTCTCTGAGGAGTAGGACACACACAGATTGAGTATCCCCGCTGAACATAGCCAGGGCCTGGCTCTGCCAGGTTCCCTGTCCAAGAGAGACCATCTGCGGTAGTGGACAGACATACGTGTATGGAGAACACAGAGACTCTCTTTCTACAAGCTGTAACTACAGACACTATTCAGTGCTAAGTCACTAAAACTCAGGAATTTCAGCCAGTACAGAGAGTCACAGCTCAATGTGTCCATCAGTCACATGACTGCCTTCTCTCTGTGAGTGCTCAGATGGCCTGGGATACACAGGACTTCCTGATTCTTTGAGAAAAAAAGAGTCAGAAAACAGGAAGTGCCATGTTTTCCATGATAAAAAAAAAAATTATGAATGTAAATTGCAAACTTGCTTTATATCACATCTACTGCTGAATTAGTTTTTTAAAGTTATAGCGACAGTGAAACTTTAATTGACACCTTCCCAGCAGGTTTAGATATGGGAGGGGGAGTTACAAATGAGTGCACAATGTGTACATACATACTGTATTACATACAAATATGTACAATACATACACACATCATACACAGATATAAAGAAATGCACATCACCTATATGCAAACGTAGTGTACACACACACACACACATGCACAATACACAGACCATACACAGATATAAAAAAAATTACCTATGTGCATATATAGTACACACACACACATAATACGCATATCTACACATCTAAACAAATGCACATTACATATATGCATAGATAATATATACACACACGCACCATACACACAGACTCACATATTATACATACTTCTTGTGCACACACACAGATTTACCTCTGGTACAGGAAAGCACCAGGTACAGCTCACATGCTGTCAGATTTGCAGCTCCAGGGCCATAGGCAGCACATAGAGCAGATGGAGGCAGCCTGAGAGGAGGAGGTGGCGGAGGGTCCCAGGGGAGAGGAGAGGGGCTGTGCTAAATCTGCACACTACATGCTGTTACCTGTCCCCCCAGTGACTCCCTGCCTCTATATACGTAATATGATGAAACCTCAGGTTACTAGATAGAGGCAGTGAGTGAGTGACCATGAGCAGCAGTGCTGGGGGATTATATGTCATCCTGGAGCTGCTAGACAAGAAAGCCCACCACCTGCTCAGGGGCCCACCAAGGGGTAGGGCCCACAGGGGTATTCCCCTGTTGACCAGTCCTAGCCTGCTTATTGATGTCTTTTGTCCATTCTCCCTTTAGCTGTTACTTGGATGCCTAGACACCTTCAACTCTAGACTAATCTGCAGCTGCCTTAACACCACCTTTTTATTTAAGCAGGCAGTAGTTCAGATCTACACCTGACAACTTCTCCTTGCCATGGTAGGGATCCTAAAGGCCCTATTATATGGAGAGTTTCTCAACCTATAAAAAAAAAATCCTCCATCAGCCACACATCTCCCCGTGTAATAAGGGATGCACAGCCTTCAGCAGTAATGTTTGTGCAGCCCTGGCCGCACAGTTATCAAACCATGTAATAGGCTCTGTAAGGGAGCATTGATCTAGCAGATATGACCATGTAATATGTCCTTAAATCAAGCAGAGGATATCTTATACACTCTACCACCCATTTTAAAGACAAGACTTATCTATTTTCTTCTGACATGGTGTAAAGAGTGTACAGTTTTTCATTTCTGCCTGCGTAGGCACTGGGTTGAGTGTCATTACTCTGGGAAGAACATAAACCTGTGATTTTCAATAAGCAAAAGTTCTTGGCCACTTTTAAGAAACTCCTTGAAGAACCAGAATGACCTCTGCTGAACTCAGTATGCTCTGGCTGCTGGTGTATAACAAAAGCTCAGCTCTGGGCCAAACTCTGGGACCTGCAGCCATGTGGAAAATGGGGAGCCAGCAATTCGGCGCCCAGCAGCCACCAAACTAAAGGCCCTATTCCACCAACAGATCTGACGACAGCTTATCTGCCAAAGATTTGAAGCCAAACCCAGGAGTGGATTTGAAAAGAGGAGGAATCTCAGTCTTTCCTTTATGACCTGATCTCTGTTTATAGTCTGTTCCTGGGTTTGGCTTCAAATCTTTGGCAGATAATCTGTCGTCAGATCTGTTGGTGGAATAGGGCCTTAAGTATTGGGGGTATCCTAATTCTCAATAAAAGCGTGGGTCCTATGTCCTAAGGATACGCTATAAATACCCAAGATGGGAATAGCTTCTTAACTTCCAGCTGCTATTACTTCTTACCATGTGAATGAGTTAATAAATGAATGAAATACTATGTGGGGAAAGCAATAACAATAACAGGTGATCATCACATTACATCAAAGCCTATGCATAATGCAGTCTCTATTGAAGACACAGTGGCTGTTGCTCCCCACCTAGTATTAGAGCATATTTCTATAAATATAGTAATGCACCTAATTAAAAAATATAGAAAGATAAAGAAAGAATAAACAATAACAAAAATAGCCCATGAAAATATAAGTCATTGTTGTGTTGTTTATTTTTATGCTGCACCTTATGGTTTGGCTGTCCTGTAAATTGAAAATGTTACTTTAGGGAAATTTAATTGACTGTTGTACAGGTTTAATACATTAGAAATAGGGATGGTCCGAACCGAGTCCGGTTCGGGTTCGTACGAACCCGAACTCTCGGTAATGATTCCCGCTGTCTGCCCGCTCCGTGCAGCGGGCGGATCCAGCGGGAGGACCGCCTGGAAAACTGGGATACAGCCATAGCCATAGGCTGTATCCCAGTTTTCCAGGCGGTCCTCCCGCTGTATCCACCCGCTGCACGGAGCGGGAAGACAGCGGGAATCTGATGCCGAGCGTTCGGGTTCATACGAACCTGAACCTCGGAGGGTTCGGACCATCCCTTATTAGAAACAACCAGTAAGTGCCAATAAGTACAAAAGTTAATTTTACAATTAAACGATAACAATTGAATACCAATCAGTTCAAATGGTTTGCCAGCATTAAAAAAAATGACTTTAAAAAAAAAAAAAAACAGCATCACTCTTGTGCATGAGCATATCTGCCATCGCAGCCTGGTTCTATTCACTTAAATGGGGTTGCACTGCAATACCAAATATGGTCCATGGAGGGTGGTGCTGAACCTTGTTAATCCAGAGGTTGAATCATAATGTTGTATCAGAGGTTGTATCATAATGACTTATATCTGTCTAGAGAAAAGTGTCAGTTTAGTCGTTTACTACATTCTGTAGGCAACCCGTGCCTCTGTCCATAAGTATGTGGGTTTGTCATCAATATGTGAACGGTAAAGTGATAATGTATGTCTTTACGATGGATTAATGTAGCATCAAGATGATTGGCCGGTAGGGAAACTAAGAATAATTCTTATAGTTGTAAACCAAGATGTCCTTGAAATGTCTCCATTGCCATGTTTTTTTATATGCTTATCTGGGGTACACAACATATTAAATTATCAGTTGACAAGCACGGGGTGCACTTGCACATACTGTCATAATACCAGTGCCAGACTGGTCATTCAGTACAAATCAGTAACCAACAATAAAAACCATACACAAGTAGGCCGGAATACAAACAAATTACAATATATGGTTAATGCAACATTGGATAACTCAGCAACCAAGCCAATCAGTTTTTATATTTCCAATTTTAACAATCTTCAAGATCTTGTCTTCCATCTCATGGTAATACTGGTCTTTGAAGAAATAACTGTAACCTAAAATACAAGAAGGATAGATATAACTTAAGAAATACAGTAGTAGTCATAGTAGTCATCCAAACAATGAGATGTTACTATCATTAAAGTGTACATGTCATGAGATATAGAAATAAATAAAGCAAAATATATAGTTAATTTTTTTATCAGTTAGTTTACTCATCTGCAGCAGTGCATGGCTGCTGGCCAATCAGCATTCATCTTCACTGGGCCAATTGACTCCACTTTCTCAATTTAGTTTTTTTTTGCCGTTACTAAAGATCAAATGGTCTTAGTGACGGAGTCTCGACTGCAGTTTTCCAGTAAGTGAGACACCTAGTGGCCAAATGTATAGTATTGTATTTTATGTAGAAAACTACTGGTAATGACAGTGCCCATTTAAATTGTGTAGGATTCACCAGATTGCCCTGATCACACACATTCTGATTCAGAAATATGCAGGTTTATAGTTTCTCTGAATTTCCAGTTAATAGTCATATAGGCATTAATTTAGTTGTACTAAAGGGGGGGAAATTAGGTGAGGGGAATGATTACACAGTCAAGGGGTATGTATTAGGTATACATGCTCCTCAATTTAAAAAAAAAAATTCATACCCCCTGACTGTGTAATCTTGCCCATTACCTGATAGTCACTCCAATTATTAAAATTAAGTTCACAGCCATCTGACTTCATTCACTGAATTGCCAGACAAGTTATAGAGCCACGTATCTTGGCAATCAGGACACCCTAAACTATTTCATAATAATAAGAGCTCATTTTGTGGCGGTTGGCTATAGGTCCTCTTTATGTTCTTTTTAACATTTCATAATGAGTTTGCTGAGATTTAGAAAACAGAATCTACTTGTTTTTATTTATTTTTATTTTTTATTAGAGATGTTGCCACTCATGCCAATCGGCTGTCTGGTATTGAAGCTTAGTCCCATTCCCATGTATGTAGATGGTCTGCAGTGTCAAACACATTCCACTAACAGGCAAGTCGTACCATTTCCAAGGTCAAAGACAGCATCTAGATTGTCATGGACACCATTCCATGAATCTGCAATAAATTTAGGGAAACCAGTATCCATTTTCTTCTTTACTTCATTAAACCTGAGAGGACAAGAAAATTATACGATTAGAACACAAGTTTCCAATTAATTACAATCAAAATGACCAAGTGTTCAGGATACAACCTACCCTATAATAACTATGTGCCTTATAGCTATTCATACAGAGACTTAGGGCTTATTCACACATTCCGTAAATTACAGGCCCTACGCTTGGGAAGCCCTGTAATGGACTGTTTCCCGACCCAACATGATGTATCAATATCATGCCGCGAGCAGGGAAACTCTTTGAATCTGTGCCCTGTCGTTAAAGGGCTACTCCAGCGGGGGGGGGGGGCACTTTTGTGCTGGGATCGGGTAGGAGGTGGCCGAGGGAAAAGATGTCCACTCACCTACCCGATTCCAGTGGCGGGTCCCGCATCGCAGGTTCCCGGCCGCTTCCTGTTGTCTGACGCGGGCCCGAGACGTGATGTCTCAGGTCCGCTCAGCCACTCAGTGAAGGAGGTGGGATCCATTTCAAGTCTGCTCAGATCCCACGTCACGTCTCGGGCCCGCGTCAGACACCCAGAAGCGGCCGGGAACCGGGCATCGGAGCGCCGTGATGCGGGGAGGTGAGTGGACGTCTTTTCCCTTGGCCACCTCCTCCCCGGTCCCAGCACAAAAGTGCCCCCCCCCCGCTGGAGTACCCCTTTAAGGAATTGCTAGATGTATGTATGTATATAAGTACGTGACTAACAAAACAAAGGCCAATTTGAAATAGTTGAGAATAGGGGAGAATAATTGTAAAGTAACTACAGTACCTAACAAAAATATCTGCATTACCTCCAAAACTTGTCCCCAGCAAAAATGTAGGTTTTTTTGTTTTTGCTCCAGTTGAATGCAGCGTCTACACGTTTGACATCTGACGGAAGTCCAAGGTTAGTTATTTTTTTAGGATATCCTCTTTCTAGTTCACTTGAAGTATAAACCCAGTATTCATCACCTGTTAAAAAAAAACATACAGAAGATCACAAGAGGCAACACCTGGTCGTATTGGCGATTTTGCAGCATGGTATGCACGTAATACCTCTTACCATATGTGGCCCTGTGATTATCATGTTGAATATGCCAAAACCTAGTGCGGACCGTGGGTGAGATGCGGGGGGCGGGGCTAGTGCGGGCCTCGGGAGGGGTGTGGGCACCAGGTGAGACGGGGGGGGGGGGGGGTTGCTGCGGGTGAAATGCGGGGGCGGGGCTAGTGCGGACCGCGGACGGCCGCGGGAGTGGTGCGGGCACCAGGTGAGATGGGGGGGGTTGCCGCGGGTGAAATGCGGGGGGCGGGACTAGTGCGGACCGCGGATGAGATGCAGGGGGTGGGGCTAGTGCGGGCCGCGGGAGGGGTGCGGGCACCAGGTGACATGCGGGGGGGGGGGCGCAAGTGGCGCAGCTTACGGGTGAGCTACGGGGGGAGATACAGGGTGCGTGGCGGGTGAGTTTAGGGCAAGGGGGTGCACACACTGGGGGGGCTGCTGTCAGAGAGGGAGACAGTGAACAGCATTAGCAGCTGTCACTGTCTCAGTGTCCTCCCTCTCTTCAGTGTGCCGGGTTAGAATCGCTAACCCAGGAGCAGGGAGCGTGTCGGGTTGGACTGAGGGCTGATGATTCTATGCATTCCGTGGGGGTGAGTGCTTCTAGATAACAGCAAAACTGTGCAGAATCCATAATCACTTTATATTGGAAAGATGTAAAGCTACAGGTGGGCAATGTATTAATGCAAAAATAATTTTGGGGGGAATACCCCTTTAAGGTGTTGGTGCATAAAATGTCAATGTACACACAGCACTCTGCTTTTCCCAGTAGCGGTGCACTTTGAATATAGTTTTCAAATCTTGAAAGAAAACCTGGCACTGGCTCAGATGATTTTTGTGCTTGTTTACATACAGCGGCATGTGCGGACTGGACTGCAGAACAAACAAACACAAGAATTACTGTATAGGAGAAGGTGCCAGATTTTCTTCCAAGATTTTGTTTATATGAAAGTCTGAGGCTTAAAAAAATAAATACTGTACATTTTGTAATCTGTAGCAGAAAAGGTTAGAAACTGGGGAAAGTCAACACCTTCACCAGAAAACTAGTGTTAAAAAGTATTAAAGTGTCACTGTCGTTATAACATTCAAAATCTAAATTAACAGTAGATGTGATAAAAAGCAAGTTTGCAGTTTACATTCATTTTTGTTTTTTAGCTATTAAGGAAAACACGGCACTTCCTGTTTAAAGTCTTTTAAAGATTCTAAGCACAGGAAGTCCTATGTTTTCCAAGTCCTCTGCGCTCACAGAGAAGGCATTTTGAGGGGAGAGACCACCAAGAAATCCTTTATACAGTAAGATATGAAATGTTCACAATATAAGCTTAAGGATCCTGCTGAAAACTTATATGGAAAGGGGGTGACAATATCACTTTAAATACCAACTCTACTGTTGCTAGCCATTTGCACCATATCACACCATGTCCTTGCTACTTTTAAATATCCCTTCTTGCCTTGTGCTGACATTGCATACTCTTGATGCCATCGAGAGGTATCAGGGACAGTATGTGTACAAACACTGTAAGGATAGGTATAGCCATAAATTGTGTACAGCTAACCAAAGTGAATATGGGTCTAGATATATATAGATACTACTATATATAGATATGTACTACCCTGTCTGTGCAGGTATCCTCGGTGCACTAGTAAGGGGGTAAAAGATGCCAAAAGGAAAATAGTTATCACCGAGGTCACCTAGGGAGATACTGAAATGCATATTGTCAAATATTGACTTCTAAACAGATGGTGAAGTAGCCTTTAACCCTCAGAAAAGCCAGGTAAATAAGGACAGAGTGCTCCTAAATCAGCCTGTTTGCTGTTATAATAGGGGTTACAGCCATGGTTTAAGGGTAGATGCCGTGTGCTGCTCTGCATCTATTTGTCATCATGAGGCTAATCTAAGCTAGGTCATTCTGAAATGTATCACCCTCATGGCCCATGTGGAAAAGATTACATCTACTCATCCAGCAGACTTATGGTTTTAAATAGCCCTAGAAACTGATATCTTATTAAAATAAAATTATACCACTCTACCACTGTTTCCTCTGCAAGGAACATACAGTACTGTAAAAGGTACACAAATAAAAATCATTACACCATCTTCAATACTAAAAAATGGTTGGGCAAACAGAGAGAAGTAAATACAACAAGGATTATGTCCAGATGTGCCTGTTAAATGAAATATCTCCATCTCCATGTCCTAAATCCCTAAGTCATGAACCCCTCCACCCATAGACCTAACCAAATGGTGAGAGCATGAGACAACACACACCTTCACGCCCCTATGATGTTTTTTTCAATGGCATAACTATAGGGAGGCAGAAGTTGCAGCTGCACCCAACCTTATACCACCTAGCAAAACATCAGTACTATGAAACATGACCGCTGCATTGGAGCATTGGTACATATTTTGCTGTTTTATATTTAAAAAAAAAAAAAAAAAAAAAACATTATGAAGCCCCTGCACCACTTTCTTAATTTTGGATGAGATTCTTGCATGGGCAGTAATGGTCCAAGGCTCTTATATGGGTCAAGCGATGACATGCTTTCTTGCGTTACAGGAGGAGAACTACCATACTTTTCTTTTCGGTGGAGCTTTGCATTGCCTATGAGACTTTAAACATCATTTGGCACTTTCCTCAAGAGGAAATATTACATTCTTATGGCTTTTTGTCTCATGGCCAAAGAGCACCTAGTTCTGTACTGATGAGGGGCAAGAACCCTAAAATTTCCCCTGCAGTCGCCAATCCCCTTCGCTGTTTCAGCGCTATGCAGAGCAGGGTTTGGCTCCCCTTCCCCCAGGGTTGCCTGACACAACTGAGATGTCCGGCAACCTCTGAAGAGTGATTGCCACTCACTGTGCTAAAAGCACAGTCTCACTTGTAGAGCCTATTAGATAGCGCCAAATTTTTGTGGAAACCCAAGAAAGAAGGAAAGATGTAAGTCAAAACAGCAGTGGCACATTAAGAAAGTACACTCATACCTCTGAGTTTTCCCATAGCACACCATTTGATCAAATAGAATGTACCATCTCACCATGTTAAGGTGACCTCAGAAAATACTATATGGTTTCTAACACTGGCCTCTGATATCCATGCTATCAGTTTCCAGATCACAAACAGTCTATAATGACAAGCCATGCTGCTTGTGATCCAGTATCTGGCCCTCCGGTGGCGACTGTATCTTCAAGCCCAGCATCCTGCGGCTGCCAAACAATCCGGAGGAGGAGGCGGCCTAAAGTTACAGCAACGGCTGAAGGACTGGAGAATCAGATGCTGGTTTACAAGCAGCATGCCTGGTAAGTCTAGACTGCTTGTGATCTGAGAACTGACAGCACGGATATATATATATATCTGTGCTGTTGGTTTCCTGTTATCTTTCTCAACCGCACAAACCATGTTTACACAGGATGATGTATGGCCAATAAAGATAAATTTTAAAGCAGGTTCCAAACAGACGATCAGCCGATAATCAGGCGTTTACATGATCCTCAGCTGATCGGCCACTTATTACACAGGCCGTCTATCAGCCACAGGAACTTTTATAGCAACACTGCTGGCCGATAATCAGCCCGTGTAAAAGGCCCTTTAGGCTCATCCCATTTCTTCTACAAATGCTTCTACTGATGATTTAGGTGTATGGTACATTCAGCTACTTGGTGCTTAGTAATTATAATAGAAACTGATCACTCACTGCTTTCCATACATTTATACCCACATTTTGCCGCACAGAAATGGACACACAAAAATGGATGACAATTAAATTTATGTTCACCTGCAAAGAAAACCGTCTTTTCATCATGAGGTTCTTCATAAACGGCATCAATTTTGTCAGGTAACTCTGACCAGAAAGTGGCAATAAGCAGGGGACCTGAGGGCCTGCTCCTTCGGTTTACTGATCGCCATATAAACCTTGAGAAAAACAGAAATTAATTAAGAATTATTTTGATATTTTAGTTTTACATTGCATTTTTATCTCTGTTTCACTGTTTCCATTACAATTTGGTACTTGTGTACGCCCCAAAAAACATTGCTACCTGTATATGTTAAGATTTCTTCCTCTTTAAGTGTATACAAAACATATATGTTAAAGGAAAACAGAACTTACCCTTAGCTCCTGTTTTATCTGAGATTAGACTGGGAATATGTATTTGGGTATCAGCAGTTCTATTATTTCTTACATTTTCATCACTTATGGGCTTGCATACTATATAAATACAATATGTAAATGCTTGGGGGGAAAAAGTATTGTTTAACAGAAATTAGGCCCCGCACACACTTGTATCCTGAACTCTGTCTATTGAGGAAGAACCATTGTACTATGGGGGTTAACAGGGATTGGCTGTCACCACTGACTTACAATAGAGTCTACCAGGGATCTGTTGATGCTGAAATTCTCTTGCAAATTTTATGGAAATCCCAAATGGAACCCTAGACAAAATGCTCTATTCCAGAAGTCTGCACAGTTTTCCATGTAAAAGCCACATAAAACACAACAGCAACTTTTGTATACCTCACCTATCTTTGAAGAAAAATATCTCCCCTCTGATTTGTGAAATTCCATCAAATACAATGTCTTTGCTGCACAGCTCTGGTGTAACAGGGCCTAATGTGGGGGAAGGTCCGGGCCCAGGTCCAGGTCCAGGTTTACTCTCAGATCCTTGGCCTAGAAAAAATAGGTATCATTATAAAAACCATTGGCTAAACCATAGGAGTAGTAGCAACTAGACATCACACAAATGACTTGATGGATTTACTACCAGATGAACATTAATACAGTGTGTAAACAACAGCTGTTCTCATAGACTTGTGGTCTTGCAGTGCATTATTTTAAGGCACAACGGCCATTCTTACTGGGTAAACATGGCCTTAGGATAGCTTCACACGTACCGTATCGCAGTGGATTTTCTGCTGCGGATCGGCAGCAGATTAGACTAAATGAATCAAGACAGCATCAAATCTGCAGCAGATTTTACAGTCTGGATTTGATGCTGTGTTCATTCATTTAGTCAAATCTGCTGCGGATTTGCAGCAGAAAATCCACTGTGATACGGTAAGTGTGAAGCTTCACACATACCGCATTGCAGATGATTTTCAGCTGCGGATCCGCAGCAGATTCGTCTAGATGAATGAACACAGCATCAAATCTGCACTGTAAAATCTGCTGCAGATTTGATGGTGCAGATTTGATGCTGTGTTCATTCATTAAGGGCCCTATTCCACAGGACGATTATCGCTCAAATTATCGTTACATTGTTCGGATCTAAAAGATAATGGCTCGGTTAAATAGTAGTTACGTTTAAACGATGAACGAGTAATCGTTGATTGCTTAATAAGACCTGGACCTATTTAAATCGTTGCTTGTTCGCAAATCGTTCTCATTGAATAAGACGTCGTTCGGTCGTTCACAGTAGCAACAAACGCAATAGCGACGACAAGACGACCGCAAGAACGATCATAAGTAACGATTGTCATTCCATGTAAATGGGTGAACGATTTCAGGCCGTTCGCAATAGCGGTCGCTTGAAATGGTTTATTGTTAACGATTATGCGAATGATAATAGTCCAGTGGAATAGGGCCCTTAGTCAGATCTGCTGTGGATCAGCTGCGATACGGTACATGTGAAGCTACCCTCAAACTGTATTCTGTATTTGGGTTTCTATGTTAGTTTTTTCTACAAAGAAATAAATAAAAGTTAAATGTCCAATTAGTGCACTGTATTATGGATTGTCAAAAAACATTTATGAGATCACAAGACATTTAACTGTATTGGTGTACCTCAAAAGTGGAGTATAAGTCTGAATCAAGGGGTGGAGGCCATACCCTTTACTATCTTTAATCTAAAAGAACTTTAAGGTCTCATTCACACATTCAGTATTTTTTCAGGACCGTATAAATGTCCGCAACAAGAAAAAAAAATGTGTCTGTAATGCATCCATATTGCATTCGTAAGCACTAATTTTTGCAGATCAGCTAAAAAGGGGAAGATGATAGTTAAATAAGTGGTAATGGATGAAAATTAGGGATGGTCCGAACCGAGTTCGGTTCGGGTTTATACGAACCCGGACGCTCGGCAATGATTCCCGCTGTCTGCCCTCTCCGTGGAAAGGGTGGATACAGCGGGAGGACCGCCTGGAAAACTGGGATACAGCCATAGCCATAAGCTGTATCCCAGTTTTCCAGGCGGTCCTCCCGCTGTATCCACCCGCTGCACGGAGCGGGCAGACAGCGGGAATCTGATGCCGAGCGTGCGGGTTCATACGAACCCGAACCTCGGAGGGTTCGGACCATCCCTACTGAAAATGATTACTTATCTATTTTTTACAGAATTGCGGATGTTATGGATGATCAGTCTGCCCAATAGCTAAGAGATGATCCACTAGGTCACCTATTCCAATTTCACCAGCAACCCACCTCATATCTGCAGTCAGTAAGAAAAAGATGGAGAGCTGCCCCAGGGTGGATTCAGTAGTCAGGTATGATAACAAACTCTTACTTGGAGATATAGAGGAAGCAGAATATGCAGTAATACAGATTAATTGGGTTAATGCTGGAAAAAGGAAAAATCATGTGGTTCCAGGACAGGTGGATGGATGGCCAGCTAAAGGCTTCCTGGACTCTGGAGCCTCATCACTCTTGTAGAACCCCATGTGATTACCTTGGATAAAATAATTCCAGGAAAGACAGCAAAAGTTGTGGTTGGTTGGTGGTGGAAAAAAATGTCAAGTGCCGGCTGAGGTGTCATCTTTACCTGGTAATATGGACTCACCCTGCCCCCTGCTAACTGATGTAGCACAAGGGGGTAGGTGAGTTCTGTGTTTCTCTGTGTGGGACAGATGTAGATTTGACTGGACATGAGAAGAGTAAGCTGCTGAGCTCTTCCTCACCACATTGCTGTGTATCTGATATGTGAGGCATCCATTGCATTGGAATAAAGAACCAAATTAAGGGAAAGACTAACCGCTCAGTGCCTGTCTGTATTGGTTATGAGTCCCTTTCGTGACAATGCATGCTCCCATATGCAATTATGGTACTCACTAGGGCATGTCAGTGTTTTTTGTGGAATGGACTAGGGGCCCATAAAACTATGGATGGTGTGAACAGCCCAATTGAAATTAATGGGCCCTAAATTTGTTCATAATTGCAGACCCACTATTACGGACAAATTTAATGGACGTGTGAATAAGGCCTAATTCTTGCAGGTTTAAACTCACCATAAAGTTCTTGAATCCCACTGACATCATCTTGTGACAACCGAAAGTTCTTGACATAAGTGTAAATTGGAGCCATTAGGGCACCCGGATCATCAGAATGTTCCAGTCCAAGAGCGTGTCCAAACTCATGGGCAGCAACAAGAAAGAGACTATAACCTGAGAAAGAACATGTATAAGATTGGTGTGAAGAATGGAAGGGAAGGAAAGGCAAGAACGGCCAAATATTAAGGAATGCAGTATAAATCAGAAGAAATTTAGAAAGAAATCAAAGATTTATGTATATTTGATTCATTATACTCTAACACGTGTACCTTGGTCAGGACAGAAACCCCATTTGCGGTCATCATCATAGCTGCTGCTGGTGGCACACCATAGTTTGCCATCACTTCTTCCAGAACTAGTGCATGAATTATATTTATTTCCAAGGAACGTAAAAGGAAAGACACATGGGGAGCCTTCTGCATTTCCTCCAACTGTGGACAGTGCTGTAAAGAATCAAACCAAAGATTTTATTCAAAGCTATCTATGAGCCACATAGTACCCACAATTATGGATATTTAATAGACGTTTTCACAATTTTATGGTCTGCAACGTGTACTGCAAAACCCAGGTGGTGGAAACAAGCTACTGGGCATGTATGACCACTAGCTTTGTACATTTTAAGTGAACACTGAGAGGGAATAAAGAAGTAACATAACAAAAAGCATTTTTTTCTATTAATTTTGGGAAATTACCCTTATAATATAACAAAAGGGCATTGGGCTATACACATTTTTGATATTTTGCTTTGGCTTCCATAAAAAAAAGTTATACTTAGATACCTGGGTCCCCTGCATCTTCCACTGAGATGTCATCCAGTCCTCTGAGTCCTGATTCCTACTATGGACTTGTTGTGACAGCCCACTCAGCCAATCCCTGATTAAGGCGGGACACCACTGCTGAGACAAGTCTGTCTTTGAAGTAGGAAGCAGAGCTACAAGCAGGGGACCAGATGACATAACTGCAGGGAGGTAAGTATGGTCACAAAAGTCTACATTGAAATTGCATTATGACCTAACAGGTTAAACATTAGGCTGTAAAGGCACACAGATTTTTGCCCATGTCAAACTTTGGGGGAGACTTATCAAAACGTGCAAGGGTAGAATGAAGCTATTGCCCAGATTAACCCATCAGATTCCAGCACAGCTTTTCAAGACCCCTTAATAAACTTCTCTGATGGTCTATGAGGCTTCACAACCCATATCCTGTCTAATATACACTAACATACCTCCCAACTGTTCCTCTTTCAGACAGTCCCTACTTCAGATCCAAATTCCTTTGTTCTTCTCTGCTCCTATGTTTCTTTTGACCAAGGGTATAGGGCATTTATAAACTTTCTACTATGCTCCAGAAACTAAGTGGCTCCTTACACCCCAACTCTGGTGCTAGGTGGATCTTAAAATTGTTATAATCAGATGAACGGTGTGATAATATTCAAACCTAAATGTATTAAAGCAAATAGAAATGCATGTAAAAATTGGCCCATCCAAAAAGTTAGGAGGTTAGCACCAGAAAAATGGAAACTACGAACTTCAACGGATGTCATTTGAGAAATCCTTGCACAATGCTACATATATTTGTGGGTCTTGTAAACTCCATACATATATCTTCCATACATTATTGGTTGTAAGATGGCCGTTATATTACCATTCAGTTTTACCAGCATGCCTGCTGCACTGACATCTAGTGGCCAGTGTGAAAACTAAAATCCAGTAGATTTTCTGAAAATTTTTCTAGATAGTTTTGAGATCTAAAGAAAAAAAAAACCTTAAAAACAGAAAATAATCCTTAAAAATATAAATATAATTTATACAGTATTTAGTAAAATAAAAGCAGAATAATCTTTCGGTCCTACATGCTCACAGTTGAAGTAAATTAAGTATGAAAAGCACAGCGTTGGTAGGTTACAAAGCAGGAGCCTTGTTCCTACAAACTGACATAGTAAGAATGAATTGACCTCCCAAGAAATCCCCTGGCTTTCTGTTTGCTTTCTCAGCCAGCTTAGCCCAAAATGCCCTATGTTACTGGCTGTGCACACAGTGCTTTCCGGCAAGGCAAACTGAGTCATCCCCTTGCCATTCTTTACTTTCTATGAACAGCATAATGAATTTACTTATTCCTTCAGTTTACATCCCTGCAGTAACTAATAAGTCCACAAAAAAACCCTATGACCGCTAGATTTGTCACCAGTGGGCAAAATTTGCATAAAGAGAAGCCAGAAGCCGTCTGAGATATTCACGTCTAATATACTAACCTAGGGAAGCTAGCCAACAAAAACAAAAGTGGGGATTTTCTTTTGTAAACAGTTACTGCTGTCAAGGCCAATGAATCATTTCAACTTGGTTTTAATAAAATGTTTGGGGAACTGTATGACTTTCTGAAGTGATACAGTTATGTTCAAATGCTACATTAAAAAGAACCTTTTTTTTTTTTTTTGCAAGATATTACCAGTCAAACATCAAAAACATCTTAAAGGGGTTGCAACTTGCAAAATTCTGAATGTAGCTCTATACTTAAAGGAGAACTGGTGGCTTGATATCAGCCACTAGTCTCCAGTTTCTCTTAGCTTCCCACCTCCTAATGACCTGTGGGAAAGTACCCACTCAGTCAGTCAGTGACTACAGAGACGTCCCATCTCAGTGACTGACTGGTAAGTATAGCTTCTTTATTTTGTACCCACCACCCCCTGCTATCCATGGATTTACTTTTTAACTGAGTTCTCCTTTAATGTGACAGGATATGTACAATATAAGTAACACTTTTTCATATTTAAACATGTCTAAGTGTATGTTCAAATGTACATGACCTAAAACAGTGTTTCCACATATGCGTTCAGAATGTGATCCAAGCTTGGTGAAATCCATGCCCCATTTTTCTCCCAATAACCTTGCAATATTGGAGAGGTTTTCAGCAATATTGGGTGGCTATTGGAGGTAAAATGGTGGCATGGTTTCCACAGGCTAAAGTAAGACATCTGCTGGGGTAATGGCTTATCTATGCAAGAAAACTGAAATTACACACCTGTTTCTGGACAGAATCCATAGGATTTATCCTGGTCGTAGTCTTCTGTTGTTGCACACCACCTGTAGCCATCTGACCTTCCCTCAGTTGTACAGCTGTCATAGCTTTTGCCTTGGAACTTAAAAGGAAATTTGCAAGGTTTGCCATCTGCATTTCCAGCTAAAGTGAATAATACTGTCAGGAAAAAGCAAGAGTTAGCTGTTAATTTTATGACAAATGTATCTAAAAAAGAATTGGGTGGTGATAGAAGTAGGTATGACTGCAGGATCAGACTGCACAGTGTAGTCTGTTACCAGGGAGACACATACTGTAGGTCTACATAGAAGCCACAGTCACAAAGTGCTTTTTGCTAAATTTTCCCAGGATTATTTTTATATCAATTCAAAGACAAACAATGGCAGATACATATTAAAATTAGAACATTTATGAAATCACTTAATCTGTAGTTATTTACAAGAGTTGTGCACATAAGTTGCTTGCACTGTTTTCAGCTTTGCAATAAAGTGTAGTAAGTGTAGTAAGTATCCCACCAAGAAGTATGAGCTGTTTTTTTGGCACTGAGTCAGATTACTCTTATTTACACTGGACTGAATGATGTGGCTGTTTCATTTAGAAGCTGTGGGTAAGCAAACCATCTTCAAGAAAATCTTTCATATATTGGAAAAAGGCACATTTTTTTTCTTCTCAGACTCCAATGTGATGACTCTTTTTCGTGGTCTCTCACTACACAACTGCAGCAGCATAGTTCCAGCCAAGTGGAGCTACTGTGCAAGCAGTGGTGTTTATGGGCCCCAGTTCAGAAGCTTGTTTTATGTCCACCCACCAACCATATCTACATAGTATGCTGTCTGATATATATATATATATATATATATATATATATATATATATATATATATATAGATATAGATATATAGATATATACACACACACACACACTCTCTCTCTCTCTTTTTATACACATGAATGTTGACTGAGTCACATTAGTACCTAGCTCCCTATTCCAGCTGGCTGAAGCTGAGGCAGTATCAGCAGGGAGCTAAGTGTGGGCCCCTGCAAACGTATCTACCTGTGCAGGGCCTCTACTGTAGCCATCGTTCTTTTCAAAACATTAAATCCATTCCCACAACAGTGGGCAGAGCCTGGAGCTATAATGATAATATTGCCCTGACCTGACCATAGCTATGACTATTATCACCAATCTATATAACAAAGATATATATATATATATATATATATATATATATATTTATTATTTTTTTTACCCTTGTTGATGTACAGCATAGGCAGATTTTAAATTAAAAGGAAGGAGTTAACAAACAGTCCTTATGTCCTCTGGTCCTGTCAATGCTGCCTCTTTATTTATTTATTTATTTATTTATGCTTTTCTTCTCTGACCTCTAACCTGTAAGACCAATCTGCTCCTGTCGGTGCTGCAGAAAATATGGAGAACCTGTCAATGGCAGACAATCATAGTCTTTCTTTCATTTATCAAAGGACCACTAAGAGATGAAAGATGGCATTGGAGTGCTATGGGCATGATGTAGCCCACCAGGCAACTTCTCAACATTTCTCATGCACTAGTTTTTAAAAATCTCACCCACATGAGAACACATAAATATTTGGTAGTTCCAATATATCATAGGCCATTAAACTTGTCCAGTGGTTGCGTGTAGTATTGCAGCTCAGCCACATTCACTTCTTTGTAGCTGAGCTATAATATCAAGTTACAGAGACTGGAAAACTTCTCCAAAAGTCCAAAAAACTATTGCAAATCATCTGTCTTAAACTTACTCTTTTCTCCAATTACTTTATTTTACGATACAGATAAAGTTTTCATGATGATATACCCGCATGGACAGGGAAAGAAGAAAAAAAAACATCCAATCAACTATCAATACCAATTCTGCCAATCCCCTCAGAATTTTCAAGACTTGCTAGATTAATAATACAGAAAAATAGGTTTTCCTCCAAAATGCCATCTAAAATAAACTATGTATCTAGGGTGAGGAAATTTGAGTCAATTTGGTATTTGGGGAGGGGGTTCTTGCAACCCTACTCCTAATTCAAATAAAATATGCAGAAGCCTTAAGTAGCTATGCAGTCTTTGATAAAGACCCTGTTAGAGTATGGGTTGATGCGTTAATGTTTGGGGTATACATATGTGGAAGTAAAAAGAAGAACTGTGATTACAAATGCAGCAGCTAAAGCAATACCAGACACACCAGACTGTACAGTCACTTTACTTATTCTACCCCAGTGTTCTTGGCTAATAAGGAATGTATTAGCAGCTGAAATATGTCTAGGTCCATTTGATTTTAACCAAATGGTGTGTTTTTTTGCTGACACCACTTCCATGCCACTGTGGTTTAAATTGTTGTTGGATAAGTCAGAAAATAAAAAAGAAAAACGTTTTTTGAGCTCATGATGACACTGACTCATGCAGGCTGTCCTGTAACTACATAGAAGTGTAACAAACCTTGGAAGGAAAAGGCCTTTCTAATGAGAAACACATGTCCCAACTGCCTGCGGATCCAGAAAAAAATCCCTAAGAAATGTTTGGAAAGATCAAAAAGTGCATGCAACTCAAAACATACAATTCAGGGAAGTCACTCCTCACAAGTGTTTAACCCCTTTTCTTTTTGGCTGTGCTCAGATTACAATAAGTTATTGTGTATTCTTTGTGATCTTTACCGGTGGTGATGGCCAGTTTTTGTACATGTTTTGGAGATTTAAAAAAAAAAAAATAATAAAAAAGGTTGACTTGGAAGGAATTTAGATTGTGAGCCCCTCTTGGCACAGTGAGTGATGATGACACGCTTTGTTAAATGCTGTGGAATATGTGGGTGCTATGTATTTGAAGCGAATGTAACAGAATGGTGGTGGCGTGGGAGTGCAGTGGTCCTTTTCTTGAACTGCAGCCCCGCACACGGCCCCGTCTATTGCCGGGCACTAGCTGAGGCTGAAGCACTGGAGCCGGGCCGGCCCGCCACCAGTGGAAGGAAACCCCCACCCCCCTATGACGCTGCACCACTTAATCCATCAGTTGCCAGGCTAATACATTACTTGTCCATGCTCCCACCTGCTTCTCTGGCTTCCAGGTGTCCTGCTCAGCCAATCAGTGGCTTTAGCGAGACCGCGCACTGATTGGCTAGACAGGACGCAAGGACAGGTAATGTATTAGCCCGGCAGCTGATAAGTTAAGTGGGCAGGAATCACGTATTAAAATGTAACTTTTATTAATATATATTAAAAGTGTTGTATGAAGAAACAACTATAGACAAAAAACAAAAAAGGGCACTGCACAACAAATGCTGAAATGTTGAGCCTCCAGATTATCCTGCTCCAACCGTGCAAAATAGCACTGGTATTGGTGTAGGGAGCAAGATAACTTATATCATATAGTCAATAAAGTATCTCTCTGTCTCAGTTAAGTGGGCAGGGGCTACATTCTCACAGCAGAATGAAAATTTTGCTGCAGAACTCGCTGCAATGCAGTATGTGTGAAACTGACCTTAAACCGAAAACTGAATTTTTTTGTGGATAAGCTTTTTTTGTGGATAACTTTACAAGATCCTGGCGGTAAGTTTTTTCTTTGTCTCTACAAATGTTCCTTATTATGTCACTAAATAAACTAACAGATCTACACACTGTATTTGAAAAGAAATCTTCAGGAAGAATATATTTTCCTTAACAGTATGACATCCTGCTCTGGTCTTCTGATGTTTTTTTTTAAGCATGCAAAAGAATGTTGTGTATGACTCCTCCACTGTAACCCTTGTCCTCATTGTCCATAACCTAATCAGAATTTTCAATACAAAGTTTATACATACTGGCATTCTCTTTAGATTCTACATCCAGTGTTTAAGGTGCTTCCACACGCATCAACAATGCTTTAAGTTTTCTGCAGCAGAAAAACCACAAATCCGCACCAAACTGTGGTGTGAATTTTGGGGCAGATTGTGTACATTAGTAGAAGTATCTAAATCAGACCTGACTGCAGTTTTTAGTACCTAAACTAAAGGCAATGTACAATAGAGCTATTTACCCTGAATCCATAGATGCTCCAGCGCTAGGAAAGAAAATATTAGAAATAATATGTAAATTAGGGGATAAAGACCACAGTGTGTTTCTTGTGCTACAAAGGCCCAGCACAGTACAGCTCCTTCACTTTAAACGAAGGCCCCCCAAGTCTGCCAGTATACACCGACAGACTTTAGACCAACAAACAGAAGCATCTACACTGCTGCAAAGTGTTTGTGACATTACTGGTTTCTGAAGATCGACATTGTTTCTGCAATCCTCAACACTGCGATCTATTTCAGATTTTGACTTTCCCATTGAAGTGACAAAGGAATGTTTTAAAGAACACTTACATTCATGAGGACAAAAGCCATATTTCCCATCTTGATCAAAGTTGTATGTGGTTGAACACCAGAGAAATCCATCAGAACGTCCGGAATCTGTGCAGCTGTTATATTCCTTATCATTGAAGAGGAAAGGAAATTTGCAGAATTCGCCATCAGCATTTCCATATTTTACTTTCACAACTGTGGTGGAGAATGACAGCTGTTAAACATTACTAAAGGCAAATATGTCATCATTATACATCAAATAATATATTTAAAGGGGATTTCCCGCTCTGGGACATTTTTATAATCACTTGATTTTTGTACAAAATAGGAGTCATGAGTGACTAGGAGTTATGGTTTCCTTTTCAATTCTCTGCCACAATGATGATGTGTCAAGCTAATACTCGAGCCCAAAGGGCGGAAGACCAAGAAACAAATGGTGTGGGGGTAGTAGGGGATTGGAAAGGAGAGTATGAAGGCTTTTGTTACTTTATATCATGACTGTTTACAAAAAATATATAGGGCTGGAAACCCCATTTACTTTTGTTTTGAATTTCCTAAACCCAGTCAGTAGGCAATGAAGCCAGAGTTTGCTTAGCAGAAATAAGCCACATTTATTATGCCTGTATTTCTAGTCAGCTGCTAAACCAATGGAATAAGCATTTTCTGTGTAGTGGGGGTGATAACAGGGCAGCTGGAATCTGTCATAGGCAAAAAGAGCACTGTCTATGCTCTTCATACTGCATTTTGAGAAAACACCATGGAGCCAACAAATCTATTACAAAAAGGGGTAGCATATCATTGGGAAACATATATGTCATTACACAAGGCTAAAATACAGTCCTTCCTACCCTCATGTTACTAGGCAGCTGATAATTTTTTTATAGAAAAGAAGGGGGGGCTACTCACTTAAAAAAAACAAGTAGGGCCCTCGTCTTTTCCATGTCCATGTTAGGGGGCTGAAGCAGGCCTGGGCTGGAAAGGGCGACAGCAAGGTCCACATTAAGGGCTGGGATGCACCTGGGTGGGGAAGGGCAATGGGAGGGTCCGCATTAGGGCTTGGGGTGGGCCTGGGCTGGAAGGGGGAAATGGCAGGGTCCGTATAGGGGCTGGGCCGAGCCTTGGCTGGAAAGGGCAATGGGAGGGTCTGAGTTAGGGGGCTGGGGTGGGCCCTGGCTAGGAAAGGCCCTGAGAGGGTTGGCATTAGGCGCTGGGGCGGGCCTGGTCTGGAAAGGGCAAGGGAAGGGTCCGCATTAGGGGGCTGGGGCGGGGCTGGGCAGGGCAAAAGGAGGGTCCACATTAGGGGAATGGGGCAGGGCTGGACTGGAAAGGGCAATGGGAAGGTCCACGTTAGGGGGCTGGGGCGGGCCAATGTTGGGAAGGGCGATGGCAGGGTCCACATTAGGGGCTGGGGTGCACCTGGGTGGGGAAGGGCAATGGGAGGGTCTGTGTTAGGGGGCTGGGAAGGGCCTGGGCTTTTAAGAGTGAAAGGAGGGTTTGCGTTAGGGGAATGGGGCAGGCCTGGGCTGTAAAGGGTGATGGAAGGGTCCGCATTAGGGTGCTGGGGTGGGCCTGGGCTTGGAAGGGCAATGGCAGGGTCCGCATAGGGGGCTGGGGCGAGCCTGGGTTGGAAAGGGCAATAGGAGGCTCTGCGTTAGGGGCTGGGGCAAGCCTGGGCTAGCAAGGGCGCAGGCATGGTCTGTGTTAGGGGGCTGGGTTGGGCCCTGGCTAGGAAAGGCCCTGGGAGGGTCCGCATTAGGGGCTGGGAAGGGCAATGGCAGGGTCCACATAGGAGCTGGGGTGAGCCTGGGCAGGAAAGGGTCATAGGAGGGTCAGCTTTATGGGCTGGGGTGTGTCTGGGCTGGGAAGGCCAATAGGAGGGTTTGCGTTAGGGGGCTGGAGAAGGCCGGGCGTGGGAAGGGTGCATGGAGGGTTTGCATTAGGGGGCCGGGCCCTGACTAGGAAAGGGTCTGCATGAGGGGCTGGGACTGCCTGGGCTGGAAAGAGCATTGGAGGGTCCGCATTAGGGGTCTGGGGCGGGCCTGCTCTGGAAAGGGCAATGGGAGGGTCTGCAATAGGAAGCTGGAGCAGGCCTGGGCTAGGAGAGGGGATGGGAGGATCTGCGTTAGGGGGCTGGGGCTAGCCTGGGCTGGGAAGGGTGATGGGAGGGTCCCTGTTAGGGACTGGGGCAGGCCTGGGCTGTGACAGGTGGTTAGAAGGGTTGGGGCTCACAGTTGTAAGGAATTCTAAGTAGGTTTTAGCAAAGGAAAGGTAAATTAAGGTTTTGGCTGTGTAATCGGGTTAGAGTGAAAGGGCTCCCTCATGGTGCCTTCACCTTGATATGGTGAGGGAGCTTGTGTGCCTTGGTGATCCATTGAGCTAAGCTGGTGGGAGTAGTACTCCTGGCAGGGTCACCAGTACCAAACAGGTCGATAAGAAGAGGCCAGACTTAAGGGACCCACCCCTTCCTTAAGTCCCCCCCCCCTTTTTTTTTTTTTTTGCATTAAAGCATAAGTGTCATTTCAGGGCCATTTTTAAAAAAAAAACATTAAATATCAACAGTTCAAGCGATTTTCAGAAACTCTGTAATAGGTTTTATAAACCAAATGAGTTTCCTTCTGTACTGAAAAAGCAATCTCCCAGCCTCCCTCCTCACTGCAGAAGCAGCAGAATTTCTGTGTCCATTATGTGGCTATGGAGAGGGGAGGGGCTGTTAGGAGTGACTGAGCACGGAGCAGTCCTGCACAGCACAACACCCTGCAATCATCTCTCAGTAAGTTCATAGATAAGCACTGACCTTTCTGACCCCTGAATCCTGCAGTTTAGGTGCCCAGAGAGTCTACAAACAGCTGACCTTCATGTCACCTCTTCCTGCTCCCTCATCTCCCTCGGCCCCTCCCCCCTCCATAAGGATAGAATGGAGAGAGCAGAACCTGTCTTCACTGGCTTCTCTGCAATGAAGATGTGTTTGCCTGATAATGCACAGATAAGAAGTCAGGGGGAAGAGGCTGGGAGATTGCTTCTTGAGTACAGAAGGAGGCTTTTTTGGCTGATAAAACCTATTACAGAGTTTCTAAAAATCGCTTATACTACTGATTTCTGCAATAAAAAAAAATATGACAGTTACGCTTTAAGCCTGGGGTTTTGAACTAAATTTCTGTTCTGATTGTCAGCCCTGGCTGGACCAGTACTGACAAGTTTTCTCAAAGTTCAGACCTGCAGCAACCATGAGGAGGTTGCTGCATGTTGTTAAGTGCAGGGAGGGTGCTAAGGCAGAGAGAAGATAACCGTCAAGCTGTTTATGGACTGGCCAACGTAGCACACTGGCCCATCTGGCATTTGCCCGTATTGCCAGATAGGCAGTCTGGCCCTGCAGCAGACCAGGAACTGTTGCGACAGTGGAAGAAGCAGGAGGGAGATTATGAAAGGAAGCCTGGGTCAGATGGTAATGGGGTAGAGGGCTGATTTTGTCCTAGTCGTGCTGAATGCCGGGAAAAGCCATAGCTAGGTGCCAACCAGTCTACAGACTAGATATACAGACAAAATATAAGATTATGTGGGGCATTCTTGACAACAAGTTTAGGAGTACCACCACGTTTTTTGTCAAGGAATTAGCATCTGTGTTAGTTGAAAAACAAAACAAAATTGACATAAATGTTGTTCATGATTTATATTTGTATTTCAGCTGTATTATTTACAAAACGGGGCCCTACTCCTTTTTGATAAAAATATGTGATCTCTAGTTGGTGTTCTAGTTATTCTGTTCATCCCCTGTAGCTGCTGTCTCTCTGTTTTTTTTTATACAGAGCTACACATCCCTTACATAGACATAGGAGTATTTTTTATTATTGCATTTGCACCACTATATAAAGCTGCAAGTTATGGTGTACACCATATTTGTAACAGAAATTTGTCTTTTGTTAGGCTGAATGACCATGTTGCCTAGTTAAAGGGGTTGTCCGGCGATAAAAAATTATTCACAGAATAACACACATTACAAAGTTATACAACTTTGTAATGTATGTTATGTCTGTGAATGGCCCCCTTCCCCGTGTCCCACCACCCCCACCCGTGTACTCGGAAGTGTGGTGCGCTATACATTACCTGTCACGTGCCGACCACGGTCTCCGATCGTCAGCAGTGACGTCTTCTTCGGGAGGCCAGTGGATCTTCCCGAGTGCCGGCCGCCCTCTGCAGCGTCATCCGAAGCTCAGCCGCGATTGGCTGAGCATAACTGTGCTCAGCCAATCGCGGCTGAGCAGCTGATGACGTGGCCGCGTCATCAGCCGCTCAGCCGCGATTGGCTGAGCACAGTTATGCTCAGCCAATCGCGGCTGAGCTTCGGATGACGCTGCAGAGGGTGGCCGGCACTCGGGAAGATCCGCCAAGCTCCCGAAGAAGACGTCACTGCTGACGATCGGAGACCGTGGACAACACGAGATGCGGTGAGTATAATGCACCACACTTCCGGGTCTAGCGTGGGTGGGGGGATACACGGGGAAGGGGGCCATTCACAGACATAACATACATTACAAAGTTGTATAACTTTGTAATGTGTGTTATTCTGTGAATAATTTTTTATCGCCAGACAACCCCTTTAAGTACAGTAGCAGGCATATTTGAGCTATAACTGAAATATCTAAAGAAAGGCATGGCCAACAACAGTCTAACAAATCTAAGTTTTAAGTCATAAAAGAAAGCAACACGACTTATAGCTGAAGTACATTTGCTTATAGCTGAAGTACATTTCATTTTCTCACTGTATGAGGGTATGTTCACACTAAGCAAAATCATTTGAATTCTACAGAGGAGGTCTCCGCTGCGGAATCCCACCTGCCTTTAAGTGGAGAGTAGAGATACGTGAGCCCTCCCATAGACACACTGTTTGACACTGAGGCAGACGGGAGCTCGCTGCTGCGGAATTCTGCCGATTTTGCTCAGTGTGAACATACCCTTGAAGGGAACCAGTTCATCGCTGCTGCTCTGTAAACCGCCCCCATTACCTTATATAGCATTTTCGCAACATAAGTCTTTAATCTCCACTCCAGACACCTGAGAAGTAGGCATTGTGATGGAGTCACAGTGGCATGTAGTCAAGCGCCTGCCATCCTCCCAGCCACTCACACTATATTTTACATCTCAAACACTAAGCTTTTCAAGTTCCTAGTGCTCAGGATGCCCATGTAGCCCTAATGGCTGGGAGAAGAATGGAGGCAGTGTGACTACATGCCGCTGTGGCTCTGCCCCATGTCAAATTACCTGGCATTGAGAGAATGGGAAAGTGACCTATATTTCGAAAGTGCTGCCCCACCAGACTGCTGGGCACATTGCTGGAGACCTGTGTCCAGGAGCTACAGGGTACTGGGGGCAGTTCACATCCAAATAAATCTCTTCTACCCTCTCAACACAGAGTATGCCCCTTTTGTATAGATTCAGTGAAAGGCCTAAATATATCAAATAACTATATGCAAATAAATGAATGTTACCCTGTCCTTCTCCTAAAGTCCAAAGCTCATCATCATCAAAATGAGAGTCACCACCAATTCCTGTTCCTGGCGCAAAAGCATGAGCCAAAAGTCCATCTTTACCATCAAATGGATAGCCATCACCATGTTCTGAAAAACAGATAAATATTAGTAGGGTCTATGACCAAGCATAAACATAAAGCATAAACGGAAAAGTGATTTACCCCATCGGCCAAAATTGATCATGATATCAGCGTCACCATCCATAAGTCGAGTGAACTTCAAAGGGGTTACATCACTCCAGACTTGAAATGCCCGAGCAAAAGCATCATCCACAGTTTCAGAGTCCAGATCAGTAGTGTAGCCCAAAATCCTGAAAAAAAAAAAACGTATTAAGTGTTTAGTGGCATTGGGGAATGTCTTAAAGGAGTTCTCAACTTTAGAGACTCCTTTCTTGTAATGAGGGTCACTCAACAATAAGCTGATCACAAAGGACCTCAATCAATCAGCTTTAACTTAACTTACAATAAACTAATAGTGTATATGGCTAATTTCCTAAATTAGTCAACCCCTTTAAGTGTGAAAACCCATACAGACCACACAGCAGGATCATAGGGGACTCTACCTGTATGTTATATCATTTTTTTCCCATTTGGGCTTCCTTGGAAAAAACTGATAGTTGGACACATCTGGGTTACCACATCTAGGCTTTTTCATAGTTTCAATTGTCTTTTGATCCATCTCTCCTGTCTCTGGAATGTGAAAGAACCTCTGCATTTTCTTCAGTGTATCTTTTAGCACCATCAGACATGTGTCTTTAGGGCAGCCATAGTACTTCAGTAGGTATTGCTGTAAGAAATATAATGGTAATCCAACAATTAGGAATATGAAGTAATAATAAAGTACAGCAATAAATTATGATAGACACAGTCCTTGCTTAAAAATTTAAAGGGAACCTGTCAGCCGGGATGCCATGGCGGAGCCCGCCCGACCCCCGGAGGAGCCCCGCATACTTAACCCTCCCTGAAAGTCCCGCTCCTAGATCCGGTCCCTGAGCGGACAAATCACGAATCTGAGCGCGCGCGTTATGCAAAGCAGTAGAGATGAGTCCGGCATCCATAGAAAATTACTGGAGCAGTCATTTTCTATGGACGTCAGACTCATCTCTACTGCTTTGCATAACGTGCGCTCTCAGCTTTGGGCCGTTATCTCTCCGCCCAGGGACCGGGTCCAGGAGCGGGACTTCCAGGGAGGGTTAAGTATGCCGGGCTCCACTGGAGGGTTGGGCGGTCTCCGCCACGGCATCCTGGCTGACAGGTCCTCTTTAAAAGTATATGAGATACTTGAAACAAAGTGGTTACCAGAAACATATATACTCTCAGGAGCACGGTGGTACTCAGGGGGCAGGGGCACAATGGTACTGAGTCTCTACTTACACCTGTCCTAGAACTGAGCCCTGGCATCAAGAACACATTTTAATACAGTCTCTCAGTCTCCTTCTGATGACCTAGCTTGACCTGGTTTAACACCACCATTGTGTGAGCTTGGTAAAGACTTGATAGGTTTCGTCATTACCCAAATCCCCTTTGGCTATGTTCACATATTGTTTTGGGGCTGTTTTTTTTTGTTTGTTTGTTGTTGTTTTTAAGGCTATATTTTTGTTTTACCATTGACTTGTATTGAACTGTACACTTTCATTCCTTTTTCTACTTTCTTTTCGGCCACAAAAATTTTTAATTATCTGTAATTTAGATCATGGTTTCGGTCCAAATTAAAAAGGCCCAAAAAATGCATGAAAGCATGAAAAGGCTCAAAATATGGATGACGTTTTCAGACATTTTGAGCCTAAAAACTGTTGTTTTTAATCCTCACAATAAGGTTAATAAAATGGTGTGTGGACTTTTTCATCAGTAAAGAGAATCAGAGAGTACCCTTCATTTCAAACAATAGTTTTACAGGTCAGGCACCAGAGAACAAATGTGTTTTTTGTATAGTAACTTACATCCCTATACACTTTTTCTCCCCCATGGATTGGATTCCTCTCTAAATGGTGACCTCGCTGTTGCCATGCAACAGTGCAGGCACTTTTCCACAATTCCCCCTGCTTGAAGGGTAAGTGAAGAAAAACTGCCAGTAGTTCCTGGTGACTGCACTTGAATTGAGCATGCCTGGTCAATGTTAGTGGGCTGTAACCAAAGGCAACAGGTTAACAAAGCAATGCAGGCGCATGGGGGACTACTAATAATTCTATATCTCTCAAACAGTACATTACCAAAAATTCTTTTACATTTGAAACATGTTTAATTTCACATAATACATCAAGTTAGACTTAGTTTTCTTAAAGGGGAACTATCAGGGGGTTAGACGAATCTAACCTGCTGCTAGCCTCCTAGTGGGCACTTTCATCCTCAGCGCTGTTCCGTGCTGTTAGTTGTGCCTGGTAAGGCATGAGGAACACAGGGGGCATGGCTACCGTCCCTCATCCTATGCTATCAAAGTATCATACTAGTCTTGTAAAAAAATTTATAGATTTTCCAGAACACATAGGCACATGCCCACATAGGGTAATACGTTTCTTTGTTGCCAATTGGACAGACTTCAGACAACTGGGCTTTTGTATGTACAAAGTTTTGTGAGTTGTCCACATAAAACAGATCCAGTTATTTCTATTAGTATGTGTCTTAGAAAATCTGCTTTTATGATAATGACCAGTTTGCCAGTACGCGGGCAGGGTCCTCTTTCCCATGTACCAGTCTGCCATTTGCCTTCATGTAACGTGTTTTGATCTTGTGTTGTTTCTGCTTGTTACCCCTATCTATTGTATAGCGCTCTGGAATTAAGGGCGCTCTATAAATAAATAATAATAATACTGTTAGGCATGTCCTGCATACTAGCATTTTATACTGTAGATACATCTCTGATTCTTGATGTTCCTTTGGAATTCTGCCATTGTTTTCATTCTACCGGATATGTTGTGTAACCAGCCCAAAATGTCCGGAGGTCACCCATCATGTGACAATGTTGTTACAACACTATTAAATACAACAATATGTGGAGCTGTATAGCCAAGCCCTAACAGAAAAATATGAAAAAAATAATTACAGTTATAAACATAATCTGAACAAATTACAGAACATTTTAGAATGTACTACTGAAGTATGGAGATCAGAAAGGAAAGCCACTTCAAATAGTGTTTTCAGCCATTTATCTGAATAGTCAACATATAAAGCTACAACTGTGTACTGGGCATCTATACAGCCTTTATTAGCAGTAACAGAGGAACACCAGGGGTTAGAGGAGATGGAGCTACAGCAATTATGTGAACACTGTGGAATTGTCCTGCACATATGCAATTATTGTTCACTATATACTACAAGAGGTAGTGTAACAGCCAAGCGTGCTAATTTCATGTGTGGTGGCCACCTTTGTAACATACTATAATTCTAAATTTGGCTCACATGCAGTATGTAGTGGTCACCCTTGGTTCATGGCAATTTTCAATTTGGTAATGTACTTTGAGTTTCCATGTGTGCTGCCCAACCTTGGCTCAAAGCAGTAAAAGCTTTGTATTTTAGTACCACCTCATATTTAAAGGGGCTATCCAGTGCTACAAACCCATGGCCACTTTTGCCCCACTCTTGTCTCCAGATTGGGTGGGGTTTTGAAACTCAGTTCCATTGAAATAAATGGAGCTTAATTGCAAACCACACCTGAACTGGAGACATGAGTGGGGCAAAAGTGGCCATGTTTTTGTAGCCCTGGATAACCCCTTTAAGTAAATGATACCCACCCTTGGTTCATATTAGTATTCCAACTGTTAAGGTCCTTTGTAATAATGTACAACCTTGGGTTTACATGTCTGGTACCAACTTAATTCATGGCAGTACTACTTTTATTAGTATGTTTTGGTACCAACTTACATTATTGGTTGCCACCCTTGATTTATTGCACTATATTGTTAACATGCTTTATATTATTTTCATAAGCTCATATTTACATTTGCGGTACTTAATCTTGATTTATAGCTCTATTATAATTGTTAACATGCTTGGGTTTACATGTGCAGTGCCCACTGTTGGTCGAGTATTACAATTATTAGTGAGCTTTGTAATTTGGTAGCACCACAGGTAAACATGTATGGAGCCTACACTTGGTTTTAGAGCAGTATTTCAATTGTTCGGCTATAAATAAGACAATTTTACCATTTTGATACATTCTCAGACGCTAGGTAATAATATAATAATAATATATCTTTTATATTATATCTTTTATATCATTATTATTAGTAATTGTTAGCCCTATTGTGCAAATATTAAAATGTCTTAGATATTTGGACCTCCTTTACAGAAAGAAAACAACTTTTGGATGTAAACTAGAAATATTTAAAAATCTTGAATTTATAAGTTTACTACAAAATGTCCAGATACACAGAGAAACTGAAAGTACAAGACAAATTCAGCTGAAACAGGCTACTTACAGTGACCATGTCTTTGTCTGTTTTTGGCGAGTTGTCTCCTGGAAACTTTATGATGGGAGAAGGTGCAGCTGTGCTCTGGTCAAAGTGAACAAAGAGCTGGTAACAAAAGGCGCATAGCTGAAGTATATGAAGGGACTTCATGTTTTCTGGGCACTGCCACGTCTGTAGATATCTGAGGAGCTCCTGCCCAAAACTCTGGGCACTGGAGAGGTAACAATCCCCTGTGTGTGGCGGCTGAGGTTTATGGTTGGGCTAAGTTCCTTTGTATGTGAAGGAGCCAGATGTACTGAGCATTCTGCAGAGGAAACAGAAGAGGAGGGAGAGGCCAGATGTGCTGGGTAGGATGTCCTTATTAACCCTCCTACTACCAGTTCCCTGCTGGACTGAAAGATTCTCCTTGTAGGTGAATCCTGTGTGAAATCCCACAGACAAATCCTGGTAGTTTAGTGTTGGCTCCTATTATGTTCTACAAAGTTTACACAATCATTTAATAAGATAGCATATAAGAAGATTAGCTGTCAATGACCTGGAAGTGCTAAGTGACTCTTCATTTCTGCATAAGTGGTAGCCTGCTGGTATTATGTAGTAGCCGGGTGGTTACAGTTCAAACTAGCTAGTGCAGAAAACAGGGGTGTTAAATTGTAAAGGAAATCAGGGGCACAAGCCCCAAGGCAAATGTTTTTGTGTGTTTTTATTCCCACCAACACCACCACCAAAAAAGAGAAGGCAGCATAGCTATATAACAATAAAACAACTTTTAGAACACATCCTCTGATCACTACACTGTCCCTGGAAATTCCTTTATCATAAAAACCTGTACTCATGGATGCATCAGCCCATCAGCGTAAGTCTGAATTTGGTGCCATCTTTAGTATATCATATGATACACAATCCTACAAAAAATGGTATCCACAAAAAAAAAATTATATACTCCAATATTAAACAACAATTCCTTTATTGAAAGCAATTTTTAAACAACATGATTGTGGAATCATTGTTTAATATTGGAGTATATAATTTGTTTTGTGGATACCATTTTTTGTAGGATTGTTTGTTAAGTGGGTAGCCACACCACAGTATATATAATATTGGTCTATATAGGATTTATATCACATAATAGTAGTGTATTCTTAAAGTAAACCTGACAGCTGATTTTTGCTGACTAAAGTAAAGACAATTTACAATTCTTATCCCAAATCAGGATATAAATCAATTTCAATCCGTCACTCAAGTGACTAAAAAAAAACAGCAACATTCAGCCCCTTCTCTCCTAACTAGTTAACACTCAATCTGTTTAGACTGTTAGAATAAAAGTTGGTGGGCTTCTAAAGCCCAGAGGAACACCCTAATTTGCATTAAACTACTAATGCTTATTATTATAGGCACTGGAGCGACAGATTGAAATACGAGTTATATCTGCTTATTCAGGGTATGAAGCCCAACTGAACACTGCCTTTATTCAGCAGAAAGTTGTACGGCGGTAAAAGCCCCTTACTTCCAATTCCTTACCTATAGTAGTAGTGACCCTTTGGTGTCCCACACAGCACTAATGCCCCTTAATTCTTCTACAGTAATAGTGTGCCCACACACAGTAATAATGTACCCCAGTAAACTTTGTGCTTATGTCCCTTAAAAGAGAAGTCCTGTGAAATTCAAAAACGTCATTCAGGAGGGTGTGGGAACTTAATAAACAAAGTATACTTAACCATCCTTGTGCCTCTGTAGTACCATTTTCGGGCCCCAATGACAACTGCCAGCTTTCATTTTTGGCTGGAATCCGGATAATTCATGTACCCGGCTATTTAAGCTGTAATGTTATTGCCCAACTGAGGGATTGCCCGCTCAGCCAGCCAGTGACTGGGGCAGTGTCCCACCCAAGTCACTGATTGGCTAAGCAGACAGTCGCTCAGCCTGGTATGTGGTATTGCAACTGGAAGAGCTGCAAAGGGCCAGTGGCGGTAAGCTGGACATGGGAGCGGCACTGAGGGGCACGGGGATAGGTAAGTATACTTTACTAGTTCCCACACCCCACTGCCATACTTTTTTTTTTTTTCATGGGACTCCTTTAATGTCTTCCCTTAGTTATCATGAATATGCAAAAGAAAAGCCTGTGAAGCCTCATCAAAGAGTCTCGAAACACAGGACTAGCCAGATATCCCTCCGGAAAGGACCCAGCCAAGGGGTGGCTCCTGTAAGAAAACCACCAAAACCACCATATTAAGTGGCCCTATAAGTCAATGTAATGACAAGGGAAGAACCAAGGCCAGGTAACCATCCACATACAGCTGTTTCGGGGTGTTGACTTTCATCAGTGTGGAGCATGATTCTGGCTAGGTGGGAGCAATGCCTAGTTGAGCCATAAGAGAAACAGATCGCTGATCACGGGGAGACCAGCTAAACGACAAACCTACTGGCTGCTAGCAAAAGCGCTCAAAGCAGTGAAGTCCTAGGTGCATTGCTCCCTGGGAAACATGAATATGCAAAACAAAAGCCTGTGGAGCCTTATCAAAGAATCTCGAAACACAGGACTAGCCAGATATTCCTCTGGGAAGGACCCAGCCAAGGGGTGGCTCCTGTAAGGAAACCACCAAAACCACCATATTAAGAGGCCCTATAAGTCAATGTAATGACAAGGGAGGAACCAAGGCCAGGTAACCATCAACATACAGCTGTTTCGGGGTGTTGCCCCTCATCAGTGTGGAGCAGGATTCTGGCTAGGTGGGAGCAATGCCTAGTTGAGCCATAAGAGAAACAGATCACTGATCTCAGGGAGACCAGCCAAACGACAACACTGCCGGCTGCTAGCGAAAGCACTCTAAGCAGTGAAGTCCTAGGTGCATTGCCCCCAGTGATCTGTTTTTCTTATGGCTCAACTAGGCATTGCTTTCACCTAGCCAGAATCCTGCTCCACACTGATGAGGGGCAACACCCCGAAACAGCTGTATGTTGATGGTTACCTGGCCTTGGTTCCTCCCTTGTCATTACATTGACTTATAGGGCCACTTAATATGGTGGTTTCCTTACAGGAGCCACCCCTTGGCTAGGTCCTTCCCGGAGGTATATCTGGCTAGTCCTGTGTTTCTAGACTCTTTGATGAGGCTCCACAGGCTTTTCTTTTGCATATTCATGTTTCTCAGGAGGCAATGCACCTAGGACTTCACTGCTTTAAGCGATTTTGCTAGCAGCCCACAGTGTTGTTGTTTGGCTGGTCTCCCTGAGATCAGCGATCTGTTTCTCTTAGTTATTATGAGCTTTAGTGGCCCCTTCAGTATCAATGCCCCTAATGATTCATTCAGTAATAATGTCCTTTGGTGCCCCTAAAATGCACTAGATGGCATTGTTGCTGAGAGTAGGACCAAAAAAGTAATATTACTGAGTTTGGGACACTATAGGATATCATTACTGAGTGGAAGCACTAACTGACATTAATGCTGAATGCATTAATGTCATCTAGTGCTTCCACTCAGTAATTATACCCTATGATGCCCCACACTTTCAGCAACAATGCCATCTAGTGCATTTATAATAATTTGTGGTAAGTGGTAAGAAGATGCACAGAAGGGGACATAGAATATTATGTGACAGAGGGTACTTGGGCCAACTATAGTGGGCAGTAAAGTATGGGGGAACAACTACAGAAGGGGAGGTTATACAGTATTATGGGGTCTTTTTAGATGAATAATTGCATTTTTCACTCATTTTTTGTTTATGAACCAGTATTGAACAGGCAAATATTTTTTAGATGTGACTTTTTAGTAATCTGCCTGTTCTGATAATTCACTCAAACATTTGCATAATCCAGGACTAGCGCCCAATTTATCATTTGCAACTTTTTAAAAAATTGCACAAACTGGTGCAGGCCTATGTCTGGTCAGTACTAAGTGAATGTGCTTGCACAATTTTTGCATTTGCATTTGATATATTCACTACGGCAGTGCTGAATTTTTATAATTCAGTCCCAAGATATTGGAACAAAATATAAACCAATCCTCATTTGAAGAGTTGCACACGTTAGACTCCTTAGTAAATGTCCCCCCTTGTCTTTTTTTTTTTTTTTAGAGAAAACCAGTAATAATGATTATGCCCCCCTTAGTGTTTGCTACTCTCGTCAGCAAGTTAAAAAAAATACTAATACTCACCTAGCTCCATTCCCAAGACCCTTCTCTGTGTCTATTCTAGCTTGCTGTCTCTGAAAAGCCACAGGGATGATATCATATCATTGCACTGGCTTATTATCCCATAGCTGCACCAGGACGTTATTGAACGTCCTCGTGCCGCTATGGGAGTTTAGAGGGGGGTCGCCGCGCGACCCCCCTCTGAACTGCCGCGATCCCGGGTGCCGCATGTAGCCCGGGATCGCGGCTATTAGCGGGCACGGTCCGATCGCCGTGCCCGCTAATTAAGTACTTAGAAGCAGCTGTCAAAGTTGACAGCTGCTTCTAAATACTTGCTCAAATGCATACCTGGTGGTCTAGTGGGGGATCGCCCCCCTGCGGCGCGATTGCGGGGGGCGATCCCCGCATCCATCCCGGGCCGGGGTCTGCTCCGTAATGGCGCTGATCCCGGCTCGGCATTCTATTGCTTTTGGCTGCAGCAGCCAAAAGTAATAGAACACCGATCTCATGGATTCATGCAGTATAACTATACTGCATGGATCTCTATGAGAGATCAGAGTGCATATACTAGAAGTCCCCCAGGGGGGCTTCTAGTATATGTGTAAAGTAAAAGAAAAATGCATTTTTAATAACACAAAATCCCCTCCCCTAATAAAAGTCTGAATCACCCCCCTTTCCCCATTTTATAAATAAAAATAAATAAATTAATTAATAAACAAACATGTTGCTATCGCCGCGTGCGTAATCGCCCGAACTATTAATTAATCACATTCCTGATCTCGCACGGTAAACGGCGTCAGCACAAAAAAATCCCAAAGTGCAAAATTGCGCATTTTTGGTCGCATCAAATCCAGAATAATTGTAATAAAAAGCGATCAAAAAGTCATATATGCGCAATCAAGGTACCGATAGAAAGATCACATCATGGCGCAAAAAATGACACCTCACACAGACCCATAGACCAAAGGATAAAAGCGCTATAAGCCTGGGAATGGAGCGATTTTAAGGAACATATATTTACTTTAAAAGGTTTTAATTTTTTACAAGCCATCAAATCAAATAAAAGTTATACATGTTACATATCGTTGTAATCGTAACAACTTAAGGAACATATATAACGAGTCAGTTTTACCCCAGGGCGAACATAGTAAAAACAACCCCCCCAAAATAAAAAAAAAACATTTTTTTTTTCAATTTCACCACACATATAATTTTTTTCTGGTTTCCCGGCACATTTTAGCCAAAAATTACATCTGCCATAGCAAAGTACAATTAGTTGCGCAAAAAATAAGGGCTCATTTGGGTCTCTAGGTGGAAAAATGCAGGCGCTATGGCCTTATATACACGAGGAGGGAAAAACGAAAACGCAAAAATGAAAACTGGCTGTGTCCCCTAAGGGTTATATATACACTGAACAACTTTTATTCCACACAGGTCGCTGTTTTCTTTGCCACCTAAGATAGTAGGGTAGTCTCTATTTGTTTGATCCCAAGCACCACTTTTTATTCACACTACACCCTTACATCAGCCACAGACACTTTCTAGTTTGTCACTTATACAGCAATGCTCTCTTCTTTAGATGTCACCTTCTTCTTGAGATTATAATAGCAAGACAGAGATGTCTGAATGTTCTATTTTTTTTAATTTTGTCTTACTAAATTCTACTAAGCTGCAATACAAAACTTTAACACTATGTGGCAGCAGACTCGTTATCATACTTTTTCATGGCCTCTAGCTATTGGCAATTTCTTACAGTACTTTTGGATGCCAGATACCACATATAGAAAGAATGTTCTAGGCTCACTTATTATTTTACACCACTCATAATATATGTGAACGGTCAGACTTATAGAATATCAGCACATCACATGTAAGAAATTAGCAAAATGTTGCTCTGTTAAGAGGTTACTGTGGGCACAGTATAGAGCTGCCACCAGGCCAACAAGCCATCAGTACAGCCAATATTAGAAGGCGTCAGTAAAAATGTTTTACTGGCAATAGCAAGTGCCAATAATTTTGCAGTCAGACAACATCCTGTTTGGATTGGGTACCTCTCATATGATAGGCCCACAATGTAGCTCACCATGCACAAACTGCCTGCAAAATCCAGAGCGTTTGCCCTGTCATCAGATTCCTTTTACACAGGCTGATTATTGGCTGAATTAGGGCCGTGTATAAGGGCCTTAACAGTACAGTAAGTCAGGGCCGCCATCAGGAATTTCGGGGCCCCATACAACCAAAGTGTCTGGGCCCCCCCACATTAATAAAAAAAAAAAAAAAAAATTGTGTGTTTGCCCCACGCCTTGCTGGGAGGTATAATTTGGTTCAGATCAATTCTAGAGAACTGGCTCATATTCCCCATTTTCCCCAGTGGCTTAAAATGTAACCTCTGTTATACAGTTATAAAATTGTAGAAATTAAATGTGAACAAGGTGCAATTCAAATAGACACTTACTTGTATAGCTGCCTCTTGTGCTCTGTATGCAGTGCATTATATTCACCCCTGCAACGTACAATTTATAGCGTGTCTACAAGCCCAGCGGGGCTCATTATGATGGAGACTAAAACTTATACAAGAGTGGGGTAGGGGTTCCCCTGTATTCGGAATGCTGTTGAGTACTAGGCAATGCCCCGTTTGGGGTTATTGAATTTCGAGGGTCTGGGGGGCTGTTTGATTTGTATATGTTCACCAATATCCCCCCCCCCCCCCCCCGGTATGCTCACTAACATAGAATATGTTGATAAGGCTAATATAATGAGGCTGTTCCATGTTAGTGAGCATATACAAATCATCCCCTCCCCAGGCAGACTAGTTTAGCTCACCCAAGACAGTGATAGCGAATACATGGCGGTGAGAACGCTTTCTAGGAGATCCTGTTTGTGCAGCAGAGGTGCCTTTATACTGCTCTGCATAGACCCTCGAAATGCAATAACCCCAAACGGGGCATTGCCTAGCACTCAACAGCATTCTGAATACAGGGGAACCCCTACCCCACTCTTGTATAAGTTTTAGTCTCCATCATAATGAACCCCGCTGGGCTTGTAGACATGCTATAAATTGTACGTTGCAAGGGTGAGTATAATGCACTGCATACAGAGCACAAGAGGCAGCTATACAAGTAAGTGTCTATTTGAATTGCACCTTGTTCACATTTAATTTCTACAATTCTATAACTGTTTAACAGAAGTTACATTTTAAGCCACTGGGGAAAATGTGGTATATGAGCCAGTTCTCTAGAATTGATCTCACACACAGACACCAGCACACATGTATACAGACACCAGCACACATGTATACACACATACAGACACCAGCACACCAGGGCACGATGAAGTTTGAACTTCTGCAACCTGGAGAAATCACCTGATATCACCTGCAGTCCTATGTAACACCACATAACACAGTGGTATCTCTGAGTACAGATAATGTAGTAGATTTCACCTGCAGTCCTATGTAACAGCACAGATAACACAGTGATACCTCTGAGTATAGATCATGTAGTAGATGTCACCTGCAGTCCTATGTAACAGCACAGATAACACAGTGATATCCCTCTGAGTACAGATAATGTAGATGTCACCTGCAGTCCTATGTAACACCACAGATAACACAGTAATATCTCTGAGTACAGATAATGTAGTAGTCACCTGCAGTCCTATGTAACACCACAGATAACACAGTGATATCTCTTGAGTACAGATAATGTAGTAGCTGTCACCTGCAGTCCTATGTAACACTACAGATAACACAGTGATATCTCTGAGTACAGATAATGTAGTAGTCACCTGCAGTCCTATGTAACACAACAGATAACACAGTGATATCTCTGAGTACAGAAAATGTAGTAGTCACCTGCAGTCCTATGTAACACCACAGATAACACAGTGATATCTCTGAGTACAGATAATGTAGTAGCTGTCACCTCGGGGCGCCCCTACTAAATGATGTTCTACAAAATAAGAAAAGTGTCATACAGGGACTCACAGGTGACGTCTTCTTTGATCTGAGGCGTCACTTTCCCTTTTCCTCTCCATCCGGCCCAGACCTCCATGATGATTCCTTCCAGATACGTTTCATCCCCTTAGAACCTGCGAGACAAACAATTTAGGCTCCGCACATTTCTAGCATCTTCCTTTCCTTTCTCCCCCCTGTAGGCTCCCATAGTAACTGCGCTGTGTGGGATGTCCCCTGTATGTAGGATCCCCTGCTGTGCCCCCTGTATGTAGGATTCCCAGCTGTGCCCCCATGAGCTAATAATGCCCCCAGAGGTGCCCCCATGGACTAATAATGCCCCCAGAGGTACCCCCATGCACTAATAATGCCCCCAGAGATGCCCCCATGAGTTAATAATGCCCCCAGAGGTGCCCCCATATACTAATAATGCCCCCAGAGGTTCCCCCATGAGCTAATAATGCCCCCAGAGGTGCCCCCATATACTAAAAATGCCCCCAGAGGTGCCCCCATACACCAATAATGCCCCCAGAGGTGGCCCCATATACTAATAATGCCCCCAGAGGTGCCCCCATACACCAATAATGCCCCCAGAGGTGCCCCCATACACCAATAATGCCCCCAGAGGTGCCCCCGTAGACCAATAATGCCCCCAGAGGTGCCCCCATACACTAATAATGCCCCCAGAGGTGCCCCCATACACCAATAATGCCCCCAGAGGTGCCCCCGTAGACCAATAATGCCCCCAGAGGTGCCCCCATACACTAATAATGCCCCCAGAGGTGCCCCCATATACCAATAATGCCCCCAGAGGTGCCCCCATACACCAATAATGCCCCCATACACCAATAATGCCCCCAGAGGTGCCCCCATATACCAATAATGCCCCCAGAGGTGCCCCCATATACTAATAATGCCCCCAGAGGTGCCCCCATACACCAATAATGCCCCCAGAGGTGCCCCCATATACTAATAATGCCCCCAGAGGTGCCCCCATACACCAATAATGCCCCCAGAGGTGCCCCCATACACCAATAATGCCCCCAGAGGTGCCCCCGTAGACCAATAATGCCCCCAGAGGTGCCCCCATACACTAATACTGCCCCCAGAGGTGCCCCCATACACCAATAATGCCCCCAGAGGTGCCCCCGTAGACCAATAATGCCCCCAGAGGTGCCCCCATACACTAATAATGCCCCCAGAGGTGCCCCCATATACTAATAATGCCCCCAGAGGTGCCCCATATACTAATAATGCCCCCAGAGGTGCCCCCATACACCAATAATGCCCCCAGAGGTGCCCCCATACACTAATAATGCCCCCAGAGGTGCCCCCGTAGACCAATAATGCCCCCAGAGGTGCCCCCATATACTAATAATGCCCCCAGAGGTTCCCCCATAAACTAATAATGCCCCCAGAGGTGCCCCCATACACTAATAATGCCCCCAGAGGTGCCCCCATAAACTAATAATGCCCCCAGAGGTGCCCCCATACACTAATAATGCCCCCAGAGGTGCCCCCCATAAACTAATAATGTCCCCAGAGGTGCCCCCATACACTAATAATGCCCCCAGAGGTGCCCCCATACACTAATAATGCCCCCAGAGGTGCCCCCCATACACTAATAATGCCCCCAGAGGTGCCCCCATATACTAATAATGCCCCCAGAGGTGCCCCCATACACTAATAACGCCCCCAGAGGTGCCCCTAAAAAAAACAAACATCCTACTCACCTAATCCGCGCTGTGCAGGCAGCAGCTCTTCCTCCTCCTCTTCGGGCTCCATCTTGCGAGCCGCAGGGACGGGACTTCCGGCAGACGTGATGACGTCACATCATCACGCCTGCCGGAGGGGCACATGACCACGGCCCGGCCTCCCATAGGCTGCTGGTATGAAGTGCCGGCAGCCTATGGGAGAGAATACAGGAGGAGGACGCTGACAGGTCCTTCTCCTGTATTCTGATCGCTTTAATGTTCCGCCCGCTGTGCGGGCGGAACATTAAAGCGATCAGTGCATCCCGAGAAGCTGCGCGGCCGCAGCTTTTCGGGATGCTCAAAAACAGTTGGCAAGGGGGGCCGTGCGGGCCCCCCTAGCGTAGCGGTCGGGGGGCGGCGGCCGGCGGGCCCGCCGGGCCCCCCCCCGTGTCTCTTAGGGTCCGGGCCCCATACGGCAGTACCACTTGTACTGCCCTATCGGCGGCCCTGCAGTAAGTTATTGTGTCGGAGGCTCCCAGACCTAAGTGTCAAACATTACTCAATATGAAGTCTCCCCCCTTAGTCCCCCACCAGCATTTATTTATACCTTTTGGCTGCATGGCATTTTTTTCGCAAGATTTGTGCAAAATCACAGCAAAAAAAAGCCACGGGTATTGTTCACGGAATGAACATGGGAAAAGCCCAAATGTAGCAAACGAAAAATGGGAAAAATGCTGTGTTTGACTTTTACAGGAACACAGATAAGAGTGGACGTATTTTAAGCGATGTGACACTCTTCATCATCATCTATGCGGATGTTACTGTTAGGGTATAAACACACACGGCTTATACGCTGCGTATTTACTGCTGCGATACGCAGCAGATACGCAGCAGATTAGATCTAAATAACTGAACACAGTATCAAATCTGCTGCGTATCTGTTGCATACCTGCTGCGTATCTACTGTGTGTGTTTGTACCCTGAAACATGATTGGTCTACCCTTGAGACACATGGACCTTTGGCAATCCAAAAAAGACTGACACAGCCACCATGCCTTTCTTATTAGGAGACACCAAGACCAAGGTATAGCCAAAGAGTGCTACCTCGTCCCTTGTCCAATATGTGACAGTGATTGATTATCTAATGTGCCTTTAGAAATGCCGGACGCAGAGTCCTCATAAGGGTAGCTTCACACGTACCGTATCGTTGCGTTTTTAACGGTGCGTTTTGCGCATGTAAAAAACGCAGCAAAAACGCACCGTTAAAAATGCAGCGATACGGTACGTGTGAAGCTACCCTAACACAGAATTGTAACAAATTTCTACAACCTTTAGTGACACCATACTACCCAATATAGGCACTGAAGCTTTATATTTATCAATATTATACATTCTTCAACATTAAAAATGCAATACTAATGGTGTGTTTACACAGAGAGATTTATCTGATTATGAAGCCAAAGCCAGGAACAGACTATAAACAGAGAACAGGTTACAAAGGAAAGACTAAAATTTCTCTTCTTTTCAAATCCATTCCTGGCTTTAGTTTTATTCATTTTAAAGTGACACTGTCACCCCCTTTTTGCATTATGACTTCTCTACACAGGTGTAACGCAGCTTTCATACCTCATTTTATATCATACCTCATGGAGCTTGTTCCAGTAAGAAGTGATCTTTAATCAGCTGGGATTGAGATACCTAGGCGGGGCTTCACGACCATAGCGCCACTTAGCCACTCCCCCTCCGTGACATCATCGCCACATAGGCCCCGCCCCCTCATCATCCATTGGAAGGGCCGGCCTAAAGGTCTAGCCTATGGCCTATGTGGCAATGACATCATGGAGGGGGCATGGCCGTGAAGCCCCGCCCATGTATCCCAATCCCAGATGATAAAAGATCACTTTTTACTTGAACAAGCACCATGACGTATGATATAAAATGAGTTATGAAAACTGATAAATTTAACCTTTACACCTGTGTAGAGCAGTCATAATGCAAAAAGGAGGTAACAGTGTCACTTTAAGTGCTACATGGAGCAATACATGCACTTACGCACCTTGACATGCTATTATTGAGGTTATTAATAGCCCGATGGTGGAGGTAATTCCAAAAAATGGGACCTAATAAAAGTGGATCCTATCTTAGCAGAATGAGAGTGCCTTAAAGATAAACCTGTCATCTCCTTGAGACGCTGCCAAACTCTTAAGGATCAATTAGTGAGAAGCGAATACAAGGAAAAAAAATATCCAGCATAATTGGTTGGAAAAAAATGCACCACAAGGCAATCATAAATGCGGGAGTTGTTCTTGGTGTAAGTTCCTCCTCCCAGGTAGGACAGTAAACCTGGGAGGTGTGTGTTTCTATATCAAAGACATGATCTGTTGCCGAGCTACGTATTTCGTTTATGCTGTTTTGCACGTGTGGTGCGTATTGCATCGGAAAAACTTTAGGCCCAGTAAATAAAAGGTCCAGCGAACATATCAGGTCAACATATGATTCAACATATTGTATGTTAATCATTGAATAGTTGATATCTGGTTTGCTTGTTTTTAATCATAATGTTTTTCTTTTATCGTAAGGTCTGATATACGCACGCCCGGTATGGACTACATAATTAGGGTCATGTGGATACAGACTACGTCAGTAGAAGCATGGTTCCTGTGCAAAACAGCTGTCACATCTCATGCAATCAGCTAGGTTCTGGCGTTCCCGCATGCTGCACAACTCGGCATGGAGGTTTAAAGTTTTGAAAACAAAGATGCAATTTTAACGGTGAGTGCCTTCTTTTCCATTGGAAAATGCCAGCTTACTTTTTCAATGCTGAAGTCCATGTTTGGATCAAAATGCTGACTCGAATGCACCCATTCCAGAAAGGAACGGGTTCAGAGACCCCTTCCTTGCTAGAGCGGGTGGAAGACACGGCACACAATTTTCTGTGCGTCCTGTCTGGGGGGTGCAGAACATCACAGTCTGGTCCACAGGGGGTAAAATGAACCCCCTGTAGACAAGCCTGTGCTCCTTTCTGGGGGGGGGGGGGGGGGTAAGGGACACTGCTTTAGCCGCTGATTGCCTGAGCTGACTCTGGAGCGTCATCATCTCAGCCAATCATTGGCTGCAGCAGTGTCCTGGCTCCATTTTTGATGGGGGAAGTGCCTGGCACACTTTGATCTTAAGTGTGCCAGGCTCTGCTGAAGAACAAAGACATCAGGGTGAGTATCAATAGGGGCCCCCCTTCTCCTCCCTGCACTGCACCCAAACAAAGGAAATTAACCCCCTTCCTTGCTGGGATGGGTACATTGTGACATCAATGTGGCCCCCATAGGGTTAAGTGAGGATGGCATGCATCCTCACTTAAATAAGTCCTGCAAAATTTCTAATTACAGTATTGAAGTGCCCCCCAAAAGTTATAGAAATCATAAACACCTTTAACAGGAAATGCTTATAAAGTGCTTATTCCCTGCACTTCCTACTGCTTTAAAGAGAATGTGTCACAAAGTTAAAAAAAAACATGAAAGTCTTAAAATTGAATGTGTTATTTTTTTGCCAATTTATATGTGCATTTTTTTATTTTTTTACATGTAAGGAAATATGAAAAAATAACTATCTAATTTTTCATATTTGCCAGTGATGGCCACCAGGGGGAGCTTCAGCAGGAAAACTGGTGGTAAAAGTAACCTGATATACGGCTTTGCTGAAAAAAGAGGCAGTCTCTGCTCAATTGCTGTGACATCATCACCTCCCTCCTCTTTTCACAGGAGAACAAAAAGGGGGAAGGTGATAATATGTGTACTGCTGGGCAGCGCCATTTTGTTGTTGTCTGCACAGAAGTACAAGTGTGTCCCTAGCTTTTCATAATACACCTCAGCTGCTGCAGAACCTCATAATACACCTCTGCTCAACCTGCTGCAGAACCTCATAATACAGTTCGCCTGCCCACACCCACCTCCCGCACTTCTCACTGCCCATAATACAGGAGAGTACAGGCTATTGCTCTCTGGTGTCAGCAGTGTCACACATTATATATATTATATATGTATATGATTATACAGTGGTGCCTTGGATTACGAGCATAATTCGTTCCGGGACTGTGCTTGTGATCCAAATCCACTCTTAAACCAAAGCAAATTTTCCCATAAGAAATTATAGAAATTCAGACAATTCAGACCCCAAAAATATTGATTTATTATTCTGAATAACATGTAAAACAGATGAAACAAACATTCAGAAACAGCAGAATATGTGATATTATAAGTTACTGTACAGTAATAGAGAGGATGGGAAACACAAGGACGTACAGAGACTGCAGGGAGCATGAAGGAATGAGCAGGGAGATGTGGGCACATACATGCAGCACTCTCTGTCCAGGGAGAGAGGGGTTACAGCTATGGAGAGATTACCTCCACAGTCCTGTCCCCTGATGTAAGCCCCAGCCTGAAGTGGATCTGCTATGATTTGGAAGGTGAAGGAGACTTCCTGGGTCAGAGTACAGTGCTGTAGACCCCGCTATGCAGACCATGCCCCTCCCCCACTCCCCCTCCCACCCAGTACAGGGAGCTCTTACACCAAGTCACTATTAATCCACTACTAATTAATCTACTACTAAATAATCTACTCTTAATCCAAGTTACTCTTATACCAAGGTATCACTATATATATATATATATATATATATATATATATATATATATATATATATATATACACATATATACATACATACATACATACATACACACACACACACACAAGAGTACAGGCTATTGCTCTCTGGTGTCAGCAATGTCACACATTTTCCGGCGTATAAGGCGATTGGGCATATAAGACGACCCCTGACTTTTAAGCAGATTGTTAGAGGTTCGCCTATGACGGAAAATGTTAACCCCTGCCTGACCGCAGCCCTGCAGGGGTTAACTGCAGCTAAATTAAAAACAAAAAAAACATTTAACTCACCAAGGCCCCTTCCCGGCGCAGGCAGTGTGACGTACACTACCTGCACCGGAGACTGAGATAGTCGAACCTCTCCCCGACAGCCGAGCATCTCATCAAGACGCTTAGCCGCCCGGAAAGCTTTGGAAGAATGAGAGAGGCTTCGGGAACTTCCGGTGCCTCTCTAATTCTCCCGAAGCTCTTCCGGCAGCTGAGCGTCTCCGAGCATCTAGTGTACGTCACACTGCCTGCGCCGGGAACAGTATCGGAGGCATGCGGAGGCAAAGAATGGTCCCTAGGAGAGTTAATTTTTTTTGTTTTATAGTGGTCGCCCCATACAGTGAGGATGGGGCAATTTTTGAGCCCCCCACCGTATGGGGCGACCATACGCCGGAAAATACTGTGTGTGTGTGTATGTATATATATATATATATATATATATATATATATATATATATATACACACACACACATATACGAGTACAGGCTATTATATACAGCCAGGATAGGGGGGGGTTATATACAGCCAGGACAGGGGGTGTTATATACAACCAGGACAGGGGATGGGGTTATATACAGCCAGGACAGGGAGGGTTGTAAACAGCCAGACAGGGTGTGTGTGTAGGGGTTATATACAGCCAGGACAGGGGATGGGGGTATATACAGCCAGAACAGGGGGGCAGAGGTATATACAGCCGGAGCGGGGTTATATACAGCCAGGACGGGGTTATATACAGCCAGGATGGAGGGGGGGCGCTATGTACAGCCAGGCCGGGGGAGGGGGGGGGGATGTACAACCAGGCCGGGGGAGGGGGGGGGATGTACAACCAGGCCGGGGGAGGGGGGGGGGGGGTTGTTATATACAGCCAGGATAGGGGGGGGTTGTTATACTCAGCCAGGACAGGGAGGGGGTTACATACAGCCAGTATAGGGGGGGGGGTATATACAGCCAGGACAGGGGGGGGGGATATACAGCCAGAATAGGGGGGTGGGGTGGTATATACAGCCAGAACGGGGGGGCGGAGGTATATACAGCCGAACGGGGTTATATACAGCCAGGGTAGGGAGGGAGGGGCTATGTACAGCCAGGCCGGGGGAGGGGGGGGAGGGGGGGGATGTACAAGCAGGCCGGGGGAGGGTTGTTATATACAGCCAGGACAGGGAGGTACAGCCAGTATAGGGGGGGTATATACAGCCAGAATACAGGGGGGGGGGTATATACAGCCGGAATGGGGTTATATACAGCCAGGCCAGGGGAGGGGGGGATGTACAACCAGGCGGGGGAAGGACTTATATACAGCCAGGACAGGGAGGGGGTTACATACAGCCAGTATAGGGGGGGGGGGATATACAGCCAGAATAGGGGGGTGGAGTGGTATATACAGCCAGAACAGGGGGGCGGAGGTATATACAGCCGAACGGGGTTATATACAGCCAGGACAGGGAGGAGGGAGGGGGGGGGGGGGGGGGGGGGGGGCTATGTACAGCCAGGCCGGGGGAGGGGGGGGATGTACAACCAGGCCGGGGGAGGGAGGGTTGATATACAGCCAGTATAGGGGGGGTATATACAGCCAGAATACAGGGGGGGGGGATATACAGCCAGAATAGGGGGGTGGGGTGGTATATACAGCCAGAACAGGGGGGCGGAGGTATATACAGCCGGAATGGGGTTATATACAGCCAGGCCAGGGGAGGGGGGGGGGGGGATGTACAGCCAGGCGGGGGAAGGGGGGGGGAGGGTTATTATATACAGCCAGGACAGGGAGGGGGTTACATACAGCCAGTATAGGGGGGGGGGGGTAAATACAGCCAGAATAGGGGGGGGGGGGGGTAGTATATACAGCCAGGACAGGGGGGTATATACAGCCAGGACAGGGGGGAGTAGTATATACAGCCAGGACAGGGGGGGGGTATATACAGCCAGGACAGGGGGGTATATACAGCCAGGACAGGGGGGAGTAGTATATACAGCCAGGACAGGGGGGGGGGGGGGTATATACAGCCAGGACCTGTGTGTGTGTGTTTCTTTCCCCTTCTGACCTGACAGACAACACTGCAGCTCTGGTCACAGATCTCAGGCAGGAGCTTTTGCTTACCAGGCTGCACAGAGCTCCATAGTAACACTCCCGTCCCTGCTGGTCTCTCCCATCCCCCGAGCTGATCCATGTGAGAAGAGGAGGCCGGCTCCAGAGAGGAAGGAGACTCTCTGCCCGGCTACTGACACACAGGTTAGGTCGGGCAGAGCAGCAGGGACCCGGAGCAGGGGGCACCTATGATAAGAGGCTCCAGCACTCCTTACACTGTGAGGGGGAGCCTGTCCATCACTCTCCCCTTCTGCCCCCGCTGCCTGGCTGCACATACAGAGCCCCGGCACTGATGTCCCCCCTCCCGTGCACTTCCAGACGGCCGGCCGCACACAGGACTTTCTAAAGCTGTGGACTTCTGTAAGATGGCGCCCCCTCCCTCCCTCAGCTGTGTACTGCGCATGTCTTTGGACATGTGCAGCACACAGCTTCTGAAACACAATGTAAGTGAACGGGACGGACTCCGTCCGTTCACTTCAATGTTCTGTGACTGCCGTACAGCATCTGTGTAGGTGTCGTGAAATGACGTCATACACAGATGCTGTTCAATATGGCAGCCCCCTGTGCAAGCATTACAGTGTTTTAAAACCCTGATGACAGATGTAAATAAAAAAAACAAATATAACTAAACCACTTATCTTTTATAATTAAATTTTGTTAATAAACAAAAAAAAAAAGTGACACTATCCTTTTAAGGCTTCATTTCCTGGATAAAATGGTGACATCACAACCCGACTCCCAGAGCTGTGTGGGCTGTGGCTGCTGGAGAGGATGATTGGCTTTGACCTTAAAGGAGAAGTCCGGCGAAAATTATTTTTATATATGTTATTACTTATGGAAAGTTATACAATTTTCTAATGTACATTAATTATGGGAAATGCTCATATACTGCTATTTCCCTTAATTTAGTGTATCAGGAAGTGTTAGAATTATCTCTGAAGCAGTGACGTCACGACCAACGGTGTAATTCCTATGGAGTGTCCAGCAGGGAGCGCTCTATATATAGAAGTCAATGAGTACCATTGACTTCTATATATAGTGCGCCCCTGCTGGACACTCCATAGGAATTACAGTGTATGTAATGTAATGCACTGTACTGTTGTGACTTTATGAATACATTTATGGAATACTTTGGGGAGCAAGTGTCCTTGCTCCCCAAAGTATCCCATAAATGTATTCAATGAATACATTTGCAGGGCACCGAGCAGGGAGGGAGAGAGGTGCCATCTACCTCCCCCCTCCCTGCTCGGTGCTGGGAACATATACAAAGCACTACTCCCCCATTATCTACAGATAATGGGGGAGTAGTACCTGTGCTATCCCTATCACCGCCCGCGCCGCCGCTCACACAGGGGCTGCTATTCATCGAGCCGCTGATTCCCCGCCGCCCGCGCCGCTCCTAACTACCCGCCCGCTCGCTCGCCCGCCCGCCCCGTTCCTGGCCGCCGCTCTCTGCTCATGCCGGCCGCGTCGGCCCGCCCCCACCCCGGACGGGAGCACGGCGCTTCCTTGTGTCCCCTGCCGGGGTGGGGGCGGGCTGACGCGGCCGGCATGAGCAGAGAGCGGCGGCCAGGAACGGGGCGGGCGGGTAGTTAGGAGCGGCGCGGGCGGCAAGGAATCAGCGGCGCGATCGTAAGTTTGATGCCGGGAGGAGGAGGGGGAGCGGCGGGGGGCATGAATAGCAGCCCCTGTGTGAGTGGCGGCGATAGGGATAGCACAGGTACTGCAGATAATGGGGGAGTAGTACTTTGTATATGTTCCCAGCACCGAGCAGGGAGGGGGGAGGTAGATGGCACCTCTCTCCCTCCCTGCTCGGTGCCCTGCAAATGTATTCATTGAATACATTTATGGGATACTTTGGGGAGCAAGGACACTTGCTCCCCAAAGTATTCCATAAATGTATTCATAAAGTCACAACAGTACAGTGCATTACATTACATTACATACACTGTAATTCCTATGGAGTGTCCAGCAGGGGCGCACTATATATAGAAGTCAATGGTACTCATTGACTTCTATATATAGAGCGCCCCCTGCTGGACACTCCATAGGAATTACACCGTTGGTCGTGACGTCACTGCTTCAGAGATAATTCTAACACTTCCTGATACACTAAATTAAGGGAAATAGCCCTATATGAGCATTTCCCATAATTAATGTACATTAGAAAATTGTATAACTTTCCATAAGTAATAACATATAAAAAAATAATTTCCGCCGGACTTGTCCTTTAAGGGGTTAAAGGGAACCTGTCACCCCCCGTGCCGGGGTGACAGGCTCCCGACCCCCCGTTAGAGCCCCATATACTTACCTAATCCCGCCGGGTCCCGCTTCTGGAGGTGGTCGGGTGATGAAGATCTCAGCCGCTGTAGCCCGGCGCGCGCGCTGAGAGATGAGTCCAACACCCATAGAGAATGACAGGAGAGTCCAGCGCTCCGTCATTCTCTATGGGTGTTGGACTCATCCCTCAGCGCGCGCGCCGGGCTGCAGCGGCTGAGATCTCCGTCACCCGACCATCTCCAGAAGCGGGACCCGGCGGGATTAGGTAAGTATATGGGGCTCTAACGGGGGGTCGGGAGCCTGTCACCCGGCACGGGGGGTGACAGGTTCCCTTTAACCCACTGGGGGCCACATTGTTCAATCTGGCAAACAAAGGTTTAAGTGTGGCAGACTGTAAGCAGCATCTGCTAACATGCTGCCTACTGAAAGGTGCAGAACACCTATCACGATGTCACAATGAGTCCTGGTCTTTTTTTGTGTTTTCCACTTTTGTTTTTCCAGATATCGGTATCCAGAGTATTACATCAAATCTGGTGGATGAAGTCGATTACCAGTGTTGTTTTTATTTAAATAAAATTATTAACGAGGGATGTGGGGGTGTTTTTAACCCTTTGAGGACCAGGCCCAAAATGACCCAGTGAACCGCGCAAATTTTGATCTTAGTGTTTCCGTTTTTCCCTCCTCCCCTTCTAAGAGCTCTAGCACTCTCAGTTTTCTATCTACAAGGCCATGTAATGGCTTATTTGTTACAGGAATAGTTGTATTTTGTAATGGCGTCATTCATTTTACCATAACATGTATGATGGAATCCCAAATATATTATTTATGAAGATATAAATTGGTGAAATCGCAAAAAAGAATGCAATATGGTAACGTTTGGGGGGTTCCTGTGTCTACGTAATGCACTATATGGTAACAGCGACATGATACAATTATTCTATAGGTCAGTCTGAACACAACCATATGCAGGTTACACAGATTCTCTAATGTTATATATTTTTTTTAAATGAAATCCTTTTTTTTGGCAATTAATTATAAATAAAATGGGACTATTGTGACGCTTATAACGTTTTTATTTTTTCACCTACGGGGCTGTATGGGGTGTCATTTTTTCTGCCATGATCTCTAGTTTTTATTAATACCATATTTGTGAAGATCGGACGTTTTGATCACTTTTTATTAATTTTTTTATATATATAATGTAACATAAAATCGGTAATCCGCGCACTTTTTTCCCTCTTTTCGTGTACGCCGTTTACCATTCGCAATGACGCTTGTTATATTTTAATAGATCGGACAATTACGCACGCTACAGTATATTATATGTTTATCTATTTATTTATTTTTATATGTTTTATTTATATAATGGGAAAGGGGGGTGATTTCAACTTTTATTGGGGGAGGGGTTTTGGGGTAGTGTGTTAGTGTTTTTAACTTTTTTTTTTTTACACATTTGAAGTCCCTTTGGGGGACTTGTACATACAGTACTTTGATTTCTACACTGATGAATGCTATGCCATAGGCATAGCATTGATCAGTGTTATCGGCGATCTGCTCATTGAGCCTGCCTGTGCAGGCTTAGAGTAGCAGATCGCCGATCGGACCGCATGGAGGCAGGTGAGAGACCTCCTGCAGTCCGTTTTACCGATCGGGAGCCCCGCAGTCACACTGCGGGGGTCCCGATCGGTAAGTGACAGGGGACTCCCCCTGTCACTTACACTTAAACGCCGCGGTCACGCCGCGATCGCAGCGTTTAAGGGGTTAATGACACGCGGCAGCGCGATCGCTGCAGCGTGTCATTACCGGTGAGGTCCCGGCTGCTCACTGCAGCCGGCCCCCACCTGCTATGAAGCGCGCTCCGCTCTGGAGCACGCTTCATAGCGGGAGAAACACCCAGGGCGTACAGTTACGCCCTAGGTCGTCTGGGGACAGACTTCCATGGCGTAACTATACGCCCCGGGTCGTCTAGGGGTTAAATAAAGACTTTTCTCCATCGTGTTGGGTTTTTCTTTTTATTTACTTTCTGAAAGACGGCATCCATTACTAAGTGGGGGGCTATAAAATGGCTAACACTAACTCCCCCAATATTACCACAGTAGCCACCGCACCAGGGGTACTGGATAGAGCCGGGTACCAGTAGTCCGGGACTGTGAAGGTGTTTAACCCCTACCTGGTGGCGTGATTGATTACACTATGTAAAACCATCTGACAAATTCCCTTTAAATGGGTTATCCAGAATTAGAAAAAGCTACTTTCTTGCAAAAACAGCACCACAACTCGCTCCAGGTTGTGCGTGGTATTACAATTCAGCTTCACTCACTTCAATGGAACATAGTTGCAAAACCGCACACAAACTGGGAACAAGAGTGGTGGTTTCTGGAGTAAATTAGCCATGCATTTCTTGAGCCTGGATAACCCCTTTAAAATAACTAAGACTACAAAGAAATGATAGATAGTAATTGCGTTTGTATACATTCTGTGAATATTCGTAACTGTATTAGTTTCTATATACTGTGTTCGATGAGGTTTTACACTGAAAGACTTGAGAACAGTCAATGATTTTGAGCTCAGTTCAAAAAAAATGTGATCAATGACATAGGACTTTTTCCACTATTCCACGTGGCAGCAGTGATCGGGTGAGTCCGGGTAGGGCCTGGAGGGGAGCTGCGGGGGGGCTGCCCGGGTGATCGCTAGATCGTCCGGGCAGCCCACAGCATACACAGCGTCTGCTGTCGTCGCTCCTATTCCACGGAGTCACGGCAGCAGATTGTTGCTGTATCAGTCGTTTGTTTTTCAACATATTGAAAAACAAACGACTGCAACGATCACATGGAGAAACAACACAGACAACAGTGGTCAACAGGGTTTTTTCTTTTATTTCCAATTTCTTTGGATCACTAGATAAATGAGTTTACATAAAAAGCAATCCAATTCAAAAGCCAAATGCTTGGAAACTGTTAAATGCAAAACAACTCCAAAAGTCACACGTATATGGCTAGTATACAATCATTAGCCTCTTCAGTAACAAGGCTGCATCAGGCGTAATACTTTCTTGCCCAGGTGTAATAGCTTTCAATTGCTAAACAGTGTTTGGTGTTTGGACTGTTCTGTGGATGTGGAGAATCCTTCATAAATGCAAAAGAACAAGGAAACAAGAAAAAAAACTGAAGGGCAGATTAGTATTATCCCGTCTTCTCTTGAGGCAATTCAACCAAAGTTATGCAGTGCTAGCCGGAACATGTCATTCGTACAGACCCAGGCATCTTGTACGTTCTTTAGTAGAAACATTTGATGAAATCCAATAACTGGGTCTTCATCGGCCTGAAATAAAATGTAACAGAATAAGTCTACATAATCACTCAGTCACATCAATTATATCTGTAGAAATTAAGTATTAAAAAAAAAAAAAAAAAAAACTATATATACACCTAAAAGGCGCAAGTCCTTTTTCTCCTCACATTACCTACAACATAGCGGAAAATGGATTTACCCAATTTTCTGCTGAATTTAAAAGTGAACTTTGCTAGGCTGCACTTTTAAATTATTTTTTTTTTTAACGATTAAAGAATTCACAGCAATTAAAGCTATATTACACAGGCCTATAATTAGTCAATATTGCCTCTAGTAATAGGCTGTGTTCACATATGGCGTTTATTTCGCGTCATTGATGCGTTTATGCCACAATTATGACAGTATTTTGCTGTAAATTCTTAATACAGTGCCATTTTTGCTGTGATTTTTGCAGTTGCACCAAAAATGGCCTTATTTTACCAAGGTTGTTCAATTTGCAAAAAATATCATCAAAATCGGGCATATTTTTAGATCCGTTCTCATTGAAGACAATGTAAAAAAACAACAACAACAAAAAAAAAACCACGGGAAGGGCACTTCCTGTTTGTGATTCATTTTTTTAAAACGGAAAGAAAAATACTGCAAACACCATTTTTTTCTCCGTTCAAAAAAACTGATCTTGAATAGAGATGAGTGAACCGGGTTCAAGTCGATCCGAACCCGAACGTTCGGCATTTGATTAGCGGGGGCTGCTGAACTTGGATAAAGCTCTAAGGTTGTCTGGAAAACATGGATACAGCCAATGACTATATCCATGTTTTCTACATAGCCTTAGGGCCTTAGCCAAGTTCAGCAGCCATCGCTAATCAAATGCCGAAAGTTCAGGTTCGGATCGACTCGAGCATGCTCCAGGTTCGCTCATCTCTAATCTTGAACGGATTGCATGCAAACGGAGCACAATTAGGGCAAACGGAGCACACTAATATATCATGGGAATCTAAGGGGAATTTAACGGATCCGCCAGTTTCAGTTGTGCTTACTCCAAAACGGAAAAGGTAGACGGAATGGCGCCGGATGGTCAAACGCTGATGTGAACGTAGCCTAATTCAGCTCAGAAATTCTTCACAACAGTCAAACAGATCTTAAAAACAATAATCTGGAGAGGTCAAAGCTCTACAGAGTGCTCTAGGCCTGTTTAAAACAAAAACTGGTGTAATTTGCCCATAGCTGAAATTCAAAGCTCAGGTTTCATATCTGAATGCTCTCTAGATTAAAAGTTAAGCTAAGGGCAAATTACACCTGTTTTTCTTTCACACCGATTGATAAATCTAGGTCTGCTTGTTCATATCTGCAGAAATTATAATAATGGTTTCTTATTCTGCCCCACTCTGAAATAAATGAACTGTGCAGCCAGCATGGGACAGTTTAAATATAGGATTAGTTACCTAGAAATCCTCATTATTTGCTGTTAAACCACTCAAAATGTGTGACAAAACCTGTATGTGTTTCTGGGGTAAGAGCCTAGCACAGTATAAGCAAACTAATAGGTCTAAATGGTCCCAATACACTTCGTACTTTAGGCAGTTGAACCCACCAGTGTATAAAGTGTATGAGGGTCTCCAGAGACTTCACCGACTGATAATGTTGGAGATGGGGATTGGACTACATGGAAATTTATTGCCCCACCCCTTTGTCCTCGGGGAGATAAGCCCCCATACCCCTCCACGTAGAGAACACAATGTTCAGCTAAACATTGTGTATGGGGGAGGATGGGAGATAAACGTCAGCCTGATCAACCAGTCTGATACACTGTGAAAATCTAGTGCCTTGTTAAAGGGGTTGGCCACTTTATAGTAAAATAGTTCAGTGTATAGTATTAGTAAGGGTCCATTTACACAGAAAGATTATTTGACAGATTATCTGCCAAAGATTTGAAGCCAAAGCCAGGAATAGATTTGAAAAGGAGAAATCTCAGTCTTTCCTTTATGACCTGATCTCTGTTTATAGTCTGTTTCTGGCTTTGGCTTCGAATCCTTGGCAGATAATCTGTCAGATAATCTTTTTATGTAAATGGACCCATATAATGCGTTTACACAAGCAGATTTATCTGACAGGTTTTGGAAGCCAAAGCCAGGAATGGATTTGAAAAGAGGAGAAATCTCAGCCTTTTCTTTATGACCTGTTCCCTGTTTATAGTCTGTTCCTGGTTTTGGCTTCAAAAATTTGTCAGATAAATCTGCCTGTGTAAACGCACCATTAGTCTACTCATTTCACTTACTAAAAGCAGCTCCCTGCTATGCTGCTCTGCAGTGTGGCTGTCCATAAGATGGCTGACATATGGAGAAGCATGTGACCATGCTACACTCCCAGTGTCCTCCATAGGCATATATACAGGCTCAGTGGTGGACACAGGGGCGGGGCATGGTCACATGCTCCTCCATGTCAGCCATCTTATAGACAGACTCACCACAGAGCAGGACAGTACAGCCTGCAGGAGGAAAGTCTGATTTTAGCTGTATGAGGTACACAGGGAGCTGCGGTCAGTAAGTGCAGTGAATACACTTACTAATACTGTACACTTAGCAATTTTAAAAGTGGCCAACCCCTTTTTAGCCTTTCTAGTCCAAAGTGATGCTGCATAAAAATTTGTAAATGTAGGCCAATATATGAAAGCTAAACTCAGGCCCAATTTACACAATATTTTTAGCCAAACCAGGAGTGGATCCAAATCCAAAAGTGCAAATTTTCCATAGTTTCTCAATGTCTGAACAAAATGTGCTAACCCAGCCTAAATTGAGAACTGCTAGAGGTACATTTTAAGGATAGGTTTACATGCAGTAAAATAAACGTTATATACAACGTTAATTTTGAGTGAAAATAAAACCCTGTGAGATTATAAAAAAAGAAAAATTTCAGTGTGAATGTAGCCTAAAAAAGTTCTTTTAGACATACTTAAGCTGCTGTGGACTTGAATAATATCTGCAGTGTGTTTATGCACCCAAAAGGAACATAAAAACAAAGTTGTGTTAATGTTTCACTATATAGAACGGGATTTAAAAAAAAATATATATATATATATATATATATATATATATATATATATATATATATATATAAACACTCAGTAACAAAGCACATGCATTCATAGAAAACGTTCATCTCAAACAGACTTAAAGAAGTGTCACAAACTAAAAATGGAAGGCGAGCGGGGGTGGGTGGGAAAACAACTAAAAATGAACTCACCTATCCGCGTACCTTTGTAGTGCCGCTCCCAGGTCCCGTTCATATCGGCCTGAGTCCGACAGCTTCACTAGCTGCAAAGTCACGCCCCTGCTGAGCGATTCCCCAATCAGTGACTAAGGGTGCCGTTACACAGATTTATCTGACAGATTTTTGAAGCCAAAGCCAGGAAGAGACTATAAACAGGGAACAGGTCATAAGGGAAAGGCTGAGATTTCTCCTCTTTTCACATCCATTCCTGGCTTTGGCTTCAAAAATCTGTCAGATAAATCTCTCTGTGTAAAGGCACCCTTAGTCACTAATTGGGGAGTCACTCAGGCACCCTAAAGGCACATTGCTGCTGCAGGAACTGGGTACGTGACATACCCGGTTTCCTGCAAAAGATAACAGCTGGTGGCAATGAACTGAACCCTGGAACAGTGCACACGGGGGTGTGAGTTTTTTTTCCTACTCACAGGAGGGTGAGATTATGTATAAAATATACACAAAAATACACGAGTGGAGCAGACTGGAAAAAGTCTGGTGACTATTTGAACTGTTTAGTTTTTATTTGCACTCTGTGCACATTAAAATTCTGGAGCATGTTACAGCCACAAGTTTTGGTTGTTCGTTGTTGGTGCCATCCGACTATGGCCAGGCTGGTACCAGAGTCCATATTACATTCATGCGACTCCAACCTTACGGGTCCATTTCCATATAGAGAACCTGCAGAAGATTCTGTATGTGTAAATAGACCCTAAAGTTATTTAATCTGATGAAGGTAGGTCACAGAAATCAACCAAAGCAAGCACACACCTCTCATCCGGAACAGGAATCACTTAAATGTTGTGCAGGGCTAGCCTGAAGACCTCATTGGTACACACCCAAGCACCATTAAAACATTTCAATAAAAAGATTTGCTGAAATCCCAGGATTTGGTCATCATCTGCCTGAGCAGAAGGTATGAATGATGGGAAAAAAAGATAGTTAAGAGAAATGAGAGAAGCAATAGAACAAAAGAATGAAAAGTTCGCAAGTTAGTGACTTCAACCAGCCAGCACAGAAAAGGATTAATTCTCAATCACAAAAGATTTGGATAGATTAAAAAAAGTTTTTTTACATTAATTCAGAAACATGCATTTTTTATACTGTAACACAACAGCAAGTAAAAGGTTCACAACGTGCTGTGTAATGCTCTGCCAATTTATAATGGAGAGACAGACTTAACCCAGGAAATCCCGGCCAGTACAGTGTCACGGATCAATGTGTCCGTCAATCAAATGACAACTGCCTTCTCTGTGAGCGTGCAGACTTCCTGCATTTTTTTTTTATTCAACCAGCAAAAAAAAAAGTAAAAGACTGCATTCAAAAGACTGCGCCTAAATGTCTGGTAAGTATAGCTTTGTTTTTAAGCTTGATTTAAAAATAAAAACATAAAATAAATATGCTTTATTTCAGTTGATTTAGATTTTGAAAATTATAACCAGGGCTGCAGAATCAGAGCTATTTTTGTCTGGAGTCAGAAAAAATGTACAGCACTAAAAAAAAAAAAAATCCAAATTTTATAATTGAGTTTTCATATGAATTTTATAAATGCTCCTCATTAATATATTTTATGTTCTATAAATCTAAGGAGCCTATTTATTAAAACCAGAAAAACAGGGTAAAGCATTTCCTCCATATATCCGGAATAAAGCACTGGCCCTATTAGATAAGGGGGGGGGGGCAGGAAAAAGTTGGTGTTCACTATTTGGCACTTTGTTTCTTTGTGTGGGGAGATCTGTGCTATTCTCTTCCTGGATGCTGGATGACTGTATATGAGCAGCAGTGTAATATGAAGATATCCTGTGTGATATAGAGGAGGAGGAGAAGCCATAAGTAGTGTTGCAGTACCCTTTGGTGCATGCTCCCTGGGAGAAGATTGTGGTTTTTAGTATGCTATTGCTGCAGCAGGCTACATGTGTGTTTGAGAGAGACACAGAAATTAAAGAGATATTCTGGGCAACAGTGAAAAATCCAGGGGGGACAGGGGTGGTAAGGACATAAAATAAAGAAGCCCTATATACCAATACCCTATATATATTTAGTTAGAAACTTAAAAGATTGTCAGCAGAAAAGGACTGCCTGGTCCATTTCCATCCGGACATGGTGCCTGGAGAATGGCTGCATCCACTGCACATACACAGAGGAGAATCTGCTTTATATTTTTGCCTTATTCACTCAGAAGTCACCCCAGGATCATGTAGGCTGAGTCAGTTCTACTTTACACCAGGGTGATAACTCCCCTGGTGTCTGACTGGCTGTCCACATTTTTGTGTACATAAAAAAAAAAGTGGGTTTTGATCCTCTCTTTATTATTATTATTATTATTGAAGTCAATGGAAAAATGGATCAAAACTGACGCACAAAAATGCATCTTTTTTTGTAAAAACTTATGTAAAAAACCTAGTATAAACCCAGCCTAAAATATATATTTTCTTTTATATTTTTCATTTAATCTACAATAAGTCCTGAAAACTATATATATTTATTATAATAGCCTTGATGATCCCATATTAAAGAGTTACTGTATGCACCAAACACGATCTGCCTATTTGATGAGAGCAAGGCCTTCCAGTTTGCCTTGGTTAGGGTAAAAAAAATTATCTTTAATCTGTGTCTGTGCCCTAGGCCATGCCTTGCTGTTTTGGCTGCTGCAGATTAAAAGATCATTTACTAACCAAGGCACCTGGCACATTTTTAAAGACACAATCAGGAAGGTCTTATCCTCATCAAACGGACAGTACCAGCGGTTTAAGGGGGGTGGGTTGGTGAATACAGTATTGCTTTAAAAAGTTGCTGATGAGGTAATTAAGTGCCGCAACAGTTGTTTGCATACATATACCTACAGTCCATACATAGATATATAGACTGGGATCGAGTTTATGTGGTCACTAGCAACAATCACTTGGTGGGGTGTTGCGTCAATATTTTTGTATTTTATCTGGCTGTACAATACCACAAGGAAATCAGCACATGTGAACTCTGTAAAGTTGAGCAAGTGGTAATTCAGACAGGAACAGCTTTCAGAAAACATGCATTTGCTTGCTGAATTTACACACAAATGAAGGTATGCATCATGCACTCAGACCATGCGCTCATCTGCAAACAAAAAGAATCAACATATCTCCCATCAATAAAGACAAGCACAGGTAAGAGCTACCAACCCTTCAGCTAGTCACTGAATCACAAGGGCCTAAATGATGCTGTCTGTTTGGCGATTAAGGTTTCATAGACCTGACCCCCTTCACAACAGCACAGACAGATTGCAGGTGGCACACAAGGGCCGCCCGCAACTATGGACTATGTACTATGGTCTTGCCCACAGCTGTGTGGACAAGGTTCAAATTAAGGTGTTACCATTAAGCAGTGCACACATCATCTAAGGGCCCTTTTACACCAAGCGATTATCGGCTGTACTCGGCCAATAATCGTTTGGTGTAATGCTGCATTTACATTGAATGATTATCTTTCGATTTTCGCAATAACGATCGCATTTGAGCGATAATTGTTCCTTGAAAACACAGCAAACGATCAAGCAACGAGCGAGAAATCGTTCATCTTGATATTTCAACATGTTCTCAAATCGTCGTTTGTTAAAAATTTGCGGATCGCTTTGTGTTAACAGTCTTTCAAAGATTGAAAGATTGAAAGATAGGCTTAAGCAATCCTAAAAACGATCGCAATAACTTTTTTTTTACGAACTTTCAAACGATTTATTCGTCTAAATGCTGATCGTTATATAAAAACCAAGTCGTTGCTTCAAAATCGTTAAATGATCGATTGGGCAAATTATCGCTTTGTGTAAACACAGCATAATAAGTGCATATTAAAAGACCATGACCAGCTGAAATGCACAATGTCGGCTGATCCTTGTCTTTCAACAGGTTGAAAAATCCTGATCATGATAGCGACGGTCTGCTGCACATGACTCCTAGTAATAGGAGCAGTGGCAGCAGAACACATCTGACCTAAATGGCTACCCGGATGATCTAAGGCACTCGCTTTCTCCTCTTAATTGTGCCGTGTAATATGGCACAATTAAGTGTCAGTATATAAAAGGACACATCCATTACAAAAGTGGAATGGTAACAGCTAGGTGTCATTTTATACATTTCTACAAATAATAATAAAAGGAACTACACGTAATTCTAGCACAACAAGTATTCTAGGTTTCACGAGTATTACATGGGGATAGCAATTTAAAACTGACATGTCAAATTATTGCTTGCTTGTAGTTGGCTTTCGATCTTTGACATGTCAATTCTTTGAGTGAAGAAGTGCAGAGACGCGCAAAGCATCCCATTAACACGGATAGCAGGCGGGATTCCGAGCGGAGTCCACGGGTGGGGATTCTGTTGTTTTCCGTAGTGTGAACAGGCCCTTACATTGTGAAGCAGCACAGTTTCTGCCTCAAACACCAATAAAACTGTATCTAAGGCAAGTAGAGAACTGTATCTGAAGCAAGTAGAGAAACTTTCTGAAAAACTTTAGGTAAAGAAGAATAGAGATTTAAAGTTGTCCATAATACAAGAAAAAATTAGCAATCATGGTATTGCTAATAGTCCTAGCCCCCTAGAAAAGCTACAAATAAGGAAAAAAGGTTTTATTAATATACTTTAAAAAAAAAAAAAAAAAAAAAATCAGTTTAAGTCACACTTTCCTGATCTCGCACGATAAACTGTGTAGGCGCCAGAAAGCTGACAAAAAAACTGAAGCAATAAAAAAATCTTACATACGCAACTGTGGTACTGTAAAATGTACAGATTATGGTGCAAAAAAAAAAGGGGGGCCCTCAAATAGTACCAAAGACCAAAAAGTAGAATTATAGTAGTAGTAGTATTATAATTGCTCTATTTTGATCCTAAACACATTTATTGTTTCCAAAATTAACCCTTTGCCGCATATGGACCTGCCGGCACATCCTCAGATAAAATGGTTACAAAAGCTTTGCCTGGGATCCTGGAGCTTGTGATGCACTGCATTGGGGGCACGGGAAAAGGTAAGAAACACTTGTTTATTATGTTCCCTCCTTTTCCTTTACCCTATAGACACTGCAGTCACTGCGACTGCAGCATCTTTAGGGAAAACAAAGGGGGAATTCTCCCTCCGTTCACCATCAGGGCTCTGCGAAGCCATCATAGCTATGACAACTGGAGGCAATGTTATAATAATTACAGAAGCAGATCAGGCCGAGTCTGATCAGCTATGAAAAATACAGCAATCTGATTAACACTGCAGAACAGCATAGCAGTGTATTATCTACCCGACAGTCAGGAAGTTAAGTCCCCTAGTGGGACAGTAAAATAACACATGCAACAAGATTAAACGTGAAATTTTTTTACAAGTAAATCCCAAGGATATCGGCCAAAACTTACCACTAACCTAAAGTACAGTATGTCCCCCCCAAAAAAAAACAAATCTTAGAATCGCTTGGGTAAGTTGGAGCATCACTGAGCTTTAACTGCATAAACTAGGACAGGTCAGATTTGAAAAATGGCCTCAGATCTTTAAAGGGAACCAATCACTCCAATTTTCCTGCTAAAAGCTACTAGCAGCGCCTAATAGACTTGCTAAAACGCTCCCTTACCATGTCTTCGGTAGTAGCGTCATCTGCTGACACTCAGTCTTTTATTCCGGCGCAAGGCAGAGAGAGAGCCTAAACTAATCATCTGGTCCATGAATAGTCACAGATCTCTGCCTCTTTGTGCTCTGTGGGGGTAATTCACAGAAAGAGAGGCTTCTAACAGGCCCCTTTTCCTGTCAATCACTTCCGCAGAGAGCACTGAAAAGCAGAGAGCCGTGACTAGCCTTGGCCCAGAGGACTAGTTCCTGGCTCTCTTCCTGTCTCGCGCACCCTAACAAAAGTTTTAGCACATCTATCTGGTGCATAAAAATTTGAGCTATTGGTTCGCTTTAAGGCCCAATTACCCTGGTCCTGAAAGGATTAACTAGGTGATGAGCGGACAGTCACAAAGCGTGCAGAAAAAAAAAAAAAAAAACACAAAAACATGACACATGGGTGTGAAAGTAAAAAGGATTACCTTGAGCTGACCTACAACCATACTGATAATACAGTTGTCAGGTGTTGGCTGATGGTCTTGCGAAGTAATGCTATGTTGGATCTTCTGAAAAGGAAGCATCTGTAAGAAAAAAAAAAAATGTATGAGATCTGAAAGAATAAAGGATGAATGCAAAAAGAAAAACCTTTTTTTGTATTTAGACTTAGAAAAATACTCACCAGATAATTTAAAGGGGTTATCCGGTTAGGTAAAACATAGGATGAATCATCCCCCTCTCCTTGAGACTAAATTTATTCCATATGTCATTACCTTATTTGTCTCCTTACCTCAGTTTTGAGCTGCTGCTTTCTTCTAAAGACACAAACAACTGAAAGCTGTTCAGTCGTCTCTGCTCTTAAAGGACAACTCCCACGAAATTTTTTTTTAGCTTATTTTTTTTTAGCTTATTTAACACACATTACAAAGTTATATAACTTTGTGATGTGGTTAAATACCCGGTCTGGCCCCCTTCCCCCACTTTCGGACCCCCGACCGGAAGTTAAAGAATATATACATTACCTATTACGATCGTCACGGTCCTCTTCTCCCGGGCGGCATCTGGTGACGACGACGTCAGAGCCGGGGGGCGGTCCGGGTCTTCTTCCTCCTCGGCGTCTTCATAGAGAGTGAATGGGACGGAAAAGGCTGCTGGTGCACATGCGCACCAGCAGCCTTTTCATTGGCTGGAGCGCATCACATGGCTTCCAGCTTCGTCAGCCGTGATTGGCTGAGGTTGCTGGAAGCCATGTGATGCGCTCCAGCCAATGAAAAGGCTGCCGGTGCGCAAGCGCACTGGCAGCCTTTTCCATCCCCAGGACCCGGAAATCAGAGACATCGCTGGACGGCGGACGGCGGTGACTGTGAGGCGAGCGAATGGAGTGGCGATCGTCACCGGAGGGATGGTGAGTATGGTGTCTGTGTGCTGTGTGTGTCTGTTTTGTTTTTTTTTGGGGGGGGGGGGGGGGGGTCCCGCGGGAGTTGTCCTTTAAGCCCCTACTCCCACAACCCTTCCAGACTGCTGAGGTAAAGCCCTGGCAGGCTTCATCTGCAACATTGTAGCTTCTTTGAAAAGCTGGGAGGGTCAATCTGAGGTCAAGTTGCTGATGAACTCACTGATTATCTCTCCCTTCATTACAAAGTTGCTACAATGTTGCAGATGGAAGCAGTTTACATCAGCAGTCTGGAAAAGGTGGGAGGGGTTGAGACCAGATACTAACTCAGCAGCTCTCACACAGTTTTCTATGTCTTTAGCAGAAAGCAGCATGCTCAAAACGAAGGGAAGGAAACAGGTAAGGTAACCACATGTATGGAATGAATTGTTAGTCTCCAGGAGGTTGGGGGGGGGGGGGGGAGGATTCAACTTATATTTTACTTATCCGGATAACCACTTTAAGAATAATTATAAAGCTATTGAAAAATCAGGTAGTAGGTTAGAAGCACACACTTGCTTGGTGTATGTCAACACAGACAAGCATCGCTCTGAAAAAATAAAAAAAGAGTCACTATTGAATTTGCCATGCAGATTTCTGTGGTTTTCATATATTTTTTTTAAGCTCCCAACACTGTGAAAAGTGACGTCACTGTTTAAGTCTGCTTTCTTTCAGCATGTGCTCACCGTTTTTATTGTTTACCAAATGGTGTAGTCTTGGTTACTTTTTATTGACAATTGGTAAGAGAAAAGTGCAAAAGTTTGGGACTGCTTCTCTCTCTTCTTCACCACGTATGTGGAAGGATCCATAAAGACTTTCTGCTTGGTAAAGGAGATGGCATTTACGCTTGCTTATCATCTTCCCTGACATTTGCACAGAGTAAAGCTCTGAGAAACATCAAATGGGAATATACTAACAGTCCTAAAATATCCAATGAGATGAGCTGCAAAAGAGTCAATGCTAAATAAATGCTCAATATTCAGAGGTGGGTTTATTTATACACATACATTGCAGAATAACCCCTTTAACTTGTTAGCTGTAGTTTAGGCAAGAAATTTTTCATAACTGTTTTTATACATGTCATGCATATATTTGTTATACATATTTTATTTACAGAATTCTACTGGTTCTGGCAGCGAACTGGGGAGTAAAGTGTTTAACGGAGAGCTTCTTCTAGGGGTCCATTTACACATAAAGATTATCTGCCAAAGATTTGAAGCCAAAGCCAGGAATGGATTTGAGAAGAGGAGAAATCTCAGGCTTTAATTTATGACCTGATTTCTGTTTATAGTCTGTTTCTGGCTTTGGCTTCATCTTTGGCAGATAATCTGTCAGATAATCTTTGTGTAAGAGGACCCTAGCTCTATCTTATGATCAATCACACAGACCCTGACTGTTCACACTTATCAGAAATTTAGCGCGAACCTTCCATAGACTGCCAGTATGACACGGAGGCTGGCGGGATTCCGACAGTTTTACTTTATTTGAACTGGCCCTAAATATCTCTGGGAAGGGGGGGGGGATTTGAATTGTACAATTCAGCTTCTCATAAAGCATACTTACTGACAACTTCTCAATAATAGCATCTTTGCCTTGATATTGCTGGCCTTCCCAAGTTAGACAAGAAGCATCAGTCTGAAAAAATAAATAAAAAGTAGGCAAATAAGTACTCATCTCTTATACGCCAGAAAATACAGTAATAGTATAATAGAATAATAGTAGTAATAAGTAACAGTGATAAGTAGTAAGCTACAGATAAGACCATTGTAAGCTCTTAAGGTGTGTTTACACGAAACGATAATTGGCCCGATCATACGATTAACAATGTCGAGTAACAATTTTTTTTTAATAACGATCAGTGTTTAGACGGTACATTATATCGTACGGAAAATCGTTTTGCGATCGCTTAAGCCTATCTCGCACATTGGTTAAATCGGCGAACGACTGTTTACACGGAACAATTTGCAAATTTTTTGTGAACGACGATTTGGGAACATGTTGAAAGATCAAAATGAACGATTTCTCGTTCAACGTTTGATCGTTCGCTGCGTTTACACGTACGATCATTCGAATTCGATCATTATCGCGCAAATTCGCACGATAATCGTTACGTGTAAACGCACCATAAATTTGCTTCTTTTATCGACAAATGGTCTATCCAGGATTAGAAAGACACAGACAGCACTATGTGTACTTTGTTTTTGAAATTGCAGCTGAGTTCTTTTGACGTAAATGGAGCAGAGCTACAACACCACACACAACCTGAGGACGTATGAGGCGCTGTTTTAGGAAGAAAGCAACAGTTTGTTTTTTTTAATCTCCCCTTTAAAAACAATTAATGTCTTTATTTCTTCACATGGTTAAAGGGTACCTATCATTTCGTAGCTGGATACTGTTTCAAAACTCTTGCAGGTACGTGTACAGAACTGCAAAGGCACCACTGACTGCAATATAATACACTTGAAATGCAGTCTATGATGCTTCTGGCAGTTTTGTACAACGCTTGCTTTAAAAGCAGACTGCGTACCTGCCGTGTGAGCGGAATGACGACATCTACTATTCAGTGATAGCATATCCTAGCAATACACATTTATTTTCTGTAGTAATAAACCCCTTTTCACGGAAAATAGGCATTTTGATGCAGATTCCAAAAATGTGTCGATCTGTTCCATCGTTTTTCTTTTAGTCCCACCCGCCAGCCTCTTCTGCACCACCATGTGTATATATGCATAATGTAGTGGGACCTAAGACCCAGTGCTTGCGTAGTAACAGCAAACAGCAGCTTCAGCCGGGAAAAAGGCTATGTCACTACATTATGTAAGCATGCATATGCAGGTGGTGCAGAAGAGGCTGGAACGCCCCCAGAACACCACATGACCCAATTTACATATGTTGCTTAGCAAATCTGTTAGTTTTTCTTCAAAAATAAATGATACGTGGAGATACTTACATATATTGCTTTTAATTGTGTTCTATCACTGTCAAACACCTGATAATAATGATGTACAAAGCTGCAGCCAATCTGTTCCCAAATCTGCTTGTCATCCATTCTGAATGATTACACAAGTGAAACCTAAAGGAAGAACATAAGAACAATAAATGACTGTCCATCTACAGTGTTCTCAGAGGTACACAATATATAATAAACTGATCGTAATGCAGGAATGCCCACCCAAGCTACGAAAGCTCATGAACCACCTGGGACTAGGCACAGAGAATGACTAATGGTGCATTTACACAGAACGATTATTGTTCGAATTTTCGCAATAATGAACGCATTTGAGCGATAATCGTCTCGTGTAAACACAGCAAACGAGCAAGCGACAAGTGAGAAATTGTTCATTTTGATCTTTCAACATGTTCTCAAATAGTTGTTGGCTAAAAAAAAATCGCAGATCGCTTTGTGTAAACAGTCTTTCAAAGATTCACCCTATGTGTGAGATGGGCTTAAGCGATCTTAAAAACTATCGCAATAACGATTAGTCTAAACGCTGATTGTTATAAAAACCAGACCGTTGATTCAAGATCATTAATTCGATTGGGCGAATTATCACTGTGTAAATGTAGCATTACTGCATATAGGCAACAGCTGTAATCACTGCCCCCTCCCGCCACAGTATTTTTCATTTTTTGAACAGCAGATCTAACATGGCAGCCCTAGACACCCCTAGAAGACATGCCAATGCTACTGCATCTAGGGCGTGCCAATCGGAACCCAGATAGGCACCGGCACATCTCAAATACCCCCCTAGACTGTATTGGCCACAACATCCAAGGAGCTAAATGACTGGCAGCAGACTGATCTCCAATATATAATAGAATATATATATATATCTTTGTGCTTCTTCTAAAAGGGCTGTCCTAAATATGTATGGCTCCGAAGGTTTCTTCCTTTATTAGGAAACCCTTCTGTCTAATATAGCTAATTCTATTTTCATAAAATATGGGGACTTACACTTTAATGCCCATTTTATTTTGTACTGTATCTGTTTCCTAACAAAAAGCGCAGTTATGTCACTGCAACTGCCAGAGGTATTAGCCCTGGCCTTTAGCACTATGCTGCTGCCAGGATGCACTCTTCCAGGTGGCTCAGTAGTACAAATCAGTTAGTAGCCTGCAGCAGTTTTTGCAGATTTTAGTACCCGGCATCAATGCCATGGTCAACCCTTTGAGACCATCTTTAGTGTTGGGGGACCTGTTGAATCGTTCCTGTTCGGCAACAATCTCTGAATGCTTGCCATTTAATTCCCCATGGCTGCACTCTAGGGAGTCCTGAAAAAAATGGAGCCACTGGGAATTAAAAGGGTTATCCAGCAATACTAAAACATGGCCACTTTCTTCCAGAAACAGCACCACTGTTGTCTCCAGCTTGGGCGGGGTTTTGTTGCTCAGTTCCATTGAAGTGAATGGAGATTAATTGCAAACCCCACCTGAACTGGAGACAAAAGTTGTGTTGTCTCAGAAAGTGGCCATGTTTTTGTAGCACTGGATAACCCCTTTAAAGAAGACCTGTCAGCCCCCGTGCCGGGGTGACAGGCTCCTGACCCCCTGCTAGATCCCCCTATACTCACCTAATCGGGAGCTGGGTCACTGATTTCAGCTCCCGAAGCCCGGCGCGCGCGCACACAGCAGAGTCCGACGCTCAGAGAATGAACGGGGAGTCCGATGCTCCGTCATTCTCTATGGGCTTCGGACTCTCCTGTCAGCGCGCGCGCCAGGCTTCGGGAGCCGAAATCTCAGTCACCCGGCCGCATCAGGAAGCGGGACCCGGCGCAATTAAGTAGGTATAGGGCGCTCTAACAGGGGGTTGGGAGCCTGTCACCCTGGCACGGGGGGTGACAGGTATCCTTTAAATGCAAAGTGTTCGCGTTCAGAGGACCAGAACACTTTGACAGATCCACTCAATACCACTGAAGACCCTTCTCGCTGCACAGCTAGGTACAGAGAATGCCTTACCACCCACGTGTACTTTCATTTTGTGTCAATCCTGAAAAATTGTGTGTAGCAGTAAGGTTGGATCGACACATTGAAGAGCAGCCACGACGTAGCTGATGCCAAAAATACTTCACATTCACTAAAATATTACACCATAGCAGTCAATTTTGTGGCTGAGACATGGAATCCACAAGGCCGTCCCCCATAACAATCTGTCAAAGTAATGTGCTGCAATGTCTCAATGGACCTGTAGTTTCTGCCTGGTGTAAAGGGGATTGTAATAAGAATGGGAAGGGGAGTATAAGAAGGCATACATTTTAGGATGACATGGTTTTTTTCCCCACACAATCTGTGAAATCAAAATTTTTGATGTTTATATGTGACAATTTTTGCCAAACAATAGATTCTTATTCCTGGCTTTGGCTTAAAAAAATCTGTGTGTATATGCACTATTAGCTTCTCCCATAAGCTTCTCCTATACAGTTGATATAGACGTCAGAGAGGGGCAGTCCACAAGTCAGCACTTTCCTTGTCTGACCCATAATAAGAAACAGCTCCGGTGGACTATCACAGTTCATGTTCCACAATGTCCAAGCAGGGAAAGAGGCTGTAACTGGCAGCTGGCACAAGGGTCTTGGGCTTTATTCACACCATGCTTGGAGTGTACATTCCACATACGAGACTGGAAATAGTATGCATATTTGGATTCATTCTGTACACAAATGTATATGTGAAGTGTTTGTGTTTTACATGGCAACAGTATATGCTGCAGAGATACGCTGACAAAATACACCAGGGCTTCTTGCTGTAAACAATGAATACAAACACTTACCAGTCTCCTACCTCTGTGCACACCAGCCAGAGGTGCGATGTTCCATACTGGTACAAACTCATTCCAGCCAATGGGCCCGTTCACACTGAGCAAGAGAGGCAGAATTGCAAGCGGAGCCCGCGCCACAGACGTCAATTAAAATTGCACCTGTCCCATGGACAAAATGGGATTTCTTGCATACCTCCTCTCAAAGTTTTGAGCGGAGAGCTAAGGCGCAACAAGAAATCCCATTGAAACAAGCGGAATGGCTAGCTGCTTCCGTGGGCTCCACTTTAAATTCCGCTTCGTGCAAACGGGCCCAATGACAGTGCCCATGTGCAGTACAGCTATTGCAGTGACAGACATTGACAGTGCAGGACACCCCAGTGCCAGGCAGTGATCCACTGGATGTCAGTATTTTCATTAAAGGGGTACTCCAGGCAAATGTAAAAATCCAGGGTGGGTTACCTCCAGGGAGTACTTACCAGGCCACGAGTCCCATCACCACCCGTGTACCCGGAAGTGTGGTGCGCTATACATACCTGTCACGTGCTGACTCGTCTCCAATCTTCAGTCAGTGAAGACATCTTCAGACGGCTGGGCCGAGTGTCGGCCGCCCTCTTCAGCGTCATCAGATGCTCAGCCGCGATTGGCTGAGCACAGTTTGGCTCAGCCAATCGCGGCTGAGCAGCTGATGACGCAGCCGCGTCATCAGCTGCTCAGCCGCGATTGGCTGAGCACAGTTATGCTGGGATTCGGCACTCAGGACGCTCGGAGGGATTCGGCCCGTCCGTCCGAAGATGACTTCACTGACTGAAGATCGGAGACGAGTCGGCACGTGACAGGTATGTATAGCGCACCACACTTCCGGGTACACGGGTGGGGGTGGTGGGACATGGGGAAGGGGGCCATTCACAGACATAACATACATTACAAAGTTGTATAACTTTGTAATGTGTGTTATTCTGTGAATAATTCTTTACCGCCGCACTACCTCTTTAAAAGAAAGTTTAGGTGATGGGAATACCCCTTTAAAGTTAAAGTAAATTTTTTTTCTTTTTTTGGTCTGAGCAAGGGCGCACGCGTCCAAAACGCATCATCAGAGACTAAGAGCACAGCCCTATTTTCAAAATGCCACCCGATTCCCATGCACCAGCTCGGGTCTATGCACTGGAGGCAGGCCCAGAACCCCCCAGTGTGACAATATCCCCTCCACTCTGTGACCCTCCACCAATAGAATTAACAGGGGCCATGTAACAGAGTTACAGGGGTACTCCAGCGGGGGGCATTTTTTTCCTGAGACCGGGGAGGAGGTGGCTGAGGGAAACTACATCCACTCACCTCCCCGGTTCCAGCAGCAGGTCCCACATCGCGGTGCTCCGGTCCCCGGCTGCTTCCTAGTGTCTGACGCGGGCCCGAGACGATACGTCTCAGGTCCGCTCAGCCAGTCAGGGACCCGCCACTGGAACCAGGGAGGTGAGTGGACGTCGTTTCCCTCAGCCACCTCCGCCCCGGTCCCAGGAAAAAAATGCTGCCTGCCACACCCTGGAATTCTCCTTTAAGCCCAGAAAACCCCTGTAACACAGTGTGAACTGAGTCTTATATATTATACAGGAATAAAAGTTCTTGTACTCTCTTGTGACAGTGAGAGTCCCCCCAACGAGCGGTGACAGCGAGAGCCCCACCCCCACAGAGAGCGGTGACAGCGAGAGCCCCCCACAGCGAGCAGTGACAGTGCCCCCCCCTGTGTGCAGTGACAGTAAGAGCGCCCCCCCGTGTGCAGCGACAGTGAGAGCGCCCCCCCCCCCCCGTGTGCAGCGACAGTGAGAGCGCCCCCCCCCCCCAGTGTGCAGCGACAGTGAGAGCGCCCCCCCCCCCAGTGTGCAGCGACAGTGAGAGCGCCCCCCCCCCCCAGTGTGCAGCGACAGTGAGAGCGCCCCCCCCCCCCCCCAGTGTGCAGCGACAGTGAGAGCGCCCCCCCCCAGTGTGCAGCGACAGTGAGAGCGCCCCCCCCAGTGTGCAGCGACAGTGAGAGCGCCCCCCCCAGTGTGCAGCGACAGTGAGAGCGCCCCCCCCCCCAGTGTGCAGCGACAGTGAGAGCGCCCCCCCCCCAGTGTGCAGCGACAGTGAGAACGCCCCCCCAGTGTGCAGCGACAGTGAGAGCGCCCCCCCAGTGTGCAGCGACTGTGAGAGCGCCCCCCCAGTGTGCAGCGACAGTGAGAGCGCCCCCCCAGTGTGCAGCGACAGTGAGAGCGCCCCCCCCAGTGTGCAGTGACCGAGACACCCCAGTGTGCTGTGACAGTCCCCCCCCCCAGTGTGCAGCGACTGTGAGAGCGCCCCCCCAGTGTGCAGTGACCGAGACCCCCCAGTGTGCTGTGACAGAGAGAGAGCCCCCAGTGTGCAGTGACAGAGAGAGAGCCCCCAGTGTGCAGTGACCGAGACCCCCCAGTGTGCTGTGACAGAGAGAGAGCCCCCAGTGTGCAGTGACAGAGAGAGAGCCCCCAGTGTGCAGTGACAGAGAGAGAGCCCCCAGTGTGCAGTGACAGAGAGAGAGCCCCCAGTGTGCAGTGACAGAGAGAGAGCCCCCAGTGTGCAGTGACAGAGAGAGAGCCCCCAGTGTGCAGTGACAGAGAGAGAGCCCCCAGTGTGCAGTGACAGAGAGAGAGCCCCCAGTGTGCAGTGACAGAGAGACCCCCCAGTGTGCTGTGACCGAGAGACCCCCCCAGTGTGCAGTGACAGAGAGACCCCCCAGTGTGCTGTGACCGAGAGACCCCCCCAGTGTGCAGTGACAGTCCCACCCCCCATAGACACAGCCCTGGGGCAGGGACAGGGCAGGAGCCCCCCTGACAGCATGGCCCGGCCCAGAAACTTCTCCACTCCATTCATTGTGCGCGGCCCGGCTCCTACAGCAATAAAACCTGACAGGAAGCAGGAAATATTCGGGTGTAACACCCGCATAGCTGAGCTCTTCACTCCGCAAGTAGAGGACTTCAGCCCGGCTCCCCACCCTCACCCAGCGCAGGCCCAGAGCGCCGCCATGCTCTTCAAAGGAGAACACATGACAAGGGGCGGACGGGGGGCACCCTGGGCCACACTGCCCCGGTGCGCCTACCGGGGACACGGCTCTACTCCGGGGGCCGGGGCCTTCACACCGGCAGCCGGGACTTCCAGCTTACCCCTCACGAGGTCCGCTCTGCAAGGTCCCAACGAGCGCGCAGCTCCCGCCACCGCCCTCCTCCTCAGCGAGCGGCCTTCTAGAGGCGGCCCCGCCCAGCACGGGGGATGCCGGGACTTGTAGTCTCTGACAAGCCTGGAGTGGGCAGCACAGCGCCCAGTGCACAGACGTAGGCAGACACTGTATACACATACATGGAGAGATTCAATTTACACCTAATGGTCAGAATTAGCATGAGTTTCATAACTTCTCGTCTTATTAAGGAAAAAACCCTGACTAGACATTATCTTATTTAAAGGGATAGTGCTTACAATTATTCTCGACCAATGGGTTCATCCTCAGACCCTGCAGATGAAACATACTCATATAAATGGGCCACAAGGTCCTCACAATATTCCCAGAAATCACTGGGGCAGTGATTTCCTATGGATGGCAGACTCATTTACATATAGAGTGCATAGACTGCGATTTCTCCACAGCAGGACTGGCTGGGGTAAAGTATTGGGGACTCTACTGCAATACAGTGCGTGTGAAGACGTGTGAAGTTACCCTAAAGGAGATTATCCAGAATTAGGAAAAACACAGATCCTTTTTTATATATAAATTCTTATTATTAGTGTTAACACAAAAAATTATGTGGTATTACAATTCAGCTTCAATCAATGCACCTGAGCTAAAAAACCCACACCAAGGACAAGAGAGTTGCTATTTCTGGAAGAAGGCGGCCATGTTTTTCTAAGCCTGCATAGCCCCTTTAAGGGGCCATTTACATGTCCTCAATACATGGTCCATGCACGGACTGTATACTGCGGACGAGACCTCAGAATTATTATAAATGATGATGCCGGGAGCTCTGAAACATGCTTCTGTACTGTGCCAGGATTTCTGAGGTCTGGTCTGCAGTATACAGTCCATGCATGGACCTTATATTGCAGTCGTGTTAATGGCCCCTTAGTCTGTTTTCACGGTAATTGTGGTGTCTAGGTTAGGAAATCCCCTGGTGCAAACAACAAATGTATCCATAGACTCCAGTAACCTCTGGGTGATTTCATTGGCTTCCCTTCTGATGGATATAACAGTGCAGACCTTCCGACTGTTCCATAGAGAAGAATCCTGTTAAAAAACCTATACCACAAGGTTCAGTGCTTCTCAACTCCAGTCCTTACGGCCCACCCACAGGTCATGTTTTGAGGATATCCCATCCAAAAAACACCTGTCATAATACCTCATGCACTGACTACAATTATATCACCTGTGAAATACAGTGGTCCCTCAACATACAATATTAATTCGTTTTTTGTTGACCATTGTATGTTAAAACCATAACTCTAACCATAACTCTTGCCCCACTCTTGTCCCTAGTTCAGGGGTTTGTTGAATTGCAGTAGCGCGAAACAAGCCTGTTACCCGCACCCAGCTGGCGTCTGCTCCACAATGTCCGCACATGCATAAAGAATAAAGAAGTTATCAGTTATGCTGGTGAGTGCAGTGTTTCACTTTCTTTTTTTGCATTGTTCAGTGGTTTGCAATTAAGCTCCATTTACTTCAATGGAACTGAGTTTCAAACCCCACTCAATCTGGAGACAAGAGTGGTGCAAAAGTGCCTATGTTTTCGTAGCCCTGGATAACCCCTTTAACCCTTAGAGGAATGGGCCGATTTCAATTTTTGCGTTTTTGTTTTTTCCTCCTTGTGCTTAAAAGACCATAGCACTTGTATTTTTCCACCTAGAAACCCACATGAGCCCTTATTTTTTGCGTCACTAATTGTACTTTGCAATGACAGACTGAATTTTTCATAAAGTACACTGCAAAACCAGGAGAAAATTCAATGTGTGGTGAAATATATAAAAAAAAAAATTCGCCCTGGTAAACTGACATATTATGTATGTTCCTCAAGTCGTTACAATTACAACGATATATAACATGTATAACTTTCATTGTATCTGATGGCCTGTAAAAAATTCAAACCATTGTGAACAAATATATGTTCCTTAAAACCGCTCCATTCCCAGGCTTATAACGCTTTTATCCTTTGGTCTATGGGGCTGTGTCAGGTGTCATTTTTTGCGCCATGATATGCTCTTTCTATCTGTACCTTGATTGCGCATATGCGACTTTTTGATCGCTTTTTATTACAATTTTCCTGGATTTGATGCGACCAAAAATGCGCAATTTTGCACTTTGGGATTTTTTTGCGCTTACACCGTTTACCGTGCGACATCAGGAATGTGATTAACTAATAGTTCGGGCGAATACGTGTGCGGCGATACCACATATGTTTATTTATTTATTTTTATTTATAACATAGGAAAATAATAAAAAATGACATTTTATTTTTTACTTTTACACTTATACTAGAAGCCCCCCTGGGGGACTTCTAGTATAAGTGCTCTGATCTCTTATTGATATCTATGCTGCATAGATATGCAGAATAGATCGATGAGATAGGCACTTTGATTGCTTCCGGCTGCTGTCAACTTTTACAGCTGCATCCGATTACTTTATTAGCCGCGGCCCCGGGCTAGGAGCGGCACCCGGGACCGCGGCGGTTCAGAGGGTTAAAGTGAATATGCAAAAGAAGAGCCTGTGGAGCCTCATTGAAGAGTCTCATTACACAGGACTAGCCAGATATCCCTCCGGGAAGGACCCAGCCATGGGGTGGCTCCTGTTAGGAAACCACCAAAACCACCATATTAAGTGGCCCTAAAGGTCAATGTAATGACAAGGGATAAGCCAAGGCCAGGTAACCATCCACATACAGCTGTTTCGGGGTGTTGCCCCTCATCAGTGTTGAGCAGGATTCTAGCTAGGTGGGAGCAATGCCTAGTAGAGCCATAAGAGAAACAGATTGCTGAACTCAGGTAGACCAGCCAAACAACAACACTGCCGGCTGCTAGTGAAAGCGCTTAATGCAGTGAAGTCCTAGGTGCATTGCCCCCTGGGAAACATGAATATGCAAAAGAAGAGCCCATGGAGCCTCATTGAAGAGTCTCAATACACAGAACTAGCCAGATATCCCTCCGGGAAGGACCCAGCCAAGGGGCATCTCCTGTTAGGAAACCACCAAAACTACCATATTAAGTGGCCCCATAAGTCAGTGTAATGACAAGGGATAAACCTGAGTTCAGCAATCTGTTTCTCTTAAGGGTTAAAGTGGCACTGTCAAGAATTTTTTTTTTTTTTTTTGCAGAAATCAATAGTCCAGGCGATTTTAAGAAACTTTGTATTGGGTTTATTAGCTGAAAAATGCATTTTTATCATGAAAAAGCAGTTTGACGCTCTTCCCTCTATTTCATTGTTCTCTATGGAGAGGGGAGAGATGAGGCACCAAAACAGGACAACAAAGAGTTAATTTACAGCTACATCACCAGGCTCTCTCCTCTGACCTCAGCACTGACCTCTCTGACCTTTGAATAGGAGCTTTCAGCGGCTCCCTGTGGTGTAATCCTTTGTTCTCTGCTCTCTAATTTCGCTCCTTCCTCCTCCCCGCTCCCCTCTCCATAGCTCAGACAGGATCCGAATGATGTAAAAGAGTCGAGATTTCCTGTTTCTGAGCAGTGGATGACAGAAAGGAGAAGAGGGGGGGACCTGGGAAAAGGCTTGTTAAATGCAGATAATGGCATATTTGCCTAATAAACCCAATTACATATTGTCTTAAAATCGCCTATTAATTTCTGCAAAAAAAAAATTTAATGACAGAGACTCTTTCAAGAAAAATAAGCAGATAACTCATATAGATAAAGCAAGTCATTACATACAACAGTCAAAAAGAGCTACTGGAAGCTGTAAATTACTTTCTATGTAGAGGACTGGACTGTTTTCAGGGTCCTTTATAGTAAACACAGGGTCCCAGAAAAATAAAATAAAAAAATAAAATCGCCCTCACCTCGTGTCCAAAGGAGCAACTCATCCTGGCCCAGGTGCAGAACAGTGTAGGACATGTAGTATTAATCACTGTACTGTAATGAGATACTAGACAGCCAATCACTTCATCAAAACTGGGGTGTTACGAATAAAATAAAAAATTTTCGGTCCATCATACTTATTCACATGTGCTGCAGATCCTGACTGTCTGTAACATTGGATGTTGAGTCTCGTCTCAAGTTACGATGGTCTAGAAGGGAACATTGTATGTTGAAAATATTGTATTTTGAGGCCATTGTAAGTTCAGGGACCACTGTTATAAGTAAATCCTCAAAACATGACCTGTTGGTGGGCCATGAGGACTGGAATTGAGAAGCACAAGCCTAGTGTTAAAGCGACTTTGTACCCACAATCTGTCCCCCCAAATCGCTTGTACCTTCTGATAGCTGCTTTTAATCCAAGATCTGTCCTGGGGTCCGTTCGGCAGGTGATGCAGTTATTGTCCTAAAAAAACAACTTTTAAACTAGCAGCCAAACTGCCTTGGCCTAGAGTATCTGTGCCCTAACCTTGCACCACCCCTCCGTCCCTCCTCTCCACCCCACCCTGTTCATCATTAGGAATGCCACTGGCAGGATTTTTCCTATCCCTCTGCAGTGAAAACCGTACAGGTGCCTTAACGATCCAGCCCATGTGCCGGGCTGGCACAGGTGATGAATAGGAGAATACCTGGCTGGAGCATTCCTAATGATGAAGAGGGTGTGGAGGAGGGACAGAGAGGTTGTGCCGGCCTAATGCATAGTCACTCTAGGCCACGCCAGTTTGGCACAGGGCTGCAAGTTTAAAAGTATTTTTTTGGGACAATAACTACATCATCTGCCGAACGGACCCCAGGACAGATCTTGGATTAAAAGCAGCTATCTGAAGGTACAAGCGGTTTTGGGGGGGGGGGGGGGGGGGGGTCAGATTGTGGGAACAGAGTCGTTTTAAAGGGGTGTAAACAGCACTGAGGCCTGGCACAGAAGCAGAGCGAGCGGGATAACAGTCAGTCGTAATTCACTCTGCTATAGGCTGCCATGGCTGCACCGCTACTAACACAAATGCCATGGTTAATGTTAACTGGGAGTCAACAGGGAAATATAAAATGCTATACTTAAAGGACAACTCTGGTGGAAAGTTTGAAAAAAAAAAAAAACATGACTGTTTCTGTACCTACCTTTACTCCTGGGTCGGTCTCCGCTCATATTTCCCATCGATCACAGGTCCCCGGAGCGCCCGTCGGAGTCATCTTCTCTCCCGCACTTTCTTCTTCTTTGGGTCAGAAGATAAGAACACGCCGGTGGACAGTGGTCAAGCCAAGTGAGAATACAAAAAAAGGGAAAAAAGTAAAAAAAATATATATATATATTTATGTATATATTCTTTTTTTTTGAGAATTACTTATGTGAAGGGGGCTTAGTACAGTGCGGATTCCCTACAGAGGGGGGAAGTACCTTTGTGGAGGGTGCTCACTATGGGGCCGGGGGTTCCTGCTAGCTGCAACGTCATCTCTCTGGCTGAGGACTCTGGTCCAGTTACTGACTGGCTGAGCAGTAGATCACCCTTCTGGGCCATGACATTTCAGCTGGGGAAGCCAGGTATGTGAAGTTCCCGGTTTCCAGCTGACGGCCAGCTGCTGTGAATGGACTCGGGAGCGGTGCATCAGAGGCACGGGGACTGGTGATATCAGTTCTTTATTAGAGATGAGCGAACCTCAAGCATGCTCAAGTCGATCCGAACTTTCGGCATTTGATTAGCGGTGGCTGCTGAACTTGGATAAAGCCCTAAGGCTATGTGGAAAACATGGATATAGTCATTGGCTGTATCCATGTTTTCCAGACAACCTTAGAGCTTTATCCAAGTTCAGCAGCCCCAGCTAATCAAATACTGAACGTTCGGGTTCGGATCAACTCTAACCCGAACCCGGTTCGCTCATCTCTATTCTTTATTATTTTCCTGCAGTTTTTTTTTTTTCCATGGGACTTCTCCTTTCTACTTTGTATTTTATTTTAGTGTATGTGATGTCACAATGCAATCTTTTGATCACTTGCATAATGGCCTATTATAATCAGTGACCCAGATTTATCAATCTAGTTTATTAAGACAAAATTTGAACACATTTTTTTTCTCAAATAAATAGCAACAAATCCCGACTCCGCTTTCATTTCCCAAAATAAAAATATTTATCTGAAGCTCTGCGTCAACCCAACCAGGGTCGTAACTAATGGCTTTTGGGCCCTGGTTCAACATTTTATCATGACCCCCTTCCCAATTAGGGGCAGAATAAACACAGGAGAGCCACAAAATTACAACTCCTGTCATTAACAGTGAGAAGGAAATAATGGGGCTTGTAGTTCTACACACAGGTTGTAAAAAGACAGCCCCCCTGGTAATGCTCACCTCTTCAGGCTCCTGCTGTGCTCCGTTGCTATGACGACTTCTGGTCAGGTCTGCATCCTGTGTATCACACTGTTCTGCCAGCAATATACAGGAAGTGGCAGGACAGGGAGCACAGGGCTCCTCTCTTCCTGCCACTCAGCTATTCACTTGTATCATCGCTGATACAAGTGTATAAAGAGTTGCTCCACCACATAACCGGCTGTCATTTTCACAGCTGCTTCAGGAGAACTGTAGAGTGACAGAATGTAGTGAGGGTGGACAGCGGGCCCCCTAAGTGTATGGGCCTAGTCAGAATGGCAACCCCTATCACTATGCCACTGGACCCACATATGTCTATATTTTGGCATGTAATCTTGAAAACATTTTTGAGACTTAAAACACTGTTGCAAAAAATATATATTTATGTGGTCTTTTCTCTGTTCAAAAACAGACATAACACAGGATAATTGTATTATAAATTTTTGCTAATTATACTATCAACTTGCAGGCTTACCAGCAGGGCTGTGGAGTCGGAGTGAGAGCTAGTTTTAGCTGGGGTCAGAGTTGAAGAAAATGTACTAACTCCAGCTTTGAAAAAATAAACCCAAAATTTAATAATTGAGTTTTCATATGAATTTTTATAAATGATCCTCATTAATACATTTTAATCTTCTATCAATCGAAGGACCTTATTTATTAAGACCAGAAAAACCCTTTCTCCATATATCTGTAATAAAGCACTGGCCCTATCAGATAAGGGTGGTTGGGGAAAATTTGGTGGTCATTATTTGGCAGCTTGTTTCTGAGCTGGAAGAGTCCATTGTGTGGGGGGAGATTTGTGCTGTTCTCTTTCTGGATGCTGGATGACTGTATATGAGCAGTAGTGTAATATGAAGATATTCTGTGTAATACAGGCAAGGAGGAGAACCCATAAGTAGTGTAGCAGTAACCTCTGTACTCAGTGTGGTGTATTCTCTCTGGGAGAAGATTTTTTTTTTTTTTCAGTGTGCTATGGCTGCAGCAGGCTACATGTGTGTTTGAGAGAGAGGCAGACATTAAAGGGGTTATCCAGTGCTACAGACAACATGGCCACTTTCTTTCAGAGACAACATGACTCTTGTCTCCGGTTCAGGTGCTGTTTGCAATTAAGCTCCGTTCACTTCACTGGAACTGAGCAGCAAAACCCCACCCAAGCTGGAGACAAGAGTGAGGCTGTCTCTGGAAGAAAGTGGCCATGTTTTTGTAGCGATGGATAACCCCTTTAAAAGGGATATTCAAGGGGGAAAGGGGGTGGTGGCATCATACTAAGGAAATCACATTTACCCGTCCCATCTTGTGGGACTGAAATGATTCTGGAGCGCTTACGCTGACAGAGAACTAATAAATCTGGGCCTATGTCTGACCTCTATATCACAAGGATCTGGCATTGTTAGCAGTTTTTCTTTATGTATGGTGAATATTTAGAAGATATACATAGAAGACTGTCAGTAGAAAAGACCACCTGCTCCATCTAGTCTAGTTTTGAGTTCTTTAGGACAAGGTGGCTGGAGACTGGCTGCATCCACTGCACACACAGGAGAATCTGCTTTATAACTTTGCCTTATTCCTTCAGAAGTTGCCCTATGATCATGTAGGACATTAGGGAGAAGCTGCTGAGCCAGTTCTACTTTACACTAGTTTGGTAAATAAGTCCCCGTTGTCTAATTGGCCATTTATGAAGGAGCTGAAGTCAGGAGTTGTCCCTGATAAAATTCAGGAGTCAGAGCTGTGGCTTACCAAACCCACAGCCCTGCTTACTAGGAGACTAGGCTCTTTATCATACAACAATTCAGTCAGTATATCACTATGTGGTTACAGAGGTCTTGGTGCTGTGTGACAGGAGAGCTGAACATACAATGCAAGCACCCCCCCCCCCACACACACACACACACACACAGATTCTCTGCTACTAAATGTGGACACACAGCAGCTGTACACATGCAAAGTTAAACTGAGTCCCACTCCCTGTGTGATCAGGAATGACTGTCAATCAATACCAAGCTATGTCTGTGAGCACACAAAGGACTAGGGGACTTTCTGTGGTTGCTCTCTTTTGACAGGAAGGGAGACACCTAGTGGCCATATAATGTTGTCAATTCTTTGGGCGGACGGCAGAATCTGCCTAAGCATAGAATGGAGCCTATGGGACAGCTGTAACTTCAAGCGGGAGCATGGGGGTGGGGGTGAGGCTTTCAAGCGGTGGAATCCGCTGGAAGTTTTCCACACGGATTCTGTAGGGTGCATATACCCTAAGAGTCTATGGGTCCTTTTACACAGAGAGATTGATCTGACAGATTTTTTAAGCCAAAGCCAGGAACAGACTATTAACAGAGAACAGGTCATAAGAGAAAGTCTGAGATTTCTCCTCTTTTCAAATCCATTCCTGACTTTGGGCCCATTTACACAGAACGATTATCTGACAGATTATCTGCCAAAGATTTGAAGCCAAAACCAGGAACAGACAATAAACAGAGATCAGGTCATAAAGGAAAGCCTGAGATTTCTCCTCTTTTCAAATCCATTCCTGGCTTTGGCTTTAACTCTTTGGCAGATAATCTGTCAGATAATCTTTCTGTGTAAATGGGCCCTTTGGCTTAAAAAAATCTGTCAGATATCTATGTGTGTAATTGGACCATAAGGAAGGAATTTATCATTGGAATTATGACTTTTCCTTAAAGGACAACTTTAACACACATTACAAAGTTATATAACTTTGTAATGTGGTTAAATACCCGGTCTGGCCCCCTTCCCCCACTTTCCGACCCCCGACCCCCCACCCCGGAAGTTAAAGAATATATACATTACCTATTACGGTAGTCACGGTCCTCTTCTCTGGTGTCGGGTGATGTCAGAGCTGGGGGCGGTCCGGGTCTTCTTCCTCCTCGGCGTCTTCATTGAGAGTGAATGGGAGAGAAAAGGCTGCTGGTGCACATGCGCACCAGCAGCCTTTTCATTGGCTGGAGCGCATCACATGGCTTCCAGCTTGCTCAGCCCTGATTGGCTGAGCTTGCTGGAAGCCATGTGATGCGCTCCAGCCAATGAAAAGGCTGCCGGTGCGCAAGCGTACTGGCAGCCTTTTCTCTCTCATGGACCCGGAAGCAAGAGACATCGCTGGACGGCGGAGGCAGGTGACGGTGAGGCGGACGGCGGGCGAATGGAGTGGCGATCGTCACCGAAGGGATGGTGAGTATGGTGTCTGTGTTTTTTATTTTTTGGGGGGTCCCGCCGGAGTTGTCCTTTAATGGAATAGAGGTCAGGTGTTTGTACTGCTCTGTCCAAGGAAGCCTAGGGCAATCACAGAAATACCTGAGCAAGCTAGTACAGGCATAGCCACCTCTCCATTCAGTAATGGTTTGCAATATAAGGCTATGTTCACACTACGTAAAATAGCGGCCGTTGTCCGCGCCACAAAACTACGGCCGTTGTTTTGAGGTTTCCTATAATGACTGCAATGCAATGTAACTACGGCCGCTGAATTCACACTATGTATCAGATAACGGCCGTTGTTTGTATGGCCCCGTGAAAAATGAACATGTCAATTATATCCGTCGGGTAATACTGCAACAATGGATTTCAATGCGGCCGCGGACGTAAAACTTATATCTGCCGAATTAAACTTGATTTTGATGTAAAAAATTTTGAGTGGTTTCTCGGGCTGGGTGCAGTATTTAAAGTAAATGACCTGTTTCATCCAGTTTATAAACATGCTAGGAATCAAAATTAAACACAATTTAACACAATTAAATCACGACTAGCCCATACGATCGTAATTCTACGGCCGTAGTTTTGGTCGCAAAAGTCCGGCCGGTGAAAACAACGGCCGATATTTTACGTAATGTGAACATAGCCTAAGGCTGAGTTCACACTATGTTTATCCAGACTGTCTATACCGTGTTTCTATTATTTTATTCTCCGAACAAAAAAAGGCTTATTTTCAGTAGCATAAGTAGGCATCCTTTCACAAAGGAGTATGGACGTATACTCCAGCGTACCGGAAGCAGACCTAGTAGTGTAATGGCCCGAATGTAGTGAACTAGTGACTAATGGTGCGTTTACACAGAGATTTATCTGATAGATTTTTTAAGCCAAAGCCAGGAATGGATTTAAAAAGAGAATAGATCCAAGTCTTTCCTTTATGACCTGTTCTCTGTTTATAGTCTATTCCTGGCTTTGGCCAGATAAATCTCTGTGTAATTGCACCATAAGATCAGGCCATTACCTGCACATATATGTTCTGCCAAACCACTATGGTCATGTGCAGGAGGCCTTACATAAATATCTCTCAAATAAAATCATTGCAGGAATTCTTTTCAGCCCAGTGTTACAAATACACCATAAGACACTGGGATTTTGGCCGCAACATGGGTCAAGTTGCCTGAATCACACTGCTGAAGTGGATGAGGTCTATAGCAAGGTAAGCAAGGTTCCTGCAGTTGAAAATACAAAATGTGCAGGTAATGACCTGAACTTTAAGGATACCTATCATTCATCATAGCGACATGTCAGAGGTTTGTATTGGTCAGGGTTCGGGTGCTGAGACCCGTGCTGAATGTTAGAATGAAGGGTCAGACGGGCGCAGCAGCACACACTCTGCCTCTTCATCTCTGTCTCACTGCTAAAGTAGCCGTGGACGGAACTATAATGGAGCCCTATGGAACTTCCGGTAAACGCTGGTCCCCTTAAGTCACTAGTTGACTACATTCAGGCTATTACACTAACAGGGTATGCTTTCTTTATGCTAGGTATGTATGCTGGATAAACGTAGTGTGAACTCAGCCTTATACTTCAAACTATTCCTGAATAGAGAGGTGGTTATGCCTGTACTAGCTTGCTCAAGTATTTCTACGATTGCCCTAGGCTCCCATGGACAGAGCAGTGCAAATGCCTGATCACCTCTCTATTCCATACAAGAAAAAAATCCTGTGAAAAGGATTCCTTGAAAAACTCATTTATGTAAGTCACAGTCCCAATCATTTTTTGGGTTGTAGAAAATAATTACCACATGTAACATTACTTGAAGGGGTACTCCAGCTATTCATATTTACTTATATAGTGATGGAGCTGCAGAGAAAATAATAAACAACCTATTCTCACCTACCACTCCATGGGGGGTCCCCCTCTTATGTCTTCAGGTCCTCCACTGAATGCTCTGCCTGCTACTTCCAAGATGGACACTGACTGAAGTGGGGCCACAGCCAGTGATTGCCTGAGAGGGCTGTCACTGCCAAAACGAGGTAACAAGCGCCCCCAGCCCACTAGAACAAAGAGAAGATGGCCCCCTGTGTAGTCCTGTAAAAACCTGTGCAGCCCCCTATAGAAGATGGTCCTCTGTGCTGCTGCCCCCTAGAATGGATGCCCCCCTGTGCTGCTGTCCTCTACAGTAGATGGTTTTCCCTATCTTCCTCTCTGCAGTCAAGCCAATTTTTCTCTACACTTTGACTTTGAGGACCTGCGGGTCATGTGACTCAGGTCCTGTGGCGTAGAAAGGATGCATTTTTATCTAAAGGTGGTCATATACCTTTAATAGCTGTGGACTGTTAGTTTGGGTGACTGGTATCTTTACCATTCACCCCATACACATTAAAATTCTGCTCAGCAAAGAGTAAGGAGCTGAACTTCTGTCAGACAGCTCTGGTAGCAGTTTATGTCCCAGAAAATAAAATGAACAAGATGAATAAGATGAAATCCAACATGGCTGACCATTCTATCCCCCAACATCACCTGTCGGGGAGAGTAAGGAGGCCCCCATACACATTAGAGTTGGTTGGTCCTGATGAAAACTTGCAGGGTTGGCCAACATTTTACTGTTTGAACTGTAGTGACAGAGAAGCTGAATAGAATGATGTATCACTTACATTGTCCTGTGTGGCTGATTTAGGGTCCATTTACACAGAAAAATTATCTGCCAAAGATTTGAAGCCAAAGCCAGAAACAGACCATAAACAGAGATCAGGTCATAAAGGAAAGCCTGAGATTTCTCCTCTTTTCAAATCCATTCCTGGTTTTGGCTTCAATTCTTTGTCAGATAATCTATCAGATAATCTTTCTGTGTAAATGGACCCTTAAAGATATCCTTCTAAATAGTGAGGACTCTGAGCACTGCACACTAGTCCTCTCTGTTATGTGCGTGCGCTCAGTAATCATCAATATTCATGAGCACCAGCTCCTTCTCCGGCCTCTGATTAGCAGCTGCCTATCCATACTGGGTCTATAAGCGGGAGAATGGCTGAACAGAATGATGTAAGTAATACACCGTTCTGTTCAGCATTTCTGTCACTAGCTTATGCTGCCCTCATTTAAGGCACCATAAACCTAGTGACAGATTCCCTTTAAGAAGATACATTACCAAGTTTCTTATACTCACTTATACTAGTTTGTTTAAAGTGCAGTGACTAGAGATGAGCGAACCTTGAGCATGCTCGAGTCGATCCGAACCCGAACTTTCGGCATTTGATTAGCGGTGGCTGCTGAAGTTGGATAAAGCCCTAAGGCTATGTGGAAAACATGGATATAGTCATTGGCTGTATCCATGTTTTCCAGACAACCTTAGAGCTTTATCCAAGTTCAGCAGCCCCAGCTAATCAAATACCGAACGTTCGGGTTCGGATGGACTCGAACCCGGTTCGCTCATCTCTAGCAGTGACCAAGCATAACCAGACAGCCAGAAAAGCATAACCAACAGAAACCTTCTGCTCTTACACCCTGCACTCAAATTCTTCTGTCAAAATAAAGTTTTATTAAAAAAAAAAAAAAAAAAAAAAAAAAAAAAAGACATTGATTATCAGACCAATTTTGCCACGCTTTCTCTATACCACAATACACTGTATATGTCACTCGCCCTTTTTCACAGTACAAACCATTTGGAGATATGGCAACAATGACACTAGACATGAGCAATCTATGGATGTTGACCTTTTTTCTGCTTTTGTGCAGGTTACAAATCAGCCTGTTCAGAGATCTCCTAAAGAACCACTTTGAGGTCAACAATTGGCAATTTTTTTTTTTTCGGTCTTAAAAGAGAAAAACAAAAACCACACAACTTTGCAAAACAATATTGAATGTCTTTCCTTTTTTTTTTGAGTATAAGTGCATCACAAGGTGTCTCAGCGGACGTTCAAACATCTTGAACCCTCTCTCTACAGTCACTGAAATCAACATCTAAGGAAAACTGAACCTAAATTTCCGCGAAGCGTCTTCCGGCTTACATAATACAACACACATGCAAAAGTTAAAATGTAACAACTAAATACAATGGACTTAACATTGGTACCATGGCAGCATTTTCTGCTTCTACTGAAAAGAACCATCTACAAGAGCCTGGAGACAGTAATGGCGGTAATGTCCAGTAGACAGGTTACATTCAGACATCTTATGGTTCCATTCTGTGGATTTTAAATCGCCACATGATCATGGCAGTTAGGGAAGTTTTAGGTATAGTGGCCCTTTAAGAAAACCAGGGGCCACTTGGTCACCTTAGTTGCCCTCCAGTTTTTTCTTGGCAGCGTTCATAGACAAAACTTTGTCTTTCTGACGGATCTCCTCTCGGAGTTTAACCTCTGTGAGTCTCAAGTGTCTAATGCTGGACTTCATCTCTTTCATTTTGACCTCCATGAGGGCGATGATATCCCGCTGCTCGTTGAGCTTCCTCAGCAGTTCTTCTGTGGTGGTTCCGGAAGACATGGAGTAAGAGTGGTCTGCGTACTGCGGGGGCGGGAAATACTCAGGGATAGGGTAGGTTTCTTCTCCCACCACCACCACCTGGAGCTGCTGATGGGACGTGGCTGGATTGAAGTGGGGGCCCAGTCCGGCTCCGGGGTCCAGCTTGACGGTGAGGTTCATTGGGTTGGGTTCTGCGCTCAGTGCCTCTGCGGAGGCTGCTGCCAGGGATCTGCCCATGACAGCAGCAGCTGAAGCCTCCATAGCTGCCATGTCTGCCTCTGCCCCCATGCCAGGGGTGGCCCCCAGCAGCATCATCTCAGCGCCCCCTGCTGTCAGCTCCAGCATCTCCTGCTCCTGACCAGGCAGCGCAGCCACCAGCACAGTGGTGGAGCCGGTGGAGTAGCTGGGCTGCTGGTGCCTCTTCTTGCTCCTGTCCCCGGCATTGCCCCTGCGGGTTTTCCTCTCGTTTACTCCCCTGAGGGGGAATATGGTGGGCACCTTGATGCTGTAAGACTTGCGCCCCCCGTGGAAGTGCAGGCTACATACTCGGTGCCCGTTCGTAGGCTGAAAAGTATTGAAGCAACCGGTGACTCCAGCCCGCGACACGTTCTTCAGCCACAAGTGTCTCAGCTCGGGGTCTTTCGGGAAGGTGTAAAAGTGCAGCCCTTTATCCCGATGAGAATTGCTATAGCATCCTGGGACGCAGCAGGTGAAGCCAGGCATCACTGCAACTAACAGTAACTCGCAAACATGAGAGATGCTGGACACGGAAAGCGGACGGCGGAAACTACATATCCCATGAAACCTCTCACTTCCGGAACGCGCAGAGGCCTTGGCGGAGATGACTACGTTTCCCACAATGCAATGGCCGTGTTTCCTGCTGGAGATATCGCGTGAATACGGAGGGTGCAGAGCGGGACTGTTTGTGTTGCTTGCAGTTCAGCCGGTGTGGGACGGGTACGTGTATGCCGGGCAGCCTGCGCCGCAAGGTGTGTTGTCATTAGCTGTCACTTCATAGGTGTAGTTATAGTAAGGTGCAGGCGTCACAAGCTGGTGCGAAACTACAACTCCCATAATGCTTGGTTCATGCAGGTGGGAGTTGTAGTCTTGCAACGGCTGCAGAACCACAGGTTAGGGAACACCTATTAATAACAACGTATCTCTAAGGAAGTACATAATGAAAATGTTTCACGCCTAGACTGTGCAGGTAGGGTCCTCGCTGCAGTACCCCTCCTCACACCATGAGGGTATATGGTCCTCTGTGCAGTACCCCTCCTCATACTGTAAGGTTATATGGTCCTCTGTGCAGTACCCCTCCTCAGACTGTAAGGTTATATGCTCCTCTGTGCAGTACCGCTCTTCAGACTGTAAGGTTATATGCTCCTCTGTGCAGTACCGCTCCTCAGACTGTAAGGTTATATGGTACTCTGTGCAGTACCGCTCCTCATACTGTAAGGTTATATGGTACTCTGTGCAGTACCGCTCCTCATACTGTAAGGTTATATGCTCCTCTGTGCAGTACCGCTCCTCATACTGTAAGGTTATATGGTACTCTGTGCAGTACCCCTCCTCATACTGTAAGGTTATATGGTACTCTGTGCAGTACCCCTCCTCACACCATGAGGGTATATGGTCGTCTTTGCAGTACCGCTCCTCAGACTGTAAGGTTATATGGTACTCTGTGCAGTACCGCTCCTCATACTGTAAGGTTATATGCTCCTCTGTGCAGTACCGCTCCTCATACTGTAAGGTTATATGCTCCTCTGTGCAGTACCCCTCCTCATACTGTAAGGTTATATGGTACTCTGTGCAGTACCCCTCCTCATACTGTAAGGTTATATGGTACTCTGTGCAGTACCGCTCCTCAGACTGTAAGGTTATATGGTCCTCTGTGCAGTACCACTCCTCATACTGTAAGGTTATATGCTCCTCTGTGCAGTACCGCTCCTCAGACTGTAAGGTTATATGGTCCTCTGTGCAGTACCGCTCCTCAGACTGTAAGGTTATATGGTACTCTGTGCAGTATCGCTCCTCAGACTGTAAGGTTATATGGTCCTCTGTGCAGTACCACTCCTCATACTGTAAGGTTATATGCTCCTCTGTGCAGTACCGCTCCTCAGACTGTGAGGGTATATGGTCGTCTATGCAGTACCGCTCCTCAGACTGTAAGGTTATATGGTACTCTGTGCAGTACCGCTCCTCAGACTGTAAGGTTATATGGTACTCTGTGCAGTACCGCTCCTCAGACTGTGAGGGTATATGGTCGTCTATGCAGTACCGCTCCTCAGACTGTAAGGTTATATGGTACTCTGTGCAGTACCCCTCCTCACACCATGAGGGTATATGGTCGTCTTTGCAGTACCGCTCCTCAGACTGTAAGGTTATATGCTCCTCTGTGCAGTACCGCTCCTCATACTGTAAGGTTATATGGTCCTCTGTGCAGTACCGCTCCTCAGACTGTGAGGGTATATGGTTGTCTATGCAGTACCGCTCCTCAGACTGTAAGGTTATATGCTCCTCTGTGCAGTACCGCTCCTCATACTGTAAGGTTATATGCTCCTCTGTGCAGTACCGCTCCTCAGACTGTAAGGTTATATGGTCCTCTATGCAGTACCCCTCCTCACACCATGAGGGTATATGCTCCTCTGTGCAGTACCACTCCTCATACTGTAAGGTTATATGGTCCTCTGTGCAGTACCGCTCCTCAGACTGTAAGGTTATATGGTACTCTGTGCAGTACTGCTCCTCAGACTATGCTGTCAGTGTCACACTGATAAAGGGAATGGGAGCACCCAGCTTTACAGAGTCCATCTGGTCAAGCAAACATGTTTCAGTTCTTAAATTGACATTGCCACCTCCTTTCCATAGAAGGGTAAGTTCACACTGAGCAAAAGTGGTGCAATTCTGCGCAGTGCCCCCGCCGCTGACTCATCTCGGAATCCCGTCTGCCTTATTGTGTCAGTGCGATGCATTGAGCGGAGAGTGGCAGTGCACACGAAGCATTTTATTGACACACTGAGGCAGGCAGGAGTCTGTGAAGGGGGCTCTGCGTGAAGTTCTGCCACTTTTGCTTAGTGTGAACATACTCTTAAGGAGTTCTCAGCACCATTTTTATGCTTACATTCTGGACATTTCATGTTACCATATAAAGGATTTTTTGGTGGCCTCTCCCCTCAAAAATGCATGTTATTGTTGGTGGACAGTGCCGTAGGGACATTGTCGCCATCTAGGCCCCTCCGCAGCCATTGCTATGCGATGACCTAGCGGGGGCGGGGCTTAGGACTCAGGACTCTAGGTCAGCCCATCCCAATGGCTGCAGAGGGGGTGGGGCTTAGATGTTGATGGGTGGAGATATGCGGTTTCACTGCTGTTAAGCCTCGCCCCTACTGTCCAGCAACAATAACATTAACAATAACATTTTTGAGGGGAGAGACCACCAAGAAATCCTTTATAAGATATGAAATGTCCAGAATATAAGTTTAGGAATTGTGTTGCGAACTCCTTATATGGAAAGGAGGTGACAATATCACTTTAATAGGGATCAGGCTGGCCTAAAAATGTTATTTAAAGGGGTTATCTGATGAAAATCTTTTTCTTTTAAATCAGCTGTTTTCAGAAAGTAAGATATTCGTAATTTACGCCTATTTAAAAATGTCAAGTCTTCTACTTATCAGCTGCTGTATGTCTTGCAGGAAGTGGTGTTTTGTTTTCAGTCTGACACAGTGTTCTCTGCTGACATCTCTGTCCAAGACAGGAACTGTCCAGAGCAGTGGAGGTTTTCTATGGGGATTTGCTGCTACTCTGGACAGTTCCTGTCACAGACAGAGATGTCAGCAGAGAGCTCTGTGTCAGACTGAAAACAAAAAACACCACTTCCTGCAGGACACACAGCAGGTAATAAGTACGGGAAGACTTGAGATATTTTAATAGAAATAAATTACATGTCTATATAACTTTCTGACACCAGTTGAATCGAAAGAAAAAGATTTTCGCTGGACAACGCCCTTTTAAGCCTCAAAGCATACTGTCTTTTACATAAAAAAATCGACGTGTTATGCAGACATCAAAAGTTTTAATCACTGTGTTTCAGTGCTGACGTTTTTTTTCCATATACAGATTTTTATAAAAAATTTTTTATAAATGTTTTTTTTTTTCCAGTTTTAGTTAAAAGAAAAAACTTTCTAGGAAAATGGAAGACTCCTCAGAAGATAACCTTACCACACGCTCTTTGCTGAAGGGAATACTGGCAACAGAGCCTGTACGGACAGCAGTGTGGCAACAATCACCAAAGAGGTAAATGCCATATTCACTTCACTTCATGTTTGTGTCATCTGCGTCTCTGCTAAGGACTGGGCCGCAGTCATCTCACAGTAGTCAGAAGAGTTGCCTTTTGGTCAGTGTTGGTTTGGTATACTGCTAAAAAGAAAGAATGGAATAGTGTACATAGTGTAGAAGTAATAACATACTGCTTCCATCCCTGTCCCTGCTTAATTGACAGCTAAAAGCTGAGCCCCATGCAGGGATAGGGATGGAAGGGAGGAGCGTAGAGGGACTCTAACTTGCAGGAATTCAGGAGCAAAAAGCCTTTTTGACTCTTTGCACCAGAGATATGTGAAAAGTACTATGTGTCTCATTGACCTAACAGCTAACAGTGCCAGCAGGTTGGAACATAAATTGCAACTGAGAGATTCCCTTCAAAGCGGGTTTTCTGGGCAAAATAGACTGATGAGCCATCACCAGAATAGATCATCAGTCACTGATCAGCGTCCACACACTGCACTAGTGAATGGGGTTAGTGTTAGTGAATGGGGCTGGAAGCAGTTGGCTCCATTCACTGTGTAGTTGTAGTGACCTGTAACTGCAGGTGAAAACTTTGCATTTTTATGTACCTCAAACCACTCGTGAATACCGTTCCTATGAAGGGGTGTACTTGGTGCGTTTACACAGGCAAATTTATCTGACAGATTATTGAAGCCAAAACCAGGAACAGACTATAATCAAGTCAACAGATCATAAAGGAAAGACTGAGATTTCTCCTCTTTTCAAATGCATTCCTGGCTTTGGCTTCAATAATCTGTCTGTGTAAACACATCCTTAGTCAGCTGTCCACATGATGCAGGGGTCTCCAAACTGCGGCCCTCCAGCTGTTGCAAAACTACATTTCCCATCATGCCTGGACAGCCAAATACAAAGCTTTAGCTGTCCAGGCATGATGGGAGTTGTAGTATCACAACAGCTGAAGGGCCGCAGTTTGGAGACCCATGCTTTACTCCATGGTCCAGTTCTAAAGCTCTCTTGTCTAATTTAATCATTGTTGGCAGCGGACAGGGATAAGTGTGGGCACTCTGTCCGTCTGCACCTTTGCAACCTGTGATGCACTTTGGGGGAGATTTATGAAAGGCTGTAAATATACACCTGGTGTAAACTGCCCACAGCAACCAATCACAGATCAGCTTTCAGCTCTGGTAGAATAAATACTGAGCTGTGATTGGCTGCTGTGGGCAGTTTACACCAGGTGTATATTTATACCCTTTCATTAATCCTCCCCTTTGTGTTCTCATACCTTTTATATCATAGTTAGTAATACCTCTATTAGCAATTTGTGCTACTTTCAGTTTTCTGTTTGATCAGACCAGACAGGCTAGGCTTTCCTCCCCACACACATCATTGACACTTAGTTGCCTATGATCCTCTCACTGGTTCAGCACTTTTCCTTCCTTCGACGACTATTAGCAGGTACTAACCACTGTATACTGAGGACACCCCACTGGACCTGCTGTTATAAGGATACTCCGACTCAGTCATCTAGTCATCACAATTTGGGTTTGCAGGCAGCTTTCAATATAGGCAATTTCTGTGAGGGGGAGAGAAATTATGGGATCAGTAGTGCTTCACACTGACAATATCAGGCACAGTAAACCATGGCAGCATCAAAACAAAGTCACATCCCAGAGCTGTACAAGAAAATGAAAACCAAGTACTTCTTAGCTATGGTGGCATCACCTAGTTATTGTTCAGATACAGTACATATAGGTATTTGGAAGCTTGGAAAGCCCATGTACGTGTATGAAGTGTGCATCTAGAGAATGACGCAAAGTCCTATACTACATACTATACTATACTACATTGACTAGCATATTTGTTGGTAGTGACCATAGTGGTTTTGTGGTACTAGAAGACATATTTCTGACTTAGTGTCACTGTCACCCCCTTTTTGCATTATGACTTCTCTTCATAGATGTAATGGGTAAATTTAGCAGGGTTCATACCTTATTTTATATTATGGTGCTTGTTCAAGTAAAAAGTGATCTTTTATCATCTGCAGATTGTGCTAAGTGGACGGGGCTTTGCGGCATTAGCGCCACTTAGCCCCCCCCCACAACGCTACAGTTGGCCCCGTCCCTTCATGATGCCAACAGCACATAGGCACCCATTGGTATTGGCTGACCTGGGGGCGGGGGCCTAGACCTTTACGCCAGCCTGTTCCAATGGTTGTTGAGGAGGTGGGGCCTATGTGCATATGACGTCATTGAGGGGGTGGGACCAACAGTGGAACTGTGGGCGGGGCTAAGTGACGCTAATGCTGTGAAGCCCCACCCACTTAGCACAATCGGCAGTTGATAAAAGATCACTTTTTACTTGAACAAGCACCATGACGTATGATATAAAATAAGGTATGAAAACTGCTACATTTACCCTTTACACCTGTGTAGAGAAGTCAGAATGCAAAAAGGGGGTGACAGTGTCACTTTAAAGGGGTTGTCCAGACTTGATAAACATGGCCGCTTTCTTCCAGACACAGCAGCACTCTTGTCCTCGGGTTGGAAGTGGTTTTGCAGCTCTGTTCCATTAAAGTGAAAGGAGCTTAATTGTAATACCGCACACAACCTGAGGACAAGGGTGGTGCTGTGTTTTTTAAATACTGGATAACCACCAATATCCTAATTTTTCCTCTTTTTCTTTAAATATTTTTAGTGGGTATCGGCGACCATCTACATCTCGTTTTCAGCAAGATGAGAATTCCTCTTCCCCATCTATGAATTTGCGCAGTAAATTGAAGGATAGAGTGAGACGTTCTATTAGAAAATCGGTATATGAATATTAACTATTTAGTACTATTCGGTATTTTGTAACTGACTTCAAATGATGACCCTCCTTTTCATTTCAATTTTTATTTTCATTTCAGACAGCTGAAACTTCAATTTTGAAAAGAAATGTGGAATCCACTTCCAAAACTAAGACAAAATCTGCACAGAAGGGATCTTTCCCCATCATGGATGATTTAGATAAGATCACTCCAAGGACCTTGTTAAAAAAAATTATTCAGAATGGTAAGTGTCACGCATACACCTACACAGCACAGCACCGTAGAGCCCACCCCTCAGTTACATCATAGGCCCCGTCCCCTTGGCGGTCATTGAAACCGGCCGGCCTAAGTGCCTAGGCTCCACCCCCTCTAGGTTGGCACATACCAATGGCCGCCGAGGGGGTGGGGCCTATGCGCCAATGACTTCAAAGAGGGGTGTCAATCCGCAGATGATAAAAGATCACTTTTTACTGGAGCAAGCACTATGAGGTATGATATAAAATAAGGTATGAAAACTAAATTTACCCTTTATACCTGTGTAGAGAAGTCAGAATGCAAAAAAGGGATGACAGTGTCACTTTAATGTAAAATGATGTATAAATAATAATTTAATTTAATATTGTGGCAGCAGTAAGGGATGACACAGCCCCCTCTGCTGGCACTTTATACTGTAGCTTGTCTCAGAGGCGTGTAGGTCTTCTTATAGTTTAGGTCTCCATAGGTTGCAGTTGCAGGTTCCAGTGCCATCATCTGCGGGCTGAGATCTTTGGTTGTTGTAGTAAACAGTCTCCTGGCACATGGTATGATGAAACATGCTATAAAAACAAGTAAAAATAAAACACACACAACGGCTATCCCAAAGCTTTCTGTCAGCCGTTTTATCCAACTAAAGTATGTGTTCTAAGGGTCATCTATCCATGAATATCCTTTTAGTTCTGTTGTTTTTTTTGTTGACATGTCAGTCAGTCCTTTTTAGCGCCTTGGTAATACTGCCATCTGGTCCCATATTATCAGCATTGTATGTGCAACAAGTGTCTCCTATCATTGTACAAACTCCTTTTTTCTAAACCAGGAGTGTCTAGGGCCAGACGGTTCTGAAAGACCATAATACAGGTGGGACCTAGCTGTTCTACTACACCTTTAAATGCCTCTCGAGTGTAGTTTATAAATTGCTGATGTTTGTTATATATGTACATTCTACATTCTTGTTTATAGTTATAATAGGGATCAGTGATTTAAATCAGTATTTTACCTGGTCCTGGCCTTAAAGTCATTGAGCACCCCCCTTGGTGCTCCTAAAGCATCAATATAAACATGTGGGTCAAAATTGCCAGGGGCACTATAGCTCAGTGTTTCCAAATGTAAAATAATGCACTCTGTGAGGAGGAACCCTAATATCATATCAACAGTTCTGCATTAGCAAAGACTTTAGCAGAGAAGGGTCTAGGGGCAGTGATCTCTGACAGCCTGAAAATAAGTCACCAGTGATGCCAGGCAGTAGGGAAAGCTATGTTGGTCTGTATAGCTAGAGGTATAACCAGTAAGAAGAGGAAGAGGGTGTTAATAATAAGAAACTGAATACAAGAACAAGGGGACATAAGCTGAGGTTAGTTGGGGGAAAAGGTCAGAAACACAAGCAAATAGGTAACTCTACAATGACTGAAAATAAATACTAATAGGGCAGACTAGATGGACCAGGGGGTCTTTTACTGCCCACAATCTTCTATATTTATACCTATTAACAGAAAAACAATGTCTAAGTCTGTAGAGTATACATCAATATACAGCTTAGTTACAGCAAAACAAATCAAAGCTATTATCCAAACTAATAACTATGATTCATGAAAACCATCTTCCAATAAGATGTAAAATTACAGAGTTTAATTATGAAAAGCATAATCAATAACCCTCAACAGATGCCGCCCGTGCTTTACACCATTCTTCTTCTCATCTGCTCCACTTTACCTTCTGTCATCATTACTCCAGTTGTATCTACATAGTGGCAGCATATCCGTCCAATCAGCTGACAGATACCAACATAACCAAACTTTATTGTCTCATCACTCCTGTCCCTAATCCTGAATACAGGTGTAGCAAATCTCCTCTAGGTCCCACCGAAGAATTGCCCTCAGAGGTAGGACATCCCTGTCTTCTTGAGTGATCAGACAATAAGTTCTCTACTGCATATAACAAATCTTGACTCTCAAATATCACAAGGACTTGTTTCCACTTTGCCATCATGAGGGTATTGGAAAGTCACAGCAACTAAGGCCTTATGCACACGTTCAGTATTTTTTTCTGGTCCTGAAACAACCCGTGAGAAATTGCGGATTGGACATCCGTATTCCATCCGTATTTCCGTAATTCCATTTTTTACTACTCATTGCTTTTCAATGCACTTCATCCGGATTTTTTTGCGGAAATAGGATGCCAACATGTTACAATCCGTAAACAATCCGTAACCAATTGATTTCAATGAGAGGATCCGCAAAAAAAAATGGGTCCGCACCCGGTCCGCACTAGGACATGTCCTTTTTTTTTTACGGATTGATTTTCATCCATTTCTGCTACTGATCGTGTGAATAGCCCAATAGACTTCAATGTGCACTAACTCGGATACGGAAATACGGATCCGTAAATTACGGAACGTGTGAATAAGGCCTAACTTTAAAAAGTTTCTAAAAAGTAAAAGTTAAGATGTGAGCAAATCTTATCTAATGGCGAAAGCAAAAAGTTGATTGACACATAAACCAAAAACAGCACAACAGATAAATGCAATAAAATCTCTACTGTGTGACCTACTATGTAACCATTAGATTCACTTATAATAACCAATCTGTGAATTCACAATCTTTAGTATGGGATTCTGAGAATTTTTACTTCTTTTTAGTCTTTTTTTTACTTTATTTTGTACCTAGAAAACATCTTTATAATCAGATTGCACAGTCTAATGTAGGGCTGGGCGATATTGGCCTAAATCAATATCGCGGTTTATCGCACATGTAGTTGCGGTAACGATAATTGGACGATAAATATGACACGCCCCTTTGCAAGCCACACCCACTTAAGGTAAAAAAAAAAATGGAACTCATTGAGCAGCAACTCAAGGCAGTGAATTTAGTCTATTATCATTATTATTATTATTTGTCCTTATTAGGGGGTCTCAGCAGAGTTATACAGCTACATACACACAGGAGGGGGAGAGATCTCTATATATACACACACACACAGGAGGGGGGCAGGTCTCTGTATATACACACAGGAGGGGACAGGTCCCTATATATATATATATATATATATATATATATATATATATATATATATATATATATATATATATATATCACACACACACACACACACGAGGAAGAGGGACAGGCTGCTATATATACACACACAGAGGGGGACAGGTCGCTATATATACACACAGGAGAAAGGGGGACAGGTTGCTATATATACACTATGTACACACAGGATGGGACAGGTCCCCCTTCCTCCTGTGTGTACATAGTGTGTATATATATATATATATATATATATATATATAGGGACCTGTCCTCCTTCCTCGTGTGTGTATAGGGACCTGTCCCCCTTCCTCCTGTGTGTATAGGGACCTGTCCCCCTTCCTCCTGTGTGTATAGGGACCTGTCCCCCTTCCTCCTGTGTGTATAGGGACCTGTCCCCTTCCTCCTGTGTGTATAGGGACCTGTCCCCCTTCCTCCTGTGTGTATAGGGACCTGTCCCCTTCCTCCTGTGTGTATAGGGACCTGTCCCCTTCCTCCTGTGTGTATAGGGACCTGTCCCCTTCCTCCTGTGTGTATAGGGACCTGTCCCCTTCCCCCTGTGTGTATAGGGACCTGTCCCCCTTCCTCCTGTGTGTATAGGGACCTGTCCCCCTTCCCCCTGTGTGTATAGGGACCTGTCCCCCTTCCTCCTGTGTGTATAGGGACCTGTCCCCCTTCCTCCTGTGTGTATAGGGACCTGTCCCCTTCCCCCTGTGTGTATAGGGACCTGTCCCCTTCCTCCTGTGTGTATAGGGACCTGTCCCCCTTCCTCCTGTGTGTATAGGGACCTGTCCCCCTTCCTCCTGTGTGTATAGGGACCTGTCCCCCTTCCTCCTGTGTGTATAGGGACCTGTTCCCCTTCCTCCTGTGTGTATAGGGACCTGTCCCCCTTCCTCCTGTGTGTATAGGGACCTGTCCCCCTTCCTCCTGTGTGTATAGGGACCTGTCCCCCTTCCTCCTGTGTGTATAGGGACCTGTCCCCCTTCCTCCTGTGTGTATAGGGACCTGTCCCCTTTCCCCTGTGTGTATAGGGACCTGTCCCCTTCCTCCTGTGTGTATAGGGACCTGTCCCCTTCCTCCTGTGTGTATAGGGACCTGTCCCCCTTCCTCCTGTGTGTATAGGGACCTGTCCCCCTTCCTCCTGTGTGTATAGGGACCTGTCCCCCTTCCTCCTGTGTGTATAGGGACCTGTCTCCCTTCCTCCTGTGTGTATAGGGACCTGTCCCCCTTCCTCCTGTGTGTATAGGGACCTGTCCCCCTTCCTCCTGTGTGTATAGGGACCTGTCCCCCTTCCTCCTGTGTGTATAGGGACCTGTCCCCCTTCCTCTTGTGTGTATAGGGACCTGTCCCCCTTCCTCTTGTGTGTATAGGGACCTGTCCCCCTTCCTCTTGTGTGTATAGGGACCTGTCCCCCTTCCTCCTGTGTGTATAGGGACCTGTCCCCCTTCCTCCTGTGTGTATAGGGACCTGTCCCCCTTCCTCCTGTGTGTATAGGGACCTGTCCCCCTTCCTCCTGTGTGTATAGGGACCTGTCCCCCTTCCTCCTGTGTGTATAGGGACCTGTCCCCCTTCCTCCTGTGTGTATAGGGACCTGTCCCCTTTCCCCTGTGTGTATAGGGACCTGTCCCCTTCCTCCTGTGTGTATAGGGACCTGTCCCCTTCCTCCTGTGTGTATAGGGACCTGTCCCCCTTCCTCCTGTGTGTATAGGGACCTGTCCTCCTTCCCCCTGTGTGTGTATAGGGACCTGCCCCCTTCCTCCTGTGTGTATAGGGACCTGTCCTCCTTCCCCCTGTGTGTGTATAGGGACCTGTCCCCTTCCTCCTGTGTGACAGCTCTGCTATTCCAGGTACAGACAGCCTGTGTGTACATGGGGAAAACACTTTCTCCTTTAGCCTCTGCCTGTCAGTGATAAGATCTGGAGCAGCAGAGAGGAGTAAGCGGCTCCTCCGTGCAGTAGCTGCCGCTAGTCAGACACTGTCTCTTCTCTGGCCAGTACACAACGGGATGAGCTACAATGCTGCGGCTGCAGAGTGTTATCTCCTGGAGACCAGAGCCGGCCAGTTACGGGGGAGGGCTGTGTGGGGCAGAAGCAGACAGTAGTAGGTTACCTCCTGAAGGCTGCTGCTGTTACACGGAGGGGGATATCTGTGGCAGCGTGACAGTGACTGGAGCCTGGGAACCGCTCTGGCTCCAGGTCACTGCTCTGCACTGCAATTGCCCTGTTTGAATGGACGGCCCGGCAGTGACCGGAGGGGGAGGGGCAGAGCGGTCACCACAGCAGAAGCAGTCTGGTCTGTGCTGCGCGCGCTGCCCGGGTAGGGGAGTGCAGGACACCCCGAGGCTGCGGGGCTCAGTGTCTGCCTCTTGGGGGGTCCTGAGAGAGATCAGCCAGATCCCTGGGCTGTAGTGTCGGAGCTCAGTGATCCCCCTCCTGTCTGGGGCCTGGGATAAGACTCCTCTCTTCCGCTGCAGCCACGTCCTGCCTGGCTCTGGCATCCCTGCGTCTCTGCACATAAAGCACCCAAAACTGTGAAATACCGCAGATACCGTCCTGGCAAAGTTGAGGTCGGTTAACCGACGCCAGAGACGGTATCGGTATTTTCACGGTATACCGCCCAGCCCTAGTCTAATGACTGGTCATATCACTTCTTGTAAATAATAATATACTATATTACACTTAATAATAACATACATTAACAATTCAATTATTACTGATGTATTTGGATCTTACTGTATTGTCTCTTGTTTCACTGAGATCATCACATATTATACATAAAATAACCACCATAGAAATAAAAACAAGGTGTAAACTATACATCACCTAAGGTTTCAAAGCCTTTTCATGAAAATCATATATCACATGATCCTTTTTGTCACGGTTAGCGGTCAGTCTTTTGACTGATAAAGTTGCTCAGACTCCTGGCCTCAGTACTTTTTCTGCTTTGAGGCCACTAGTATCACCTCTGATGTTGCTTCTTGGCTTTGTTCTCTCACATAGCTGTGGTTGACATTCATCTAACCTGTAAGGACAACATCAGTACAGACACGGACATACCTATATGGACCACCTATGGCAGGTGGATGAAGTCCACTTACAGTCCCTGGAACAAGATGGTCACAGACTATGCAGACAGGCACCTTTATTGTGTTACCTACAGCAGGTTATGACAGGTGTAGATATAACAGCCCTACACAACCCTCTTTGCTATATTTGTTGACCCCTTGGCCACCCAATGTGAGGATACTACACCACATTACACATGGCTTCCTTCTGCTGATTTTGTCAGATAACTCACATTGAGATACAAGGCTGCTGGCAAACACAGTGTCTTACTGTCTGGATGCCATCTTTACCATGTACCTCTTCTCCATCCACTGGTCTCAGCTTCTCGCTGCTCGTCTCTGGAAAAGGCTTAAAAACAGACAGATCCACATCTCTCCATCCACCTGTACACTGTGTACAGTTATCTCAGGAAAAGACTAGAAACTGCAGCATCGGCAGCTTTGTTCATCATCCGTCACCCTTTTTGGCCTCAGAGTTTGTCTGCGTGAATGTTGTGTCAGACGCTCTCTTAGGCAGCTCTCCTTCTTTGAACAGTGTTACTCATTGGTCTGCCCAGGGACCCAACAAAATCTCAAAGGGTACCTGAAGTTCACATAGACATCTGCAAAGTTACCTTCAACCATCTTATATGTCTCAGTGACTGTCCTCACACCTCGGACAGGGTGGTTGCAGTAGTGGTACGTCATGCTGCATTGTAAATCACCGTATATCCTGTTTTGTGTCATCCATCTTTGTAAAATCTGGGATTATCTACAATGATAACTTAAAACTTCATTAATATTTGGGCTTTCAATTACATTTTCATCTTTCAGATTTGAAATTTCAAACACAATAAGTAACAAAAACACAATAAACATCTCAATAAACATCTTTAGCCACAAAAATCAAAGTTTGTGCAGTGTTTAAACTTATCCGCTTAATTCCCTTCTCTCCCCCCTTTTTAAACTTGGCCTATAGGTATATAATAACATAGCCAAGTATAAAACTATACACCAGTAATGCCAAACTCTGGCCCGCGGGCCAAATCTGGCCCGTGGTGCCATCATTTTTGGCCCGCCAGGCAATACAGAGTTTTAATTACATCTGGCCCGCCATGGTTACTATATAAGAGACTATGGGGGGGGTGCTGGTTACTAAATGAGACTATGGGGGAGGCCTAGCTACTATATGAGACTACTGGGAGGGCTGGCTACTATATGAGACTATGGGGGAGGTCTGGCTACTATATGAGACTACTGGGGAGGGCTTGCTACTTTATAAGAGACTATGGGGAAGGACTGGCTACTATAAAAAAGCCTATTGGGGAGGGCTGGCTACTATATGAGACTATGGGGGAGGGCTGGCTACTATATGAGACTATTGGGGTGGGCTGGTTACTATATAAGACTATTGGGGAGGGCTGGCTACAATATGAGACTATGGGAAAGGGCTGGCTGCTATATGAGACTATTGGGGTGGGCTGGTTACTATATGAGACTATTGGGGGGGCTGGCTACTATATGAGACTATTGGGGCGGGCTGGCTACTATATGGGAAACTTGGGGGGCTGGCTACTATTTGGGTACTATTGGAAGGGCTGGCTAATATGTGGGGCAATTTTGGGGGGATATGGGTTGGGGTTAAATCATGTCATAGCAATTTATCATGTCATGTCATTTATCATGCACAGGGCTGGGAGATGCACACCACTGACAGTGCCAGGAACAACGCACGCTACTCTGACAGTGCCAGCGGCATTCACGCTTCAATAATTATTCAATAATCAAGGTTGGCTGGCGACTTTGTCCAATTTTTCAATTTTGGCCCACTGTGTATTTGAGTTTGACACCCCTGCTATACACCTATATATAGGTATATAATAACATTGGAAAACAGTAATAAAATAACATCATAATATAAAGGAGTTCTAGGTAGACTCCGCTATAAATTTCCCAGTTACTAATATTGAAAAGTTTCCTGATCAATAAATTTGGTTTTGTGTCAGTTGTTTCCCCTATGGGGTTAGTATATTATAATAGTTTGTAATAATCATCACAAAATTATCACCAAAAAGAAAAGTAATATAACATCTTATCCCCCGCTAGTCTCAGAGATAATACAAAGCATTGGACGTGGCTGGTCATAACAGGGTAATAACTTTCTTTTGTTAAAAACCAAATAGAACACACATTGAAAATATAAAAGTTTATAAAGAATAATTCTTTTATGGGATACAAAAATGTGTACATAAAAGTTGTTTTTTAGGATAATAACTGCATCACCTGCCAAACGGACCGCAGGACAGATCTTGGATTAAAAGCAGATTGTGGGTACAGAGTCGCTTTAAGTTCTTCAAGTCCTTTCTTACACACTGCACTGACAGGAACTCCTAATCAGAAATCTGCTTGTTACATATTACTTGCACACAGCTTTCCTCAGCGTAGTGTCTTTATGAGCAAGCTGCATAGAGCACCTCATCAAGGCCATACATTGGAGAGGAAATGACTCTTTGAAGAAGCGCTGATTTGTGCCCCAACCGGTGTCTGGGTGGAGCTGGGGGGACGCGAAAAATCCCATCAGGGTTGATTACAGAATATAGGGGTGTGGTGATAGGTGGTATATTGTGCCGGCCCCTATAGGGGGGACTTTCTGGAGACACCCTTTTTTTCCTCTGGGGGGGAATGGGGCGATGGAATGTGATACACAATTGTAACAAATATGATGGGAGTTAGGATTCTTTCAGACACCACAAGTCCAGTAATCTATGCCATTTTAGGGTGGTGGCCCCCCCACCTGCTAGAATTGTCTGATTCACATATATAATATACTTATGAAAACTTTCTGTTCCACCACTCTGATGCAAGTCTCTTGCTAATTCTGCATCAGTTAGCTATTTTCTCTTTTCTTTTCAAGTTTTCTTTTTTTTAACAGCTTCCACCTGTGTGGAGACATCTTACTTTCATCGTTTCTTCTAATTTGCAGCATGTCCCCCCCCCCTTCCCCTTTCTCTGACACCAGTTGGGAGGCTGTGTACTCCCCCAGTCCGAGTGATATGCGATTTCCCACGTTAGAGAGAATTCTGAGTCACCTTCATCTGTCCGGTCTATACAGAGTGCCCACAGCTCATCAGAAGCAAGCCTTACTGCTTGCACACCTTGATGGGGACAAACTTTACCGGTATAGCTTGCCTCCTGAATGTGTCACATCCTCGTTACCAAGACACATACACCTGATGTTCTCAATAAGAGGTCCGACCTACATCCGCCACATCCTCGTCACCAGACACATACCCTTGATGTTCTCAGTGAGAGATCCTGGCCGTCGTCTGCTGGTGACCACTCTGCACAGACAAATTCTCCGCTGCCCTGACTCCGACCTCTCTCTGACATGTACACATCAACCACAGATAGACAAGAGTTTTACCATATTCTTGACCACGGGCTTTTGTAGTGACCAACTGCCAGCCGACAGACTACATCCAAACAGACAGCGGGCTAGGAATATTTTGGGTAAGATTACGGAATTTTCTTACCGTACTCAATGGAGGCGCACTTTCCCATTCCCCGGCCGCTGTCTGGAAAGGTGTGGTTATTTTCGGCTGACCAAGGTCTGTTTCGCCGGTGGTCCCAACCGGGGTGCCAAATTGTTGTGGATGGTACTCAATCTGTACCAGACTGTTGTCTATCTGCTCCAAATTAGGTATTCTTATATATATATATGCATATGCGTATGAAGAACCACTATGACGCCATGTCAAGGTAGAACTTGTTTATTATAAGCGTTACAGAAGGGAAGAGGGGAGTTATATAGATAAGATGCCAGGCTATTATTTGCCTTGGACAGGTTCCTTATTTGCATAGTGGTTTGTATTACATAGCTCATAGATTACGTAGTCATGCAGAGACTCTCTCCTTTAGTCGTTGTCCAGGATATGGAGGCCATCTTTAACAATAGAATGTACAGAATTGTCTTGATTTCCACAACACATCCTTAGCAATTGCTGTGTATGATCTGTTGGGAAGATGACAGACTGCCTCATGTAGTCAGCATTGATCATGGAGCAGAAGGGGGTGAGTAGCAGGCCGCAATACTCGCATATATTAGGAAGATATCATCCTTTTAAAACTTGGCTAAAGAGAACAGCTTACTATATCTGGGATGTATTCTTGATCACATGTCCTCCACACCACATCATTTTTGTTACATTACCAGCATTATTATTCCAGGTTCATCCAGAGTTGTATGGTTGAATTAAGAATCTTTGATGATTAGATAGATCGTAGAGGAAGCTTTCACATGTAGAATATCTTTTGTTTGATCTCCCTTTTTATATTTTTAGAGGATGAAGTCTCAATAGTAGTTTCTCAGAGGTCAAAAGCAGTGGCTGATGATGATAAAAAACAAAAGGACACTCCAACTGCAAAGTTCAGCAGGTAAGTAATAATATCCTACAACTATAGTGTCATTGATTTAGTGGTAGACATACAAGCTGTCAGCTATATGAAGACCAATATGCCTCTGCATTTCTGTATTCATTTAATGTCCTCCAAAAGTTTTTTCTTTTTGTTCAAATTTTTTTGTTCTAATCCTTGTGAACCTGACGAAAAATATCTTTGCATGCTGCTTCTATGCAGATAACAGAGTGCTGCTGTAGGAACCCTGCATTGACAGTACACGGTGTGTCTGTGGCTCTTCCATAATACTGTACATAGCATATTGAATGCTTAAATAAATGGCATCAATACAGCAGTTTTGTGAACTGGGCGTTCAACTGATGTTTTTGGAAGAGGCCACAGTTACACTTTAAGTAATGCACATTCAAATCTCATTCCCTAAAATCTCATCAGGAAATTCATTTAACTGCTTACATTGAGGTAGACTGGCTGCCAGAAAACATATGTCATCTGTCATCTCTTAAGGCCCTATTCCACGGGTCGTTTAGAGGAGCAATATCGTTCGTATTCGGCGATAACGGCCGCTACGAACGATATTCGTCCCGTGGAATAGAGTGCAACGATCAGCCGACATCGTTCATGTCGGCTGATCGTTGCAGTCGCTTGTTTTTCAACATGTTGAAAAACAAGCGACTGATATAGCAGCGATCTGCTGCCGTCGCTCCGTTGAATAGGACCGTCGGCAGCAGATGCTGCTATATCCTATGGGCTGCCCGGACGATCAGCGATCCCCCGGGCAGCCCCCCCAGCAGCTCCACGCCGCCCCTCCCGCACTCACCCGCTCGCTGCCGCCGCGTTGAATAGCGGCGGCAGCGAGCGGGCAACGAGGAGCAAACGAGCGCTAATAGCGCTCGTTTGCTCCTCCAAACGACTCGTGGAATAGGGGCATTAGGGTCTGTTCACACATGTCAAATCTTTGTGCGGAGAGTGGAGGCATGCGAGGCATCGCATTGACACACTGAGGCAGGTGGGATTCCGAGCGTTGTCCGCCGTGTGAGCTCCGCATGGAATTTCGCCACTTTTACTTTTTAATCAGTGTGTACATGCCTTCACTGGCATGTGTCATGTAGGCATGCCTAAGGCTTTGCAGTGCTCTGACCAGGAATGGCTCACACCCTTACATATATGAGCCAATACTTGATATGCACTAAGTACATAGTATATTTTTTAATACCTTTTGGATTATCACTTTGAGCTACCTACCGTATATAAAATAATATATTATAAATTTCCCTGAAAATTAATGATTAAAACGAATGTAAGATATGTTAATGTGGTGCCTCCTTTCTAGTCTGGGCAGCCTAAATCTAAGTTTACCCGATCTGCAAGACACAGGACCCATCAATGTATTTAGAAAATCCAGGACAAAAAGAAAAATGAGAGTTTCTGAATTTGAGAGAGAAGTTGATGAAAGACTGCCTAAGCACAAAGGTATGAACCCCTTAATTTTATCACTATTCATTGTCTGAAACTCATGTTCATAAAGAAGAAGGGAGATATTTGCTTGATTTGTGTCTTTACAGAGGGGAGCTGCTACAAATGCAAAAAAAAGGGAGCTATTTGGAATTAAAAAGAGGTCTCACAATTCTAGATAAAAGCAATCTAAGGCCTTATTCACACGTCCCATAATTTACGGATCCGTATTTCCGTATCCGAGTGCATATTGATGTCTATTGGGCTATTCACAGTAGATGAAACGGATGAAAATCAATGCTGAAAAAAAATTGTGGATCCTCTCATTGAAATCAATTGTTTACGGATTGTTTACAGATTGCAACATGTTTGGCATCCATGTTTCCGTATTCCCGTAAAAAAATACTAATGACTCATAGGTCACAAGGTTCTGGTTCTAAGCAACCACAGGCTGACAAGCGATCATGTGACTTATTTTAGGGGTTGGGCAAACTGGTGCTATTTTTTTTAACCTACTCAACTTTATTAACTTGTATAAAGCAGTCAGTCGTAAAAACTTATTTACGGAAATACGGATGCAATGGGGATGTTCAATCCGTAATTTTTAGCATGTTTATGGACTAGAAAATATTACTGAACGTGTTAATAAGGCCTAACTAAACTAATAACACAGACGGCTGTACAGTTCATGCCTTTATTGAGCACATTGAGTTAACAGTGCTGAGAAAAAAAGTATAAATAGTGAAACTTCTGATGTGATCTGTATCTTCTCTGCATGTCTGTCTATATAGTGATGCTATGATGCCAGTCCACCTGCTCACTTACGTGTTATAAGCAGGGAACAGGGCCAGTCCAGCACCTGCGCGAACCCAGGCAAGTGCCAAGGCCGCCTCAGCTGTGCACCTATTGGCACTTTTAAGTGTAGCCGCTCCTAATGAGCACCAACAGGTGTGTCACTGGGCTTGACAGAGTGAGGAGAAACAAGAGGCCGCTACTGTATGGGGGCGCAGAGAGGATCTAACTTTTTTTTTTTTTTTTTTTTAAAGTATCTGGTGCTTCCGGTCAGGGAGGCTTAGCATTTTCTTGTAATACATGTTTAGATACCAGACATTCATCATTCACTGATTCTGGCTGGCTTCTTTACAATAAGAGTTTGTGAGAAAAAAATCTGCATCACAAATACTGTGTCTGTGCCCCTTTTGAACTCCCAAGGAGATTTAGAGATGTTATAATGTAAATAAAATTTATATAACTTTTTTTTCTCTTGTTTTTGTTTGTTTTTTTGTCTTTAGATAACTACAACATTTCACGTGAAACTTACGATCCTTCTTCATCTGAAAACACCTACACAATGTCAAGGTAATACAGATTTTATATTTCTGTTTCCTAAAGGGACACTTCTTTTTTTTATTTTTATACCAAACATATACATAAAAACGACCCAATCTATCCTCTATCCCCCCTTCCCCTCCACCATCTTCCATTCATACACTTAGTTTTTCCGTATTAATCTATTTCTAGGCAAACATCCATAAAGCTCCATTCCTACTTGAGAAGGATTCCATTGCTGCCCTCGTCAAATCCGTTCTATTACTCTACCCCCGCTAAAAAAATAAATAAATAATAAACTAAATAAATAACTAAATAAAATTTAAATATATATATATATATATATATATATATATATATATTTGGAATTTAAAGGGGTACTCCGAGCAAAATTTATTTTTAATATGTTATTAAAAAAGAAAAGTTATACAAATCCCTAATATACACTAATTATGGGAAATGCACATATGGTGCTTTTTTCCCTTAACTTAGTAGATCAGGCAGGCTCACTTTCTGTAAAAAAAGGTGACGTCACGTCTTAAGTGCCTGGTCCAGCAGGGGGTGCACGTATACAGATGTATCCGTGCCTTCTGCCTTCTCCCTCTCTGTGCTGATGACCCTTTGCGGAGGCCCCTCCCCTCAACTAGCTCACCCCGCCGTCCGGTTCCAGCGTGGTCAGCGCTCCCCCAACTACCTCTGAGCCCACCCAGCCACCCCATCCTGTGCAGCAGCGCTCACCCGCCACTCATTCCTGGCAGGGTGAGCACTCCTGCACTTCCCCATCCAGCTGCCCGTGCTCTGAGCCGCCCGGTCCCTTGCAGGAGCGCTCACCCGCCATTCACTCCCGGCGGGGGGAGCGCTCCTGTACCTCCCCATCCAGCTGCCCCTGCTCTGAGTCGCCCGGTCCCTTGCAGGAGTGCTCACCCGCCGCCCGGTCGCGGTGCTGTGAGCATTCCTGCACCTTCTCCATATGCATAAACCTGTCCCCTCTCAGATACCCACAGCGCAGGAGCAGGACCGAGCGTCCGGGTGAGCTCTAAGGCAAAGCGAGGACAGCCTCTGTCCTGCGCCCAGTCCTGCACTGTGGGTATCTGAGAGGGGACAGGTTTATGCATATGGAGAAGGTGCAGGAACGCTCACAGCACCGCGACCGGGCGGCGGGTGAGCGCTCCTGCGAAGGGACCGGGCGGCTCAGAGCACGGGCGGCTGGATGGGGAGGTGCAGGAGCGTTCACCCTGCCAGGAACGAGCGGCGGGTGAGCGCTCCTGCACAGGATGGGGCGGCTGGGTGGGCTCAGAGGTAGTTGGGGGAGCGCTGACCACGCTGGAACCGGACAGCGGGGTGAGCTAGTTGGGGGGAGGGGCCTCTGCAAAGTGTTGTCAGCACAGAGAGGGAGAAGGCACTGATACATCTGCATACATGCGCCCCCTGCTGGACCCCGCACTTGAGACGTGACGTCACCTTTTTTTTACAGGAAGTGAGCCTTCCTGATCTACTAAGTTGAGGGAAAGTAGCACCATATGTGCATTTCCCATAATTAGTGTATATTAGGGATTTGTATAACTTTTTTCTTTTGTAATAACATATTAAAAATAAATTTTGCCCGGAGTACTCCTTAAAATAGAATTCCTCCCCCCACAGCTCCTAAACACAAGGAAAGACACAGCTCAGGATACTTTAATAAAATGAACCGCTGACCACCTCTCAATCATCCTCTCTCCTACTTTATTTTCCAGTGCTACTTTATTTGGGGAGCTCCCTCCACAGGAAAACCCCTCTCTCGTCCACTGTCTGGGCTCACCTTCAAGCGCATAAATAATACCTTTTTTGGCTGTATTTCTCTTCTTTTTTTCTTTTTTTTTTCTCACTAATCGGGCGGCTAATATGTTCATATTGTGCACAGGGTTCTGAGGATGAAAGTGTTTCTGCCTTTCATCCTTTCATCCTTGGTGCCGTTTCTGTGGTATTAGGTGCTTAATCTTTATGCTAATTAGGGGTTTTGGTGTATTGGGGAAACTGCACAGATGATTAAAGTAAGAAACCTAGGGCCCTATTACACCAACAGATATCTGACAGATTATCAGACAGATTTTTGCAGCCAAAGCCAGGAAGGGACTATAAACAGAGATCAGGTCATAAAGGAAAGACTGGATTTCTCCTCTTTGACTGAAAAAAATCTGTCACATAATTAGACGTCTGTTGGTGTAATAGGGCCCTTACAGCCAGGCATGTCCCCTGCAGTAAACACTGCAGTAAAAAATGTAAAATTACATGGCAGCCATTTAGATGAATGACTGTTTATGTATTAATTTGACAGGCTCCCTCTTTGTCATTTCATACAGGCAGGCCTTGTCTTTATCATGCAACTCCTCAAACTTTATTCTGCATGTTCCTGTTTAAAAATGTGGCTGATCGCGCTCCTGTGTGAGTGCAGCAACTAGAGTAATAGATTACTCTGCTAGATGGATACCCTGTCTAGTCGGATGAAACAAACAGTTGTATTAGTATACACTAATGTCTCTCTATGTTTGCTGGCCCTCTTCCTATGTTATGGTATATATGCAAGTGGACTGTCAAGCAGTCCTCTGCCCTGTTTGTATCCACGCAGTAATGGTCGGTGTTTAAAAATAATACGATATATGGGTATCACTCACCCAGCAGTGTGGTTTGTCTTAATGTTCTCCACATTGGGTGAAATCAGCTCCCGGATATCCGAGTAGTATTCGGCTGTCTGAGTCCTCGAAAATATAGTATAAGGGGGGGGGGGTCGCGTTCCGGCCGGTAACGCTCCTCTCTCCCACTGCAGAACTTTGAATAGAGTCCTTCAGATTCCAACGTGACGTCACGTCTCCTAAGGAAGCCTGGAATGGTCAAACAACCTTCGACATGTTTCGAGGGATACGCCCCTCTTTGTCAAGAAGAAGTTCTTGACAAAGAGGGGCGTATCCTTTGAAACATGTCGAAGGTTGTTTGACCATTCCAGGCTTCCTTAGGAGACGTGACATCACGTTGGAATCTGAAGGACTCTATTCAAAGTTCTGCAGTGGGAGAGAGGAGCGTTACCGGCCGGAACGCGCCCCCCCCCCCCCTTATACTATATTTTCGAGGACTCAAATACTACTCGGATATCCGGGAGCTGATTTCACCCAATGTGGAGAACATTAAGACAAACCACACTGCTGGGTGAGTGATACCCATATATCGTATTATTTTTAAACACCGACCATTACTGCGTGGATACAAACAGGGCAGAGGAACGTTTTTGGACTGCTTAACAGTCCCACTTGCATATATACCATCACATAACATAGGAAGAGGGCCAGCAAACATAGAGAGACATTAGTGTATACTAATACAACTGTTTGTTTCATCCGGCTAGACAGGGCATCCATCTAGCAGAGTAATCTATTACTCTAGTTGCTGCACTCACACAGGAGCGCGATCAGCCACATTTTTACACAGATTATCTCCAATTTACTGATTACAGGTAACAGTAATCTGACACGCAGCTCCAACAACCTAAATTAACATCTATATTGGGTTGTGCAAACAATATAATATAGGCAGCGCTTTTTAAGTACAAAAAAAACCATGTTCCTGTTTAACTCTGTCTGTCCCACCGATTTTCTGTCTTCTACCTGGTTCTGAGATGAGTGCTCTGAGCAAGGCCTTCCCACTCAGCCAATCACTGGCAAAGACCTGTCACCTTTGTGGTCAGTGATTGGCTAAACTGACAGGTCCTGCTCCTAGCCCTTTTTTTTTTTTTAGAAGCAAGAAGATGATCAGGGCTGAACAGGGTTCATTCATATGAACAATACAAAAGTAAAACCTTTATATGTTATTTATTTCAGGCTAATTGAGGGTAAACTGGATATTTCAGCTGTGCCAGAAACAACTTTAAAGAAAGGCTTACTGCGCAGACCTAACAAAAAAGGCTTGTTGTCACTAGGTGACTTCGAGCAAGGAGTGGAAGACAAATACCAGCTGTTAAAAG